>NW_027667257.1:0-738000 GCF_963924665.1 Micromys minutus | reverse complement strand
CTTTTTGCTCCAAAATAAGAAAATTTCTACTTTTTTTTTCTGAAATAAATGAAATTTCTGCAATTTTGCCCCAACATAAGAGAAATTTCTGCCTTTTTGCCACGAAATAAGGGGAATTTGAGACTTTTAACCTCAAAATATAAAGACTTTCTGCATTTTTGACCCAAAATATGGGAAATTTCTGCCTTTTTGCCCCAAAATAAGAAAAATTTCTGCCATTTTGTACCAAAATAAGAGAAATTTCTGCCTTTTTGCCCCAAAATAAAAAAAATTTCTCATTTTTTTTTCTGAAATAAGTGAAATTTCTGCAATTTTGCCCCAAAATAAGTGAAATTTCTGCAATTTTGGCCCCAAATAAGGGAAATTTCTGGAATTTTGCCTAAAAATAAGTGGAATTTCTGAGTTTTGCGCAAAAATATGGAGAATTTCTGTCTTTATGCCCCAACATATAGGAAATTTCTGCCTTTTTGCCCCACAATTAGGGGAATTTCTGCAATTTTGCTCCAAAATATGGGGTATTTCTGCCTTTTTGCCCGAATATAAGAAGAATGATTACCTTTTTGCCACAAAAATGGGAAATTTCTCCATTTTTGCTTTAAAATAAAGGGAATTTCTGCTTTTTTGCCTCTAAATAAGTGGAATTTCTGTCTTTTCCCCCCAAAACAAAGGGAATTTCTGTTTTTTGCCCCAAAATAAGGAAAATTTCTGACTTATTACCCTGAAATAAGTGAAATATCTAAAATTTTGCACAAAATACATGGAATTTCTGAGTTTTGCCCCAAAATGAGGAGAATTTCTGTCTTTTTGCCCCAACATATAGAGAATTTCTGCCTTTTTGCCCTACAAATAGGGGAATTTCTGCTTTTTTGCCTCTAAATATGTGGAATTTCTGTCTTTTTCCCCCAAACAAAGGAAATTTCTGTCTTTTTTGCCCCAAAATAAGGAAAATTTCTGACTTATTACCCTGAAGTAAGTGAAATTTCTGCAATTATGCCCCAATATAAAAGAAATTTCTGCCTTTTTGCCCCGAAATAAGGGGAATTTCAGACTTTTTACCTCAAAATAAGGGTAATTTCTGCATTTTTTCCCCAAAATATGGGAAATTTCTGCCTTTTGGCCCCAAAATAAGAATAATTTATGCAATTTTGTACCAAAATAAAAAAATTTCTGCCTTTTTGCCCCAAAATAAGAAAATTTCTACTTTTTTTTCTGAAATAAATGAAATTTCTGCAATTTTGCCCCAACATAAGAGAAATTTCTGCCTTTTTGCCACGAAATAAGGGGAATTTCAGACTTTTAACCTCAAAATAAGGGGACTTTCTGCATTGTTGACCCAAAATATGGGAAATTTCTGCCTTTTTGCCCCAAAATAAGAAAAATTTCTGCAATTCTGTACCAAAATAAAAGAAATTTCAGCCTTTTTGCCCCAATATAAGAAAATTTCTGCTTTTTTTCTGAAATAAGTGAAATTTCTGCAATTTTGCCTCAAAATAAGAGAAATTTCTGCCTTTTTGCCCCCAAATCAGGGGAATTTCAGCCTTTTTACCTCAAAATATGAAGACTTTCTGCATTTTTGACCCAAAATATAGGAAATTTCTGCCTTTTTGCTCCGAAATAAGAAAAATTTCTGCAATTCTGTACCAAAATAAAATAAATTTCAGCCTTTTTGCCCCAATATAAGAAAATTTCTGCTTTTTTCTGAAATAAGTGAAATTTCTGCAATTTTGCCCCAAAATAAGTGAAATTTCTGCAATTTTGCCCCCAAATAATAGAAATTTCTGGAATTTTGCCTGAAAATAAGTGGAATTTCTGAGTTTTGCGCAAAAAATAAGGAGAATTTCTGTCTTTACGCCCCAACATATAGGGAATTTCTGCCTTTTTGCCCCACAATTAGGGGAATTTCTGCAATTTTGCTCCAAAATACGGGGTATTTCTGCCTTTTTGCCCGAATATAAGAAGAATGATTACCTTTTTGCCAGAAAAATGGGAAATTTCTCCATTTTTGCTTTAAAATAAAGGGAATTTCTGCTTTTTTGCCTCTAAATAAGTGGAATTTCTGTCTTTTTCCCCCAAAACAAAAGGAATTTCTGTTTTTTGCCCCAAAATAAGGAAAATTTCTGACTTATTACCCTGAAATAAGTGAAATTTCTAAAATTTTGCACAAAATACATGGAATTTCTGAGTTTTGCCCCAAAATGAGGGGAATTTCTGTCTTTTTGCCCCAACATATAGGGAATTTCTGCCTTTTTGCCCTACAAATAGGGGAATTTCTGCTTTTTTGCCTCTAAATATGTGGAATTTCTGTCTTTTTCCCCCAAAACAAAGGGTATTTCTGTCTTTTTTGCCCCAAAATAAGGAAAATTTCATACTTATTACCCTGAAATAAGTGAAATTTCTGCAATTTTGCCCCAAAATAAGGGAAATTTCTGCCTTTTTGACCCAAATAAGGGGAATTTCAGCCTTTTTACCTCAAAATAAGGGGAATTTCTGCATTTTTGCCATAGAATATTAGGAATTTCTGTTTTTTTGCCCAAAAATAAGGAAAATTTCTGGCTTTTTTCCCTGAAATAAGTGAAATTTCTGCAATTTTGCCTCAAAATAAGTGAAAATTCTGCAATTTTGCCTCAAAATAAAAAAAATTTCTAGAATTTTGCTTCAAAATAAGTGAAATTTCTGAGTTTTGCCCCAAAATAAGGAGAATTTTTGTCTTTTTGCCCCAACATATAAGAAATTTCTTCCTTTTTGCCCCACAATTAGGGGAATTGCTGCAATTTTGCTCCAAAATACGGGGAATTTCTGCCTTTTTGTCCAAAAATAAGAAGAATGCATAACTTTTTGCCATAAAAAAGGAAAATTTCTGCAATTTTACTCCAAAATAAGGGGAATTTCTGCTTTTTTGCCTCTAAATAAGTGGAATTTCTGTCTTTTTCCCCCAAAACAAAGGGAATTTCTGTCTTTTTTGCCCCAAAATAAGGAAAATTTCTGACTTATTACCCTGAAGTAAGTGAAATTTCTGCAATTATGCCCCAATATAAAAGAAATTTCTGCCTTTATGCCCCCAAATAAGGGGAATTTCAGCCTTTTTACCTCAAAATAAGGGTAATTTCTGCATTTTTTCCCCAAAATATGGGAAATTTCTGCCTTTTGGCCCCAAAATAAGAAAAATTTCTGCAATTTTGTACCAAAATAAAAAAATTTCTGCCTTTTTGCTCCAAAATAAGAAAATTTCTACATTTTTTTTTCTGAAATAAATGAAATTTCTGCAATTTTGCCCCAACATAAGAGAAATTTCTGCCTTTTTGCCACGAAATAAGGGGAATTTGAGACTTTTAACCTCAAAATATAAAGACTTTCTGCATTTTTGACCCAAAATATGGGAAATTTCTGCCTTTTTGCCCCAAAATAAGAAAAATTTCTGCCATTTTGTACCAAAATAAGAGAAATTTCTGCCTTTTTGCCCCAAAATAAAAAAAATTTCTCATTTTTTTTTCTGAAATAAGTGAAATTTCTGCAATTTTGCCCCAAAATAAGTGAAATTTCTGCAATTTTGGCCCCAAATAAGGGAAATTTCTGGAATTTTGCCTAAAAATAAGTGGAATTTCTGAGTTTTGCGCAAAAATATGGAGAATTTCTGTCTTTATGCCCCAACATATAGGAAATTTCTGCCTTTTTGCCCCACAATTAGGGGAATTTCTGCAATTTTGCTCCAAAATATGGGGTATATCTGCCTTTTTGCCCGAATATAAGAAGAATGATTACCTTTTTGCCACAAAAATGGGAAATTTCTCCATTTTTGCTTTAAAATAAAGGGAATTTCTGCTTTTTTGCCTCTAAATAAGTGGAATTTCTGTCTTTTCCCCCCAAAACAAAGGGAATTTCTGTTTTTTGCCCCAAAATAAGGAAAATTTCTGACTTATTACCCTGAAATAAGTGAAATATCTAAAATTTTGCACAAAATACATGGAATTTCTGAGTTTTGCCCCAAAATGAGGAGAATTTCTGTCTTTTTGCCCCAACATATAGAGAATTTCTGCCTTTTTGCCCTACAAATAGGGGAATTTCTGCTTTTTTGCCTCTAAATATGTGGAATTTCTGTCTTTTTCCCCCAAACAAAGGAAATTTCTGTCTTTTTTGCCCCAAAATAAGGAAAATTTCTGACTTATTACCCTGAAATAAGTAAAATTTCTGCAATTTTGCCCCAAAATAAGGGAAATTTCTGCCTTTTTGCCCCCAAATAAGGGGAATTTCAGCCTTTTTACCTCAAAATAAGGGGAAATTCTGCATTTTTGCCATAGAATATTAGGAATTTCTGTTTTTTTGCCCAAAAATAAGGAAAATTTCTGCCTTTTTTCCCTGAAATAAGTGAAATTTCTGCAATTTTGCCCCAAAATAAGTGAAATTTCTGCAATTTTGCCATAAAATAAGTGAAATTTCTGCAATTTTGCCCCAAAATAAGGGAAATTTCTAAAATTTTGCCCCAAATTAAGAGAAATTTCTGCCTTTTTGACCTCAAATAAGGGAAATTTCAGCCTTTTTACCTCAAAATATAGAGAATTTCTGAATTTTTGCCCAAAAATATGGGAAATTTCTGCCTTTTTGCCCCAAATTAAGAAAAATTTCTGCAATTTTGTACCAAAATAAATTTCTGCCTTTTTGCCCCAAAATAAGAAAATTTCTGCTTTTTTTCTGAAATAAATGATATTTCTGCAATTTTGCTTCAAAATAAGTTAAATTTCTGATTTTTTCCCTAAAATAAGAAGAATTTCTGTCTTTTTGCCCCAACATATAGGGAATTTCTGCCTTTTTTCCTCACAATTAGGGGAATTTCTGTAATTTTGCTCCAAAATACGGGGAATTTCTGCCTTTTTGTCCGAAAATAAGAAGAATGCATACCTTTTTGCCATAAAAATGAAATTTCTTCATTTTTGCTCCAAAATAAGGGGAATTTCTGGTTTTTGCCTCTAAATATGTGGAATTTCTGTCTTTCTCCCCCAAAACAAAGGGAATTTCTGTATTTTTTGCCTCAAAATAATGAAAATTTCTGACTTATTACCCTGAAATAAGTGAAATTTCTGCAATTTTGCCCCAAAATAAGGGAAATTTCTCCCTTTTTGGCCTTAAATAAGGGGAATTTCAGCCTTTTTACCTCAAAATAAGGGGAATTTCTGCCTTTTTGCCCAAAATAAAAAAAATTTCTGCAATTTTGTACCAAAATAAAAGAAATTTCTGCCTTATTGCCACAAAATATGAAAATTTCTGTTTTTTTCCCTGAAATAAGTGAAATTTCTGCAATTTTGCCCCAAAATAAGTGAAATTTCTGCAATTTTGCCTCAAAATAAAGGTAATTTCTGGAACTTTGCCCTAAATAAGTGGAATTTCTGAGTTTTGCCCCAAAATAAGGAGGATTTTTGTCTTTTTGCCCCAACATATAGGAAATTTCTTCCTTTTTGCCCCACAATTAGGGGAATTTCTGCAATTTTGCTTCAAAATACGGGGAATTTCTGCCTTTTTGCCCGAAAATAAGAAGAATGCATACCTTTTTGCCATAAAAAAGGAAAATTTCTGCAATTTTGCTCCAAAATAAGGGGAATTTCTGCTTTTTTGCCTCTAAATAAGTGGAATTTCTGTCTTTTTCCCCCAAAACAAAGGGAATTTCTGTCTTTTTGCCCCAAAATAAGGAAAATTTCTGACTTATTACCCTGAAGTAAGTGAAATTTCTGCAATTATGCCCCAATATAAAAGAAATTTCTGCCTTTTTGCCCCCAAATAAGGGGAATTTCAGCCTTTTTACCTCAAAATAAGGGTAATTTCTGCATTTTTCCCCAAAATATGGGAAATTTCTGCCTTTTGGCCCCAAAATAAGAATAATTTCTGCAATTTTGTACCAAAATAAAAAAATTTCTGCCTTTTTGCCCCAAAATAAGAAAATTTCTACTTTTTTTTCTGAAATAAATGAAATTTCTGCAATTTTGCCCCAACATAAGAGAAATTTCTGCCTTTTTGCCACGAAATAAGGGGAATTTCAGACTTTTAACCTCAAAATAAGGGGACTTTCTGCATTGTTGACCCAAAATATGGGAAATTTCTGCCTTTTTGCTCCGAAATAAGAAAAATTTCTGCAATTCTGTACCAAAATAAAATAAATTTCAGCCTTTTTGCCCCAATATAAGAAAATTTCTGCTTTTTTCTGAAATAAGTGAAATTTCTGCAATTTTGCCCCAAAATAAGTGAAATTTCTGCAATTTTGCCCCCAAATAAGGGAAATTTCTGGAATTTTGCCTGAAAATAAGTGGAATTTCTGAGTTTTGCGCAAAAATAAGGAGAATTTCTGTCTTTACGCCCCAACATATAGGGAATTTCTGCCTTTTTGCCCCACAATTAGGGGAATTTCTGCAATTTTGCTCCAAAATACGGGGTATTTCTGCCTTTTTGCCCGAATATAAGAAGAATGATTACCTTTTTGCCAGAAAAATGGGAAATTTCTCCATTTTTGCTTTAAAATAAAGGGAATTTCTGCTTTTTTGCCTCTAAATAAGTGGAATTTCTGTCTTTTTCCCCCAAAACAAAAGGAATTTCTGTTTTTTGCCCCAAAATAAGGAAAATTTCTGACTTATTACCCTGAAATAAGTGAAATTTCTAAAATTTTGCACAAAATACATGGAATTTCTGAGTTTTGCCCCAAAATGAGGGGAATTTCTGTCTTTTTGCCCCAACATATAGGGAATTTCTGCCTTTTTGCCCTACAAATAGGGGAATTTCTGCTTTTTTGCCTCTAAATATGTGGAATTTCTGTCTTTTTCCCCCAAAACAAAGGGTATTTCTGTCTTTTTTGCCCCAAAATAAGGAAAATTTCATACTTATTACCCTGAAATAAGTGAAATTTCTGCAATTTTGCCCCAAAATAAGGGAAATTTCTGCCTTTTTGACCCAAATAAGGGGAATTTCAGCCTTTTTACCTCAAAATAAGGGGAATTTCTGCATTTTTGCCATAGAATATTAGGAATTTCTGTTTTTTTGCCCAAAAATAAGGAAAATTTCTGGCTTTTTTCCCTGAAATAAGTGAAATTTCTGCAATTTTGCCTCAAAATAAGTGAAATTTCTGCAATTTTGCCTCAAAATAAAGGAAATTTCTAGAATTTTGCTTCAAAATAAGTGAAATTTCTGAGTTTTGCCCCAAAATAAGGAGAATTTTTGTTTTTTTGCCCCAACATATAGGAAATTTCTTCCTTTTTGCCCCACAATTAGGGGAATTGCTGCAATTTTGCTTCAAATTACGGGGAATTTCTGCCTTTTTACCCGAAAATAAAAAGAATGCATACCTTTTTGCCATAAAAAAGGAAAATTTCTGCAATTTTGGTCCAAAATAAGAGGAATTTCTGCTTTTGCCTCTAAATAAGTGGAATTTCTGTCTTTTTCCCCCAAAACAAAGGGAATTTCTGTCTTTTTGCCCCAAAATAAGAAAAATTTTTGACTTATTACCCTGAAATAAGTGTAATTTCTGCAATTTTGCCCCAACATAAGAGAAATTTCTGCCTTTTTGCCCCGAAATAAGGGGAATTTTAGCCTTTTAACCTCAAAATAAGGGGACTTTCTGCATTTTTGACACAAAATATGGGAAATTTCTGCCTTTTTGCCCCAAAATAAGAACAATTTCTGCAATTCTGTATTAAAATAAAAGAAATTTCAGCCTTTTTGCCCCAATATAAGAAAATTTCTGTTTTTTTTCTGAAATAAGTGAAATTTCTGCAATTTTGCCTCAAAATAAGTGAAATTTCTGCCTTTTTGCCTCCAAATCAGGGGAATTTTAGCCTTTTTACCTCAAAATATGAAGACTTTCTGCATTTTTGACCCAAAATATGGGAAATTTCTGCCTTTTTGCTCCGAAATAAGAAAAATTTCTGCAATTCTGTACCAAAATAAAATAAATTTCAGCCTTTTTGCCCTAATAAAAGAAAATTTCTGCTTTTTTTCTGAAATAAGTGAAATTTCTGCAATTTTGCCCCAAAATAAGTGAAATTTCTGAGTTTTTCCCCAAAATAACGAGAATTTCTGTCTTTTTGCCCCAACATATAGGGAATTTCTGCCTTTTTGCCCCACATTTAGAGAAATTTCTTCACTTTTGCTCCAAAATACAGGGAATTTCTGCCTTTTTGTCCAAAAATAAGAAGAATGCATCACTTTTTGCCATAAAAAAGGGAAATTTCTTCATTTTTGCCTCTAAATAAGTGGAATTTCTGTCTTTTTCCCCCCCAAAAAAGGGAATTTCTGTATTTTTTGCCCCAAAATAAGGAAAATTTCTGACTTATTACCCTGAAATAAGTGAAATTTCTGCAATTTTGCCCCAAAATAAGGGAAATTTCTGCATTTTTGCCCCCAAGTAAGGGGAATTTCAGCCTTTTTACCTCAAAATAAGGAGAATTTCTGCATTTTTGCCCCAAAATATGGGAAATTTCTGCCTTTTCCCCCAAAATAAGAAAATTTCTGCTTTTTTCCCTGCAATAAGTTAAATTTCTGAAATTTTGCCCCAAAATAAGTGGAATTTCTGAGTTTTGTCCAAATAAGGAGAATTTCTGTCTTTTTACCCCAACTTTTAGGGAATTTTTGCCTTTTTGCCCCACAATTAAGGGAATTTCTGCAATTTTACTCCAAATTACGAGGAATTCCTGCCTTTTTGCCCGAAAATAAGAAGAATGCACACCTTTTTGCCATAAAAAAAGGAAATTTCCTCTTTTTCGCTCCAAAATAAGGGGAATTTCTGCTTTTTTGCCTCTAAATAAATAGAATTTCTGTCTTTTTCCCCCCAAAAAAGAAAATTTCTGTATTTTTTGCCCCAAAATAAGGAATATTTCTGTCTTATTACCCTGAAATAAGTGAAATTTCTGCAATTTTGCCCCAAAATAAGAGAAATTTCTGCCTTTTTGCCCCCAAATATGGGGAATTTCAGGATTTTTACCTCAAAATAAGGAAAATTTCTGAATTTTGCCCCAAAATATGGGAAATTTCTGCCTTTTTGCCCCCAAATAAGAAAAATTTCTGCAATTTTGTAAAAAAATAAAAGAAATTTTTGCCTTTTTTGCCCCAAATTAAGAAAATTTCTGCTTTTTTTCCCTGAAATAAGTGAAATTTCTAAAATTTTGCACAAAATACATGGAATTTCTGAGTTTTGCCCCAAAATGAGGAGAATTTCTGTCTTTTTGCCCCAACATATAGGGAATTTCTGCCTTTTTGCCCTACAAATAGGGGAATTTCTGCTTTTTTGCCTCTAAATATGTGGAATTTCTGTCTTTTTCCCCCAAAACAAAGGAAATTTCTGTCTTTTTTGCCCCAAAATAAGGAGATTTTATGACTTATTACCCTGAAATAAGTGAAATTTCTGCAATTTTGCCCCAAAATAAGGGAAATTTCTGCCTTTTTGCCCCCAAATAAGGGGAATTTCAGCCTTTTTACCTCAAAATAAGGGGAATTTCTGCATTTTTGCCATAGAATATTAGGAATTTCTGTTTTTTTGCCCAAAAATAAGGAAAATTTCTGCCTTTTTTCGCTGAAATTAGTGAAATTTCTGCAATTTTGCCCCAAAATAAGTGAAATTTCTGCAATTTTGCCCCAAAATAAGGGAAAATTCTAAAATTTTGCCCCAAATTAAGAGAAATTTTTGCCTTTTTGACCTCAAATACGGGAAATTTCAGCCTTTTTATCTCAAAATATGGAGAATTTCTGAATTTTTGCCCAAAAATATGAAAAATTTCTGCCTTTTTGCCCCAAATTAAGAAAAATTTCTGCAATTTTGTAACAAAATAAAAGAAATTTCTGCCTTTTTGCCCCAAAATAAGAAAATTTCTGCTTTTTTTCTGAAATAAATGAAATTTCTGCAATTTTGCCCCAAAATAAGTGAAATTTCTGAGTTTTTCCCCAAAATAACGAGAATTTCTGTCTTTTTGCCCCAACATATAGAGAATTTCTGCCTTTTTGCCCCACATTTAGAGGAATTTCTTCACTTTTGCTCCAAAATACGGGGAATTTCTGCCTTTTTGTCCAAAAATAAGAAGAATGCATACCTTTTTGCCATAAAAAAGGGAAATTTCTTCATTTTTGCTCCAAAATAAAGGGAATTTCTCCATTTTTGCCTCCAAATAAGTGGAATTTCTGTCTTTTTCCCCCCCAAAAAAGGGAATTTCTGTATTTTTTGCCCCAAAATAAGGAAAATTTCTGTCTTATTACCCTGAAATAAGTTAAATTTCTGCAATTTTGCCCCAAAATAAGGGAAATTTCTGCATTTTTGCCCCCAAGTAAGGGGAATTTCAGCCTTTTTACCTCAAAATAAGGAGAATTTCTGCATTTTTGCCCCAAAATATGGGAAATTTCTGCCTTTTCCCCCAAAATAAGAAAATTTCTGCTTTTTTCCCTGCAATAAGTTAAATTTCTGAAATTTTGCCCCAAAATAAGTGAAATTTCTGCAATTTTGCCCCAAAATAAGGGAAATTTTTGGAATTTTGCCCCAAAATAAGAGAAATTTCTGCCCTTTTGCCCCCAAATATGGGGAATTTCAGGATTTTTACCTCAAAATAAGGAAAATTTCTGAATTTTGTCCCAAAATATGGGAAATTTCTGCCTTTTTGCCCCAAATAAGAAAAATTTCTACAATTTTGTAAAAAAATAAAAGAAATTTTTGCCTTTTTGCCCCAAAATAAGAAAATTTCTGTTTTTTTTCCCTGAAATAAGTGAAATTTCTAAAATTTTGCACAAAATACATGGAATTTCTGAGTTTTGCCCCAAAATGAGGAGAATTTCTGTCTTTTTGCCCCAACATATAGGGAATTTCTGCCATTTTGCCCTACAAATAAGGGAATTTCTGCTTTTTTGCCTCTAAATATGTGGAATTTCTGTCTTTTTCCCCCAAAACAAAGGGAATTTCTGTCTTTTTTGCCCCAAAATAAGGAAAATTTCTGACTTATTACCCTGAAATAAGTGAAATTTCTGCAATTTTGCCCCAAAATAAGGGAAATTTCTGCCTTTTTGCCCCCAAATAAGGGGAATTTCAGCCTTTTTACCTGAAAATAAGGGGAATTTCTGCATTTTTGCCATAGAATATTAGGAATTTCTGTTTTTTTGCCCAAAAATAAGGAAAATTTCTGCCTTTTTTCCCTGAAATAAGTGAAATTTCTGCAATTTTGCCCCAAAATAAGTGAAATTTCTGCAATTTTGCCCCAAAATAAGGGAAATTTCTAAAATTTTGCCCCAAATTAATAGAAATTTCTGCCTTTTTGACCTCAAATAAGGGAAATTTCAGCCTTTTTACCTCAAAATATGGAGAATTTCTGAATTTTTGCCCAAAAATATGGGAAATTTCTGCCTTTTTGCCCCAAATTAAGAAAAATTTCTGCAATTTTGTGCCAAAATAAAAGAAATTTCTGCCTTTTTGCCCCAAAATAAGAAAATTTCTGCTTTTTTTCTGAAATAAATGAAATTTCTGCAATTTTGCCTCAAAATAAGTTAAATTTCTGAATTTTTCTCTAAAATAAGAAGAATTTCTGTCTTTTTGCCCAACATATAGGGAATTTCTGCCTTTTTTCCCCACAATTAGGGGAATTTCTGCAATTTTGCTCCAAAATACGGGGAATTTCTACCTTTTTGTCCGAAAATAAGAAGAATGCATACCTTTTTGCCATAAAAAAAGAAATTTCTTCATTTTTGCTCCAAAATAAGGGGAATTTCTGGTTTTTGCCTCTAAATAAGTGGAATTTCTGTCTTTCTCCCCCAAAACAAAGGGAATTTCTGTATTTTTTGCCCAAAAATAAGGAAAATTTCTGACTTATTACCCTGAAATAAGTGAAATTTCTGCAATTTTGCCCCAAAATAAGGGAAATATCTGCCTTTTTTCCCCCAAATAAGGAAAATTTCAGCCTTTTTACCTCAAAATAAGGGGAATTTCTGCCTTTTTGCCCAAAATAAGAAAAATTTCTGCAATTTTGTACCAAAATAAAAGAAATTTCTGCCTTATTGCCACAAAATATGAAAATTTCTGTTTTTTTCCCTGAAATAAGTGAAATTTCTGCAATTTTGCCCCAAAATAAGTGAAATTTCTGCAATTTTGCCTCAAAATAAAGGTAATTTCTGGAACTTTGCCCTAAATAAGTGGAATTTCTGAGTTTTGCCCCAAAATAAGGAGGATTTTTGTCTTTTTGCCCCAACATATAGGAAATTTCTTCCTTTTTACCCTACAATTAGGGGAATTTCTGCAATTTTGCTTCAAATTACGGGGAATTTCTGCCTTTTTGCCCGAAAATAAGAAGAATGCATACCTTTTTGCCATAAAAAAGGAAAATTTCTGCAATTTTGCTCCAAAATAAGGGGAATTTCTGCTTTTTTGCCTCTAAATAAGTGGAATTTCTGTCTTTTTCCCCCAAAATAAAGGGAATTTCTGTCTTTTTTGCCCCAAAATAAGGAAAATTTCTGACTTATTACCCTGAAGTAAGTGAAATTTCTGCAATTATGCCCCAATATAAAAGAAATTTCTGCCTTTTTGCCCCCAAATAAGGGGAATTTCAGCCTTTTTACATCAAAATAAGGGTAATTTCTGCATTTTTTCCCCAAAATATGGGATATTTCTGCCTTTTGGCCCCAAAATACGAAAAATTTCTGCAATTTTGTACCAAAATAAAAAAATTTCTGCCTTTTTGCCCCAAAATAAGAAAATTTCTACATTTTTTTCTGAAATAAATGAAATTTCTGCAATTTTGTCCCAACATAAGAGAAATTTCTGCATTTTTGCCACGAAATAAGGGGAATTTCAGACTTTTAACCTCAAAATAAGGGGACTTTCTGGATTTTTGACCCAAAATATGGGAAATTTCCTCCTTTTTGCCCCAAAATTAGAAAAATTTCTGCAATTCTGTACCAAAATAAAAGAAATTGCAGCCTTTTTGCCCCAATATAAGAAAATTTCTGCTTTTTTTCTGAAATAAGTGAAATTTCTGCAATTTTGCCTCAAAATAAGAGAAATTTCTGCCTTTTTGCCTCCAAATCAGGGGAATTTCAGCCTTTTTACCTCAAAATATGAAGACTTTCTGCATTTTTGACCCAAAATATGGGAAATTTCTGCCTTTTTGCTCTGAAATAAGAAAAATTTCTGCAATTCTGTACCAAAATAAAATAAATTTCAGCCTTTTTGCCCCAATATAAGAAAATTTCTGCTTTTTTTCTGAAATAAGTGAAATTTCTGCAATTTTGCCCCAAAATAAGTGAAATTTCTGCAATTTTGCCCCCAAATAAGGGAAATTTCTGGAATTTTGTCTGAAAATAAGTGGAATTTCTGAGTTTTGCGCAAAAATAAGGAGAATATCTGTCTTCACGCCCCAACATATAGGGAATTTCTGCCTTTTTGCCCCACAATTAGGGGAATTTCTGCAATTTTGCTCCAAAATACAGGGTATTTTGCCTTTTTGCCCGAATATAAGAAGAATGATTACCTTTTTGCCACAAAAATGAGAAATTTCTCCATTTTTGCTTTAAAATAAAGGGAATTTCTGCTTTTTTTTCCTCTAAATAAGTGGAATTTCTGTCTTTTTCACCCAAAACAAAGGGAATTTCTGTTTTTTGCCCCAAAATAAGGAAAATCTGACTTATTACCCTGAAATAAGTGAAATTTCTAAAATTTTGCACAAAATACATGGAATTTCTGAGTTTTGCCCCAAAATGAGGAGAATTTCTGTCTTTTTGCCCCAACATATAGGGATTTTCTGCCTTTTTGCCCTACAAATAGGGGAATTTCTGCTTTTTTGCCTCTAAATATGTGGAATTTCTGTCTATTTCCCCCAAAAGAAAGGGAATTTCTGTCTTTTTTGCCCCAAAATAAGGAGAATTTCTGACTTATTACCCTGAAATAAGTGAAATTTCTGCAATTTTGCCCCAAAATAAGGGAAATTTCTGCCTTTTTGCCCCCAAATAAGGGGAATTTCAGCCATTTTACCTCAAAATAAGGGGAATTTCTGCATTTTGGCCATTGAATATTAGGAATTTCTGTTTTTTTGCCCAAAAATAAGGAAAATTTCTGCCTTTTTTCCCTGAAATAAGTGAAATTTCTGCAATTTTGCCACAAAATAAGTGAAATTTCTGCAATTTTGCCCCAAAATAAGGGAAATTTCTAAAATTTTTCCCCAAATTAAGAGAAATTTCTGCCTTTTTGACCTCAAATAAGGGAAATTTCAGCCTTTTTACCTCAAAATATGGAGAATTTTTGAATTTTTGCCCAAAAATATGGGAAATTTCTGCCTTTTTGCCCCACATTAAGAAAAATTTCTGCAATATTGTACCAAAATAAAAGAAATTTCTGCCTTTTTGCCCCAAAATAAGAAAATTTCTGCTTTTTATCTGAAATAAATGAAATTTCTGCAATTTTGCCTCAAAATAAGTTAAATTTCTGAATTTTTCCCTAAAATAAGAAGAATTTCTGTCTTTTTGCCCCAACATATAGGGAATTTCTGCCTTTTTTCCCCACAATTAGGGGAATTTCTGCAATTTTGCTCCAAAATACGGGGAATTTCTGCCTTTTTGCCCAAAATAAGAAAAATTTCTGCAATTTTGTACCAAAATAAAAGAAATTTCTGCCTTATTGCCACAAAATACGAAAATTTCTGTTTTTTTCCCTGAAATAAGTGAAATTTCTGCAATTTTGCCCCAAAATAAATGAAATTTCTGCAATTTTGCCTCAAAATAAAGGTAATTTCTGGAACTTTGAATAAATAAGTGGAATTTCTGAGTTTTGCCCCAAAATATGGAGGATTTTTGTCTTTTTGCCCCAACATATAGGAAATTTCTTTCTTTTTGCCCCACAGTTAGGGGAATTTCTGCAATTTTGCTTCAAAATACGGGGAATTTCTGCCTTTTTGCCCGAAAATAAAAAGAATGCATACCTTTTGCCATAAAAAAGGAAAATTTCTGCAATTTTGCTCCAAAATAAGGAGAATTTCTGCTTTTTTGCCTTTAAATAAGGGGAATTTCTTTCTTTTTCCCCCAAAACAAAGGAAATTTCTGTATTTTGCCCCAAAATAAGGAAAATTTCTGACTTATTACCCTGAAGTAAGTGAAATTTCTGCAATTATGCCCCAATATAAAAGAAATTTCTGCCTTTTTGCCCCCAAATAAGGGGAATTTCAGCCTTTTTACCTCAAAATAAGGGTAATTTCTGCATTTTTTCCCCAAAATATGGGAAATTTCTGCCTTTTGGCCCCAAAATAAGAAAAATTTCTGCAATTTTGTACCAAAATAAAAAAATTTCTGCCTTTTTGCCCCAAAATAAGAAAATTTCTACTTTTTTTTCTGAAATAAATGAAATTTCTGCAGTTTTGCCCCAACATAAGAGAAATTTCAGCCTTTTTGCCACGAAATAAGGGGAATTTCAGACTTTTAACCTCAAAATAAGGGGACTTTCTGCATTTTTGACCCAAAATATGGGAAAGTTCTGCCTTTTTGCCCCAAAATAAGAAAAATTTCTGCAATTCTGTACCAAAATAAAAGAAATTTCAGCCTTTTTGCCCCAATATAAGAAAATTTCTGCTTTTTTTCTGAAATAAATGATATTTCTGCAATTTTGCCTCAAAATAAGGGAAATTTCTGTGTTTTTGCCCCCAAATAAGGGGAATTTCAGCCTTTTTACTTCAAAATAAGGGGAATTTCTGCATTTTTGCCCCAAAATATGGGAAATTTCTGCCTTTTTGCTCCGAAATAAGAAAAATTTCTGCAATTCTGTACCAAAATAAAATAAATTTCAGCCTTTTTGCCCCAATATAAGAAAATTTCTGCTTTTTTTTCTGAAATAAGTAAAATTTCTGCAATTTTGCCCCAAAATAAGTGAAATTTCTGCAATTTTGCCCCCAAATAAGGGAAATTTCTGGAATTTTGCCTGAAAATAAGTGGAATTTCTGATTTTTGCGCAAAAATAAAGAGAATTTCTGTCTTTATGCCCCAACATATAAGGAATTTCTGCCTTTTTGCCCCACAATTAGGGGAATTTCTGCAATTTTGCTCCAAAATACGGGGTATTTCTGCCTTTTTGCCCGAATATAAGAAGAATGATTACCTTTTTGCCACAAAAATGGGAAATTTCTCCATTTTTGCTTTAAAATAAAGGGAATTTCTGCTTTTTTGCCTCTAAATAAGTGGAATTTCTGTCTTTTTCCCCCAAAACAAAGGGAATTTCTGTTTTTTGCCCGAAAATAAGGAAAATTTCTGACTTATTACCCTGAAATAAGTGAAATTTCTAAAATTTTGCACGAAATACATGGAATTTCTGAGTTTTGCCCCCAAATGAGGAGAATTTCTGTCTTTTTGCCCCAACACATAGGGAATTTCTGCCTTTTTGCCCTACAAATAGGGCAATTTCTGCTTTTTTGCCTCTAAATATGTGGAATTTCTGTCTTTTTCCCCCAAAACAAAGGGAATTTCTGTCTTTTTTGCCCCAAAATAAGGAAAATTTCTGACTTATTACCCTGAAATAAGTAAAATTTCTGCAATTCTGCCCCAAAATAAGGGAAATTTCTGCCTTTTGGCCCCGAAATAAGGGGAATTTCAGCCTTTTTACCTCAATATAAGGGGAATTTCTGCATTTTTGCCATAGAATATTAGGAATTTCTGTTTTTTTGCCCAAAAATAAGGAAAATTTCTGCCTTTTTTCCCTGAAATAAGTGAAATTTCTGCAATTTTTCCCCAAAATAAGTGAAATTTCTGCAATTTTGCCCCAAAATAAGGGAAAATTCTAAAATTTTGCCCCAAATTAAGAGAAATTTCTGCCTTTTTGACCTCAAATAAGGGAAATTTCAGCCTTTTTACCTCAAAATATGGAGAATTTCTGAATTTTTGCCCAAAAATATGGGAAATTTCTGCCTTTTTGCCCCAAATTAAGAAAAATTTCTGCATTTTGTACCAAAATAAAAGAAATTTCTGCGTTTTTGCCCCAAAACAAGAAAATTTCTGCTTTTTTCTGAAATAAATGAAATTTCTGCAATTTTGCCTCAAAATAAGTTAAATTTCTGAATTTTTCCATAAAATAAGAAGAATTTCTGTCTTTTTGCCCCAACATATAGGGAATTTCTGCCTTTTTTCCCCGCAATTAGAGGAATTTCTCCAATTTTGCTCCAAAATATGGGGAATTTCTGCCTTTTTGTCCGAAAATAAGAAGAATGCATACCTTTTTCCCATAAAAAAAGAAATTTCTTTATTTTTGCTCCAAAATAAGGGGAATTTCTGGTTTTTGCCTCTAAATAAGTGGAATTTCTGTCTTTTTCCCCCAAAACAAAGGGAATTTCTGTATTTTTTGCCCCAAAATAAGGAAAATTTCTGACTTATTACCCTGAAATAAGTGAAATTTCTGCAATTTTGCCCCAAAATAAGGGAAATTTCTGCCTTTTTGCCCCCAAATAAGGGGAATTTCAGCCTTTTTACCTCAAAATAAGGGGAATTTCTGCCTTTTTGCCCAAAATAAGAAAAATTTCTGCAATTTTGTACCAAAATTAAAGAAATTTCTGCCTTATTACCACAAAATATGAAAATTTTTTTTTCCCTGAAATAAGTGAAATTTCTGCAATTTTGCCCCAAAATAAGTGAAATTTCTGCAATTTTGCCTCAAAATAAAGGTAATTTCTGGAACTTTGCCCTAAATAAGTGGAATTTCTGAGTTTTGCCCCAAAATAAGGAGGATTTTTGTCTTTTTGCCCCAACATATAGGAAATTTCTTCCTTTTTGCCCCACAATTAGGGGAATTTCTGCAATTTTGCTTCAAAATACGGGGAATTTCTGCCTTTTGCCCGAAAATAAGAAGAATGCATACCTTTTTGCCATAAAAAAGGAAAATTTCTGCAATTTTACTCCAAAATAAGGGGAATTGCTGCTTTTTTGCCTCTAAATAAGTGGAATTTCTGTCTTTTTCCCCCAAAACAAAGGGAATTTCTGTCTTTTTTGCCCCAAAATAAGGAAAATTTCTGACTTATTACCCTGAAGTAAGTGAAATTTCCTCAATTATGCCCCAATATAAAAGAAATTTCTGCCTTTTTGCCCCCAAATAAGGGGAATTTCAGCCTTTTTACCTCAAAATAAGGGTAATTTCTGCATTTTTTCCCCAAAATATGGGAAATTTCTGCCTTTTGGCTCCAAAATACGAAAAATTTCTGCAATTTTGTACCAAAATAAAAAAATTTCTGCCTTTTTGCACCCAAATAAGAAATTTTCTACTTTTTTTTCTGAAATAAATGAAATTTCTTCAGTCTTGCCCCAACATAAGAGAAATTTCTGCCTTTTTGCCACGAAATAAGGGGAATTTGAGACTTTTAACCTCAAAATAAGGGGACTTTCTGCATTTTTGACCCAAAATATGGGAAATTTCTGTCTTTTTGCCCCCAAAATTAGAAAAATTTCTGCAGTTCTGTACCAAAATAAAAGAAATTTCAGCCTTTTTGCTTCAATATAAGAAAATTTCTGCTTTTTTTTTAAATAAATGATATTTCTGCAATTTTGCCTCAAAACAAGGTAAATTTCTGTGTTTTTGCCCCCAAATCAGAGGAATTTCAGCCTTTTTACCTCAAAATATAAAGACTTTCTGCATTTTTGACCCAAAATATGGGAAATTTCTGAATTTTTGCCCCCAAATAAGAAAAATTTCTGCCATTTTGTACCAAAATAAGAGAAATTTCTGCCTTTTTGCCCCAAAATAAAAAAAATTTCTCATTTTTTTTCTGAAATAAGTGAAATTTCTGCAATTTTGCCCCAAAATAAGTGAAATTTCTGCAATTTTGGCCCCAAATAAGGGAAATTTCTGGAATTTTGCCTGAAAATAAGTGGAATTTCTGAGTTTTGCGCATAAATAAGGAGAATTTCTGGCTTTATGCCCCAACATATAGGGAATTTCTGCCTTTTTGCCCCACAATTAGGGGAATTTCTGCAATTTTGCTCCAAAATACGGGGTATTTCTGCCTTTTTGCCCGAATATAAGAAGAATGATTACCTTTTTGCCACAAAAATGGGAAATTTCTCCATTTTTGCTTTAAAATAAAGGGAATTTCTGCTTTTTTGCCTCTAAATAAGTGGAATTTCTGTCTTTTCCCCCCAAAACAAAGGGAATTTCTGTTTTTTGCCCCAAAATAAGGAAAATTTCTGACTTATTACCCTGAAATAAGTGAAATTTCTACAATTTTGCACAAAATACATGGAATTTCTGAGTTTTGCCCCAAAATGAGGAGAATTTCTGTCTTTTTGCCCCAACATATAGGGAATTTCTGCCTTTTTTCCCCACAATTAGGGGAATTTCTGCTTTTTTGCCTCTAAATATGTGGAATTTCTCTCTTTTTTCCCCCAAAACAAAGGGAATTTCTGTCTTTTTTGCCCCAAAATAAGGAAAATTTCTGACTTATTACCCTGAAATAAGTGAAATTTCTGCAATTTTGCCCCAAAATAAGGGAAATTTCTGCCTTTTTGTCCCCAAATAAGGGGAATTTCAGCCTTTTTACCTCAAAATAAGGGGAAATTCTGCATTTTTGCCATAGAATATTAGGAATTTCTGTTTTTTGCCCAAAAATAAGGAAAATTTCTGCCTTTTTTCCCTGAAATAAGTGAAATTTCTGCAATTTTGCCGCAAAATAAGTGAAATTTCTGCAATTTTGCCCCAAAATAAGGGAAATTTCTAAAATTTTGCCCCAAATTAAGAGAAATTTCTGCCTTTTTGACCTCAAATAAGGGAAATTTCAGCCTTTTTACCTCAAAATATGGAGAATTTCTGAATTTTTGCCCAAAAATATGGGAAATTTCTGCCTTTTTGCTCCAAATTAAGAAAAATTTCTGCAATTTTGTACCAAAATAAAAGAAATTTCTGCCTTTTTGCCCCAAAATAAGAAAATTTCTGCTTTTTTTCTGAAATAAATGAAATTTCTGCAATTTTGCCTCAAAATAATTAAATTTCTGAAATTTTCCCTAAAATAAGAAGAATTTCTGTCTTTTTGCCCCAACATATAGGGAATTTCTGCCTTTTTTCCCCACAATTAGGGGAATTTCTGTAATTTTGCTCCAAAATACGGGGAATTTCTGCCTTTTTGTCCGAAAATAAGAAGAATGCATACCTTTTTGCCATAAAAATGAAATTTCTTCATTTTTGCTCCAAAATAAAGGGAATTTCTGGTTTTTGCCTCTAAATATGTGGAATTTCTGTTTTCTCCCACAAAACAAAGGGAATTTCTGTAATTTTGCCTCAAAATAAGGAAAATTTCTGACTTATTACCCTGAAATAAGTGAAATTTCTGCAATTTTGCCCCAAAATAAAGGAAATTTCTGCCTTTTTGCCCCCAAATAAGGGGATTTTCAGCCTTTTTACCTCAAAAGAAGGGGAATTTCTGCCTTTTTGCCCAAAATAAGAAAAATTTCTGCAATTTTGTACCAAAATAAAAGAAATTTCTGCCTTATTGCCACAAAATATGAAAATTTCTGTTTTTTTCCCTGAAATAAGTGAAATTTCTGCAATTTTGCCCCAAAATAAGTGAAATTTCTGCAATTTTGCCTCAAAATAAAGGTAATTTCTGGAACTTTGCCCTAAATAAGTGGAATTTCTGAGTTTTGCCCCAAAATAAGGAGGATTTTTGTCTTTTTGCCCCAACATATAGGAAATTTCTTCTTTTTTGCCCCACAATTAGGGGAATTTCAGCAATTTTGCTTCAAAATACAGGGAATTTCTGCCTTTTTGCCCGAAAATAAGAAGAATGCATAACTTTTTGCCATAAAAAAGGAAAATTTCTGCAATTTTGCTCCAAAATAAGGGGAATTTCTGCTTTTTTTCCTCTAAATAAGTGGAATTTCTGTCTTTTTCCCCCAAAACAAAGGGAATTTCTGTCTTTTTTGCCCCAAAATAAGGAAAATTTCTGACTTATTACCCTGAAGTAAGTAAAATTTCTGCAATTATGCCCTAATATAAAAGAAATTTCTGCCTTTTTTCCCCCAAATAAGGGGAATTTCAGCCTTTTTACCTCAAAATAAGGGTAATTTCTGCATTTTTCCCCAAAATATGGGAAATTTCTGCCTTTGGCCCCAAAATAAGAAAAATTTCTGCAATTTTGTACCAAAATAAAAAAATTTCTGCCTTTTTGCTCCAAAATAAGAAAATTTCTACTTTTTTTTCTGAAATAAATGAAATTTCTGCAATTTTGCCCCAACATAAGAGATATTTCTGCCTTTTTGCCACGAAATAAGGGGAATTTTAGACTTTTAACCTCAAAATAAGGGGACTTTCTGCATTTTTGACCCAAAATATGGGAAATTTCTGCCTTTTTGCCCCAAAATAAGAAAAATTTCTGCAATTCTGTACCAAAATAAAAGAAATTGCAGCCTTTTTGCCCCAATATAAGAAAATTTCTGCTTTTTTTCTGAAATAAGTGAAATTTCTGCAATTTTGCCTCAAAATAAGAGAAATTTCTGCCTTTTTGCCTCCAAATCAGGGGAATTTCAGCCTTTTTACCTCAAAATAAGGGGAATTTCTGCATTTTTGCCCCAAAATATGGGAAATTTCTGCCTTTTTGCTCCGAAATAAGAAAAATTTCTGCAATTCTGTACCAAAATAAAATAAATTTCAGCCTTTTTGCCCCAATATAAGAAAATTTCTGCTTTTTTTCTGAAATAAGTGAAATTTCTGCAATTTTGCCCCAAAATAAGTGAAATTTCTGCAATTTTGCCCCCAAATAAGGGAAATTTCTGGAATTTTGCCTGGAAATAAGTGGAATTTCTGATTTTTGCGCAAAAATAAAGAGAATTTCTGTCTTTATGCCCCAACATATAGGGAATTTCTGCCTTTTTGCCCCACAATTAGGGGAATTTCTGCAATTTTGCTCCAAAATACGGGGTATTTCTGCCTTTTTGCCCGAATATAAGAAGAATGATTACCTTTTTGCCACAAAAATGGGAAATTTCTCCATTTTTGCTTTAAAAAAAGGGAATTTCTGCTTTTTTGCCTCTAAATAAGTGGAATTTCTGTCTTTTTCCCCCAAAACAAAAGGAATTTCTGTTTTTTGCCCGAAAATAAGGAAAATTTCTGACTTATTACCCTGAAATAAGTGAAATTTCTAAAATTTTGCACAAAATACATGGAATTTCTGAGCTTTGCCCCAAAATGAGGAGAATTTCTGTCTTTTTCCCCCAACATATAGGGAATTTCTGCCTTTTCGCCCTACAAATAGGGCAATTTCTGCTTTTTTGCCTCTAAATATGTGGAAATTCTGTCTTTTTCCTCCAAAACAAAGGGAATTTCTGTCTTTTTTGCCCCAAAATAAGGAAAATTTTTGACTTATTACCCTGAAATAAGTAAAATTTCTGCAATTCTGCCCCAAAATAAGGGAAATTTCTGCCTTTTGGCCCCGAAATAAGGGGAATTTCAGCTTTTTTACCTCAAAATAAGGGGAATTTCTGCATTTTTGCCATAGAATATTAGGAATCTCTGTTTTTTGCCCAAAAATAAGGAAAATTTCTGCCTTTTTTCCCTGAAATAAGTGAAATTTCTGCAATTTTGCCCCAAAATAAGTGAAATTTCTGCAATTTTGCCCCAAAATAAGGGAAATTTCTGCATTTCTGCCACAAAATATTTAGAATTTCGGCCTTTTTGCCCAAAAATAAAGAAAATTTCTGCCCTTTTTCTGTGAAATAAGTGAAATTTCTGCAATTTTGCCCCAAAATAAAGAAAATTTCTCATTTTTTTTTCTGAAATAAGTGAAATTTCTGCAATTTTGACCCAAATTAAGTGAAATTTCTGCAATTTTGCCCCCAAATAAGGAAAATTTCTGGAATTTTGCCTCAAAATAAGTGGAATTTCTGAGTTTTGCGCAAAATAATGAGAATTTCTGTCTTTTTGCCCCAACATATAGGGAATTTCTGCCTTTTTGCCCCACAATTAGGGGAATTTCTGCAATTTTGCTACAAAATACGGGGTATTTCTGCCTTTTTGCCCGATAATATGAAGAATGAATACTTTTTGCCATAAAAATGGGAAATTTCTCCATTTTTGCTCCAAAATAAAGGGAATTTCTGCTTTTTTGCCTCTAAATAAGTGGAATTTCTGTCTTTTTCCCCCAAAACAAAGGGAATTTCTGTTTTTTGCCCTAAAATAAGGAAAATTTCTGACTTATTACCGTGAAATAAGTGAAATTTCTGATATTTTGCTCCAAAATAAGAGAAATTTCTGCCTTTTTGCTTCCAAATAAGGGGAATTTTAGCCTTTTTACCTCAAAATAAAAAAAATTTCTGCATTTTTGCCACAAAATATTTGGAATTTCTTCCTTTTTTCCCTAAAATAAAGAAAATTTCTCCCTATTTTCCCTGAAATAACTAAAATTTCTGCAATTTTGCCCCAAAATAAGGGAAATTTCTGGAATTTTGACCCAAAGTAAGTTGAATTTATTCGTTTTACCCCAAAATAAGGAGAATTTCTGTCATTATGCCCCAACATATAGGGAATTTTTGACTTTTTGCCCCATAATTAGGGGAATCTCTGCTATTTTTCTCCAAAATACGGGGAATTTCTGCCTTTTTGCACAAAAATAAGAAGAATGCATACCTTTTTGCCATAAAAAAGGGAAATTTCTTTATTTTTTCTTTAAAATAAGGGGAATTTCTGCTTTTTTGCTTCTAAATAAGTGGAATTTCTGTCTTTTACCCCCAAAACAAAGTGAATTTCTGTCTTTTTTGCCCCAAAATAAGGAAAATTTCTGACTTATTACCGTGAAATAAGTGAAATTTCAGCAATTTTGCCCCAAAATAAGGAAAATTTCTACCTTTTTGCACCCAAATAAGGAAAATTTCAGCCTTTTTACCTCAAAATAAGGGGAATTTCTGCATTTTTGCCACAAAATATTAGCAATTTCTGCCTTTTGCCACAAAATAAGGAAAATTTCTGCCTATTTTCCCAGAAATAAGTGAAATTTCTGCAATTTTGCCCCAAAATAAGTGAAATTTCTGCAATTTTGCCACAAAATATGGGAAATTTCTGGAATTTTGCCCCAAAATAAGTTTAATTTCTGAATTATGCCCAAAAATAAGGAGAATTTCTCTCTTTATGCCCCAACTTATAGGGAATTTCTGCCTTTTTGCCCCACAATTAGGGGAATTTCTGCAATTTTGCTCCAAAATTCGGGGAATTTCTGCCTTTTTGCCCGAAAATAAGAAGAATGCATATGTTTTTGCTATAAAAAAGGAAAATTTCTTCATTTATGCTCCAAAATAAGTGAAATTTCTGCAATTTTGCCCCAAAATATGAGAAATTTCTGGAATTTTGCCCCAAATTAAGTGGAATTTCTGAGTTCTGCCCCAAAATAAGGAGAATTTCTGTCCTTATGCCCCAACATATAGGGAATTTCTGCCTTTTTGCCCCACAATTAGGGGAATTTCTGCAATTATGCTCCAAAATACGGGGAATTTCTGCCTTTTTGCCCGAAAATAAGAAGAATGCATACCTTTTTGCCATAAAAAAGAAAATTTCTTCATTTTTGCTCCAAAATAAGGAGAATTTCTGCTTTTTTGCCTCTAAAATGGTGGAATTTTTGTCTTTTTCCTCAAAACAGAGAGAATTTGTGTCTTTTTTGCCCAAAAATAAGGAAAATTTCTGACTTATTACCCTGAAATAAGCGAAATTTCTGCAATTGTGCCCCAAAATAAGGGAAAATTCTGCCTTTTTGCGTCCAAATTGGGGGAAATTCAGCCTTTTTACCTCAAAATAAGGGGAATTTCTGCATTTTTGCCGCAAAATATGGGAAATTTCTGCATTTTTGCCCCAAAATAAGAAAATTTCTGCTTTTTTTCTGAAATAAGTGAAATTTCTGCAATTTTGCCCCAAAATAATTGAAATTTTGCAATTTTGCCTCAAAATAAAGGAAATTTCTTGAATTTTGCCCCAAAATAAGTGGAATTTCTGCCTTTTGCCCCAAAATAAGGAAGATGTCTGTCTTTTTGCCCCACAATTAGGGAAATTTCTACAATTTTGTTTTAAAATATGGGGAATTTCTGCCTTTTTGCCTGAAAATTAGAAGAATGCATACCTTTTTGCCATAAAAAAGGGAAATTTCTTCATTTTTGCTCCAAAATAAAAAGAATTTCTGCTTTTTTGCCTCTAAATAAGTGGAATTTCTGTCTTTTTCCCCCAAAACAAAGGGAATTCCTGTTTTTTGGCCCCAAAATAAGGAAAATTTCTTTCTTATTACCCTGAAATAAGTAAAATTTCTGCAATTTTGCCTCAAAATAAAGGAAATTTCTGCCTTTTTGCCCCCAAATAAGGGGAATTTCAGCCTTTTTACCTCAAAATAAGGGGAATTTCTGCATTTTTGCCACAAAATATTAGTAATTTCTGCATTTTTGCCCAAAAATAAAGACAATTTCTGCCTTTTTTCCCTGAAATAATTGTAATTTCTGCAATTTTGCCTCAAAATAAGTGAAATTTCTGCCCTTTTTCCCCCAAATATAAGGAAGTTCTGCCTTTTTACCTCAAAATAAGGGGAATTTCTGCATTTTTGCCCCAAAATATGGGAAATTTCTGCCTTTTTGCCCTAAAATAAGAAAAATTTCTGTAATTTTGTACCAAAATAATAGAAATTTCTGCCTTTTGGCCCCCAAATAAGAAAATTTCTCTTTTTTTCCGAAATAAGTGAAATTTCTGCAATTTTGCCCCAAAATAAGTGAAATTTCTGCAATTTTGCCCCAAAATAAGTGAAATTTCTGAATATTTGCCCAAAAATAAGTGGAATATATGAGTTTTGCCCCAAAATAAGAATTATTTCTGTCTTTTTGCCTTAACATATAGAAAATTTCTGCCTTTTTGCCCCACATTTAGGGGAATTTCTGCAATTTTGCTACAAAATAAAGGGAATTTCTGCCTTTTTGCCGCTAAATATGTGGAATTTCTGTCTTTTTCCACAAAAACAATAGGAATTTCTGTCTTTTTTGCCCCAAAATAAAAAAAAATTCTGACTTATTACCCTGAAATATGTAAAATTTCTGCAATTTTGCCCGAAAACAAAAAAAATTCTGCCTTTTTGCCCCCAAATAAGGGGAATTTCAGCATTTTTACCTCAAAATAAGGGGAATTTCTGAATTTTTGCCGCAAAATATGGGAAATTTCTGCCTCTTTGCCCCAAAATAAGAAAAATTTCTGCAATTTTGTACCGAAATAAAAGAAATTTCTGCCATTTTGCCCCAAAATAAGAAAATTTCTGCTTTTTTTCTCAAATAAGTGAAATTTCTGCAATTTTGCCCCAAAATAATTGAAATTTCTGCAATTTTGCCTCAAAATAAGGGAAATTTCTCTAATTTTGAGCCAAAATAAGTGGAATTTCTGTCTTTTGCCCCAAAATAAAGAGTATTTCGGTCTTTTTGCCACACAATTAGGGGAATTTCTGCAATTTTGCTTTAAAATACGGGGAATTTCTGCTTTTTTGCCTGAAAATAAGAAGAATGCATACCTTTTTGCCATAAAAAGGGGAAATTTCTTAATTTTTGCTCCAAAATAAGGGGAATTTCTGCTTTTTTGCCTCTAAATAAGTGGAATTTCTGTCTTTTTCCCCCAAAACAAAGGGAATTCCTGTCTTTTTTGCCCCAAAATAAGGAAAATTTCTGACTTATTACCCTGAAATAAGTGAAATTTCTGCAATTTTGCCACAAAATAAGAGAAATTTCTGCCTTCTTGCCCCGAAATAAGGGGGATTTCACTATTATGCCTCAAAATAAGGGGAATTTCTGCGATTTTGCCACAAAATATTAGGAATTTCTGACTTTTTGCCCAAAGATAAGGAAAATTTCTGCTTTTTTTCCCTGAAATAAGTGAAATTTCTACAATTTTGCCCAAAAATAAGTAAAATTTCTGCATTTTTGCCCCCAAATAAGAGGAATTTCAGCCTTTTTACCTCAAAATAAGGGGAATTTCTGTATTTTTTCCCAAAAACATGGGAAATTTCTGCCTTTTTGCCCCAAAATTAGAAAAATTTCTGCAATTTTGTACCAAAATAATAAAAATTTCTGCCTTTTTGCCCCCAAATAAGAAAATTTCTGCTTTTTCTTTTCTGAAATAAGTGAAATTTCTGCAATTTTGCCCCAAAATAAGTTAAATTTCTGCAATTTTGCCCCAAAATAAGTGAAATTTCTGGATTTTTGCCCAAAAATAAGTAAAATTTCTGAGTTTTGTCCCAAAATAGAGAATATTTCTGTATTTTTGCCCCAACATATAGGGAATTTCTGCCTTTTTGCCCCACATTTAGGGGAATTTCTGCAATTTTGCTCCAAAATAAGGGGAATTTCTGCTTTTTTGCCTCTAAATAAGTGAAATTTCTCTCTTTTTTCCCCAAAACAAACGGAATTTGTATCTTATTTGCAAAAAATAAGGAAAATTTCTGACTTATTACCCTGAAATAAGTGAAATTTCAGCAATTTTGCCCCAAAATAAGCGAAAATTCTGCCTTTTTGCCCCCAAATAGGGGGAAATTCAGGCTTTTTACCTCAAAATAAGGGGAATTTCTGCATTTTTGCCACAAAATATGGGCAATTTCTTCATTTTTGTTCCAAAATAATAAAATTTTTGCTTTTTTTCTGAAATAAGTGAAATTTCTGCAATTTTGCCCCAAAATAATTGAAATTTCTGAAATTTTGCCTCAAAATAAAGGAAATTTCTGTCTTTTTGCCCCACAATTAGGGGAATTTCTGCAATTTTGCTTTAAAATACGGGGAATTTCTGCCTTTTAGCCTGAAAATAAGAAGAATGCATACCTTTTTGCCATAAAAAAGGGAAATTTCATCATTTTTGGTCCAAAATAAGGGGAATTTCTGCTTTTTTGCCTCTAAATAAGTGGAATATCTGTCTTTTCCCCCAAAACAAAGGGAATTCCTGTTTTTTTTTGCCCCAAAATAAGGAAAATTTCTGACTTATTACCCTGAAATAAGTGAAATTTCTGAAATTTTGCCCCAGAGTAAGGGAAATTTCTGCCTTTTTGTTTCCAAATAAGGGGAATTTCAGCCTTTTTACCTCAAAATAAGGGTAATTTCTGCATTTTTGCCACAAAATATTAGGAATTTCTGCCTTTTTGCCCCAAAATAAAGAAAATTTCTACCTTTTTTTTCTGAAATAAGTGAAATTTATGCAATTTTGCCCCAAAATAAGAGAAATTTCTGGAATTTTGCCCCAAAATAAGTGGAATTTCTGAGTTTTGCCCCAAAATGAGGAAAATTTCTGTCTTTTTGCCCCAACATATAGGGAATTCCTGCCTTTTTGCCCCACAATTAGGGGAATTTCTGCAATTTTGCTAAAAAATACGGGGAAATTCTGCCATTTTGCCCAAAAATAAGAAAAATGCCTACCTTTTTGCCATAAAAAAGGGAAATTTCTTCATTTTTGCTCCAAAATAAGTGGAATTTCTGTCTTTTTCCCCCAAAAACAAAGGGAATTTCTGTCTTTTTTGCCCAAAAATAAGGAAAATTTCTGACTTATTACCCTGAAATAAGTGGAATTTCTGCAATTTTGCCCCAAAATAAGGAAAATTTCTGCCCTTTTGCCCCGAAATAAGGGAAATTCACCATTTTACCTCAAAATAAGGGGAATTTCTGCATTTTTGCCACAAAATATTAGGAATTTCTGCCATTTTGCCCAAAAATAAGAAAAATTTCTGCCTTTTTTTCCTGAAATAAGTGAAATTTCTGCAATTTTGCCCAAAAATAAGTGAAATTTCTTCCTTTTTGCCCCCAAATAAGGGGAATTTGCGCATTTTTACCTCAAAATAAGAGGAATTTCTGCATATTTGCCCCAAAATATGGGAAATTTCTGCCTTTGTGCCCCCAAATAAGAAAATTTCTGCTTTATATTCTGAAATAAGTGAAATTTCTGCAATTTTGCCCCAAATTAAGTTAAATTTCTGCAATTTTCCCCCAAAATAATTGAAATTTCTGGATTTTTGCCCAAAAATAAGTGGAATTTCTGAGTTTTGCCCCAAAATAAGGATTATTTCTGTCTTTTTGCACCAATATATAGGGAATTTCTGCCTTTTTGCCCCACATTTAGGGGAATTTCTGCAATTTTGCTCCAAAATAAGGGGAATTTCTGCTTTTTTGCCTCTAAATAATTGGAATTTCTGTCTTTTTTCCCCAAAACAAAGGTAATTTCTGTCTTTTTTTGCCACAAAATAAGGAAAATTTCAGACTTATTACCCTGAAATAAGTGAAATTTCTGCAATTTTGCCCCAAAATAAGGGAAAATTCTGCCTTTTTGCCCCCAAATAGGGGGAAATTCAGCCTTTTTACCTCAAAATAAGGGGAATTTCTGCATTTTTGCCACAAAATATGGGCAATTTCTTCATTTTTGCTCCAAAATAATAAAATTTCTGCTTTTTTTCTGAAATAAGTGAAATTTCTGCAATTTTGCCCTAAAATAATTGAAATTTCTGAAATTTTGCCTCAAAATAAAGGAAATTTCTGGAATTTTGCCCCAAAATAAGTGGAATTTCTGTCTTTTGCCTCAAAATAAGGAGAATTTCTGTCTTTTTGCCCCACAATTAGGGGAATTTCTGCAATTTTGCTTTAAAATACGGGGAATTTCTGCCTTTTTGCCTGAAAATAAGAAGAATGCATAACTTTTTGCCATAAAAAAAGGAAATTTCATCATTTTTGGTCCAAAATAATGGGAATTTCTGCTTTTTTGCCTCTAAATAAGTGGAATATCTGTCTTTTTCCCCAAAACAAAGGAAATTCCTGTTTTTTTTTGCCCCAAAATAAGGAAAATTTCTGACTTATTACCCTGAAATAAGTGAAATTTCTGCAATTTTGCCCCAGAGTAAGGGAAATTTCTGCCTTTTTGTTCCCAAATAAGGGGAATTTCAGCCTTTTTACCTCAAAATAAGGGTAATTTCTGCATTTTTGCCACAAAATATTAGGAATTTCTGCCTTTTTGCCCCAAAATAAGGAAAATTTCTACCTTTTTTTCCTGAAATAAGTGAAATTTATGCAATTTTGCCCCAAAATAAGAGAAATTTCTGGAATTTTGCCCCAAAATAAGTGGAATTTCTGAGTTTTGCCCCAAAATAAGGAAAATTTCTGTCTTTTTACCCCAACATATAGGGAATTCCTGCCTTTTTGCCCCACAATTAGGGGAATTTCTGCAATTTTGCTAAAAAATACGGGGAAATTCTGCCATTTTGCCCAAAAATAAGAAAAATGCCTACCTTTTTGCCATAAAAAAGGGAAATTTCTTCATTTTTGCTCCAAAATAAGTGGAATTTCTGTCTTTTTCCCCCAAAAACAAAGGGAATTTCTGTCTTTTTTGCCCAAAAATAAGGAAAATTTCTGACTTATTACCCTGAAATAAGTGGAATTTCTGCAATTTTGCCCCAAAATAAGGAAAATTTCTGCCCTTTTGCCCCGAAATAAGGGAAATTCACCATTTTACCTCAAAATAAGGGGAATTTCTGCATTTTTGCCACAAAATATTAGGAATTTCTGCCATTTTGCCCAAAAATAAGAAAAATTTCTGCCTTTTTTTCCTGAAATAAGTGAAATTTCTGCAATTTTGCCCAAAAATAAGTGAAATTTCTGCCTTTCTGCCCCCAAATAAGGGGAATTTGCGCATTTTTACCTCAAAATAAGAGGAATTTCTGCATATTTGCCCCAAAATATGGGAAATTTCTGCCTTTGTGTCCCCAAATAAGAAAATTTCTGCTTTATATTCTCAAATAAGTGAAATTTCTGCAATTTTGCCCCAAAATAAGTTAAATTTCTGCAATTTTGCCCCAAAATAAGTGAAATTTCTGGATTTTTGCCCAAAAATAAGTGGAATTTCTGAGTTTTGCCCCAAAATAAGGATTATTTCTGTCTTTTTGCACCAATATATAGGGAATTTCTGGCTTTTTTGCCCCACATTTAGGGGAATTTCTGCAATTTTGCTCCAAAATAAGGGGAATTTCTGCTTTTTTGCCTCTAAATAAGTGGAATTTCTGTCTTTTTTCCCCAAAACAAAGGGAATTTCTGTCTTTTTTGCCCTAAAATAAGGAAAATTTCAGACTTATTACCCTGAAATAAGTGAAATTTCTGCAATTTTGCCCCAAAATAAGGGAAATTTCTGCCTTTTTGCCCCCTAATAAGGGAAATTTCAGCCTTTTTACCTCAAAAAAAGGGTAATTTCTGCATTTTTGCCAAAAAATATTAGAAATTTCTGCCTTTTTGACCCAAAATAAGGAAAATTTCTGCAATTTTGCCCCAAAACAAGTGAAATTTCTGCAATTTTGCCCCAAAACAAGTGAAATTTCTCCAATTTTTCCCCAAAATAAGGGAAATTTCTGGATTTTTGCCCCAAAATAAGTGGAATTTCTGAGTTTTGCCCCAAAATAAGGAGAATTTCTGTCTTTTTACCCTAACATATAGGGAATTTCTGCCTTTTTGCCACACCATTGGGAGAATTTCTGCAATTATACTACAAAATACGAGGAATTTTGCCTTTTTGCCCAAAAATAAGAAGCATGCATACCTTTTTTCCATAAAAAAGAAAAATTTCTTCATTTTTGCTCCAAAATAAGGGGAATTTCTGCTTTTTTGCCTCTAAATAATTGGAATTTCTGTCTTTTTCCTCAAAAACAAAGGGAATTTCTGTCTTTTTGCCACAAAATAAGAAAAATTTCTGACTTATTACCCTGAAATAAGTGAAATTTTTGCAATTTTGCCCCAAAATAAGGGAAATTTCTGCCTTTTTGCCCCTAAATAAGGGGAATTTCACCATTTTACCTCAATATAAAGGGAATTTCTGTATTTTTGCCACAAAATATTAGGAATTTCTGCATTTTTGCCCAAAAATATGGAAAATTTCTGCTATTTTTCCCTGAAATAAGTGAAATTTCTGCAATTTTGCCCCAAAATAAGAGAAATTTCTGCCTTTTTGCCCCCAAATAAGGGGAATTTCAGCCTTTTTATCTCAAAATAAGGGGAATTTCTGCATTTTTGCTGCAAAATATTAGATATTTCTGCCTTTTTGCCCCAAAATAAGAAAAATTTCTGCAATTTTGTACCAAAATAAAAGAAATTTCTGCCTTTTTGCCCGAAAATAAGAAAATTTCTGCTTTTTTCTGAAATAAGTGAAATTTCTGCAATTTTGCCCAAAATAATAGAAATTTCTTCAATTTTGCCTCAAAATAAGGCAAATTTCTCTAATTTTGCACAAAAATAAGTGGAATTTCTGTCTTTTGCCACAAAATATTTAGAATTTCTGCCTTTTTGTCCAAAAATAAGGAAAATTTCTGACCTTTTTCCCTGAAATAAGTGAAATTTCTGCAATTTTGCCCCAAAATATTGGAAATTTCTGGCTTTTTGCCCCCAAATAATGGGAATTTCAGACTTTTTACCTCAAAATAAGAGGAATTTCTGAATTTTTGGCACAAAATATTAGGAATTTCTGCTTTTTGCCCAAAAATAAGGAAAATTTCTGCCTATTTTCTTTGAAATAAGTGAAATTTCTGCAGTTTTGCCCCTAAATAAGGGAAATTCTGGAATTTTGCCCAAAAATAAGTGGAATTTCTGAGTTCTGCCCCAAAATAAGGAGAATTTCTGTCTTTATGCACCAACATATAGGGAATTTCTTCCTTTTGCCCCACAATTAGGCGAAATTCTGCAATTTTGCTCCAAAATACAAGGAATTTCTGCCTTTTTGCCCGAAAATAAGAAGAATGCATATCTTTTTGCCATAAAAAAAAGAAATTTCTTCATTTTTGCTCCAAAATAAGGGGAATTTCTACTTTTTGCCTCTAAATAAGTGGAATTTCTGTTTTTTTCCCAATCAAAGAGAATTTCTGTCTTTTTTGCCCCAAAATAAGGGGAATTTCTGACTTAATACGATGAAATAAGTGAAATTTCAGCAATTTTGCCCCAAAATATGAGAAATTTCTGCCTTTTTGCCCCCAAATAAGGGGAATTTCAGCCTTTTACCTCAAAATAAGGGCAATTTCTGCATTTTCCCCAAAATATGGGAAATTTCTGCCTTTTTGCCCCAAAATAAGAAAAATATCTGCAACTTTGTACCAAAATAATAGAAATTTCTGCCTATTTGCCCCAAAATAAGAAAATTTCTCCTTTTTTGAAATAAGTGAAATTTCTGCAATTTTGTCCCATAAAAAGTGAAATTTCTGCAATTTTGCCCCAAAATAAGGGAAATTTCTGGAATTTTGCCCAAAAATAAGTGGAATTTCTGAGTTTTGCTTCAAAATAAGGAGAATTTCTGTCTTTATGCCCCAACATATAGGGAATTTCTGCATTTTGCTTCACAAATAGTGGAATTTCTGCAATTTTGTTCCAAAATACGGGGTATTTCTGCCTTTTTGCCCGAAAATAAGAAGAATGCATACCTTTTTGCCATAAAAAAGGGAAATTTCTTCATTTTTGCTCCAAAATAAGGGGAATTTCTGCTTTTTGGCCTCTAAATAAGTGAAATTTCTGTCTTTTTTCTCCAAAAACAAAGGGAATTTCTGTCTTTTTTGCCCCAAAATAAGGAAAATTTCTGACTTATTATTCTGAAATAAGTGAAATTTCTGCAATTTTGCACCAAAATAAAAGAAATTTCTGCCTTTTTCTCCCAAATAAGGAGAATTTCAGCCTTTTTAAGTCAAAATAAGGGAAATTTCTCCATTTTTGCCACAAAATATTAAGAATTTCTGCAATTTTGCCCCAAAACAAGTGAAATTTCTGCAATTTTGCCCCAAAACAAGTGAAATTTCTCCAATTTTTCCCCAAAATAAGGGAAATTTCTGGATTTTTGCCCCAAAATAAGTGGAATTTCTGAGTTTTGCCCCAAAATAAGGAGAATTTCTGTCTTTTTACCCTAACATATAGGGAATTTCTGCCTTTTTGCCACACCATTGGGAGAATTTCTGCAATTATACTACAAAATACGAGGAATTTTGCCTTTTTGCCCAAAAATAAGAAGCATGCATACCTTTTTTCCATAAAAAAGAAAAATTTCTTCATTTTTGCTCCAAAATAAGGGGAATTTCTGCTTTTTTGCCTCTAAATAATTGGAATTTCTGTCTTTTTCCTCAAAAACAAAGGGAATTTCTGTCTTTTTGCCACAAAATAAGAAAAATTTCTGACTTATTACCCTGAAATAAGTGAAATTTTTGCAATTTTGCCCCAAAATAAGGGAAATTTCTGCCTTTTTGCCCCTAAATAAGGGGAATTTCACCATTTTACCTCAATATAAAGGGAATTTCTGTATTTTTGCCACAAAATATTAGGAATTTCTGCATTTTTGCCCAAAAATATGGAAAATTTCTGCTATTTTTCCCTGAAATAAGTGAAATTTCTGCAATTTTGCCCCAAAATAAGAGAAATTTCTGCCTTTTTGCCCCCAAATAAGGGGAATTTCAGCCTTTTTATCTCAAAATAAGGGGAATTTCTGCATTTTTGCTGCAAAATATTAGATATTTCTGCCTTTTTGCCCCAAAATAAGAAAAATTTCTGCAATTTTGTACCAAAATAAAAGAAATTTCTGCCTTTTTGCCCGAAAATAAGAAAATTTCTGCTTTTTTCTGAAATAAGTGAAATTTCTGCAATTTTGCCCAAAATAATAGAAATTTCTTCAATTTTGCCTCAAAATAAGGCAAATTTCTCTAATTTTGCACAAAAATAAGTGGAATTTCTGTCTTTTGCCACAAAATATTTAGAATTTCTGCCTTTTTGTCCAAAAATAAGGAAAATTTCTGACCTTTTTCCCTGAAATAAGTGAAATTTCTGCAATTTTGCCCCAAAATATTGGAAATTTCTGGCTTTTTGCCCCCAAATAATGGGAATTTCAGACTTTTTACCTCAAAATAAGAGGAATTTCTGAATTTTTGGCACAAAATATTAGGAATTTCTGCTTTTTGCCCAAAAATAAGGAAAATTTCTGCCTATTTTCTTTGAAATAAGTGAAATTTCTGCAGTTTTGCCCCTAAATAAGGGAAATTCTGGAATTTTGCCCAAAAATAAGTGGAATTTCTGAGTTCTGCCCCAAAATAAGGAGAATTTCTGTCTTTATGCACCAACATATAGGGAATTTCTTCCTTTTGCCCCACAATTAGGCGAAATTCTGCAATTTTGCTCCAAAATACAAGGAATTTCTGCCTTTTTGCCCGAAAATAAGAAGAATGCATATCTTTTTGCCATAAAAAAAAGAAATTTCTTCATTTTTGCTCCAAAATAAGGGGAATTTCTACTTTTTGCCTCTAAATAAGTGGAATTTCTGTTTTTTTCCCAATCAAAGAGAATTTCTGTCTTTTTTGCCCCAAAATAAGGGGAATTTCTGACTTAATACGATGAAATAAGTGAAATTTCAGCAATTTTGCCCCAAAATATGAGAAATTTCTGCCTTTTTGCCCCCAAATAAGGGGAATTTCAGCCTTTTACCTCAAAATAAGGGCAATTTCTGCATTTTCCCCAAAATATGGGAAATTTCTGCCTTTTTGCCCCAAAATAAGAAAAATATCTGCAACTTTGTACCAAAATAATAGAAATTTCTGCCTATTTGCCCCAAAATAAGAAAATTTCTCCTTTTTTGAAATAAGTGAAATTTCTGCAATTTTGTCCCATAAAAAGTGAAATTTCTGCAATTTTGCCCCAAAATAAGGGAAATTTCTGGAATTTTGCCCAAAAATAAGTGGAATTTCTGAGTTTTGCTTCAAAATAAGGAGAATTTCTGTCTTTATGCCCCAACATATAGGGAATTTCTGCATTTTGCTTCACAAATAGTGGAATTTCTGCAATTTTGTTCCAAAATACGGGGTATTTCTGCCTTTTTGCCCGAAAATAAGAAGAATGCATACCTTTTTGCCATAAAAAAGGGAAATTTCTTCATTTTTGCTCCAAAATAAGGGGAATTTCTGCTTTTTGGCCTCTAAATAAGTGAAATTTCTGTCTTTTTTCTCCAAAAACAAAGGGAATTTCTGTCTTTTTTGCCCCAAAATAAGGAAAATTTCTGACTTATTATTCTGAAATAAGTGAAATTTCTGCAATTTTGCACCAAAATAAAAGAAATTTCTGCCTTTTTCTCCCAAATAAGGAGAATTTCAGCCTTTTTAAGTCAAAATAAGGGAAATTTCTCCATTTTTGCCACAAAATATTAAGAATTTCTGCCTTTTTGCCCCAAAATAAGAAAAATTTTTGCCTATTTTTTTGGAAATAAGGGAAATTTCTGCAATTTTGCCCCAAAATAAGTAAAATTTATGCAATTTTGCCCCAAAATAAGGGAAATTTCTGGAATTTTGCCCAAAAATAAGTGGAATTTCTGAGTTCTGCCCCAAAATAAGGAGAATTTCTGTCTTTATGCCCCAACATATAGGGAATTTCTGCCTTTTTGCCCCACAATTTGGCGAAATTCTGCAATTTTGCTCCAAAATACAACGAATTTCTGCCTTTTTGCCCGAAAATAAGAAGAATGCATACCTTTTTGTCATAAAAAAAGGGAAATTTCTTCATTTTTGCTCCAAAATAAAGGGAATTTCTACTTTTTTGCCTCTAAATAAGTGGAATTTTTTTTTCCAAAACAAAGGGAATTTCTGTCTTTTTTGCCCCAAAATAAAGAAAATTTCTGACTTATTACCGTGAAATAAGTGAAATTTCAGCAATTTTGCCCCAAAATAAGAGAAATTTCTGCCTTTTTGCCCCCAAATAAGGGGAATTTCAGCCTTTTTACCTCAAAATAAGGGGAATTTCTACATTTTCCCCAAAATATGGGAAATTTCTGCCCTTGTGCCCCAAAATAAGAAAAATTTCTGCAACTTTGTACCAAAATAATAGAAATTTCTGCCTTTTTGCCCCAAAATAAGAAAATTTCTCCTTTTTTTGAAATAAGTGAAATTTCTGTAATTTTGTCCCATATAAAGTGAAATTTCTGCAATTTTGCCCCAAAATAAGGGAAATTTCTGGAATTTTGCCCAAAAATAAGTGGAATTTCTGAGTTTTGCTTCAAAATAAGGAGAATTTCTGTCTTTATGCCCCAACATATAGGGAATTTCTGAATTTTGCTTCACAAATAAGGGAATTTCTGCAATTTTGCTCCAAAATACGGGGAATTTCTGCCTTTTTGCCCAAAAATAAGAAGATTGCATAACTTTTTGCCATAAAAAAGGGAAATTTCTTCATTTTTGCTCCAAAATAAGGGGAATTTCTGCTTTTTGGCCTCTAAATAAGTGGAATTTCTCTTTTTCCTCCAAAAACAAAGGGAATTTCTGTCTTTTTTGCCCCAAAATAAGAAAAATTTCTGACTTACTATTCTGAAATAAGTGAAATTTCTGCAATTTTGCCCAAAAATAAAAGAAATTTCTGCCTTTTTGCCCACAAATAAGGGGAATTTCAGCCTTTTTACCTCAAAATAAGGGGAATTTCTGCATTTTTGTCACAAAATATTAGGAATTTCTGCCTTTTTGCCCTAAAATAAAGAAAATTTCTGCCTATTTTCCCTGAAATAAGTGAAATTTCTGCAATTTTGCCCCAAAATAAGTGAAATTTCTGCATTTTTGCCCCAAAATTAGGGAAATTTCTGGAATTTTGCCCCATAATAAGTTTAATTTCTGAGTTCTGCCCCAAAATAAGGAGAATTTCTGTCTTTCTTCCCCAACATATAGGGAATTTATGCCTTTTTGCCTCACAATTAGGGGAATTTCTGCAATTTATCTCCAATATACAAGGAATTTCTTCCTTTGTGCCCGATAATATGAAGAATGCATACCTTTTTGCCATAAATAAGGAAAATTTCTTTATTTTTGCTCCAAAATAAGGGGAATTTCTGCTTTTTTGCCTCTAAATAAGTGGAATTTCTGTCTTTTCTCCCAAATCAAAGTGAATTTCTGTATTTTTTGCCCCAAAATAAAAAAAAATTTCTGACTTATTACCCTGAAATAAGAGAAATTTCTGCAATTTTGCCCCAAAATATAGGAAATTTCTGCCTTTTTGCCCCCAAATAAGGGGAATTTCAGCCATTATACCTCAAAATAAGGGGAATTTCTGCATTTTTGCCCCAAAATATGGAAATTTCTGCCTTTTTGCTCCAAAATAAAAAAAATTTCTGCAATTTTGTACCAAAATAAAAGAAATTTCTGCCTTTTTGCCCCAAAATAATAAAATTTCTCCTTTTTTTCTGAAATAAGTGAAATATCTGCAATTTTGCCCCAAAATAAGTGATATTTCTGCAAATTTGCCCCAAAATAAGAGAAATTTCTGGAATTTTGCCCCAAAGTAAGTGGAATTTATGAGTTTTACCCCAAAATAAGAATAATTTCTGTCTTTCTGCCCCAACATATAGGGAATTTCTGCCTTTTTGCCTTACAATTAGGGGAATTTCTGCAATTTTGCTCAAAAATACGGGGAATTTCTGCCTTTTTGCCCGAAAATAAGTAGAATGCATACCTTTTTGCCATAAAAAAGGAAAATATCTTCATTTTCGCTCCAAAATAAAAGGAATTTCTGCTTTATTGCCTCTAAATAAGTGGAATTTCTGTCTTTTTCCCCCAAAACAAAGGGAATTTCTATCTTTTTTGCTCCAAAATAAGGAAAATTTCTGACTTATTTCCATTAAATAAGTGAAATTTCAGCAATTTTGCCCCAAAATATGAGAAATTTCAACCTTTTTGCCCCCAAATAAGGGGAATTTCAGCCTTTTACCTCAAAATAAGGGCAATTTCTGCATTTTCCCCAAAATATGGGAAATTTCTGACCTTTTGCCCCAAAATAAGAAAAATATCTGAAACTTTGTAACAAAATAATAGAAATTTCTGTCTTTTTGCCCCAAAATAATAAAATTTCTCCTTTTTTTTGAAATAAGTGAAATTTCTGCAATTTTGTCCCATAAAAAGTGAAATTTCTGCAATTTTGCCACAAAATAAGGGAAATTTCTGGAATTTTGCCCTAAAATAAGTGGAATTTCTGAGTTTTGCTTCAAAATAAGGAGAATTTCTGTCTTTATACACCAACATATAGGGAATTTCTGCATTTTGCTTCACAAATAGTGGAATTTCTGCAATTTTGTTCCAAAATACGGGGTATTTCTGCCTTTTTGCCCGAAAATAAGAAGAATGCATACCTTTTTGCCATAAAAAAGGGAAATTTCTTTATTTTTGCTCCAAAATAAGGGGAATTTCTGCTTTTTGGCCTCTAAATAAGTGAAATTTCTGTCTTTTTTCTCCAAAAACAAAGGGAATTTCTGTCTTTTTTGCCCCAAAATAAGGAAAATTTCTGACTTATTATTCTGAAATAAGTGAAATTTCTGCAATTTTGCACCAAAATAAAAGAAATTTCTGCCTTTTTCTCCCAAATAAGGAGAATTTCAGCCTTTTTAAGTCAAAATAAGGGAAATTTCTCCATTTTTGCCACAAAATATTAAGAATTTCTGCCTTTTTGCCCCAAAATAAGAAAAATTTTTGCCTATTTTTTTGGAAATAAGGGAAATTTCTGCAATTTTGCCCCAAAATAAGTAAAATTTATGCAATTTTGCCCCAAAATAAGGGAAATTTCTGGAATTTTGCCCAAAAATAAGTGGAATTTCTGAGTTCTGCCCCAAAATAAGGAGAATTTCTGTCTTTATGCCCCAACATATAGGGAATTTCTGCCTTTTTGCCCCACAATTTGGCGAAATTCTGCAATTTTGCTCCAAAATACAACGAATTTCTGCCTTTTTGCCCGAAAATAAGAAGAATGCATACCTTTTTGTCATAAAAAAAGGGAAATTTCTTCATTTTTGCTCCAAAATAAAGGGAATTTCTACTTTTTTGCCTCTAAATAAGTGGAATTTTTTTTTCCAAAACAAAGGGAATTTCTGTCTTTTTTGCCCCAAAATAAAGAAAATTTCTGACTTATTACCGTGAAATAAGTGAAATTTCAGCAATTTTGCCCCAAAATAAGAGAAATTTCTGCCTTTTTGCCCCCAAATAAGGGGAATTTCAGCCTTTTTACCTCAAAATAAGGGGAATTTCTACATTTTTTCCAAAATATGGGAAATTTCTGCCCTTGTGCCCCAAAATAAGAAAAATTTCTGCAACTTTGTACCAAAATAATAGAAATTTCTGCCTTTTTGCCCCAAAATAAGAAAATTTCTCCTTTTTTTGAAATAAGTGAAATTTCTGTAATTTTGTCCCATATAAAGTGAAATTTCTGCAATTTTGCCCCAAAATAAGGGAAATTTCTGGAATTTTGCCCAAAAATAAGTGGAATTTCTGAGTTTTGCTTCAAAATAAGGAGAATTTCTGTCTTTATGCCCCAACATATAGGGAATTTCTGAATTTTGCTTCACAAATAAGGGAATTTCTGCAATTTTGCTCCAAAATACGGGGAATTTCTGCCTTTTTGCCCAAAAATAAGAAGATTGCATAACTTTTTGCCATAAAAAAGGGAAATTTCTTCATTTTTGCTCCAAAATAAGGGGAATTTCTGCTTTTTGGCCTCTAAATAAGTGGAATTTCTCTTTTTCCTCCAAAAACAAAGGGAATTTCTGTCTTTTTTGCCCCAAAATAAGAAAAATTTCTGACTTACTATTCTGAAATAAGTGAAATTTCTGCAATTTTGCCCAAAAATAAAAGAAATTTCTGCCTTTTTGCCCACAAATAAGGGGAATTTCAGCCTTTTTACCTCAAAATAAGGGGAATTTCTGCATTTTTGTCACAAAATATTAGGAATTTCTGCCTTTTTGCCCTAAAATAAAGAAAATTTCTGCCTATTTTCCCTGAAATAAGTGAAATTTCTGCAATTTTGCCCCAAAATAAGTGAAATTTCTGCATTTTTGCCCCAAAATTAGGGAAATTTCTGGAATTTTGCCCCATAATAAGTTTAATTTCTGAGTTCTGCCCCAAAATAAGGAGAATTTCTGTCTTTCTTCCCCAACATATAGGGAATTTATGCCTTTTTGCCTCACAATTAGGGGAATTTCTGCAATTTATCTCCAATATACAAGGAATTTCTTCCTTTTTGCCCGATAATATGAAGAATGCATACCTTTTTGCCATAAATAAGGAAAATTTCTTTATTTTTGCTCCAAAATAAGGGGAATTTCTGCTTTTTTGCCTCTAAATAAGTGGAATTTCTGTCTTTTCTCCCAAATCAAAGTGAATTTCTGTATTTTTTGCCCCAAAATAAAAAAAAATTTCTGACTTATTACCCTGAAATAAGAGAAATTTCTGCAATTTTGCCCCAAAATATAGGAAATTTCTGCCTTTTTGCCCCCAAATAAGGGGAATTTCAGCCATTATACCTCAAAATAAGGGGAATTTCTGCATTTTTGCCCCAAAATATGGAAATTTCTGCCTTTTTGCTCCAAAATAAAAAAAATTTCTGCAATTTTGTACCAAAATAAAAGAAATTTCTGCCTTTTTGCCCCAAAATAATAAAATTTCTCCTTTTTTTCTGAAATAAGTGAAATATCTGCAATTTTGCCCCAAAATAAGTGATATTTCTGCAAATTTGCCCCAAAATAAGGGAAATTTCTGGAATTTTGCCCCAAAGTAAGTGGAATTTATGAGTTTTACCCCAAAATAAGAATAATTTCTGTCTTTCTGCCCCAACATATAGGGAATTTCTGCCTTTTTGCCTTACAATTAGGGGAATTTCTGCAATTTTGCTCAAAAATACGGGGAATTTCTGCCTTTTTGCCCGAAAATAAGTAGAATGCATACCTTTTTGCCATAAAAAAGGAAAATATCTTCATTTTCGCTCCAAAATAAAAGGAATTTCTGCTTTATTGCCTCTAAATAAGTGGAATTTCTGTCTTTTTCCCCCAAAACAAAGGGAATTTCTATCTTTTTTGCTCCAAAATAAGGAAAATTTCTGACTTATTTCCATTAAATAAGTGAAATTTCAGCAATTTTGCCCCAAAATATGAGAAATTTCAACCTTTTTGCCCCCAAATAAGGGGAATTTCAGCCTTTTACCTCAAAATAAGGGCAATTTCTGCATTTTCCCCAAAATATGGGAAATTTCTGACCTTTTGCCCCAAAATAAGAAAAATATCTGAAACTTTGTAACAAAATAATAGAAATTTCTGTCTTTTTGCCCCAAAATAATAAAATTTCTCCTTTTTTTTGAAATAAGTGAAATTTCTGCAATTTTGTCCCATAAAAAGTGAAATTTCTGCAATTTTGCCACAAAATAAGGGAAATTTCTGGAATTTTGCCCTAAAATAAGTGGAATTTCTGAGTTTTGCTTCAAAATAAGGAGAATTTCTGTCTTTATACACCAACATATAGGGAATTTCTGCATTTACTTCACAAATAGGGGAATTTCTGCAATTTTGCTCCAAAATACGGGGTATTTCTGCCCTTTTGCCCGAAAATAAGAAGAATGCATACATTTTTGCCATAAAAAAGGGAAATTTCTTCATTTTCGCTCCAAAATAAAAGGAATTTCTGCTTTTTGGCCTCTAAATAAGTGAAATTTCTGTCTTTTTTCTCCAAAAACAAAGGGAATTTCTGTCTTTTTTGCCCCAAAATAATGAAAATTTCTGACTTATTACCCTGAAATAAGTGAAATTTCTGCAATTTTGCCCCAAAATAAGGGAAATTTCTGCCTTTTTGCCCCCAAATAAGGGGAATTTCAGCCATTATACCTCAAAATAAGGGGAATTTCTGCATTTTTGCCCCAAAATATTGAAATTTCTGCCTTTTTGCTCCAAAATAAGAAAAATTTCTGCAATTTTGTACAAAAATAAAAGAAATTTCTGCCTTTTTGCCCCAAAATAATAAAATTTCTCCTTTTTTTCTGAAATAAGTGAAATATCTGCAATTTTGCCCCAAAATAAGTGAAATTTCTGCAAATTTGCCCCAAAAAAAAGGGAAATTTCTGGAATTTTGCCCCAAAGTAAGTGGAATTTATGAGTTTTACCCCAAAATAAGAATAATTTCTGTCTTTCTGCCCCAACATATAGGGAATTTCTGCCTTTTTGCCTTACAATTAGGGAAATTTCTGCAATTTTGCTCCAAAATACGGGGAATTTCTGCCTTTTTGCCCGAAAATAAGTAGAATGCATACCTTTTTGCCATAAAAAAGGAAAATTTCTTCATTTTCGCTCCAAAATAAAAGGAATTTCTGCTTTATTGCCTCTAAATAAGTGGAATTTCTGTCTTTTTCCCCCAAAACAAAGGGAATTTCTATCTTTTTTGCCCCAAAATAAGGAAAATTTCTGACTTATTACCGTGAAATAAGTGAAATTTCAGCAATTTTGCCCCAACATAAGAGAAATTTCTGCCTTTTTGCACCCAAATAAGGGGAATTTCAGCCTTTTTACCTCAAAATAAGGGCAATTTCTGCATTTTCCCCAAAATATGGGAAATTTCTTCCCTTGTGCCCCAAAATAAGAAAAATTTCTGCAACTTTGTACCAAAATAATAGAAATTTCTGCCTATTTGCCCCAAAATAAGAAAATTTCTCCTTATTTTGAAATAAGTGAAATTTCTGCAATTTTGTCCCATAAAAAGTGAAATTTCTGCAATTTTGCCCCAAAATAAGGGAAATTTCTCAAATTTTGCCCCAAAATAATTTTAATTTCTGAGTTCTGCACCAAAATAAGAAGAATTTCTGTCTTTATGCCCCAACATATAGGGAATTTCTGCATTTTGCTTCACAAATAGGGGAATTTCTGCAATTTTGCTCCAAAATACTGGGTATTTCTGCCTTCTTTCCCGAAAATAAGAAGAATGCATACCTTTTTGCCATAAAAAAGGGAAATTTCTTCATTTTTGCTCCAAAATAAGGGGAATTTCTGCTTTTTGGCCTCTAAATAAGTGGAATTTCTCTTTTTCCTCCAAAAACAAAGGGAATTTCTGTCTTTTTGCCCCAAAATAAGGAAAATTTCTGACTTACTATTCTGAAATAAGTGAAATTTCTGCAATTTTGCCCAAAAATAAAAGAAATTTCTGCCTTTTTGCCCACAAATAAGGGGAATTTCAGCCTTTTTACCTCAAAATAAGGGGAATTTTTGCATTTTTGCCACAAAATATTAGGAATTTCTGCCTTTTTGCCCCAAAATAAAGAAAATTTCTGCTTATTTTCCCTGAAATAAGTGAAATTTCTGCAATTTTGCCCCAAAATAAGTGAAATTTCTGCATTTTTGCCCCAAAATTAGGGAAATTTCTGGAATTTTGCCCCATAATAAGTTTAATTTCTGAGTTCTGCCCCAAAATAAGGAGTATTTCTGTCTTTCTTCCCCAACATATAGGGAATTTATGCCTTTTTGCCACACAATTAGGGGAATTTCTGCAATTTATCTCCAATATACAAGGAATTTCTTCCTTTTTGCCCGAAAATAAGAAGAATGCATACATTTTTGCCATAAATAAGGAAAATTTCTTTATTTTTGCTCCAAAATAAGGGGAATTTCTGCTTTTTTGCCTCTAAATAAGTGGAATTTCTGTCTTTTCTCCCAAATCAAAGTGAATTTCTGTATTTTTTGCCCCAAAATAAAAAAAAATTCTGACTTATTACCCTGAAATAAGTGAAATTTCTGCAATTTTGCCCCAAAATAAGGGAAATTTCTGCCTTTTTGCCCCCAAATAAGGGGAATTTCAGCCATTATACCTCAAAATAAGGGGAATTTCTGCATTTTTGCCAAAAAAATATTAGGAATTTCTGCCTTTTTGCCTCAAAATAAGGGAAATTTCTGCCTATTTTCCCTGAAATAAGTGAAATTTCTGCAATTTTGCCCCAAAATAAGTGAAATTTCTGCAATTTTGCCCCAAAATATGGGAAATTTCTGGAATTTTGCACCAAAATAAGTGGAATTTCTGAGTTCTGCCCCAAAATGAAGAATATTTCTGTCTTTATGCCCCAACTATAGGAAATTTCTGAATTTGGCCCCAAAATTAGAGGAATTTCTGCAATTTTGCTCCAAAATACAGGGAATTTCTGCCTTTTTGCCTGAAAATAAGAAGAATGCATACCTTTTTGCCATAAAAAAGGGAAATTTCTTCATTTTTGCTCCAAAATAATGGGAATTTCTGCTTTTTGGCCTCTAAATAAGTGGAATTTCTGTCTTTTTCCTTTAAAAACAAAGGGAATTTCTGTCTTTTTTGCCCCAAAATAAGGAAAATTTCTGACTTATTATTCTGGAATAAGTGAAATTTCTGCAATTTTGCCTTAAAATAAAAGAAATTTCTGCCTTTTTGCCCCCAAATAAAGGGAATTTCAGCCTTTTTACCTCAAAATAAGGGGAATTTCTGCATTTTTGCCACAAAATATTAGGAATTTCTGCCTTTTTGCCCAAAAATAAGAAAAATTTCTGCTTATTTTCTTTGAAATAAGTGAAATTTCTGCAATTTTGCCCCAAAATAAGTGAAATTTCTGCAATTTTGCCCCAAAATAAGGGAAATTTCTGGAATTTTGCCCAAAAATAAGTAAAATTTCTGAGTTCTGCCCCAAAATAAGGAGAATTTCTGTCTTTCTGCCCCAACATATAGGGAATTTATGCCTTTTTGCCTCACAATTAGGGGAATTTCTGCAATTTTCTCCAATATACAAGGAATTTCTGCCTTTTTGCCCGAAAATAAGAAGAATGCATACCTTTTTGCCATATATGAGGAAAATTTCTTTATTTTTGCTTCAAAATAAGGGGAATTTCTGCTTTTTTGCCTCTAAATAAGTCGAATTTCTGTCTTTTCTCCCAAATCAAAGTGAATTTCTGTATTTTTTGCCCCAAAATAAAAAAAATTTCTGACTTATTACCCTGAAATAAGTGAAATTTCTGCAATTTTGCCCCAAAATAAGGGAAATTTCTGCCTTTTTGCCCCCAAATAAGGGGAATTTCAGCCATTATACCTCAAAATAAGGGGAATTTCTGCATTTTTGCCCCAAAATATTGAAATTTCTGCCTTTTTGCTCCAAAATAAGAAAAATTTCTGCAATTTTGTACAAAAATAAAAGAAATTTCTGCCTTTTTGCCCCAAAATAATAAAATTTCTCCTTTTTTTCTGAAATAAGTGAAATATCTGCAATTTTGCCCCAAAATAAGTGAAATTTCTGCAAATTTGCCCCAAAAAAAGGGAAATTTCTGGAATTTTGCCCCAAAGTAAGTGGAATTTATGAGTTTTACCCCAAAATAAGAATAATTTCTGTCTTTCTGCCCCAACATATAGGGAATTTCTGCCTTTTTGCCGTACAATTAGGGGAATTTCTGCAATTTTGCTCCAAAATACGGGGAATTTCTGCCTTTTTGCCCGAAAATAAGTAGAATGCATACCTTTTTGCCATAAAAAAGGAAAATTTCTTCATTTTCGCTCCAAAATAAAAGGAATTTCTGCTTTATTGCCTCTAAATAAGTGGAATTTCTGTCTTTTTCCCCCAAAACAAAGGGAATTTCTATATTTTTTGCCCCAAAATAAGGAAAATTTCTGACTTATTACCGTGAAATAAGTGAAATTTCAGCAATTTTGCCCCAACATAAGAGAAATTTCTGCCTTTTTGCACCCAAATAAGGGGAATTTCAGCCTTTTTACCTCAAAATAAGGGCAATTTCTGCATTTTCCCCAAAATATGGGAAATTTCTGCCCTTGTGCCCCAAAATAAGAAAAATTTCTGCAACTTTGTACCAAAATAATAGAAATTTCTGCCTATTTGCCCCAAAATAAGAAAATTTCTCCTTATTTTGAAATAAGTGAAATTTCTGCAATTTTGTCCCATAAAAAGTGAAATTTCTGCAATTTTGCCCCAAAATAAGGGAAATTTCTCAAATTTTGCCCCAAAATAATTTTAATTTCTGAGTTCTGCACCAAAATAAGAAGAATTTCTGTCTTTATGCCCCAACATATAGGGAATTTCTGCATTTTGCTTCACAAATAGGGGAATTTCTGCAATTTTTCTCCAAAATACGGGGTATTTCTGCCTTCTTTCCCGAAAATAAGAAGAATGCATACCTTTTTGCCATAAAAAAGGGAAATTTCTTCATTTTTGCTCCAAAATAAGGGGAATTTCTGCTTTTTGGCCTCTAAATAAGTGGAATTTCTCTTTTTCCTCCAAAAACAAAGGGAATTTCTGTCTTTTTGCCCCAAAATAAGGAAAATTTCTGACTTACTATTCTGAAATAAGTGAAATTTCTGCAATTTTGCCCAAAAATAAAAGAAATTTCTGCCTTTTTGCCCACAAATAAGGGGAATTTCAGCCTTTTTACCTCAAAATAAGGGGAATTTTTGCATTTTTGCCACAAAATATTAGGAATTTCTGCCTTTTTGCCCCAAAATAAAGAAAATTTCTGCTTATTTTCCCTGAAATAAGTGAAATTTCTGCAATTTTGCCCCAAAATAAGTGAAATTTCTGCATTTTTGCCCCAAAATTAGGGAAATTTCTGGAATTTTGCCCCATAATAAGTTTAATTTCTGAGTTCTGCCCCAAAATAAGGAGTATTTCTGTCTTTCTTCCCCAACATATAGGGAATTTATGCCTTTTTGCCACACAATTAGGGGAATTTCTGCAATTTATCTCCAATATACAAGGAATTTCTTCCTTTTTGCCCGAAAATAAGAAGAATGCATACATTTTTGCCATAAATAAGGAAAATTTCTTTATTTTTGCTCCAAAATAAGGGGAATTTCTGCTTTTTTGCCTCTAAATAAGTGGAATTTCTGTCTTTTCTCCCAAATCAAAGTGAATTTCTGTATTTTTTGCCCCAAAATAAAAAAAAATTCTGACTTATTACCCTGAAATAAGTGAAATTTCTGCAATTTTGCCCCAAAATAAGGGAAATTTCTGCCTTTTTGCCCCCAAATAAGGGGAATTTCAGCCATTATACCTCAAAATAAGGGGAATTTCTGCATTTTTGCCAAAAAAATATTAGGAATTTCTGCCTTTTTACCTCAAAATAAGGGAAATTTCTGCCTATTTTCCCTGAAATAAGTGAAATTTCTGCAATTTTGCCCCAAAATAAGTGAAATTTCTGCAATTTTGCCCCAAAATATGGGAAATTTCTGGAATTTTGCACCAAAATAAGTGGAATTTCTGAGTTCTGCCCCAAAATGAAGAATATTTCTGTCTTTATGCCCCAACTATAGGAAATTTCTGAATTTGGCCCCAAAATTAGAGGAATTTCTGCAATTTTGCTCCAAAATACAGGGAATTTCTGCCTTTTTGCCCGAAAATAAGTAGAATGCATACCTTTTTCCCATAAAAAAGGAAAATTTCTTCATTTTCGCTCCAAAATAAAAGGAATTTCTGCTTTATTGCCTCTAAATAAGTGGAATTTCTGTCTTTTTCCCCCAAAACAAAGGGAATTTCTATCTTTTTTGCCCCAAAATAAGGAAAATTTCTGACTTATTACCGTGAAATAAGTGAAATTTCAGCAATTTTGCCCCAACATAAGAGAAATTTCTGCCTTTTTGCACCCAAATAAGGGGAATTTCAGCCTTTTTACCTCAAAATAAGGGCAATTTCTGCATTTTCCCCAAAATATGGGAAATTTCTGCCCTTGTGCCCCAAAATAAGAAAAATTTCTGCAACTTTGTACCAAAATAATAGAAATTTCTGCCTATTTGCCCCAAAATAAGAAAATTTCTCCTTATTTTGAAATAAGTGAAATTTCTGCAATTTTGTCCCATAAAAAGTGAAATTTCTGCAATTTTGCCCCAAAATAAGGGAAATTTCTCAAATTTTGCCCCAAAATAATTTTAATTTCTGAGTTCTGCACCAAAATAAGAAGAATTTCTGTCTTTATGCCCCAACATATAGGGAATTTCTGCATTTTGCTTCACAAATAGGGGAATTTCTGCAATTTTTCTCCAAAATACGGGGTATTTCTGCCTTCTTTCCCGAAAATAAGAAGAATGCATACCTTTTTGCCATAAAAAAGGGAAATTTCTTCATTTTTGCTCCAAAATAAGGGGAATTTCTGCTTTTTGGCCTCTAAATAAGTGGAATTTCTCTTTTTCCTCCAAAAACAAAGGGAATTTCTGTCTTTTTGCCCCAAAATAAGGAAAATTTCTGACTTACTATTCTGAAATAAGTGAAATTTCTGCAATTTTGCCCAAAAATAAAAGAAATTTCTGCCTTTTTGCCCACAAATAAGGGGAATTTCAGCCTTTTTACCTCAAAATAAGGGGAATTTTTGCATTTTTGCCACAAAATATTAGGAATTTCTGCCTTTTTGCCCCAAAATAAAGAAAATTTCTGCTTATTTTCCCTGAAATAAGTGAAATTTCTGCAATTTTGCCCCAAAATAAGTGAAATTTCTGCATTTTTGCCCCAAAATTAGGGAAATTTCTGGAATTTTGCCCCATAATAAGTTTAATTTCTGAGTTCTGCCCCAAAATAAGGAGTATTTCTGTCTTTCTTCCCCAACATATAGGGAATTTATGCCTTTTTGCCACACAATTAGGGGAATTTCTGCAATTTATCTCCAATATACAAGGAATTTCTTCCTTTTTGCCCGAAAATAAGAAGAATGCATACATTTTTGCCATAAATAAGGAAAATTTCTTTATTTTTGCTCCAAAATAAGGGGAATTTCTGCTTTTTTGCCTCTAAATAAGTGGAATTTCTGTCTTTTCTCCCAAATCAAAGTGAATTTCTGTATTTTTTGCCCCAAAATAAAAAAAAATTCTGACTTATTACCCTGAAATAAGTGAAATTTCTGCAATTTTGCCCCAAAATAAGGGAAATTTCTGCCTTTTTGCCCCCAAATAAGGGGAATTTCAGCCATTATACCTCAAAATAAGGGGAATTTCTGCATTTTTGCCAAAAAAATATTAGGAATTTCTGCCTTTTTACCTCAAAATAAGGGAAATTTCTGCCTATTTTCCCTGAAATAAGTGAAATTTCTGCAATTTTGCCCCAAAATAAGTGAAATTTCTGCAATTTTGCCCCAAAATATGGGAAATTTCTGGAATTTTGCACCAAAATAAGTGGAATTTCTGAGTTCTGCCCCAAAATGAAGAATATTTCTGTCTTTATGCCCCAACTATAGGAAATTTCTGAATTTGGCCCCAAAATTAGAGGAATTTCTGCAATTTTGCTCCAAAATACAGGGTATTTCTGCCTTTTTGCCTGAAAATAAGAAGAATGCATACCTTTTTGCCATAAAAAAGGGAAATTTCTTCATTTTTGCTCCAAAATAATGGGAATTTCTGCTTTTTGGCCTCTAAATAAGTGGAATTTCTGTCTTTTTCCTTTAAAAACAAAGGGAATTTCTGTCTTTTTTGCCCCAAAATAAGGAAAATTTCTGACTTATTATTCTGGAATAAGTGAAATTTCTGCAATTTTGCCTTAAAATAAAAGAAATTTCTGCCTTTTTGCCCCCAAATAAAGGGAATTTCAGCCTTTTTACCTCAAAATAAGGGGAATTTCTGCATTTTTGCCACAAAATATTAGGAATTTCTGCCTTTTTGCCCAAAAATAAGAAAAATTTCTGCTTATTTTCTTTGAAATAAGTGAAATTTCTGAAATTTTGCCCCAAAATAAGTGAAATTTCTGCAATTTTGCCCCAAAATAAGGGAAATTTCTGGAATTTTGCCCAAAAATAAGTAAAATTTCTGAGTTCTGCCCCAAAATAAGGAGAATTTCTGTCTTTCTGCCCCAACATATAGGGAATTTATGCCTTTTTGCCTCACAATTAGGGGAATTTCTGCAATTTTCTCCAATATACAAGGAATTTCTGCCTTTTTGCCCGAAAATAAGAAGAATGCATACCTTTTTGCCATATATGAGGAAAATTTCTTTATTTTTGCTTCAAAATAAGGGGAATTTCTGCTTTTTTGCCTCTAAATAAGTGGAATTTCTGTCTTTTCTCCCAAATCAAAGTGAATTTCTGTATTTTTTGCCCCAAAATAAAAAAAATTTCTGACTTATTACCCTGAAATAAGTGAAATTTCTGCAATTTTGCCCCAAAATAAGGGAAATTTCTGCCTTTTTGCCCCCAAATAAGGGGAATTTCAGCCATTATACCTCAAAATAAGGGGAATTTCTGCATTTTTGCCCCAAAATATTGAAATTTCTGCCTTTTTGCTCCAAAATAAGAAAAATTTCTGCAATTTTGTACAAAAATAAAAGAAATTTCTGCCTTTTTGCCCCAAAATAATAAAATTTCTCCTTTTTTTCTGAAATAAGTGAAATATCTGCAATTTTGCCCCAAAATAAGTTTTATTTCTGCAAATTTGCCCCAAAAAAAGGGAAATTTCTGGAATTTTGCCCCAAAGTAAGTGGAATTTATGAGTTTTACCAGAAATAAGAATAATTTCTGTCTTTCTGCCCCAACATATAGGGAATTTCTGCCTTTTTGCCTTACAATTAGGGGAATTTCTGCAATTTTGCTCCAAAATACGGGGAATTTCTGCCTTTTTGCCCGAAAATAAGTAGAATGCATACCTTTTTGCCATAAAAAAGGAAAATTTCTTCATTTTCGCTCCAAAATAAAAGGAATTTCTGCTTTATTGCCTCTAAATAAGTGGAATTTCTGTCTTTTTCCCCCAAAACAAAGGGAATTTCTATCTTTTTTGCCCCAAAATAAGGAAAATTTCTGACTTATTACCGTGAAATAAGTGAAATTTCAGCAATTTTGCCCCAACATAAGAGAAATTTCTGCCTTTTTGCACCCAAATAAGGGGAATTTCAGCCTTTTTACCTCAAAATAAGGGCAATTTCTGCATTTTCCCCAAAATATGGGAAATTTCTGCCCTTGTGCCCCAAAATAAGAAAAATTTCTGCAACTTTGTACCAAAATAATAGAAATTTCTGCCTATTTGCCCCAAAATAAGAAAATTTCTCCTTATTTTGAAATAAGTGAAATTTCTGCAATTTTGTCCCATAAAAAGTGAAATTTCTGCAATTTTGCCCCAAAATAAGGGAAATTTCTCAAATTTTGCCCCAAAATAATTTTAATTTCTGAGTTCTGCACCAAAATAAGAAGAATTTCTGTCTTTATGCCCCAACATATAGGGAATTTCTGCATTTTGCTTCACAAATAGGGGAATTTCTGCAATTTTGCTCCAAAATACGGGGTATTTCTGCCTTCTTTCCCGAAAATAAGAAGAATGCATACCTTTTTGCCATAAAAAAGGGAAATTTCTTCATTTTTGCTCCAAAATAAGGGGAATTTCTGCTTTTTGGCCTCTAAATAAGTGGAATTTCTCTTTTTCCTCCAAAAACAAAGGGAATTTCTGGTTTTTTTTGCCCCAATATAAGGAAAATTTCTGACTTACTATTCTGAAATAAGTGAAATTTCTGCAATTTTGCCCAAAAATAAAAGAAATTTCTGCCTTTTTGCCCACAAATAAGGGGAATTTCAGCCTTTTTACCTCAAAATAAGGGGAATTTCTGCATTTTTGCCACAAAATATTAGGAATTTCTGCCTTTTTGCCCAAAAATAAGAAAAATTTCTGCTTATTTTCTTTGAAATAAGTGAAATTTCTCTAATTTTGCCCCAAAATAAGTGAAATTTCTGCAATTTTGCCCCAAAATAAGGGAAATTTCTGGAATTTTGCCCAAAAATAAGTAAAATTTCTGAGTTCTGCCCCCAAAAAAAGAGAATTTCTGTCTTTCTGCCCCAACATATAGGGAATTTATGCCTTTTTGCCTCACAATTAGGGGAATTTCTGCAATTTTTCTCCAATATACAAGGAATTTCTGCCTTTTTGCCCAAAAATAAGAAGAATGCATACCTTTTTGCCATATATAAGGAAAATTTCTTTATTTTTGCTACAAAATAAGGGGAATTTCTGCTTTTTTGCCTCTAAATAAGTGGAATTTCTGTCTTTTCTCCCAAATCAAAGTGAATTTCTGTATTTTTTGCCCCAAAATAAAAAAAATTTCTGACTTATTACCCTGAAATAAGTGAAATTTCTGCAATTTTGCCCCAAAATAAGGGAAATTTCTGCCTTTTTGCCCCCAAATAAGGGGAATTTCAGCCATTATACCTCAAAATAAGGGGAATTTCTGCATTTTTGCCCCAAAATATTGAAATTTCTGCCTTTTTGCTCCAAAATAAGAAAAATTTCTGCAATTTTGTACAAAAATAAAAGAAATTTCTGCCTTTTTGCCCCAAAATAATAAAATTTCTCATTTTTTCTGAAATAAGTGAAATATCTGCAATTTTGCCCCAAAATAAGTGAAATTTCTGCAAATTTGCCCCAAAATAAGGGAAATTTCTGGAATTTTGCCCCAAAGTAAGTGGAATTTATGAGTTTTACCCCAAAATAAGAATAATTTCTGTCTTTCTGCCCCAACATATAGGGAATTTCTGCCTTTTTGCCTTACAATTAGGGGAATTTCTGCAATTTTGCTCCAAAATACGGGGAATTTCTGCTTTTTTGCCCGAAAATAAGTAGAATGCATACCTTTTTGCCATAAAAAAGGAAAATTTCTTCATTTTCGCTCCAAAATAAAAGGAATTTCTGCTTTATTGCCTCTAAATAAGTGGAATTTCTGTCTTTTTCCCCCAAAACAAAGGGAATTTCTATCTTTTTTGCCCCAAAATAAGGAAAATTTCTGACTTATTACCGTGAAATAAGTGAAATTTCAGCAATTTTGCCCCAACATAAGAGAAATTTCTGCCTTTTTGCACCCAAATAAGGGGAATTTCAGCCTTTTTACCTCAAAATAAGGGCAATTTCTGCATTTTCCCCAAAATATGGGAAATTTCTGCCCTTGTGCCCCAAAATAAGAAAAATTTCTGCAACTTTGTACCAAAATAATAGAAATTTCTGCCTATTTGCCCCAAAATAAGAAAATTTCTCCTTATTTTGAAATAAGTGAAATTTCTGCAATTTTGTCCCATAAAAAGTGAAATTTCTGCAATTTTGCCCCAAAATAAGGGAAATTTCTCAAATTTTGCCCCAAAATAATTTTAATTTCTGAGTTCTGCACCAAAATAAGAAGAATTTCTGTCTTTATGCCCCAACATATAGGGAATTTCTGCATTTTGCTTCACAAATAGGGGAATTTCTGCAATTTTGCTCCAAAATACGGGGTATTTCTGCCTTCTTTCCCGAAAATAAGAAGAATGCATACCTTTTTGCCATAAAAAAGGGAAATTTCTTCATTTTTGCTCCAAAATAAGGGGAATTTCTGCTTTTTGGCCTCTAAATAAGTGGAATTTCTCTTTTTCCTCCAAAAACAAAGGGAATTTCTGGTTTTTTTTGCCCCAATATAAGGAAAATTTCTGACTTACTATTCTGAAATAAGTGAAATTTCTGCAATTTTGCCCAAAAATAAAAGAAATTTCTGCCTTTTTGCCCACAAATAAGGGGAATTTCAGCCTTTTTACCTCAAAATAAGGGGAATTTCTGCATTTTTGCCACAAAATATTAGGAATTTCTGCCTTTTTGCCCAAAAATAAGAAAAATTTCTGCTTATTTTCTTTGAAATAATTGAAATTTCTGCAATTTTGCCCCAAAATAAGTGAAATTTCTGCAATTTTGCCCCAAAATAAGGGAAATTTCTGGAATTTTGCCCAAAAATAAGTAAAATTTCTGAGTTCTGCCCCAAAAAAAAGAGAATTTCTGTCTTTCTGCCCCAACATATAGGGAATTTATGCCTTTTTTCCTCACAATTAGGGGAATTTCTGCAATTTTTCTCCAATATACAAGGAATTTCTGCCTTTTTGCCCAAAAATAAGAAGAATGCATACCTTTTTGCCATATATAAGGAAAATTTCTTTATTTTTGCTCCAAAATAAGGGGAATTTCTGCTTTTTTGCCTCTAAATAAGTGGAATTTCTGTCTTTTCTCCCAAATCAAAGTGAATTTCTGTATTTTTTGCCCCAAAATAAAAAAAATTTCTGACTTATTACCCTGAAATAAGTGAAATTTCTGCAATTTTGCCCCAAAATAAGGGAAATTTCTGCCTTTTTGCCCCCAAATAAGGGGAATTTCAGCCATTATACCTCAAAATAAGGGGAATTTCTGCATTTTTGCCCCAAAATATTGAAATTTCTGCCTTTTTGCTCCAAAATAAGAAAAATTTCTGCAATTTTGTACAAAAATAAAAGAAATTTCTGCCTTTTTGCCCCAAAATAATAAAATTTCTCCTTTTTTTCTGAAATAAGTGAAATATCTGCAATTTTGCCCCAAAATAAGTTTTATTTCTGCAAATTTGCCCCAAAAAAAGGGAAATTTCTGGAATTTTGCCCCAAAGTAAGTGGAATTTATGAGTTTTACCAGAAATAAGAATAATTTCTGTCTTTCTGCCCCAACATATAGGGAATTTCTGCCTTTTTGCCTTACAATTAGGGGAATTTCTGCAATTTTGCTCCAAAATACGGGGAATTTCTGCCTTTTTGCCCGAAAATAAGTAGAATGCATACCTTTTTGCCATAAAAAAGGAAAATTTCTTCATTTTCGCTCCAAAATAAAAGGAATTTCTGCTTTATTGCCTCTAAATAAGTGGAATTTCTGTCTTTTTCCCCCAAAACAAAGGGAATTTCTATCTTTTTTGCCCCAAAATAAGGAAAATTTCTGACTTATTACCGTGAAATAAGTGAAATTTCAGCAATTTTGCCCCAACATAAGAGAAATTTCTGCCTTTTTGCACCCAAATAAGGGGAATTTCAGCCTTTTTACCTCAAAATAAGGGCAATTTCTGCATTTTCCCCAAAATATGGGAAATTTCTGCCCTTGTGCCCCAAAATAAGAAAAATTTCTGCAACTTTGTACCAAAATAATAGAAATTTCTGCCTATTTGCCCCAAAATAAGAAAATTTCTCCTTATTTTGAAATAAGTGAAATTTCTGCAATTTTGTCCCATAAAAAGTGAAATTTCTGCAATTTTGCCCCAAAATAAGGGAAATTTCTCAAATTTTGCCCCAAAATAATTTTAATTTCTGAGTTCTGCACCAAAATAAGAAGAATTTCTGTCTTTATGCCCCAACATATAGGGAATTTCTGCATTTTGCTTCACAAATAGGGGAATTTCTGCAATTTTGCTCCAAAATACTGGGTATTTCTGCCTTCTTTCCCGAAAATAAGAAGAATGCATACCTTTTTGCCATAAAAAAGGGAAATTTCTTCATTTTTGCTCCAAAATAATGGGAATTTCTGCTTTTTGGCCTCTAAATAAGTGGAATTTCTGTCTTTTTCCTCCAAAAACAAAGGGAATTTCTGTCTTTTTTGCCCCAAAATAAGGAAAATTTCTGACTTATTATTCTGGAATAAGTGAAATTTCTGCAATTTTGCCTTAAAATAAAAGAAATTTCTGCCTTTTTGCCCACAAATAAGGGGAATTTCAGCCTTTTTACCTCAAAATAAGGGGAATTTCTGCATTTTTGCCACAAAATATTAGGAATTTCTGCCTTTTTGCCCCAAAATAATGAAAATTTCTGCTTATTTTCCCTGAAATAAGTGAAATTTCTGCAATTTTGCCCCAAAATAAGTGAAATTTCTGCATTTTTGCCCCAAAATTAGGGAAATTTCTGGAATTTTGCCCCATAATAAGTTTAATTTCTGAGTTCTGCCCCAAAATAAGGAGTATTTCTGTCTTTCTTCCCCAACATATAGGGAATTTATGCCTTTTTGCCACACAATTAGGGGAATTTCTGCAATTTATCTCCAATATACAAGGAATTTCTTCCTTTGTGCCCGAAAATAAGAAGAATGCATACATTTTTGCCATAAATAAGGAAAATTTCTTTATTTTTGCTCCAAAATAAGGGGAATTTCTGCTTTTTTGCCTCTAAATAAGTGGAATTTCTGTCTTTTCTCCCAAATCAAAGTGAATTTCTGTATTTTTTGCCCCAAAATAAAAAAAAATTCTGACTTATTACCCTGAAATAAGTGAAATTTCTGCAATTTTGCCCCAAAATAAGGGAAATTTCTGCCTTTTTGCCCCCAAATAAGGGGAATTTCAGCCATTATACCTCAAAATAAGGGGAATTTCTGCATTTTTGCCCCAAAATATGGAAATTTCTGCCTTTTTGCTCCAAAATAAGAAAAATTTCTGCAATTTTGTACCAAAATAAAAGAAATTTCTTCCTTTTTGCCCCAAAATAATAAAATTTCTCCTTTTTTTTCTGAAATAAGTGAAATATCTGCAATTTTGCCCCAAAATAAGTGAAATTTCTGCAAATTTGCCCCAAAATAAGGGAAATTTCTGGAATTTTGCCCCAAAGTAAGTGGAATTTATGAGTTTTACCCCAAAATAAGAATAATTTCTGTCTTTCTGCCCCAACATATAGGGAATTTCTGCCTTTTTGCCTTACAATTAGGGGAATTTCTGCAATTTTGCTCCAAAATACGGGGAATTTCTGCCTTTTTGCCCGAAAATAAGTAGAATGCATACCTTTTTGCCATAAAAAAGGAAAATTTCTTCGTTTTTGCTCCAAAATAAAAGGAATTTCTGCTTTATTGCCTCTAAATAAGTGGAATTTCTGTCTTTTTCCCCCAAAACAAAGGGAATTTCTCTCTTTTTTGCCCCAAAACAAGGAAAATTTCTGACTTATTACCCAGAAATAAGTGAAATTTCTGCAATTTTGCCCTAAAATAAGGGTAATTTCTGCCTTTTTGCCCCCAAGTAAGGGGAATTTCAGCCTTTTTACCTCAAAATAAGGGGAATTTCTGCATTTTTGCCAAAAAAATTTTAGGAATTTCTGCCTTTTTGCCTCAAAATAAGGGAAATTTCTGCCTATTTTCCCTGAAATAAGTGAAATTTCTGCAATTTTGCCCCAAAATAAGTGAAATTTCTGCAATTTTGCCCCAAAATATGGGAAATTTCTGGAATTTTGCACCAAAATAAGTGGAATTTCTGAGTTCTGCCCCAAAATGAAGAATATTTCTGTCTTTATGCCCCAACTATAGGAAATTTCTGCATTTGGCCCCAAAATTAGAGGAATTTCTGCAATTTTGCTCCAAAATACAGGGAATTTCTGTCTTTTTGCCCAAAAATAAGAAGAATGCATACCTTTTTGCCATAAAAAAGGGAAATTTCTTCATTTTTGCTCCAAAATAATGGGAATTTCTGCTTTTTGGCCTCTAAATAAGTGGAATTTCTGTCTTTTTCCTCCAAAAACAAAGGGAATTTCTGTCTTTTTTGCCCCAAAATAAGGAAAATTTCTGACTTACTATTCTGAAATAAGTGAAATTTCTGCAATTTTGCCCAAAAATAAAAGAAATTTCTGCCTTTTTGCCCACAAATAAGGGGAATTTCAGCCTTTTTACCTCAAAATAAGGGGAATTTTTGCATTTTTGCCACAAAATATTAGGAATTTCTGCCTTTTTGCCCCAAAATAAAGAAAATTTCTGCTTATTTTCGCTGAAATAAGTGAAATTTCTGCAATTTTGCCCCAAAATAAGTGAAATTTCTGCATTTTTGCCCCAAAATTAGGGAAATTTCTGGAATTTTGCCCCATAATAAGTTTAATTTCTGAGTTCTGCCCCAAAATAAGGAGTATTTCTGTCTTTCTTCCCCAACATATAGGTAATTTATGCCTTTTTGCCACACAATTAGGGGAATTTCTGCAATTTATCTCCAATATACAAGGAATTTCTTCCTTTTTGCCCGAAAATAAGAAGAATGCATACATTTTTGCCATAAATAAGGAAAATTTCTTTATTTTTGCTCCAAAATAAGGGGAATTTCTGCTTTTTTGCCTCTAAATAAGTGGAATTTCTGTCTTTTCTCCCAAATCAAAGTGAATTTCTGTATTTTTTGCCCCAAAATAAAAAAAAATTCTGACTTATTACCCTGAAATAAGTGAAATTTCTGCAATTTTGCCCCAAAATAAGGGAAATTTCTGCCTTTTTGCCCCCAAATAAGGGGAATTTCAGCCATTATACCTCAAAATAAGGGGAATTTCTGCATTTTTGCCCCAAAATATGGAAATTTCTGCCTTTTTGCTCCAAAATAAGAAAAATTTCTGCAATTTTGTACCAAAATAAAAGAAATTTCTTCCTTTTTGCCCCAAAATAATAAAATTTCTCCTTTTTTTTCTGAAATAAGTGAAATATCTGCAATTTTGCCCCAAAATAAGTGAAATTTCTGCAAATTTGCCCCAAAATAAGGGAAATTTCAGGAATTTTGCCCCAAAGTAAGTGGAATTTATGAGTTTTACCCCAAAATAAGAATAATTTCTGTCTTTCTGCCCCAACATATAGGGAATTTCTGCCTTTTTGCCTTACAATTAGGGGAATTTCTGCAATTTTGCTCCAAAATACGGGGAATTTCTGCCTTTTTGCCCGAAAATAAGTAGAATGCATACCTTTTTGCCATAAAAAAGGAAAATTTCTTCGTTTTTGCTCCAAAATAAAAGGAATTTCTGCTTTATTGCCTCTAAATAAGTGGAATTTCTGTCTTTTTCCCCCAAAACAAAGGGAATTTCTCTCTTTTTTGCCCCAAAACAAGGAAAATTTCTGACTTATTACCCAGAAATAAGTGAAATTTCTGCAATTTTGCCCTAAAATAAGGGTAATTTCTGCCTTTTTGCCCCCAAGTAAGGGGAATTTCAGCCTTTTTACCTCAAAATAAGGGGAATTTCTGCATTTTTGCCAAAAAAATTTTAGGAATTTCTGCCTTTTTGCCTCAAAATAAGGGAAATTTCTGCCTATTTTCCCTGAAATAAGTGAAATTTCTGCAATTTTGCCCCAAAATAAGTGAAATTTCTGCAATTTTGCCCCAAAATATGGGAAATTTCTGGAATTTTGCACCAAAATAAGTGGAATTTCTGAGTTCTGCCCCAAAATGAAGAATATTTCTGTCTTTATGCCCCAACTATAGGAAATTTCTGCATTTGGCCCCAAAATTAGAGGAATTTCTGCAATTTTGCTCCAAAATACAGGGAATTTCTGTCTTTTTGCCCAAAAATAAGAAGAATGCATACCTTTTTGCCATAAAAAAGGGAAATTTCTATATTTTTGCTCCAAAATAATGGGAATTTCTGCTTTTTGGCCTCTAAATAAGTGGAATTTCTGTCTTTTTCCTCCAAAAACAAAGGGAATTTCTGTCTTTTTTGCCCCAAAATAAGGAAAATTTCTGACTTATTATTCTGGAATAAGTGAAATTTCTGCAATTTTGCCTTAAAATAAAAGAAATTTCTGCCTTTTTGCCCACAAATAAGGGGAATTTCAGCCTTTTTACCTCAAAATAAGGGGAATTTCTGCATTTTTGCCACAAAATATTAGGAATTTCTGCCTTTTTGCCCCAAAATAATGAAAATTTCTGCTTATTTTCCCTGAAATAAGTGAAATTTCTGCAATTTTGCCCCAAAATAAGTGAAATTTCTGCATTTTTGCCCCAAAATTAGGGAAATTTCTGGAATTTTGCCCCATAATAAGTTTAATTTCTGAGTTCTGCCCCAAAATAAGGAGTATTTCTGTCTTTCTTCCCCAACATATAGGGAATTTATGCCTTTTTGCCACACAATTAGGGGAATTTCTGCAATTTATCTCCAATATACAAGGAATTTCTTCCTTTTTGCCCGAAAATAAGAAGAATGCATACATTTTTGCCATAAATAAGGAAAATTTCTTTATTTTTGCTCCAAAATAAGGGGAATTTCTGCTTTTTTGCCTCTAAATAAGTGGAATTTCTGTCTTTTCTCCCAAATCAAAGTGAATTTCTGTATTTTTTGCCCCAAAATAAAAAAAAATTCTGACTTATTACCCTGAAATAAGTGAAATTTCTGCAATTTTGCCCCAAAATAAGGGAAATTTCTGCCTTTTTGCCCCCAAATAAGGGGAATTTCAGCCATTATACCTCAAAATAAGGGGAATTTCTGCATTTTTGCCCCAAAATATGGAAATTTCTGCCTTTTTGCTCCAAAATACGAAAAATTTCTGCAATTTTGTACCAAAATAAAAGAAATTTCTTCCTTTTTGCCCCAAAATAATAAAATTTCTCCTTTTTTTTTCTGAAATAAGTGAAATATCTGCAATTTTGCCCCAAAATAAGTGAAATTTCTGCAAATTTGCCCCAAAATAAGGGAAATTTCTGGAATTTTGCCCCAAAGTAAGTGGAATTTATGAGTTTTACCCCAAAATAAGAATAATTTCTGTCTTTCTGCCCCAACATATAGGGAATTTCTGCCTTTTTGCCTTACAATTAGGGGAATTTCTGCAATTTTGCTCCAAAATACGGGGAATTTCTGCCTTTTTGCCCGAAAATAAGTAGAATGCATACCTTTTTGCCATAAAAAAGGAAAATTTCTTCGTTTTTGCTCCAAAATAAAAGGAATTTCTGCTTTATTGCCTCTAAATAAGTGGAATTTCTGTCTTTTTCCCCCAAAACAAAGGGAATTTCTCTCTTTTTTGCCCCAAAACAAGGAAAATTTCTGACTTATTACCCAGAAATAAGTGAAATTTCTGCAATTTTGCCCTAAAATAAGGGTAATTTCTGCCTTTTTGCCCCCAAGTAAGGGGAATTTCAGCCTTTTTACCTCAAAATAAGGGGAATTTCTGCATTTTTGCCAAAAAAATTTTAGGAATTTCTGCCTTTTTGCCTCAAAATAAGGGAAATTTCTGCCTATTTTCCCTGAAATAAGTGAAATTTCTGCAATTTTGCCCCAAAATAAGTGAAATTTCTGCAATTTTGCCCCAAAATATGGGAAATTTCTGGAATTTTGCACCAAAATAAGTGGAATTTCTGAGTTCTGCCCCAAAATGAAGAATATTTCTGTCTTTATGCCCCAACTATAGGAAATTTCTGCATTTGGCCCCAAAATTAGAGGAATTTCTGCAATTTTGCTCCAAAATACAGGGAATTTCTGTCTTTTTGCCCAAAAATAAGAAGAATGCATACCTTTTTACCATAAAAAAGGGAAATTTCTTCATTTTTGCTCCAAAATAATGGGAATTTCTGCTTTTTGGCCTCTAAATAAGTGGAATTTCTGTCTTTTTCCTCCAAAAACAAAGGGAATTTCTGTCTTTTTTGCCCCAAAATAAGGAAAATTTCTGACTTATTATTCTGGAATAAGTGAAATTTCTGCAATTTTGCCTTAAAATAAAAGAAATTTCTGCCTTTTTGCCCACAAATAAGGGGAATTTCAGCCTTTTTACCTCAAAATAAGGGGAATTTCTGCATTTTTGCCACAAAATATTAGGAATTTCTGCCTTTTTGCCCCAAAATAATGAAAATTTCTGCTTATTTTCCCTGAAATAAGTGAAATTTCTGCAATTTTGCCCCAAAATAAGTGAAATTTCTGCAATTTTGCCCCAAAATATGGGAAATTTCTGGAATTTTGCACCAAAATAAGTGGAATTTCTGAGTTCTGCCCCAAAATGAAGAATATTTCTGTCTTTATGCCCCAACTATAGGAAATTTCTGCATTTGGCCCCAAAATTAGAGGAATTTCTGCAATTTTGCTCCAAAATACAGGGAATTTCTGTCTTTTTGCCCAAAAATAAGAAGAATGCATACCTTTTTGCCATAAAAAAGGGAAATTTCTTCATTTTTGCTCCAAAATAATGGGAATTTCTGCTTTTTGGCCTCTAAATAAGTGGAATTTCTGTCTTTTTCCTCCAAAAACAAAGGGAATTTCTGTCTTTTTTGCCCCAAAATAAGGAAAATTTCTGACTTACTATTCTGAAATAAGTGAAATTTCTGCAATTTTGCCCAAAAATAAAAGAAATTTCTGCCTTTTTGCCCACAAATAAGGGGAATTTCAGCCTTTTTACCTCAAAATAAGGGGAATTTTTGCATTTTTGCCACAAAATATTAGGAATTTCTGCCTTTTTGCCCCAAAATAAAGAAAATTTCTGCTTATTTTCCCTGAAATAAGTGAAATTTCTGCAATTTTGCCCCAAAATAAGTGAAATTTCTGCATTTTTGCCCCAAAATTAGGGAAATTTCTGGAATTTTGCCCCATAATAAGTTTAATTTCTGAGTTCTGCCCCAAAATAAGGAGTATTTCTGTCTTTCTTCCCCAACATATAGGTAATTTATGCCTTTTTGCCACACAATTAGGGGAATTTCTGCAATTTATCTCCAATATACAAGGAATTTCTTCCTTTTTGCCCGAAAATAAGAAGAATGCATACATTTTTGCCATAAATAAGGAAAATTTCTTTATTTTTGCTCCAAAATAAGGGGAATTTCTGCTTTTTTGCCTCTAAATAAGTGGAATTTCTGTCTTTTCTCCCAAATCAAAGTGAATTTCTGTATTTTTTGCCCCAAAATAAAAAAAAATTCTGACTTATTACCCTGAAATAAGTGAAATTTCTGCAATTTTGCCCCAAAATAAGGGAAATTTCTGCCTTTTTGCCCCCAAATAAGGGGAATTTCAGCCATTATACCTCAAAATAAGGGGAATTTCTGCATTTTTGCCCCAAAATATGGAAATTTCTGCCTTTTTGCTCCAAAATAAGAAAAATTTCTGCAATTTTGTACCAAAATAAAAGAAATTTCTTCCTTTTTGCCCCAAAATAATAAAATTTCTCCTTTTTTTTCTGAAATAAGTGAAATATCTGCAATTTTGCCCCAAAATAAGTGAAATTTCTGCAAATTTGCCCCAAAATAAGGGAAATTTCTGGAATTTTGCCCCAAAGTAAGTGGAATTTATGAGTTTTACCCCAAAATAAGAATAATTTCTGTCTTTCTGCCCCAACATATAGGGAATTTCTGCCTTTTTGCCTTACAATTAGGGGAATTTCTGCAATTTTGCTCCAAAATACGGGGAATTTCTGCCTTTTTGCCCGAAAATAAGTAGAATGCATACCTTTTTGCCATAAAAAAGGAAAATTTCTTCGTTTTTGCTCCAAAATAAAAGGAATTTCTGCTTTATTGCCTCTAAATAAGTGGAATTTCTGTCTTTTTCCCCCAAAACAAAGGGAATTTCTCTCTTTTTTGCCCCAAAACAAGGAAAATTTCTGACTTATTACCCAGAAATAAGTGAAATTTCTGCAATTTTGCCCTAAAATAAGGGTAATTTCTGCCTTTTTGCCCCCAAGTAAGGGGAATTTCAGCCTTTTTACCTCAAAATAAGGGGAATTTCTGCATTTTTGCCAAAAAAATTTTAGGAATTTCTGCCTTTTTGCCTCAAAATAAGGGAAATTTCTGCCTATTTTCCCTGAAATAAGTGAAATTTCTGCAATTTTGCCCCAAAATAAGTGAAATTTCTGCAATTTTGCCCCAAAATATGGGAAATTTCTGGAATTTTGCACCAAAATAAGTGGAATTTCTGAGTTCTGCCCCAAAATGAAGAATATTTCTGTCTTTATGCCCCAACTATAGGAAATTTCTGCATTTGGCCCCAAAATTAGAGGAATTTCTGCAATTTTGCTCCAAAATACAGGGAATTTCTGTCTTTTTGCCCAAAAATAAGAAGAATGCATACCTTTTTGCCATAAAAAAGGGAAATTTCTATATTTTTGCTCCAAAATAATGGGAATTTCTGCTTTTTGGCCTCTAAATAAGTGGAATTTCTGTCTTTTTCCTCCAAAAACAAAGGGAATTTCTGTCTTTTTTGCCCCAAAATAAGGAAAATTTCTGACTTATTATTCTGGAATAAGTGAAATTTCTGCAATTTTGCCTTAAAATAAAAGAAATTTCTGCCTTTTTGCCCACAAATAAGGGGAATTTCAGCCTTTTTACCTCAAAATAAGGGGAATTTCTGCATTTTTGCCACAAAATATTAGGAATTTCTGCCTTTTTGCCCCAAAATAATGAAAATTTCTGCTTATTTTCCCTGAAATAAGTGAAATTTCTGCAATTTTGCCCCAAAATAAGTGAAATTTCTGCATTTTTGCCCCAAAATTAGGGAAATTTCTGGAATTTTGCCCCATAATAAGTTTAATTTCTGAGTTCTGCCCCAAAATAAGGAGTATTTCTGTCTTTCTTCCCCAACATATAGGGAATTTATGCCTTTTTGCCACACAATTAGGGGAATTTCTGCAATTTATCTCCAATATACAAGGAATTTCTTCCTTTTTGCCCGAAAATAAGAAGAATGCATACATTTTTGCCATAAATAAGGAAAATTTCTTTATTTTTGCTCCAAAATAAGGGGAATTTCTGCTTTTTTGCCTCTAAATAAGTGGAATTTCTGTCTTTTCTCCCAAATCAAAGTGAATTTCTGTATTTTTTGCCCCAAAATAAAAAAAAATTCTGACTTATTACCCTGAAATAAGTGAAATTTCTGCAATTTTGCCCCAAAATAAGGGAAATTTCTGCCTTTTTGCCCCCAAATAAGGGGAATTTCAGCCATTATACCTCAAAATAAGGGGAATTTCTGCATTTTTGCCCCAAAATATGGAAATTTCTGCCTTTTTGCTCCAAAATAAGAAAAATTTCTGCAATTTTGTACCAAAATAAAAGAAATTTCTTCCTTTTTGCCCCAAAATAATAAAATTTCTCCTTTTTTTTTCTGAAATAAGTGAAATATCTGCAATTTTGCCCCAAAATAAGTGAAATTTCTGCAAATTTGCCCCAAAATAAGGGAAATTTCTGGAATTTTGCCCCAAAGTAAGTGGAATTTATGAGTTTTACCCCAAAATAAGAATAATTTCTGTCTTTCTGCCCCAACATATAGGGAATTTCTGCCTTTTTGCCTTACAATTAGGGGAATTTCTGCAATTTTGCTCCAAAATACGGGGAATTTCTGCCTTTTTGCCCGAAAATAAGTAGAATGCATACCTTTTTGCCATAAAAAAGGAAAATTTCTTCGTTTTTGCTCCAAAATAAAAGGAATTTCTGCTTTATTGCCTCTAAATAAGTGGAATTTCTGTCTTTTTCCCCCAAAACAAAGGGAATTTCTCTCTTTTTTGCCCCAAAACAAGGAAAATTTCTGACTTATTACCCAGAAATAAGTGAAATTTCTGCAATTTTGCCCTAAAATAAGGGTAATTTCTGCCTTTTTGCCCCCAAGTAAGGGGAATTTCAGCCTTTTTACCTCAAAATAAGGGGAATTTCTGCATTTTTGCCAAAAAAATTTTAGGAATTTCTGCCTTTTTGCCTCAAAATAAGGGAAATTTCTGCCTATTTTCCCTGAAATAAGTGAAATTTCTGCAATTTTGCCCCAAAATAAGTGAAATTTCTGCAATTTTGCCCCAAAATATGGGAAATTTCTGGAATTTTGCACCAAAATAAGTGGAATTTCTGAGTTCTGCCCCAAAATGAAGAATATTTCTGTCTTTATGCCCCAACTATAGGAAATTTCTGCATTTGGCCCCAAAATTAGAGGAATTTCTGCAATTTTGCTCCAAAATACAGGGAATTTCTGTCTTTTTGCCCAAAAATAAGAAGAATGCATACCTTTTTACCATAAAAAAGGGAAATTTCTTCATTTTTGCTCCAAAATAATGGGAATTTCTGCTTTTTGGCCTCTAAATAAGTGGAATTTCTGTCTTTTTCCTCCAAAAACAAAGGGAATTTCTGTCTTTTTTGCCCCAAAATAAGGAAAATTTCTGACTTATTATTCTGGAATAAGTGAAATTTCTGCAATTTTGCCTTAAAATAAAAGAAATTTCTGCCTTTTTGCCCACAAATAAGGGGAATTTCAGCCTTTTTACCTCAAAATAAGGGGAATTTCTGCATTTTTGCCACAAAATATTAGGAATTTCTGCCTTTTTGCCCCAAAATAATGAAAATTTCTGCTTATTTTCCCTGAAATAAGTGAAATTTCTGCAATTTTGCCCCAAAATAAGTGAAATTTCTGCATTTTTGCCCCAAAATTAGGGAAATTTCTGGAATTTTGCCCCATAATAAGTTTAATTTCTGAGTTCTGCCCCAAAATAAGGAGTATTTCTGTCTTTCTTCCCCAACATATAGGGAATTTATGCCTTTTTGCCACACAATTAGGGGAATTTCTGCAATTTATCTCCAATATACAAGGAATTTCTTCCTTTTTGCCCGAAAATAAGAAGAATGCATACATTTTTGCCATAAATAAGGAAAATTTCTTTATTTTTGCTCCAAAATAAGGGGAATTTCTGCTTTTTTGCCTCTAAATAAGTGGAATTTCTGTCTTTTCTCCCAAATCAAAGTGAATTTCTGTATTTTTTGCCCCAAAATAAAAAAAAATTCTGACTTATTACCCTGAAATAAGTGAAATTTCTGCAATTTTGCCCCAAAATAAGGGAAATTTCTGCCTTTTTGCCCCCAAATAAGGGGAATTTCAGCCATTATACCTCAAAATAAGGGGAATTTCTGCATTTTTGCCCCAAAATATGGAAATTTCTGCCTTTTTGCTCCAAAATAAGAAAAATTTCTGCAATTTTGTACCAAAATAAAAGAAATTTCTGCCTTTTTGCCCCAAAATAATAAAATTTCTCCTTTTTTTTTCTGAAATAAGTGAAATATCTGCAATTTTGCCCCAAAATAAGTGAAATTTCTGCAAATTTGCCCCAAAATAAGGGAAATTTCTGGAATTTTGCCCCAAAGTAAGTGGAATTTATGAGTTTTACCCCAAAATAAGAATAATTTCTGTCTTTCTGCCCCAACATATAGGGAATTTCTGCCTTTTTGCCTTACAATTAGGGGAATTTCTGCAATTTTGCTCCAAAATACGGGGAATTTCTGCCTTTTTGCCCGAAAATAAGTAGAATGCATACCTTTTTGCCATAAAAAAGGAAAATTTCTTCGTTTTTGCTCCAAAATAAAAGGAATTTCTGCTTTATTGCCTCTAAATAAGTGGAATTTCTGTCTTTTTCCCCCAAAACAAAGGGAATTTCTCTCTTTTTTGCCCCAAAACAAGGAAAATTTCTGACTTATTACCCAGAAATAAGTGAAATTTCTGCAATTTTGCCCTAAAATAAGGGTAATTTCTGCCTTTTTGCCCCCAAGTAAGGGGAATTTCAGCCTTTTTACCTCAAAATAAGGGGAATTTCTGCATTTTTGCCAAAAAAATTTTAGGAATTTCTGCCTTTTTGCCTCAAAATAAGGGAAATTTCTGCCTATTTTCCCTGAAATAAGTGAAATTTCTGCAATTTTGCCCCAAAATAAGTGAAATTTCTGCAATTTTGCCCCAAAATATGGGAAATTTCTGGAATTTTGCACCAAAATAAGTGGAATTTCTGAGTTCTGCCCCAAAATGAAGAATATTTCTGTCTTTATGCCCCAACTATAGGAAATTTCTGCATTTGGCCCCAAAATTAGAGGAATTTCTGCAATTTTGCTCCAAAATACAGGGAATTTCTGTCTTTTTGCCCAAAAATAAGAAGAATGCATACCTTTTTGCCATAAAAAAGGGAAATTTCTTCATTTTTGCTCCAAAATAATGGGAATTTCTGCTTTTTGGCCTCTAAATAAGTGGAATTTCTGTCTTTTTCCTCCAAAAACAAAGGGAATTTCTGTCTTTTTTGCCCCAAAATAAGGAAAATTTCTGACTTATTATTCTGGAATAAGTGAAATTTCTGCAATTTTGCCTTAAAATAAAAGAAATTTCTGCCTTTTTGCCCACAAATAAGGGGAATTTCAGCCTTTTTACCTCAAAATAAGGGGAATTTCTGCATTTTTGCCACAAAATATTAGGAATTTCTGCCTTTTTGCCCCAAAATAATGAAAATTTCTGCTTATTTTCCCTGAAATAAGTGAAATTTCTGCAATTTTGCCCCAAAATAAGTGAAATTTCTGCATTTTTGCCCCAAAATTAGGGAAATTTCTGGAATTTTGCCCCATAATAAGTTTAATTTCTGAGTTCTGCCCCAAAATAAGGAGTATTTCTGTCTTTCTTCCCCAACATATAAGGAATTTATGCCTTTTTGCCACACAATTAGGGGAATTTCTGCAATTTATCTCCAATATACAAGGAATTTCTTCCTTTTTGCCCGAAAATAAGAAGAATGCATACATTTTTGCCATAAATAAGGAAAATTTCTTTATTTTTGCTCCAAAATAAGGGGAATTTCTGCTTTTTTGCCTCTAAATAAGTGGAATTTCTGTCTTTTCTCCCAAATCAAAGTGAATTTCTGTATTTTTTGCCCCAAAATAAAAAAAAAATTCTGACTTATTACCCTGAAATAAGTGAAATTTCTGCAATTTTGCCCCAAAATAAGGGAAATTTCTGCCTTTTTGCCTCCAAATAAGGGGAATTTCAGCCATTATACCTCAAAATAAGGGGAATTTCTGCATTTTTGCCCCAAAATATGGAAATTTCTGCCTTTTTGCACCAAAATAAGAAAAATATCTGCAATTTTGTACCAAAATAAAAGAAATTTCTGCCTTTTTGCCCCAAAATAATAAAATTTCTCCTTTTTTTCTGAAATAAGTGAAATATCTGCAATTTTGCCCCAAAATAAGTGATATTTCTGCAAATTTGCCCCAAAATAAGGGAAATTTCTGGAATTTTGCCCCAAAGTAAGTGGAATTTATGAGTTTTACCCCAAAATAAGAATAATTTCTGTCTTTCTGCCCCAACATATAGGGAATTTCTGCCTTTTTGCCTTACAATTAGGGGAATTTCTGCAATTTTGCTCCAAAATACGGGGAATTTCTGCCTTTTTGCCCAAAAATAAGTAAAATGCATACCTTTTTGCCATAAAAAAGGAAAATTTCTTCATTTTCGCTCCAAAATAAAAGGAATTTCTGCTTTATTGCCTCTAAATAAGTGGAATTTCTGTCTTTTTCCCCCAAAACAAAAGGAATTTCTATCTTTTTTGCCCCAAAATAAGGAAAATTTCTGACTTATTTCCATTAAATAAGTGAAATTTCAGCAATTTTGCCCCAAAATATGAGAAATTTCAACCTTTTTGCCCCCAAATAAGGGGAATTTCAGCCTTTTACCTCAAAATAAGGGCAATTTCTGCATTTTCCCCAAAATATGGGAAATTTCTGACCTTTTGCCCCAAAATAAGACAAATATCTGCAACTTTGTACCAAAATAATAGAAATTTCTGTCTTTTTGCCCACAAATAAGAAAATTTCTCCTTTTTTTTTGAAATAAGTGAAATTTCTGCAATTTTGTCCCATAAAAAGTGAAATTTCTGCAATTTTTCCCCAAAATAAGGGAAATTTCTGGAATTTTGCCCAAAAATAAGTGGAATTTCTGAGTTTTGCTTCAAAATAAGGAGAATTTCTGTCTTTATGCACCAACATAAAGGGAATTTCTGCATTTTGCTTCACAAATAGGGGAATTTCTGCAATTTTGCTCCAAAAAACGGGTTATTTCTGCCTTTTTGCCCGAAAATAAGAAGAATGCATACATTTTTGCCATAAAAAAGGGAAATTTCTTCATTTTTGCTCCAAAATAAAAGGAATTTCTGCTTTTTGGCCTCTAAATAAGTGAAATTTCTGTCTTTTTTCTCCAAAAACAAAGGGAATTTCTGTCTTTTTTGCCCCAAAATAAGGAAAATTTCTGACTTATTATTCTGAAATAAGTGAAATTTCTGCAATTTTGCACCAAAATAAAAGAAATTTCTGCCTTTTTCCCCCAAATAAAGAGAATTTCAGCTTTTTTAGCTCAAAGTAAGGAAAATTTCTGCATTTTTGCCACAAAATATTAAGAATTTCTGCCTTTTTGCCCCAAAATAAGAAAAATTTTTGCCTATTTTTTGGAAATAAGTGAAGTTTCTGCAATTTTGCCCCAAAATAAGTGAAATTTATGCAATTTTGCCCCAAAATAAGGGAAATTTCTGGAATTTTGCCCAAAAATAAGTGGAATTTTTGAGTTCTGCCCCAAAATAAGGAGAATTTCTGTCTTTATGCCCCAACATATAGGGAATTTCTGCCTTTTTGCCCCACAATTAGGCGAAATTCTGCAATTTTGCTCCAAAATACAACGAATTTCTGCCTTTTTGCCCGAAAATAAGAAGAATGCATACCTTTTTGTCATAAAAAAGGGAAATTTCTTCATTTTTGCTCCAAAATAAAGGGAATTTCTACTTTTTTGCCTCTAAATAAGTGGAATTTTTTTTTCCAAAACAAAGGGAATTTCTGTCTTTTTTGCCCCAAAATAAAGAAAATTTCTGACTTATTACCGTGAAATAAGTGAAATTTCAGCAATTTTGCCCCAAAATAAGAGAAATTTCTGCCTTTTTGCCCCCAAATAAGGGGAATTTCAGCCTTTTTACCTCAAAATAAGGGGAATTTCTACATTTTCCCCAAAATATGGGAAATTTCTGCCCTTGTGCCCCAAAAAAAGAAAAAATTTCTGCAACTTTGTAAAAAATAATAGAAATCTCTGCCTTTTTGCCCCAAAATAAGAAAATTTCTCCTTTTTTTGAAATAAGTGAAATTTCTGTAATTTTGTCCCATAAAAAGTGAAATTTCTGCAATTTTGCCCCAAAATAAGGGAAATTTCTGCAATTTTGCCCCAAAATATGGGAAATTTCTGCCTTTTTGTCCCCAAATAATGGGAATTTCAGCCTTTTTACCTCAAAATAAGGGGAATTTCTGAATTTTTGCCACAAAATATTAGGAATTTCTGCCTTTTTGCCCAAAAATAAGAAAAATTTCTGCCTATTTTCTTTGAAATAAGTGAAATTTCTGCAATTTTGCCCCAAAATAAGTGAAATTTCTGCAATTTTGCCCCTAAATAAGGGAAATTTCTGGAATTTTGCCCAAAAATAAGTGGAATTTCTGAGTTCTGCCCCAAAATAGGAGAATTTCTGTCTTTATGCACCAACATATAGGGAATTTCTGCCTTTTTGCCCCACAATTAGGCGAAATTCTGCAATTTAGCTCCAAAATACAAGGAATTTCTGCCTTTTTGCCCGAAAATAAGAAGAATGCATATCTTTTTGCCATAAAAAAAAGAAATTTCTTCATTTTTGCTCCAAAATAAGGGGAATTTCTACTTTTTGCCTCTAAATAAGTGGAATTTCTGTTTTTTTCCAAAACAAAGGGAATTTCTGTTTTTTTTGCCCCAAAATAAGAAAAATTTCTGACTTAATACGATGAAATAAGTGATATTTCAGCAATTTTGCCCCAAAATAAGGGAAATTTCTGCCTTTTTGCCCCCAAATAAGGGGAATTTCAGCCATTATACCTCAAAATAAGGGGAATTTCTGCATTTTTGCCCCATAATATGGAAATTCCTGCCTTTTTGCTCCAAAATAAGAAAAATTTCTGCAATTTTGTACAAAAATAAAAGAAATTTCTGCCTTTTTGCCCCAAAATAATAAAATTTCTCATTTTTTTCTGAAATAAGTGAAATATCTGCAATTTTGCCCCAAAATAAGTGATATTTCTGCAAATTTGCCCCAAAATAAGGGAAATTTCTGGAATTTTGCCCCAAAGTAAGTGGAATTTATGAGTTTTACCCCAAAATAAGAATAATTTCTGTCTTTCTGCCCCAACATATAGGGAATTTCTGCCTTTTTGCCTTACAATTAGGGGAATTTCTGCAATTTTGCTCCAAAATACGGGGAATTTCTGCCTTTTTGCCCGAAAATAAGTAGAATGCATACCTTTTTGCCATAAAAAAGGAAAATTTCTTCATTTTCGCTCCAAAATAAAAGGAATTTCTGCTTTATTGCCTCTAAATAAGTGGAATTTCTGTCTTTTTCCCCCAAAACAAAAGGAATTTCTATCTTTTTTGCCCCAAAATAAGGAAAATTTCTGACTTATTTCCATTAAATAAGTGAAATTTCAGCAATTTTGCCCCAAAATATGAGAAATTTCAACCTTTTTGCCCCCAAATAAGGGGAATTTCAGCCTTTTACCTCAAAATAAGGGCAATTTCTGCATTTTCCCCAAAATATGGGAAATTTCTGACCTTTTGCCCCAAAATAAGACAAATATCTGCAACTTTGTACCAAAATAATAGAAATTTCTGTCTTTTTGCCCACAAATAAGAAAATTTCTCCTTTTTTTTTGAAATAAGTGAAATTTCTGCAATTTTGTCCCATAAAAAGTGAAATTTCTGCAATTTTTCCCCAAAATAAGGGAAATTTCTGGAATTTTGCCCAAAAATAAGTGGAATTTCTGAGTTTTGCTTCAAAATAAGGAGAATTTCTGTCTTTATGCACCAACATAAAGGGAATTTCTGCATTTTGCTTCACAAATAGGGGAATTTCTGCAATTTTGCTCCAAAAAACGGGTTATTTCTGCCTTTTTGCCCGAAAATAAGAAGAATGCATACATTTTTGCCATAAAAAAGGGAAATTTCTTCATTTTTGCTCCAAAATAAAAGGAATTTCTGCTTTTTGGCCTCTAAATAAGTGAAATTTCTGTCTTTTTTCTCCAAAAACAAAGGGAATTTCTGTCTTTTTTGCCCCAAAATAAGGAAAATTTCTGACTTATTATTCTGAAATAAGTGAAATTTCTGCAATTTTGCACCAAAATAAAAGAAATTTCTGCCTTTTTCCCCCAAATAAAGAGAATTTCAGCTTTTTTAGCTCAAAGTAAGGAAAATTTCTGCATTTTTGCCACAAAATATTAAGAATTTCTGCCTTTTTGCCCCAAAATAAGAAAAATTTTTGCCTATTTTTTGGAAATAAGTGAAGTTTCTGCAATTTTGCCCCAAAATAAGTGAAATTTATGCAATTTTGCCCCAAAATAAGGGAAATTTCTGGAATTTTGCCCAAAAATAAGTGGAATTTTTGAGTTCTGCCCCAAAATAAGGAGAATTTCTGTCTTTATGCCCCAACATATAGGGAATTTCTGCCTTTTTGCCCCACAATTAGGCGAAATTCTGCAATTTTGCTCCAAAATACAACGAATTTCTGCCTTTTTGCCCGAAAATAAGAAGAATGCATACCTTTTTGTCATAAAAAAGGGAAATTTCTTCATTTTTGCTCCAAAATAAAGGGAATTTCTACTTTTTTGCCTCTAAATAAGTGGAATTTTTTTTTCCAAAACAAAGGGAATTTCTGTCTTTTTTGCCCCAAAATAAAGAAAATTTCTGACTTATTACCGTGAAATAAGTGAAATTTCAGCAATTTTGCCCCAAAATAAGAGAAATTTCTGCCTTTTTGCCCCCAAATAAGGGGAATTTCAGCCTTTTTACCTCAAAATAAGGGGAATTTCTACATTTTCCCCAAAATATGGGAAATTTCTGCCCTTGTGCCCCAAAAAAAGAAAAAATTTCTGCAACTTTGTAAAAAATAATAGAAATCTCTGCCTTTTTGCCCCAAAATAAGAAAATTTCTCCTTTTTTTGAAATAAGTGAAATTTCTGTAATTTTGTCCCATAAAAAGTGAAATTTCTGCAATTTTGCCCCAAAATAAGGGAAATTTCTGCAATTTTGCCCCAAAATATGGGAAATTTCTGCCTTTTTGTCCCCAAATAATGGGAATTTCAGCCTTTTTACCTCAAAATAAGGGGAATTTCTGAATTTTTGCCACAAAATATTAGGAATTTCTGCCTTTTTGCCCAAAAATAAGAAAAATTTCTGCCTATTTTCTTTGAAATAAGTGAAATTTCTGCAATTTTGCCCCAAAATAAGTGAAATTTCTGCAATTTTGCCCCTAAATAAGGGAAATTTCTGGAATTTTGCCCAAAAATAAGTGGAATTTCTGAGTTCTGCCCCAAAATAGGAGAATTTCTGTCTTTATGCACCAACATATAGGGAATTTCTGCCTTTTTGCCCCACAATTAGGCGAAATTCTGCAATTTAGCTCCAAAATACAAGGAATTTCTGCCTTTTTGCCCGAAAATAAGAAGAATGCATATCTTTTTGCCATAAAAAAAAGAAATTTCTTCATTTTTGCTCCAAAATAAGGGGAATTTCTACTTTTTGCCTCTAAATAAGTGGAATTTCTGTTTTTTTCCAAAACAAAGGGAATTTCTGTTTTTTTTGCCCCAAAATAAGAAAAATTTCTGACTTAATACGATGAAATAAGTGATATTTCAGCAATTTTGCCCCAAAATAAGGGAAATTTCTGCCTTTTTGCCCCCAAATAAGGGGAATTTCAGCCATTATACCTCAAAATAAGGGGAATTTCTGCATTTTTGCCCCATAATATGGAAATTCCTGCCTTTTTGCTCCAAAATAAGAAAAATTTCTGCAATTTTGTACAAAAATAAAAGAAATTTCTGCCTTTTTGCCCCAAAATAATAAAATTTCTCATTTTTTTCTGAAATAAGTGAAATATCTGCAATTTTGCCCCAAAATAAGTGATATTTCTGCAAATTTGCCCCAAAATAAGGGAAATTTCTGGAATTTTGCCCCAAAGTAAGTGGAATTTATGAGTTTTACCCCAAAATAAGAATAATTTCTGTCTTTCTGCCCCAACATATAGGGAATTTCTGCCTTTTTGCCTTACAATTAGGGGAATTTCTGCAATTTTGCTCCAAAATACGGGGAATTTCTGCCTTTTTGCCCGAAAATAAGTAGAATGCATACCTTTTTGCCATAAAAAAGGAAAATTTCTTCGTTTTTGCTCCAAAATAAAAGGAATTTCTGCTTTATTGCCTCTAAATAAGTGGAATTTCTGTCTTTTTCCCCCAAAACAAAGGGAATTTCTCTCTTTTTTGCCCCAAAACAAGGAAAATTTCTGACTTATTACCCAGAAATAAGTGAAATTTCTGCAATTTTGCCCTAAAATAAGGGTAATTTCTGCCTTTTTGCCCCCAAGTAAGGGGAATTTCAGCCTTTTTACCTCAAAATAAGGGGAATTTCTGCATTTTTGCCAAAAAAATTTTAGGAATTTCTGCCTTTTTGCCTCAAAATAAGGGAAATTTCTGCCTATTTTCCCTGAAATAAGTGAAATTTCTGCAATTTTGCCCCAAAATAAGTGAAATTTCTGCAATTTTGCCCCAAAATATGGGAAATTTCTGGAATTTTGCACCAAAATAAGTGGAATTTCTGAGTTCTGCCCCAAAATGAAGAATATTTCTGTCTTTATGCCCCAACTATAGGAAATTTCTGCATTTGGCCCCAAAATTAGAGGAATTTCTGCAATTTTGCTCCAAAATACAGGGAATTTCTGTCTTTTTGCCCAAAAATAAGAAGAATGCATACCTTTTTGCCATAAAAAAGGGAAATTTCTATATTTTTGCTCCAAAATAATGGGAATTTCTGCTTTTTGGCCTCTAAATAAGTGGAATTTCTGTCTTTTTCCTCCAAAAACAAAGGGAATTTCTGTCTTTTTTGCCCCAAAATAAGGAAAATTTCTGACTTATTATTCTGGAATAAGTGAAATTTCTGCAATTTTGCCTTAAAATAAAAGAAATTTCTGCCTTTTTGCCCACAAATAAGGGGAATTTCAGCCTTTTTACCTCAAAATAAGGGGAATTTCTGCATTTTTGCCACAAAATATTAGGAATTTCTGCCTTTTTGCCCCAAAATAATGAAAATTTCTGCTTATTTTCCCTGAAATAAGTGAAATTTCTGCAATTTTGCCCCAAAATAAGTGAAATTTCTGCATTTTTGCCCCAAAATTAGGGAAATTTCTGGAATTTTGCCCCATAATAAGTTTAATTTCTGAGTTCTGCCCCAAAATAAGGAGTATTTCTGTCTTTCTTCCCCAACATATAGGGAATTTATGCCTTTTTGCCACACAATTAGGGGAATTTCTGCAATTTATCTCCAATATACAAGGAATTTCTTCCTTTTTGCCCGAAAATAAGAAGAATGCATACATTTTTGCCATAAATAAGGAAAATTTCTTTATTTTTGCTCCAAAATAAGGGGAATTTCTGCTTTTTTGCCTCTAAATAAGTGGAATTTCTGTCTTTTCTCCCAAATCAAAGTGAATTTCTGTATTTTTTGCCCCAAAATAAAAAAAAATTCTGACTTATTACCCTGAAATAAGTGAAATTTCTGCAATTTTGCCCCAAAATAAGGGAAATTTCTGCCTTTTTGCCCCCAAATAAGGGGAATTTCAGCCATTATACCTCAAAATAAGGGGAATTTCTGCATTTTTGCCCCAAAATATGGAAATTTCTGCCTTTTTGCTCCAAAATACGAAAAATTTCTGCAATTTTGTACCAAAATAAAAGAAATTTCTTCCTTTTTGCCCCAAAATAATAAAATTTCTCCTTTTTTTTTCTGAAATAAGTGAAATATCTGCAATTTTGCCCCAAAATAAGTGAAATTTCTGCAAATTTGCCCCAAAATAAGGGAAATTTCTGGAATTTTGCCCCAAAGTAAGTGGAATTTATGAGTTTTACCCCAAAATAAGAATAATTTCTGTCTTTCTGCCCCAACATATAGGGAATTTCTGCCTTTTTGCCTTACAATTAGGGGAATTTCTGCAATTTTGCTCCAAAATACGGGGAATTTCTGCCTTTTTGCCCGAAAATAAGTAGAATGCATACCTTTTTGCCATAAAAAAGGAAAATTTCTTCGTTTTTGCTCCAAAATAAAAGGAATTTCTGCTTTATTGCCTCTAAATAAGTGGAATTTCTGTCTTTTTCCCCCAAAACAAAGGGAATTTCTCTCTTTTTTGCCCCAAAACAAGGAAAATTTCTGACTTATTACCCAGAAATAAGTGAAATTTCTGCAATTTTGCCCTAAAATAAGGGTAATTTCTGCCTTTTTGCCCCCAAGTAAGGGGAATTTCAGCCTTTTTACCTCAAAATAAGGGGAATTTCTGCATTTTTGCCAAAAAAATTTTAGGAATTTCTGCCTTTTTGCCTCAAAATAAGGGAAATTTCTGCCTATTTTCCCTGAAATAAGTGAAATTTCTGCAATTTTGCCCCAAAATAAGTGAAATTTCTGCAATTTTGCCCCAAAATATGGGAAATTTCTGGAATTTTGCACCAAAATAAGTGGAATTTCTGAGTTCTGCCCCAAAATGAAGAATATTTCTGTCTTTATGCCCCAACTATAGGAAATTTCTGCATTTGGCCCCAAAATTAGAGGAATTTCTGCAATTTTGCTCCAAAATACAGGGAATTTCTGTCTTTTTGCCCAAAAATAAGAAGAATGCATACCTTTTTACCATAAAAAAGGGAAATTTCTTCATTTTTGCTCCAAAATAATGGGAATTTCTGCTTTTTGGCCTCTAAATAAGTGGAATTTCTGTCTTTTTCCTCCAAAAACAAAGGGAATTTCTGTCTTTTTTGCCCCAAAATAAGGAAAATTTCTGACTTATTATTCTGGAATAAGTGAAATTTCTGCAATTTTGCCTTAAAATAAAAGAAATTTCTGCCTTTTTGCCCACAAATAAGGGGAATTTCAGCCTTTTTACCTCAAAATAAGGGGAATTTCTGCATTTTTGCCACAAAATATTAGGAATTTCTGCCTTTTTGCCCCAAAATAATGAAAATTTCTGCTTATTTTCCCTGAAATAAGTGAAATTTCTGCAATTTTGCCCCAAAATAAGTGAAATTTCTGCAATTTTGCCCCAAAATATGGGAAATTTCTGGAATTTTGCACCAAAATAAGTGGAATTTCTGAGTTCTGCCCCAAAATGAAGAATATTTCTGTCTTTATGCCCCAACTATAGGAAATTTCTGCATTTGGCCCCAAAATTAGAGGAATTTCTGCAATTTTGCTCCAAAATACAGGGAATTTCTGTCTTTTTGCCCAAAAATAAGAAGAATGCATACCTTTTTGCCATAAAAAAGGGAAATTTCTTCATTTTTGCTCCAAAATAATGGGAATTTCTGCTTTTTGGCCTCTAAATAAGTGGAATTTCTGTCTTTTTCCTCCAAAAACAAAGGGAATTTCTGTCTTTTTTGCCCCAAAATAAGGAAAATTTCTGACTTACTATTCTGAAATAAGTGAAATTTCTGCAATTTTGCCCAAAAATAAAAGAAATTTCTGCCTTTTTGCCCACAAATAAGGGGAATTTCAGCCTTTTTACCTCAAAATAAGGGGAATTTTTGCATTTTTGCCACAAAATATTAGGAATTTCTGCCTTTTTGCCCCAAAATAAAGAAAATTTCTGCTTATTTTCCCTGAAATAAGTGAAATTTCTGCAATTTTGCCCCAAAATAAGTGAAATTTCTGCATTTTTGCCCCAAAATTAGGGAAATTTCTGGAATTTTGCCCCATAATAAGTTTAATTTCTGAGTTCTGCCCCAAAATAAGGAGTATTTCTGTCTTTCTTCCCCAACATATAGGTAATTTATGCCTTTTTGCCACACAATTAGGGGAATTTCTGCAATTTATCTCCAATATACAAGGAATTTCTTCCTTTTTGCCCGAAAATAAGAAGAATGCATACATTTTTGCCATAAATAAGGAAAATTTCTTTATTTTTGCTCCAAAATAAGGGGAATTTCTGCTTTTTTGCCTCTAAATAAGTGGAATTTCTGTCTTTTCTCCCAAATCAAAGTGAATTTCTGTATTTTTTGCCCCAAAATAAAAAAAAATTCTGACTTATTACCCTGAAATAAGTGAAATTTCTGCAATTTTGCCCCAAAATAAGGGAAATTTCTGCCTTTTTGCCCCCAAATAAGGGGAATTTCAGCCATTATACCTCAAAATAAGGGGAATTTCTGCATTTTTGCCCCAAAATATGGAAATTTCTGCCTTTTTGCTCCAAAATAAGAAAAATTTCTGCAATTTTGTACCAAAATAAAAGAAATTTCTTCCTTTTTGCCCCAAAATAATAAAATTTCTCCTTTTTTTTCTGAAATAAGTGAAATATCTGCAATTTTGCCCCAAAATAAGTGAAATTTCTGCAAATTTGCCCCAAAATAAGGGAAATTTCTGGAATTTTGCCCCAAAGTAAGTGGAATTTATGAGTTTTACCCCAAAATAAGAATAATTTCTGTCTTTCTGCCCCAACATATAGGGAATTTCTGCCTTTTTGCCTTACAATTAGGGGAATTTCTGCAATTTTGCTCCAAAATACGGGGAATTTCTGCCTTTTTGCCCGAAAATAAGTAGAATGCATACCTTTTTGCCATAAAAAAGGAAAATTTCTTCGTTTTTGCTCCAAAATAAAAGGAATTTCTGCTTTATTGCCTCTAAATAAGTGGAATTTCTGTCTTTTTCCCCCAAAACAAAGGGAATTTCTCTCTTTTTTGCCCCAAAACAAGGAAAATTTCTGACTTATTACCCAGAAATAAGTGAAATTTCTGCAATTTTGCCCTAAAATAAGGGTAATTTCTGCCTTTTTGCCCCCAAGTAAGGGGAATTTCAGCCTTTTTACCTCAAAATAAGGGGAATTTCTGCATTTTTGCCAAAAAAATTTTAGGAATTTCTGCCTTTTTGCCTCAAAATAAGGGAAATTTCTGCCTATTTTCCCTGAAATAAGTGAAATTTCTGCAATTTTGCCCCAAAATAAGTGAAATTTCTGCAATTTTGCCCCAAAATATGGGAAATTTCTGGAATTTTGCACCAAAATAAGTGGAATTTCTGAGTTCTGCCCCAAAATGAAGAATATTTCTGTCTTTATGCCCCAACTATAGGAAATTTCTGCATTTGGCCCCAAAATTAGAGGAATTTCTGCAATTTTGCTCCAAAATACAGGGAATTTCTGTCTTTTTGCCCAAAAATAAGAAGAATGCATACCTTTTTGCCATAAAAAAGGGAAATTTCTATATTTTTGCTCCAAAATAATGGGAATTTCTGCTTTTTGGCCTCTAAATAAGTGGAATTTCTGTCTTTTTCCTCCAAAAACAAAGGGAATTTCTGTCTTTTTTGCCCCAAAATAAGGAAAATTTCTGACTTATTATTCTGGAATAAGTGAAATTTCTGCAATTTTGCCTTAAAATAAAAGAAATTTCTGCCTTTTTGCCCACAAATAAGGGGAATTTCAGCCTTTTTACCTCAAAATAAGGGGAATTTCTGCATTTTTGCCACAAAATATTAGGAATTTCTGCCTTTTTGCCCCAAAATAATGAAAATTTCTGCTTATTTTCCCTGAAATAAGTGAAATTTCTGCAATTTTGCCCCAAAATAAGTGAAATTTCTGCATTTTTGCCCCAAAATTAGGGAAATTTCTGGAATTTTGCCCCATAATAAGTTTAATTTCTGAGTTCTGCCCCAAAATAAGGAGTATTTCTGTCTTTCTTCCCCAACATATAGGGAATTTATGCCTTTTTGCCACACAATTAGGGGAATTTCTGCAATTTATCTCCAATATACAAGGAATTTCTTCCTTTTTGCCCGAAAATAAGAAGAATGCATACATTTTTGCCATAAATAAGGAAAATTTCTTTATTTTTGCTCCAAAATAAGGGGAATTTCTGCTTTTTTGCCTCTAAATAAGTGGAATTTCTGTCTTTTCTCCCAAATCAAAGTGAATTTCTGTATTTTTTGCCCCAAAATAAAAAAAAATTCTGACTTATTACCCTGAAATAAGTGAAATTTCTGCAATTTTGCCCCAAAATAAGGGAAATTTCTGCCTTTTTGCCCCCAAATAAGGGGAATTTCAGCCATTATACCTCAAAATAAGGGGAATTTCTGCATTTTTGCCCCAAAATATGGAAATTTCTGCCTTTTTGCTCCAAAATAAGAAAAATTTCTGCAATTTTGTACCAAAATAAAAGAAATTTCTTCCTTTTTGCCCCAAAATAATAAAATTTCTCCTTTTTTTTTCTGAAATAAGTGAAATATCTGCAATTTTGCCCCAAAATAAGTGAAATTTCTGCAAATTTGCCCCAAAATAAGGGAAATTTCTGGAATTTTGCCCCAAAGTAAGTGGAATTTATGAGTTTTACCCCAAAATAAGAATAATTTCTGTCTTTCTGCCCCAACATATAGGGAATTTCTGCCTTTTTGCCTTACAATTAGGGGAATTTCTGCAATTTTGCTCCAAAATACGGGGAATTTCTGCCTTTTTGCCCGAAAATAAGTAGAATGCATACCTTTTTGCCATAAAAAAGGAAAATTTCTTCGTTTTTGCTCCAAAATAAAAGGAATTTCTGCTTTATTGCCTCTAAATAAGTGGAATTTCTGTCTTTTTCCCCCAAAACAAAGGGAATTTCTCTCTTTTTTGCCCCAAAACAAGGAAAATTTCTGACTTATTACCCAGAAATAAGTGAAATTTCTGCAATTTTGCCCTAAAATAAGGGTAATTTCTGCCTTTTTGCCCCCAAGTAAGGGGAATTTCAGCCTTTTTACCTCAAAATAAGGGGAATTTCTGCATTTTTGCCAAAAAAATTTTAGGAATTTCTGCCTTTTTGCCTCAAAATAAGGGAAATTTCTGCCTATTTTCCCTGAAATAAGTGAAATTTCTGCAATTTTGCCCCAAAATAAGTGAAATTTCTGCAATTTTGCCCCAAAATATGGGAAATTTCTGGAATTTTGCACCAAAATAAGTGGAATTTCTGAGTTCTGCCCCAAAATGAAGAATATTTCTGTCTTTATGCCCCAACTATAGGAAATTTCTGCATTTGGCCCCAAAATTAGAGGAATTTCTGCAATTTTGCTCCAAAATACAGGGAATTTCTGTCTTTTTGCCCAAAAATAAGAAGAATGCATACCTTTTTACCATAAAAAAGGGAAATTTCTTCATTTTTGCTCCAAAATAATGGGAATTTCTGCTTTTTGGCCTCTAAATAAGTGGAATTTCTGTCTTTTTCCTCCAAAAACAAAGGGAATTTCTGTCTTTTTTGCCCCAAAATAAGGAAAATTTCTGACTTATTATTCTGGAATAAGTGAAATTTCTGCAATTTTGCCTTAAAATAAAAGAAATTTCTGCCTTTTTGCCCACAAATAAGGGGAATTTCAGCCTTTTTACCTCAAAATAAGGGGAATTTCTGCATTTTTGCCACAAAATATTAGGAATTTCTGCCTTTTTGCCCCAAAATAATGAAAATTTCTGCTTATTTTCCCTGAAATAAGTGAAATTTCTGCAATTTTGCCCCAAAATAAGTGAAATTTCTGCATTTTTGCCCCAAAATTAGGGAAATTTCTGGAATTTTGCCCCATAATAAGTTTAATTTCTGAGTTCTGCCCCAAAATAAGGAGTATTTCTGTCTTTCTTCCCCAACATATAGGGAATTTATGCCTTTTTGCCACACAATTAGGGGAATTTCTGCAATTTATCTCCAATATACAAGGAATTTCTTCCTTTTTGCCCGAAAATAAGAAGAATGCATACATTTTTGCCATAAATAAGGAAAATTTCTTTATTTTTGCTCCAAAATAAGGGGAATTTCTGCTTTTTTGCCTCTAAATAAGTGGAATTTCTGTCTTTTCTCCCAAATCAAAGTGAATTTCTGTATTTTTTGCCCCAAAATAAAAAAAAATTCTGACTTATTACCCTGAAATAAGTGAAATTTCTGCAATTTTGCCCCAAAATAAGGGAAATTTCTGCCTTTTTGCCCCCAAATAAGGGGAATTTCAGCCATTATACCTCAAAATAAGGGGAATTTCTGCATTTTTGCCCCAAAATATGGAAATTTCTGCCTTTTTGCTCCAAAATAAGAAAAATTTCTGCAATTTTGTACCAAAATAAAAGAAATTTCTGCCTTTTTGCCCCAAAATAATAAAATTTCTCCTTTTTTTTTCTGAAATAAGTGAAATATCTGCAATTTTGCCCCAAAATAAGTGAAATTTCTGCAAATTTGCCCCAAAATAAGGGAAATTTCTGGAATTTTGCCCCAAAGTAAGTGGAATTTATGAGTTTTACCCCAAAATAAGAATAATTTCTGTCTTTCTGCCCCAACATATAGGGAATTTCTGCCTTTTTGCCTTACAATTAGGGGAATTTCTGCAATTTTGCTCCAAAATACGGGGAATTTCTGCCTTTTTGCCCGAAAATAAGTAGAATGCATACCTTTTTGCCATAAAAAAGGAAAATTTCTTCGTTTTCGCTCCAAAATAAAAGGAATTTCTGCTTTATTGCCTCTAAATAAGTGGAATTTCTGTCTTTTTCCCCCAAAACAAAGGGAATTTCTCTCTTTTTTGCCCCAAAACAAGGAAAATTTCTGACTTATTACCCAGAAATAAGTGAAATTTCTGCAATTTTGCCCTAAAATAAGGGTAATTTCTGCCTTTTTGCCCCCAAGTAAGGGGAATTTCAGCCTTTTTACCTCAAAATAAGGGGAATTTCTGCATTTTTGCCAAAAAAATTTTAGGAATTTCTGCCTTTTTGCCTCAAAATAAGGGAAATTTCTGCCTATTTTCCCTGAAATAAGTGAAATTTCTGCAATTTTGCCCCAAAATAAGTGAAATTTCTGCAATTTTGCCCCAAAATATGGGAAATTTCTGGAATTTTGCACCAAAATAAGTGGAATTTCTGAGTTCTGCCCCAAAATGAAGAATATTTCTGTCTTTATGCCCCAACTATAGGAAATTTCTGCATTTGGCCCCAAAATTAGAGGAATTTCTGCAATTTTGCTCCAAAATACAGGGAATTTCTGTCTTTTTGCCCAAAAATAAGAAGAATGCATACCTTTTTGCCATAAAAAAGGGAAATTTCTTCATTTTTGCTCCAAAATAATGGGAATTTCTGCTTTTTGGCCTCTAAATAAGTGGAATTTCTGTCTTTTTCCTCCAAAAACAAAGGGAATTTCTGTCTTTTTTGCCCCAAAATAAGGAAAATTTCTGACTTATTATTCTGGAATAAGTGAAATTTCTGCAATTTTGCCTTAAAATAAAAGAAATTTCTGCCTTTTTGCCCACAAATAAGGGGAATTTCAGCCTTTTTACCTCAAAATAAGGGGAATTTCTGCATTTTTGCCACAAAATATTAGGAATTTCTGCCTTTTTGCCCCAAAATAATGAAAATTTCTGCTTATTTTCCCTGAAATAAGTGAAATTTCTGCAATTTTGCCCCAAAATAAGTGAAATTTCTGCATTTTTGCCCCAAAATTAGGGAAATTTCTGGAATTTTGCCCCATAATAAGTTTAATTTCTGAGTTCTGCCCCAAAATAAGGAGTATTTCTGTCTTTCTTCCCCAACATATAAGGAATTTATGCCTTTTTGCCACACAATTAGGGGAATTTCTGCAATTTATCTCCAATATACAAGGAATTTCTTCCTTTTTGCCCGAAAATAAGAAGAATGCATACATTTTTGCCATAAATAAGGAAAATTTCTTTATTTTTGCTCCAAAATAAGGGGAATTTCTGCTTTTTTGCCTCTAAATAAGTGGAATTTCTGTCTTTTCTCCCAAATCAAAGTGAATTTCTGTATTTTTTGCCCCAAAATAAAAAAAAAATTCTGACTTATTACCCTGAAATAAGTGAAATTTCTGCAATTTTGCCCCAAAATAAGGGAAATTTCTGCCTTTTTGCCTCCAAATAAGGGGAATTTCAGCCATTATACCTCAAAATAAGGGGAATTTCTGCATTTTTGCCCCAAAATATGGAAATTTCTGCCTTTTTGCACCAAAATAAGAAAAATATCTGCAATTTTGTACCAAAATAAAAGAAATTTCTGCCTTTTTGCCCCAAAATAATAAAATTTCTCCTTTTTTTCTGAAATAAGTGAAATATCTGCAATTTTGCCCCAAAATAAGTGATATTTCTGCAAATTTGCCCCAAAATAAGGGAAATTTCTGGAATTTTGCCCCAAAGTAAGTGGAATTTATGAGTTTTACCCCAAAATAAGAATAATTTCTGTCTTTCTGCCCCAACATATAGGGAATTTCTGCCTTTTTGCCTTACAATTAGGGGAATTTCTGCAATTTTGCTCCAAAATACGGGGAATTTCTGCCTTTTTGCCCAAAAATAAGTAAAATGCATACCTTTTTGCCATAAAAAAGGAAAATTTCTTCATTTTCGCTCCAAAATAAAAGGAATTTCTGCTTTATTGCCTCTAAATAAGTGGAATTTCTGTCTTTTTCCCCCAAAACAAAAGGAATTTCTATCTTTTTTGCCCCAAAATAAGGAAAATTTCTGACTTATTTCCATTAAATAAGTGAAATTTCAGCAATTTTGCCCCAAAATATGAGAAATTTCAACCTTTTTGCCCCCAAATAAGGGGAATTTCAGCCTTTTACCTCAAAATAAGGGCAATTTCTGCATTTTCCCCAAAATATGGGAAATTTCTGACCTTTTGCCCCAAAATAAGACAAATATCTGCAACTTTGTACCAAAATAATAGAAATTTCTGTCTTTTTGCCCACAAATAAGAAAATTTCTCCTTTTTTTTGAAATAAGTGAAATTTCTGCAATTTTGTCCCATAAAAAGTGAAATTTCTGCAATTTTTCCCCAAAATAAGGGAAATTTCTGGAATTTTGCCCAAAAATAAGTGGAATTTCTGAGTTTTGCTTCAAAATAAGGAGAATTTCTGTCTTTATGCACCAACATAAAGGGAATTTCTGCATTTTGCTTCACAAATAGGGGAATTTCTGCAATTTTGCTCCAAAAAACGGGTTATTTCTGCCTTTTTGCCCGAAAATAAGAAGAATGCATACATTTTTGCCATAAAAAAGGGAAATTTCTTCATTTTTGCTCCAAAATAAAAGGAATTTCTGCTTTTTGGCCTCTAAATAAGTGAAATTTCTGTCTTTTTTCTCCAAAAACAAAGGGAATTTCTGTCTTTTTTGCCCCAAAATAAGGAAAATTTCTGACTTATTATTCTGAAATAAGTGAAATTTCTGCAATTTTGCACCAAAATAAAAGAAATTTCTGCCTTTTTCCCCCAAATAAAGAGAATTTCAGCTTTTTTAGCTCAAAGTAAGGAAAATTTCTGCATTTTTGCCACAAAATATTAAGAATTTCTGCCTTTTTGCCCCAAAATAAGAAAAATTTTTGCCTATTTTTTGGAAATAAGTGAAGTTTCTGCAATTTTGCCCCAAAATAAGTGAAATTTATGCAATTTTGCCCCAAAATAAGGGAAATTTCTGGAATTTTGCCCAAAAATAAGTGGAATTTTTGAGTTCTGCCCCAAAATAAGGAGAATTTCTGTCTTTATGCCCCAACATATAGGGAATTTCTGCCTTTTTGCCCCACAATTAGGCGAAATTCTGCAATTTTGCTCCAAAATACAACGAATTTCTGCCTTTTTGCCCGAAAATAAGAAGAATGCATACCTTTTTGTCATAAAAAAGGGAAATTTCTTCATTTTTGCTCCAAAATAAAGGGAATTTCTACTTTTTTGCCTCTAAATAAGTGGAATTTTTTTTTCCAAAACAAAGGGAATTTCTGTCTTTTTTGCCCCAAAATAAAGAAAATTTCTGACTTATTACCGTGAAATAAGTGAAATTTCAGCAATTTTGCCCCAAAATAAGAGAAATTTCTGCCTTTTTGCCCCCAAATAAGGGGAATTTCAGCCTTTTTACCTCAAAATAAGGGGAATTTCTACATTTTCCCCAAAATATGGGAAATTTCTGCCCTTGTGCCCCAAAAAAAGAAAAATTTCTGCAACTTTGTAAAAAATAATAGAAATCTCTGCCTTTTTGCCCCAAAATAAGAAAATTTCTCCTTTTTTTGAAATAAGTGAAATTTCTGTAATTTTGTCCCATAAAAAGTGAAATTTCTGCAATTTTGCCCCAAAATAAGGGAAATTTCTGCAATTTTGCCCCAAAATATGGGAAATTTCTGCCTTTTTGTCCCCAAATAATGGGAATTTCAGCCTTTTTACCTCAAAATAAGGGGAATTTCTGAATTTTTGCCACAAAATATTAGGAATTTCTGCCTTTTTGCCCAAAAATAAGAAAAATTTCTGCCTATTTTCTTTGAAATAAGTGAAATTTCTGCAATTTTGCCCCAAAATAAGTGAAATTTCTGCAATTTTGCCCCTAAATAAGGGAAATTTCTGGAATTTTGCCCAAAAATAAGTGGAATTTCTGAGTTCTGCCCCAAAATAGGAGAATTTCTGTCTTTATGCACCAACATATAGGGAATTTCTGCCTTTTTGCCCCACAATTAGGCGAAATTCTGCAATTTAGCTCCAAAATACAAGGAATTTCTGCCTTTTTGCCCGAAAATAAGAAGAATGCATATCTTTTTGCCATAAAAAAAAGAAATTTCTTCATTTTTGCTCCAAAATAAGGGGAATTTCTACTTTTTGCCTCTAAATAAGTGGAATTTCTGTTTTTTTCCAAAACAAAGGGAATTTCTGTTTTTTTTGCCCCAAAATAAGAAAAATTTCTGACTTAATACGATGAAATAAGTGATATTTCAGCAATTTTGCCCCAAAATAAGGGAAATTTCTGCCTTTTTGCCCCCAAATAAGGGGAATTTCAGCCATTATACCTCAAAATAAGGGGAATTTCTGCATTTTTGCCCCATAATATGGAAATTCCTGCCTTTTTGCTCCAAAATAAGAAAAATTTCTGCAATTTTGTACAAAAATAAAAGAAATTTCTGCCTTTTTGCCCCAAAATAATAAAATTTCTCATTTTTTCCTGAAATAAGTGAAATATCTGCAATTTTGCCCCAAAATAAGTGATATTTCTGCAAATTTGCCCCAAAATAAGGGAAATTTCTGGAATTTTGCCCCAAAGTAAGTGGAATTTATGAGTTTTACCCCAAAATAAGAATAATTTCTGTCTTTCTGCCCCAACATATAGGGAATTTCTGCCTTTTTGCCTTACAATTAGGGGAATTTCTGCAATTTTGCTCCAAAATACGGGGAATTTCTGCCTTTTTGCCCGAAAATAAGTAGAATGCATACCTTTTTGCCATAAAAAAGGAAAATATCTTCATTTTCGCTCCAAAATAAAAGGAATTTCTGCTTTATTGCCTCTAAATAAGTGGAATTTCTGTCTTTTTCCCCCAAAACAAAGGGAATTTCTATATTTTGCCCCAAAATAAGGAAAATTTCTGACTTATTTCCATTAAATAAGTGAAATTTCAGCAATTTTGCCCCAAATTTGAGAAATTTCAACCTTTTTGCCCCCAAATAAGGGGAATTTCAGCCTTTTACCTCAAAATAAGGGCAATTTCTGCATTTTCCCCAAAATATGGGAAATTTCTGACCTTTTGCCCCAAAATAAGAAAAATATCTGAAACTTTTTAACAAAATAATAGAAATTTCTGTCTTTTTGCCCCAAAATAATAAAATTTCTCCTTTTTTTTGAAATAAGTGAAATTTCTGCAATTTTGTCCCATAAAAAGTGAAATTTCTGCAATTTTGCCCCAAAATAAGGAAAATTTCTGGAATTTTGCCCTAAAATAAGTGGAATTTCTGAGTTTTGCTTCAAAATAAGGAGAATTTCTGTCTTTATACACCAACATATAGGGAATTTCTGCATTTTGCTTCACAAATAGGGGAATTTCTGCAATTTTGCTCCAAAATACGGGGTATTTCTGCCTTTTTGCCCGAAAATAAGAAGAATGCATACATTTTTGCCATAAAAAAGGGAAATTTCTTCATTTTTGCTCCAAAATAAAAGGAATTTCTGCTTTTTGGCCTCTAAATAAGTGAAATTTCTGTCTTTTTCCTCCAAAAACAAAGGGAATTTCTGTCTTTTTTGCCCCAAAATAAGGAAAATTTCTGACTTATTATTCTGAAATAAGTGAAATTTCTGCAATTTTGCACCAAAATAAAAGAAATTTCTGCCTTTTTCCCCCAAATAAATAGAATTTCAGCCTTTTTAACTCAAAATAAGGAAAATTTCTGCATTTTTGCCACAAAATATTAAGAATTTCTGCTTTTTTGCCCCAAAATAAGAAAAATTTTTGCCTATTTTTTGGAAATAAGTGAAGTTTCTGCAATTTTGCCCCAAAATAAGTGAAATTTATGCAATTTTGCCCCAAAATAAGGGAAATTTCTGGAATTTTGCCCAAAAAGAAGTGGAATTTCTGAGTTCTGCCCCAAAATAAGGAGAATTTCTGTCTTTATGCCCCAACATATAGGGAATTTCTGCCTTTTTGCCCCACAATTAGGCGAAATTCTGCAATTTTGCTCCAAAATACAACGAATTTCTGCCTTTTTGCCCGAAAATAAGAAGAATGCATACCTTTTTGTCATAAAAAAGGGAAATTTCTTCATTTTTGCTCCAAAATAAAGGGAATTTCTACTTTTTTGCCTCTAAATAAGTGGAATTTTTTTTTCCAAAACAAAGGGAATTTCTGTCTTTTTTGCCCCAAAATAAAGAAAATTTCTGACTTATTACCGTGAAATAAGTGAAATTTCAGCAATTTTGCCCCAAAATAAGAGAAATTTCTGCCTTTTTGCCCCCAAATAAGGGGAATTTCAGCCTTTTTACCTCAAAATAAGGGGAATTTCTACATTTTCCCCAAAATATGGGAAATTTCTGCCCTTGTGCCCCAAAAAAAGAAAAATTTCTGCAACTTTGTAAAAAATAATAGAAATTTCTGCCTTTTTGCCCCAAAATAAGAAAATTTCTCCTTTTTTTGAAATAAGTGAAATTTCTGTAATTTTGTCCCATAAAAAGTGAAATTTCTGCAATTTTGCCCCAAAATAAGTGAAACTTCAGCAATTTTGCCCCAAAATAAGAGAAATTTCTTCTTTTTTGCCCCCAAATAAGGGGAATTTTAGCCTTTTTACCTCAAAATAAGTGAAATTTCTGTTTTTTTCCAAAACAAAGGGAATTTCTATCCTTTTTGCCCAAAAATAAAGAAAAAATTTGACTTATTACTTTGAAATAAGTGAAATTTCAGCAATTTTGCCCCAAAATAAGAGAAATTTCTGCCTTTATGCCTTCAAATAAGGAGAATTTCAGCATTTTTACCTCAAAATAAGGGGAATTTCTGCATTTTTGCCCGAAAATATAGGAAATTTCTGCCTTTTTGCCCCAAAATAGGAAAAATTTCTGCCATTTTGTACCAAAACAAAAAAAATTTCTGCCTTATTGCCCCCAAATAAGAAAATTTCTCCTTTTTTTCTAAAATAAGTGGAATTTCTGCAATTTTGCCGAAAAATAAGTGAAATTTTTACAATTTTGCCCCAAAATAAGGGAAATTTCTGGAATTTTGCCTCAAAATAAGTGGAATTTCTGAGTTTTGCTTAAAAAGAAGAAGAATTTCTGTCTTTTTGCTCCACTATTGGGGGAATTTCTGCAATTTTGCTCCAAAATACGGGGTATTTCTGCCTTTTTGCCCGAAAATAAGAAGAATGCATACCTTTTTGCCATAAAAAATGGAAATTTCTTCATTTTTGCTCCAAAATAAGGGGAATTTCTGCTTTTTTTGCCTCTAAATAAGTGGAATTTCTGTCTTTTTCCCCCAAAACAAAGGGAATTTCTGTCTTTTTTGCTCCCAAATAAGGAAAATTTCTGACTTATTTCCCTGAAGTAAGTGAAATTTCTGCAATTTTGCCCCAAAATAAGGGAAATTTCTGCCTTTTTGCCCCCAAATAAGGGGAATTTCAGCCTTTTTACCTCAAAATAAGGGGAATTTCTGCATTTTTGCCACAAAATATTAGGAATTTCTGCCTTGTTGTCCCAAAATAAGAAAAATTTCTGCCTATTTTCCCTGAAATAAGTGAAATTTTTGCAATTTTGCCCCAAAATAAGTGAAATATCTGCAATTTTGCCCCAAAATAAGTGAAATTTCAGGAATTTTGCCAAAAATAAGTTTAATTTCTGAGTTCTGCCCCACAATAAGGAGAAATTCTGAATTTATGCCCCATCATATAGGGAATTTCTGCCTTTATGCCCCACAATTAGGGGAATTTCTGCAATTTTGCTCCAAAATACGGGGAATTTCTGACTTTTTGCCCAAAAATAAGAAGAATGCATAACTTTTTGCCATAAAAAAGGAAAATTTCTGACTTACTACCCTGAAATTAGTGAAATTTCTGCAATTTTGCCCCAAAATAAGGGAAATTTCTGCCATTTTGTCCCCAAATAGGGAAATTTCAGCATTTTTACCTCAAAATAAGAGCAATTTCTGCATTTTTGCACAAAATATTAGGAATTTCTGCCTTTTTGCCCAAAAATAAGAAAAATTTCTGCCTTTTTTCTCTGAAATAAGTGAAATTTCTGCAATTTTGCCCCAAAATAAGTGAAATTTCTGCTTTTTTGCCCACAAATAAAAGGAATTTCAGCCTTTTTACCTAATAAGTTGAATTTCTGCATTTTTGCCCCAAAATATGGGAAATTTCTGCCTTTTTGCCCGAAAATAAGAAAAATTTCTGCAATTTTGTACCAAAATAATACAAATTTCTGCCTTTTTGCCCCAAATAAGAAAATTTCTGCTTTTTTTTTCTGAAATCAGTGAAATTTCTGCAATTTTGCCCCAGAATAAGTGAAATTTCTGCAATTTTGCCCTAAAATAACAGAACTTTCTGGAATTTTGCCCAAAAATAAGTGGAATTTCTGAGTTTTGCCCCCAAAATAAGGAGAATTCCTGTTATGTTGCCCCAACATATAGGGAATTTCTGCCTTTTTGCCCCACAATTAGGGGAATTTCTGAAATTTTGCTCCAAAATAAGGGGAATTTCTGCACTTTTGCCTGTAATAAGTGGAATTTCTTCCTTTTTCTCCCAAAACAAAGGGAATTTCTGAATTTTTTGCCCCAAAATAAGGAAAATTTCTGACTTATTATCCTGAAATAAGTGAAATTTCTGCAATTTTGTCCCAAAATAAGTGAAATTTCTGCAATTTTGCCCCAAAATATGAGAAATATCAAAATTTTGCCTCAAAAATAGTGGAATTTCTGAGTTTTGCCCCAAAATAATAGAATTTCTGTCTTTTTGCCCCAACATATAGGGAATTTCTGCCTTTTTGCCCCACAATTAGGGGAATTTCTGTAATTTTGCTCCAAAATACGGGGTATTTCTGCCTTTTTGCCTGAAAATAAGAAGAATGCATACCTTTTTGCCATAAAAAAGGGAAATTTCTTCATTTTTGCTCCAAAATAAAGGGAACTTCTGCATTTTTGCCTCTAAATAAGTTAAATTTCTGTCTTTTTCCCCTTAAACAAAGGAAATTTCTGTCTTTTTTGCCCAAAAATAAGGAAAATTTCTGACTTATTACCCTGAAATAAGTGAAATTTCTACAATTTTGCCCCAAAATAAGGGAAATTTCTGCCTTTTTGCCCCAGAATAAGGGGAATTTCAGCTTTTTTTTTTCTCAAAATAAGGGGAATTTCTGCATTTTTGCCACAAAATACTAGGAATTTCTGCATTTTGCCCCAAAATAAGAAAAATTTCTGCCTATTTTCCCTGAAAAAGTGAAATTTCTGTAATTTTGCCCTAAAATAAGTGAAATTTCTGCAATTTTGCACCAAAATAAGGGAAATTTCTGGAATTTTGCCCAAAAATAAGTGGAATTTCTCAGTTCTGCCTGAAAATAAGGAGAATTTCTGTCTTTATACCACAACATATATGGGATTTCTGCCTTTTTGCCTCACAATTAGGCGAAATTCTGCAATTTTGCTCCATAATACGAGTAATTTCTGCCTTTTTGCCCGAAAATAAGAAGAATGCATACTTTTTGCCATAAAAAAGAGAAATTTCTTCATTTTTGCTCCAAAATAAGGAGAATTTCTGCTTTTTTGCCTCTAAATAAGTGGAATTTCTGTTTTTTTCCCAAACAAAGGGAATTTCTATCTTTTTTGCCCCAAAATAAGGGAAATTTCTGACTTATTATTATGAAATAAATGAAATTTCAGCAATTTTGCCCCAAAATAAGAGAAATTTCTGCCTTTTTGCCCCCAATAAGGGAAATTTCAGCTTTTTTACCCCAAAATAAGGGGAATTTCTGCATTTTTGCCCCAAAATATGGGAAATTTCTGCCCTTTTGCCACAAAATAAGAAAAATTTCTGCAACTTTGTACCAAAATAAAAAAGATTTTTGCCTTTTTGCCCCAAAATAAGAAAATTTCTTCTTTTCTTTCTGAAATAATTGAAATTTCTGCAATTTTGACCCAAAATAAGTGAAATTTCTGCAATTTTGCCACAAAATAAGGGAAATTTCTGGAATTTTGCCCCAAAATAAGTGGAATTTCTGAGTTTTTCCCTACAATAAGGAGAATTTCTGTCTTTATGCCCCAACATATAGGGAATTTCTGCCTTTTTGCCCCACAATTGGAGGAATTTCTGCAATTTTGCTCCAAAATACGGGGAATTTCTGCCTTTTTGCCCGAAAATAAGAAGAATGCATACCTTTTTGCCATAAAAAAGGAAAATTTCTTCATTTTTGCTCCAAAATAATGGGAATTTCTGCTTTTTTGCCTCTAAATAAGTAGAATATCTGTCTTTTTTCCCCCAAAACAAAAGGAATTTCTGTCTTTTTTGCCACAAAATAAGGAAAATTTCTGACTTATTTCCCTGAAATAAGTGAATTTTCTGCAATTTTGCCTCAAAATAAGGGAAATTTCTGCCTTTTTGCTCCCAAATAAGGGAAATTTCAGCCTTTTACCTCAAAATAAGGGGAATTTCTGCATTTTTGCCACAAAATATTAGGAATTCCTGCCTTTTTGCCCCAAAATAAGGAAAATTTCTGCCTATATTCTATTAAATAAGTGAAATTTCTGCAATTTTGCTTCAAAATAAGGGAAATTTCTACCTTTCTGCCCCCAAATAAGGGGAATTTCAGCCTTTTTACCTCAAAATAAGGAGAATTTCTGCATTTTTGCCCCAAAATATGGGAAATTTCTGCCTTTTTGCCCCAAAATAAAAAAAATTTCTGCAATTTTGTACCAAAATAAAAGAAATTTCTGCCTTTTTGCCCCAAAATAAGAAAATTTCTTTTTTTTCTGAAATAAGTTAAATTTCTGCAATTTTTCCCCAAAATAAGTGAAATTTCTGCAATTTTGCCCCAAAATATGGGAAATTTCTGGAATTTTGCACCAAAATAAGTGTAATTTCTGAGTTCTTCCCCAAAATAAGGTGAATTTCTGTCTTTTTGCCCCAACATATAGGGAATTTCTGCCCTTTTGCCCCACAATTAGGGGAATTTCTTCAATTTTGCTCTAAAATACGGGGAATTTCTGCCTTTTTGCACGAAAATAAGAAGAATGCAAAATTTTGTGCCAGAAAAAATGGAAATTTCTTCATTTTTGTTCAAAAATAAGGGGAATTTCTGCTTCTTGCCTCTAAATAAGTTGAATTTCTGTCTTTTTCCCACAAAACAAAGGGAATTTCTGTCTTTTTTGCCCCAAAATAAGGAAATTTTCTGACTTATTACGCTGAAGTAAGTGAAATTTCTGCAACTTACCCCAAAATAAGGGAAATTTCTGCCTTTTTGCCCCCAAATAAGGGGAATTTCAGCCTTTTTACCTCAAAATAAGGGAAATTTCTGCATTTTTGCCACAAAATATTAGGAATTTCTGCCTTTTTTCCCCAAAATAAGAAAAATTTCTGCCTATTTTCCCTGAAACAAGTGAAATTTCTGCAATTTTTTCCCAAAATAAGTGAAATTTCTGCTATTTTGCCTCAAAATAAGAGAAATTTCTGGAATTTTGCCCAAAAATAAGTGGAATTTCTGAGTTCTGCCGCAAAATAAGGAGAATTTCTGTCTCTATGCGCTAACATATAGGGAATTTCTGCCTGTTTGCCCCACAATTATGCGAAATTCTGCAATTTTGCTCTAAAATACGAGGAATTTCTGCCTTTTTGCCCGAAAGTAAGAAGAATGCATACCTTTTTGCCATAAAAAAGGGAAATTTCTTCATTTTTGCTCCAAAATAAGGGGAATTTCTGCTTTTTTGCCTCTAAATAAGTGGAATTTCTGTCTTTTTTTTTCCCAAACAAAGGGAATTTCTGTATTTTTTGCCCCAAAATAAGGAAAATTTCTGACTTATTACCGTGAAATAAGTGAAATTTCAGCAATTTTGCCCCAAAATAAGGGAAATTTCTCCTTTTTGCCCCCAAATAAGGGTAATTATAGCCTTTTTACCACAAAATAAGGGGAATTTCTGCATTTTTGCCCCAAAATATGGGAAATTTCTGCCCTTTGCCCCAAAATACGAAAAATTTCTGCAACTTTGTACCAAAATAAAATAAATTTCTGCCTTTTTAGCCCAAAATAAGAAAATTTATCCTTTTTTTGAAATAAGTGAAATTTCTGCAATTTTGTCCCATAAAAATTGAAATTTCTGAAATTTTGCCACAAAATAAGGGAAATTTCTGGAATTTTGCCCCAAAATAATTTGAATTTCTGAGTTATGACCCAAAATAAGGAGAATTTCTGTCTTTATGCCCCATTATATAGGGAATTTCTGCCTTTTTGCTTCACAATTAGGGGAATTTCTGCAATTTTGCTCCAAAATACGGGGAATTTCGGCCTTTTTGCCCGAAAATAAGAAGAATGCATAACTTTTTGCCATAAAAAGTGAAATTTCTTCATTTTTGCTCCAAAATAAGGGGAATTTCTGCTTTTTTGCGCCTAATTAAGTGGAATTTCTGTCTTTTCCCACAAAAACAAAGGGAATTTCTGTCTTTTTTGGCCCAAAATAAGGAAAATTTCTGACTTATTATCCTGAAATAAGTGAAATTTCTGCAATTTTGCCCCAAAATAAGGGAAATTTCGGGAATTTTGCCTCAAAATAAGTTTAATTTCTGAGTTCTGCACCAAAATAAGGAGAATTTCTGTCTTTATGCCCCAACATATAGGGAATTTCTGCCTTTTTGCCCCACAATTAGGGGAATTTCTGCAATTTTGCTTCAAAATACGGGGAATTTCTGCCTTTTTGCCCCAAAATAAGAAGAATGCATACCTTTTTGCCATAAAAAAAGAAAATTTCTTCATTTTTGCTCCAAAATAAGGAGAATTTCTGCTTTTTTGCCTCTAAATAAGTGGAATTTCTGCCTTTTTTCCCCCAAAACACAGGGAATTTCTGTCTTTTTTGCCCCAAAATAAAGAAAACTTCTGACTTATTTCCCTGAAATAAGTGAAATTTCTGCAATTTTGCCCCAAAATAAGGGAAATTTCTGCCTTTTTGCCCCCAAATAAGAGGAATTTCAGCCTGATTACCTAAAAATAAGGGGAATTTCTCCATTTTTGCCCCAAAATATGGGAAATTTCTGCCTTTTTGCCCCAAAATAAGAAAAATTTCTGCAACTTTGTACCAAAAATAAAAGAAATTTCTGCCTTTTTAGCCCAAAATAAGAAAATTTATCCTTTTTTTTGAAATAAGTGAAATTTCTGCAATTTTGTCCCATAAAAATTGAAATTTCTGAAATTTTGCTCCAAAATAAGGGAAATTTCTGGAATTTTGCCCCAAAATAATTGGAATTTCTGAGTTTTGCCCCAAAATAAGGAGAATTTCTGACTTTATGTCCCATCATATAGGGAATTTCTGCCTTTTTGCTTCACAATTAGGGGAATTTCTGAAATTTTGCACCAAAATACGGGGAATTTCTGCCTTTTTGCCCGATAATAAAAAGAATGCATAACTTTTGCCATAAAAAAGGGAAATTTCTTCATTTTTGCTCCAAAATAAGGGGAATTTCTGCTTTTTTGCCTCTAAATAAGTGGAATTTCTGTCTTTTCCCCCAAAAACAAAGGGAATTTCTGTCTTTTTTGCCCAAAATAAGGAAAATTTCTGACTTATTATTCTGAAATAAGTGAAATTTTTGCAATTTTGCCTTAAAATAAGGGAAATTTCTGCCTTTTTGCTCCCAAATAAGGGAAATTTCAGCCTTTTACCTCTAAATAAGGGGAATTTCTGCATTTTTGCCACAAAATATTAGAAATTCCTGCCTTTTTGCCCCATAATAAGGAAAATTTCTGCCTATTTTACCTGAAATAAGTGAAATTTCTGCAATTTTGCCCCAAAATAAGGGAAATTTCTCGAATTTTGCCCCAAAATAAGTTTAATTTCTGAGTTCTGCACCAAAATAAGGAGAATTTCTGTATTTATGCCCCAACATATAGGGAATTTCTGCCTTTTTTTCCCACAATTAGGGGAATTTCTGCAATTTTGCTCCAAAATACGGGGAATTTCTGCCTTTTTGCCCGAAAATAAAAAGAATGCATACCTTTTTGCCATAAAAAAGGGAAATTTCTTCATTTTTGCTCCAAAATATGGAGAATTTCTGCTTTTTTGCCTCTAAATAAGTGGAATTTCTGTCTTTTTTCCCCCAAAACACAGGGAATTTCTTTCTTTTTTGCCCAAAAATAAAGAAAATTTCTGACTTATTTCCCTGAAATAAGTGAAATTTCTGCAATTTTGCCCCAAAATAAGGGAAATTTCTGCCTTTTTGCCCCCAAATAAGGGGAATTTCAGCCTTTTTACCTCAAAATATGGGGAATTTCTGCATTTTTGCCACAAAATATTAAGAATTTCTGCCTTTTTGCCCCAAAATAAGGAAAATTTCTGCCTATTTTTCATGAAATAAGTGAAATTTCTGCAATTGTGCTTCAAAATAAGGGAAATTTCTACCTTTCTGCCCCCAAATAAGGGGAATATCAGCCTTTTTACCTCAAAATAAGGGGAATTTCTGCATTTTTGCCCCAAAATATGGGAAATTTCTGCCTTTTTGCCCCAAAATAAGAAAAATTTCTGCAATTTTGTACCAAAATAAAAGAAATTTCTGCCTTTTTGCCCCAAAATAAGAAAATTTCTATTTTTTCTGAAATAAGTTAAATTTGCAATTTTTCCGCAAAATAAGTGAAATTTCTGCAATTTTGCCCCAAAATAAGGGAAATTTCTGAAATTTTGCCCCAAAATAAGTGGAATTTCTGAGTTTTGCCCCAAAATAAGGAGAATTTCTGTATTTTTTCCCCAACATATAGGAAATTTCTGCTCTTTTGCCCCACAATTAGGGGAATTTCTTCAATTTTGCTCCAAAATACGGGGAATTTCTGCCTTTTTGCACGAAAATAATAAGAATGCCAACCTTTGTGCCAGAAAAAATCGAAATCTCTTCATTTTTGCTCCAAAATAAGGGGAATTTCTGCATTTTGCCTCTAAATAAGTTGAATTTCTGTCTTTTTCCCACAAAACAAAGGGAATTTCTGTCTTTTTTGCCCCAAAATAAGGAAAATTTCTTACTTATTACCCTGAAATAAGTGAAATTTATGCAATTTTGCCCCAAAATAAGGGAAATTTCGGCCTTTTTGCCCCCAAATAAGGGGAATTTCAGCCTTTTTACCTCAAAATAAGGGGAATTTCTGCATTTTTGCCACAAAATATTAGGAATTTTTGCCTTTTTGCCCCAAAATAAGGAAAATTTCTGCCTATTTTCCCTTAAACAAGTGAAATTTTTGCAATTTTTCTCCAAAATAAGTGAAATTTCTGCAATTTTGCCCCAAAATAAGGGAAATTTCTGGAATTTTGCCCAAAAATAAGTGGAATTTCTGAGTTCTTCCGCAAAATAAGGAGAATTTCTGTCTCTATGCGCCAACATATAGGGAATTTCTGCCTTTTTGCCCCACAATTATTCTAAATTCTGCAATTTTGCTCCAAAATACGAGGAAATTATGCCTTTTTGCCCGAAAATAAGAAGAATGAATACCTTTTTGCCATAAAAAAGAAAAATTTCTTCATTTTTGCTCCAAAAAAAAGGGAATTTCTGTTTTGCCTCTAAATAAGTGGAATTTCTGTCTTTTTTTCCCAAACAAAGGGAATTTCTGTCTTTTTTGGCCCAAAATAAGGAAAATTTCTGACTTATTACTGTGAAATAAGTGAAATTTCAGCAATTTTGCTCCAAAATAAGGGAAATTTTTGCATTTTGCCCCCAAATAAGGGGAATTTCAGCATTTTTACCTCAAAATAAGGGGAATTTCGGCATTTTTGGCCCAAAATATGGGAAATTTCTGCCTTTTTGCCCCAAAATAAGAAAAATTTCTGCAATTTTGTACCAAAATAAAAGAAATTTCTGCCTTTTTGCCCCAAAATAAGAAAATTTTTGCAATTTTGCCCCAAAATAAAAGACATTTCTGCAATTTTGCCCCAAAACAAGGGAAATTTCTGGAATTTCGCCCCAAAGTAAGTGGAATTTCTGAGTTTTGCCCCAAAATAAGGAAAATTTCTGTCTTTTTCCCTTAATATATAGGGAATTTCTGCCTTTTTGCCCCACAATTAGGGGAATTTCTGCAATTTTGCTCCAAAATACGGAGAATTTCTGCCTTTTTGCTCGAAAATAAAAAGAATGCATACCTTTGTGCCATAAAAAATGGAAAATTCTTCATGTTGCTCCAAAATAAGGGGAATTTCTGCTTTTTTGCCTCTAAATAAGTGGAATTTCTCTCTTTTTCCCCAAAAAGAGGAAATTTCTGTCTTGTTTGCCACAAAATAACGAAAAATTCTGACTTATTACCCTGAAATAAGTGAAATTTCTGAAATTTTGCCCCAAAATAAGGGAAATTTCTGCCTTTTTGCCCCCAAATAAGGGAATTTCATCTTTTTTACCACAAAATAATGGAAATTTCTGCATTTTTGCCACAAAATATTAGGAATTTCTGCCTTTTTGCCCCAAAATAAAAAAATTTCTGCTCTTTTTCCCTAAAATAATTGAAATTTCTGCAATTTTGCCCCAAAATAAGTGAAATTTCTGCAATTTTGCCCCCAAAATAAGGAAATTTCTGGAATTTTGCCCCAAAATAAGTGGAATTTCTGAGTTTTGCCCCAAAATAAGGAGAATTTCTGTCTTTTTGCCCTAACATATAGGGAATTACTGCCTTTTTGCTTCACAATTAGTGGAATTTCTGCAATTTTGCTACAAAATACGGGGAATTTCTGCTTTTTAGCCTGAATATAAAAGGAATGAATACCTTTTGCCACAAAAAAAGAAATTTCTTCTTTTTTGCTCCAAAATAAAGGGAATTTCTGCTTTTTTGCCTCTAAAAATGTGGAATTTCAGTCTTTTTCCCCCAAAAGAAAGGGAATTTCTGTCTTTTTTGCCCAAAAATAAGGAAAATTTCTGACTTATTACCCTGAAATAAGTGAAATTTCTGCAATTTTGCCCCAAAATAAGGGAAATTTCTGCCTTTTTGCCCCAAAATAAGAAAAATTTCTGCAATTTTGTACCAAAATAAAAGAAATTTCTGCCTTTTTGCCCCAAAATAAGAAAATTTTTCTTTTTTTCTGAAATAAGTAAAATTTCTGCAATTTTGCCCAAAAATAAGTGAAATTTCTGCAATTTTGCCCCCAAATAAGGGAAATTTCTGGAATTTTGCCCCAAAATAAGTGGAATTTCTGAGTTTTGCGCAAAAATAACGAGAATTTCTGCCTTTATGCCCAACAATTAGGGGAATTTCTGCAATTTTGCTCCAAAATATGGGGATTTTCTGGAATTTTCCCCGAAAATAAGTGGAATTTCTGAGTTTTGCCCTAAAATAAGGAGAATTTCTGTCTTTTTGCCCCAACATATAGGGAATTTCTGCCTTTTTGCCCCACAATTAGGGGAATTTCTGCAATTTTGCTCCAAAATACAAGGAATTTCTGCCTTTTTGCCTGAAAATAAGAAGAATGCATACCTTTTTGCAATAAAAAAAAAGGGAAATTTCTTCATTTTTACTCCAAAATAAGGGGAATTTCTTTCTTTTTGCCTCTAAATAAGTGGAATTTTTTATTTTTCCCCCAAAACAAAGGGAATTTCTGTTTTTTTTTTGCACCAAAATAAAGAAATTTTTGACTTATTACGCTGAAGTAAGTGAAATTTCTGCAATTTTGGCCCAAAATAAGGGAAATTTCTGCCTTTTTGAGCCCCAAATAAGGGGAATTTCAGCCTTTTTACCTCAAAATAAGGGGAATTTCTGCAGTTTTGCCACAAAATATAAGAATTTCTACCTTTTGCCACAAAATAAGGAAAATTTCTGCCTTTTTTCCCTGAAATAAGTGAAATTTCTGCAATTTTGCCCCAAAATAAATAAAATTTCTGCAATTTTGCCCCAAAATAAGAGAAATTTCTGGAATTTTGCCCCAAAATAAGTGGAATTTCTGAGTTTTGAACCAAAATAAGGGGAATTTCATCTTTTTTGCCTCTAAACAAGTGGAATTTCTGTTTTTTCCTCAAAAACAAAGGGAATTTCTGTCTTTTTGGCCCCAAAATAAGGAAATTTTCTGACTTATTACCCTGAAATAAGTGAAATTTCTGCAATTTTACCCCAAAATAAAGGAAATTTCTGCCTTTTTGCCCTCAAATAAGAGGAATTTCAGACTTTTTACCTCAAAATAAGGGGGATTTCTGTATTTTTGCCACAAAATATGAGAAATATATATTTTTTTGCACCAAAATAAGAAAAATTTCTGCAATTTTGTACCAAAATAATAGAAATTTCTGCCTTTTTGTCCCCAAATGAGAAAATTTCTGCTTTTTTTCTGAAATAAGTGAAATTTCTGCAATTTTGCCCCAAAATAAGTGATATTTCTGAAATTTTGCCCCAAAAGAAGTGGAATTTTTGAGTTTTGCCCCAAAATAAAGAGAATTTCTATCTTTTTGCCCCAACATATAGGGAATTTCTGCCTTTTTGCTCCAAAATAAGGGGAATTTCTGCTTTATTGCCTCTAAATAAGTGGAATTTCTATCTTTTTCTCCCAAAACAAAGGTAATTCCTGTTTTTTGGCCCAAAATAAAAAAAAATTCTGACTTATTACCCTGAAATAAGTGAAATTTCTGCAATTTTGCCCAAAAAAAAGGGAAAATTCTGCCTTTTTGCCTCCAAATAAGGGGAATTTCAGCCTTTTTACCTCAAAATAAGGGGAATTTCTGCATTTTTGCCACAAAATGCTAGGAATTTCTGCCTTTTTGCTCCAAAATAAATAAAATTTCTGCCTTTTTTCCCTGAAATAAGTGAAATTTCTGAAATTTTGCCCCAAAATAGGGGAAATTTCTGCACTTTTGCCCCAAAATAAAGGGAATTTCTGGAATTTTGCCCCAAAATAAGTGGAATTTCTGAGTTTTGCCCCAAAAAAAGGAGAATTTCTTCTTTTTGCCCTAACATATAGGGAATTTCTGCCTTTTTGCCCCACAATTAGGGGAATTTCTGCAATTTTGTTCCAAAATAAGGGGAATTTCTGCTTTTTTGCCTATAAATAAGTGGAATTTCTCTCTTTTTCCCCCAAAACAAAGGGAATTTCTGTCTTTTTTTCCACAAAATAAAGAAAATTTCTGACTTATTACCCTGAAATAAGTGAAATGTCTGCAATTTTGCCCCAAAATAAGGGAAAATTCTGACTTTTTGCCCCCAAACAAGGGGAATTTCAATCTTTTTACCTCAAAATAAGGGGAATTTCTGCATTTTTGCCACAAAATATTAGGAATTTCTGCCTTTTTGCCCCAAAATAAGGAAAATTTCTGCCTTTTTTCCCTGAAATAAGTGAAATTTCTGCAATTTTGCCCCAAAATAAGTGAAATTTCTTAGTTTTGCCCAAAAATAAGGAGAATTTCTTTGTTTTGCCCTAACATATAGAGAATTTCTGCCTTTTTGCCCTACAATTAGGGGAATTTCTGCAATTTTGCTCCAAAATATGGGGAATTTCTGCCTTTTTGCCCGAAAATAAGTAGAATGCATACCTTTTTGCCATAAAAAAGGGTAATTTCTTCATTTTTGCTTCAAAATAAGGGGAATTTCTGCTATTTTACCTCTAAACAAGTGGAATTTCTGCCCTTTTTGCACAAAAACAAAGGGAATTCCTGTCTTTTTTGCCCCAAAATAAGGAAAATTTCTGACTTATTACACTGAAATAAGTGAAATTTCTGCAATTTTGCCCCAAAATAAGGGAAATTTCTGCCTTATAGCCCCCAAATAAAAGGAATATCAGCCTTTTTACCTCAAAATAAGGGGAATTTCTGTATTTTTGCCACAAAATATGGTAAATTTCTGCCTTTTTGCCCAAAAATAAGAAAAATTTCTGCAATTTTTTACCAAAATAATAGAAATTTCTGCATTTTTGCCCCCAAATAAGAAAATTTCTGCTTTTTTTCTGAAATAAGTGAAATTTCTGCAATTATGCCACTAAATATGTAAAATTTCTGCAATTTTGCCCCAAAATAAGTGGAATTTCTGAGTTTTGCCCCAAAATAAAAAGAATTTCTATCTTTTTGCATCAACATATAGGGAATTTCTCCCTTTTTGCCCCACAATTAGGGGAATTTCTGCAATTTTGCTCCAAAATAAGGGGAATTTCTGCTTTTGCCTCTAAATAAGTGGAATATCTGTCTTTTTCCCCCAAAACAAAGGGAATATCTTCATTTTTGCCCCAAAATAAGGAAAATTTCTGACTTATTTCCCTGAAATAAGTGAAATTTCTGCAATGTTGCCCCAAAATAAGGGAAATTTCTGCCTTTTTGCGCCCAAATAATGGGAAATTCAGCCTTTTTACCTCAAAATAAGGGGAATTTCTGAATTTTTGCCCAAATAAGGGAAATTTCTGCCTTTTTGCCCCAAAATAAGAAAATTTCTGCCTTTTTTCTGAAATAAGTATAATTTCTGCAATTTTGCCCCAAAATAAGTGAAATTTCTGAGTTTTGCCCCAAAATAAGGAGAATTTCTGTCTTTTTGCCCCACAATTAGGGAAATTTCTACAATTTTGCTCCAAAATACAAGGAATTTCTGCCTTTTTGCCCGAAAATAAGAAGAATGCATACCTTTTTGCGATAAAAAAAGGGAAATTTCTTCATTTTTGCTCCAAAATAAGGGGAATTTCTGCATTTTTGCCTCTAAATAAGTGGAATTTTTTCTTTTTCCCCCAAAACAAAGGGAATTTCATTCTTTTTTGAACCAAAATAAGGAAATTCCTGACTTATTACGCTGAAGTAAGTGAAATTTCTGCAATTTTGCCCCAAAATAAGGGAAATTTCTTACTTTTTGCTCCCAAATAAGGGGAATTTCAGCCTTTTTACCTCAAAATAAGGGGAATTTCTTCAGTTTTGCCACAAAATATAAGAATTTCTGCCTTTTTGCCCCAAAATAAGGAAAATTTCTGCCTTTTTCCCTTAAATAAGTGAAATTTCTGCAATTTTGCCCCAACATAAATGAAATTTCTGCAATTTTGCCCTAAAATAAAGGAAATTTCTGGAATTTTGCCCCAAAATAAGTGGAATTTCTGAGTTTTGCACCAAAATAAGGACAATTTCTGTCTTTTTGCCCAACATATAGGGAATTTCTGCCTTTTTGCCTCACAATTAGGAAAATTTCTGCAATTTTGCTCCAATATACGGGGAATTTCTGCCTTTTTCCCAAAAATAAAAAGAATGCATACCTTTTTGCCATAAAAAAGGGAAATTTCTTCATTTTTGCTCTAAAATAAGGAGAATTTCTGCTTTTTTGCCTCTAAACAAGTGGAATTTCTGTTTTTTTCCTCCAAAACAAAGGGAATTTCTGTCTTTTTTGCCCCAAAATAAGGAAAATTTCTGACTTATTACCATAAAATAAGTGAAATTTCTGAATTTTGCCACAAAATAAAGGAAATTTCAGCCTTTTTGCTCCCAAATAAGAGGAATTTCAGCCTTTTTACCTCAAAATAAGGGGAATTTCTGTATTTTTGCCACAAAATATGGGAAATATATTCTTTTTTCCCTCAAAATAAGAAAAATTTCTGCAATTTTGTCCCAAAATAATAGAAATTTTTGCCTTTTTGCCCTCAAAAAAGAAAATTTCTGCTTTTTTTCTGAAATAAGTGAAATTTCTGCAATTTTGCCCCAAAATAAGTTAAATTTCTGCAATTTTGCCCCCAAATAAGGGAAATTTCTGGAATTTTGCCCCAAAATAAGTGGAATTTCTGAGTTTTGCCCCAAAATAAGGAGAATTTCTATCTTTTTGCCCCAACATACAGGGAATTTGTGCCTTTTTGCCCCACAATTAGGGGAATTTCTGCAATTTTGCTCCAAAATAAGGGGAATTTCTGCTTTTTTGCCTCTAAATAAGTGGAATTTCTATCTTTTCCCCCCAAAACAAAGGTAATTCCTGTTTTTTTGGCCCAAAATAAAAAAAATTTCTGACTTATTACCCTGAAATAAGTGAAATTTCTGCAATTTTGCCCCAAAATGAGGGAAATTTCTGCATTTTGCCTCCAAATAAGGGGATTTTCAGCATTTTTACCTCAAAATAAAAGGAATTTCTGCATTTTTGCCCCAAAATATGGGAAATTTCTGCCTTTTTGCCCCAAAATAAGAAAAATTTCTGCAATTTTGTACCAAAATAAAAGAAATTTCTGCCTTTTTGCCCCAAAATAAGAAAATTTTTGCAATTTTGCCCCAAAATAAGGGAAATTTCTGCCTTTTTGCCCCCAATTAAGGGGAATTTTAGCCTTTTTACCTCAAAATAAGGGGAATTTCTGCCTTTTTGCCTCAAAATAAGGAAAATTTCTGCCTTTTTTCCTGAAATAAGTGAAATTTCTGCAATTTTGCTTCAAAATAAGGGAAATTTCTGCCTTTTTTGCCCCCAAATAAGGGGAATTTCAGCCTTTTTACCTCAATATAAAGGGAATTTTTGCATTTTTGGCCAAAATATGGGAAATTACTGCCTTTTTGCCCCAAAATAAGAAAAATTTCTGCAATTTTGTACCAAAATAAAAGAAATTTCTGCCTTTTTGACCCAAAATAAGAAAATTTCTCTTTTTTTCTGAAATAAGTGAAATTTCTGCAATTTTGCCCCAAAATAACTGAAATTTCTGCAATTTTGCCCCAAAACAAGGGATATTTCTGGAATTTTGCCCACAAATAAGTAGAATTTCTGAGTTTATCCCCAAAATAAGGAAAATTTCTGTCTTTTTGCCTTATCATATAGGGAATTTCTGCATTTTTGCCCCACAATTAGGGGAATTTCTGCAATTTTGCTCCAAAATACGGGTTATTTCTGCCTTTTTGCTCGAAAATAAAAAGAATGCATACCTTTGTGCCATAAAAAATGGAAATTTCTTCATTTTGCTCCAAAATAAGGGGTATTTCTGCTTTTTTGCCTCTAAATAAGTGGAATTTCTGTCTTTTTCCCCAAAAAGAAGGAATTTCTGTCTTGTTTGCCCCAAAATAAAAAAAAATTCTGACTTATTACCCTGAAATAAGTGAAATTTCTGCAATTTTGCCCCAAAATAAGGGAAATTTCTACCTTTTTGCCCCCAAATAAAGGGAATTTCAGCCTTTTTACCTCAAAATAAAAAGATTTTTTGCATTTTTGCCACAAAATATTAGGAATTTCTGCATTTTTGCCCAAAAATAAGGAAAATTTCTTCCTTTTTTCTCTGAATTAACTGAAATTTCTGCAATTTTGCCCCAAAATAAGTGGAATTTCTGAGTTTTTCCCCAAAATAAGGAGAATTTTTGTCTTTTTGCCCCAACATATAGGGAATTTCCGCCTTTTTGCCCGACAATTAGGGGAATTTCTGCAATTTTGCTCCAAAATATGAAGAATTTCTGCCTTTTTGCCCGAAAATAAGAAGAATGCATACATTTTTGCGATAAAAAAGGGAAATTTTTTTCATTTTTGCTTTTAAATAAGTGGAATTTCTGCATTTTTGCCTCTAAATAAGTGGAATTTTTTCTTTTTCCCCCAAAACAAAGGGAATTTCTGTCTTTTTTGCCCAAAAATAAGGAAAATTTCTGACTTATTACTCTGAAATAAGTGAAATTTCTGCAATTTTGCCCCAAAATAAGGAAAATTTCTGCCCTTTTTCCCTGAAATAAGTGAAATTTCTGCAATTTTGCCCCAAAATAAGTGAAATTTCTGCAATTTTGCCCCAAAATAAAGGAAATTTCTGCAATTTTGCCCCAAAACAAGGGAAATTTCTGGAATTTTGTCCCAAAATAAGTGGAATTTCTGAGTGTTGCCCCAAAATAAGGAGAATTTCTTCTTTTTGCCCTAACATATAGGGAATATCTGCCTTTTTGCCCCACAGTTAGGGAAATTTCTCCAAATTTGCTCCAAAATACAAGGAATTTCTGCATTTTGCCTGAAAATAAGAAGAATGCATACCTTTTTTCCATAAAAAATGGAAATTTCTTCATTTTGCTCCAAAATTAGGGGAATTTCTGCTTTTTTGCCTCTAAATAAGTGGAATTTCTGTCTTTTTCCCCAAAAAGAGGAAATTTCTGTCTTGTTTACCACAAAATAAGGAAAAATTCTGACTTATTACCCTGAAATAAGTGAAATTTATGCAATTTTGCCCCAAAATAAAAGAAATTTCTGCCTTTTTGCCCCCAAATAAGGGAATTTCATCCTTTTTACCTCAAAATAATGGGAATTTCTGCATTTTTGCCACAAAATATTAGGAATTTCTGCCTTTTTGCCCACAAATAATAAAAAAAAATTTCTGCTTTTTTTTCCCTGAAATAAGTGAAATTTCTGCAATTTTGCCCCAAAATAAGTGAAATTTCTGCAATTTTGCCTTAAAAATAAGGAAATTTCTGGAATTTTGCCCCAAAATAAGTGGAATTTCTGAGTTTTGCCCCAAAATAAGGAGAATTTCTGTCTTTTTGCCCTAACATATAGGGAATTACTGCCTTTTTGCTTCACAATTAGTGGAATTTCTGCAATTTTGCTACAAAATACGGGGAATTTCTGCTTTTTAGCCTGAATATAAGAGGAATGAATACCTTTTGCCACAAAAAAAAGAAATTTCTTCTTTTTTGCTCCAAAATAAGGGGAATTTCTGCTTTTTTTCCCTCTAAAAATGTGGAATTTCAGTCTTTTTCCCCCAAAAGAAAAAAAATTTCTGTCTTTTTTTCCCAAAAATAAGGAAAATTTCTGACTTATTACCCTGAAATAAGTGAAATTTCTGCAATTTTGCCCCCAAATAAGGGAAATTTCTGGAATTTTGCCCCAAAATAAGTGGAATTTCTGAGTTTTGCCCAAAAATAACGAGAATTTCTGTCTTTGTGCCCCAACATATAGGGAATTTCTGCCTTAATGCCCAATAATTAGGGGAATTTCTGCAATATTGCTCCAAAATATGGGGATTTTCTGGAATTTTCCCTGAAAATAAGTGGAATTTCTGAGTTTTGCCCTAAAATAAGGAGAATTTCTGTCTTTTTGCCCCAACATATAGGGAATTTCTGCCTTTTTGCCCCACAATTAAGGGAATTTCTGCAATTTTGCTCCAAAATACAAGGAATTTCTGCCTTTTTGCCTGAAAATAAGAAGAATGCATATCTTTTTGCAATAAAAAAAGGGAAATTTCTTCATTTTTACTCCAAAATAAGGGGAATTTCTTCTTTTTTGCCTCTAAATATGTGGAATTTTTTATTTTTCCCCCAAAACAAAGGGAATTTTTGTCTTTTTTGCACTAAAATAAGGAAATTTCTGACTTATTATGCTGAAGTAAGTGAAATTTCTGCAATTTTGCCCCAAAATAAGGGAAATTTCTGCCTTTTTGCCCCCAAATAAAGAAAATTTCAGCCTTTTTACCTCAAAATAAGGGGAATTTCTGCAGTTTTGCCACAAAATATAAGAATTTCTACAATTTTGCCACAAAATAAGGAAAATTTCTGCCTTTTTTCCCTGAAATAAGTGAAATTTCTGCAATTTTGCCCCAAAATAAATAAAATTTCTGCAATTTTGCCCCAAAATAAGGGAAATTTCTGGAATTTTGCCCCAAAATAAGTGGAATTTCTGAGTTTTGAACCAAAATAAGGGGAATTTCTGCTTTTTTGCCTCTGAACAAGTGGAATTTCTGGTTTTTTCCTCAAAAACAAAAGGAATTTCTGTCTTTTTTGCCCAAAAATAAGGAAAATTTCTGAATTATTACCCTGAAATAAGTGAAATTTCTGCAATTTTGCCCCAAAATAAGGGAAATTTCTGCCTTTTTGCCCCAAAATAAGAAAAATTTCTGCAATTTTGTACCAAAATAAAAGAAATTTCTGCCTTTTTGCCCCAAAATAAGATAATTTCTCTTTTTTTCTGAAATAAGTGAAATTTCTGCAATTTTGCCCAAAAATAAGTGAAATTTCTGCAATTTTGCCCCCAAATAAGGGAAATTTCTGGAATTTTGCCCCAAAATAAGTGGAATTTCTGAGTTTTGCGCAAAAATAACGAGAATTTCTGTCTTTTTGCCCCAACATATAGGGAATTTCTGCCTTTATGCCCAACAATTAGGGGAATTTCTGCAATTTTGCACCAAAATATGGGGATTTTCTGGAATTTTCCCCGAAAATAAGTGGAATTTCTGAGTTTTGCCCTAAAATAAGGAGAATTTCTGTTTTTTTGCCCCAACATATAGGGAATTTCTGCCTTTTTGCCCCACAATTAGTGGAATTTCTGCAATTTTGCTCCAAAATACAAGGAATTTCTGCCTTTTTGCCTGAAAATAAGAAGAATGCATACCTTTTTGCAATAAAAAAGGGAAATTTCTTCATTTTTGCTCCAAAATAAGGGGAATTTCTGCTTTTTTGCCTCTAAATAAGTGGAATTTTTTTATTTTTCCCCCAAAACAAAGGGAATTTCTGTCTTTTTTGCACCAAAATAAGGAAATTTCTGACTTATTACGCTGAAGTAAGTGAAATTTCTGCAATTTCGCCCCAAAATAAGGGAAATTTCTGCCTTTTGCCCCAAATAATGGGAATTTCAGCCTTTTTACCTCAAAATAAGGGGAATTTCTTCAGTTTTGCCACAAAATATAAGAATTTCTACCTTTTTGCCACAAAATAAGGGAAATTTCTGCCTTTTTTCCCTGAAATAAGTGAAATTTCTGCAATTTTGCCCCAAAATAAATAAAATTTCTTCAATTTTGCCTTAAAATAAGGGAAATTTCTGGAATTTTGCCCCAAAATAAGTGGAAATTCTGAGTTTTGAACCAAAATAAGGGGAATTTCTGCTTTTTTGCCTATGAACAAGTGGAATTTCTGTTTTTTTTCCTCAAAAACAAAGGGAATTTCTGTCTTTTTTGCCCCAAAATAAGGAAATTTTCTGACTTATTACCCTGACATAAGTGAAATTTCTGCAATTTTGCCCCACAATAAAGGAAATTTCTGCCTTTTTGCCCTCAAATAAGAGGAATTTCAGCCTTTTTACCTCAAAATAAGGGGGATTTCTGTATTTTTGCCACAAAATATGAGAAATATATATTTTTTTGCCCCAAAATAAGAAAAATTTCTGCAATTTTGTACCAAAATAATAGAAATTTCTGCCTTTTTGTCCCCAAATAAGAAAATTTCTGCTTTTTTTCTGAAATAAGTGAAATTTCTGCAATTTTGCCCCAAAATAAGTGAAATTTCTGAAATTTTGCCCCAAAAGAAGTGGAATTTTTTAGTTTTGCTCCAAAATAAAGAGAATTTCTATCTTTTTGCCCCAACATATAGGGAATTTCTGCCTTTTTGCCCCACAATTAGGGGAATTTCTGCAATTTTGCTCTAAAATAAGGGGAATTTCTGCTTTATTGCCTCTAAATAAGTGGAATTTCTATCTTTTTCTCCCAAAACAAAGGTAATTCCTGTTTTTTTGGCCCAAAATAAAAAAAAATTCTGACTTATTACCCTGAAATAAGTGAAAATTCTGTAATTTTGCCCCAAAATAAAGGAAATTTCTTCCTTTTTGCCCCCAAATAATGGGAATTTCAGCCTTTTTTCCTCAAAATAAGGGGAATTTTTGCATTTTTGCCCAAAATAAGGGAAATTTCTGCATTTTTGCCCCAAAAAAAGAAATATTTCTGCAATTTTGTACCAAAATAAAAGAAATTTCTGCCTTTTTGCCCCAAAATAAGGGATATTTCTGGAATTTTGCCACAAAATAAGTGGAATTTCTGAGTTTTGCCCAAAAATAACGAGAATTTCTGTCTTTTTGCCCCAACATATAGGGAATTTCTGCCTTAATGCCCAATAATTAGGGGAATTTCTGCAATTTTGCTCCAAAATATGGGGATTTTCTGGAATTTTCCCCGAAAATAAGTGGAATTTCTGAGTTTTGCCCTAAAATAAGGAGAATTTCTGTCTTTTTGCTCCAACATATAGGGAATTTCTGCCTTTTTGCCCCACAATTAGGGGAATTTCTGCAATTTTGCTCCAAAATACAAGGAATTTCTGCCTTTTTGCCTGAAAATAAGAAGAATGCATACCTTTTTGCAATAAAAAAAGGGAAATTTCTTCATTTTTGCTCCAAAATAAGGGGAATTTCTGCTTTTTTGCCTCTAAATAAGTGGAATTTTTTATTTTTCCCCCAAAATAAAGGGAATTTCTGTCTTTTTTGCACCAAAATAAGGAAATTTCTGACTTATTACGCTGAAGTATGTGAAATTTCTGCAATTTTGCCCCAAAATAAGGGAAATTTCTGCCTTTTTTCCCTCAAATAAGGGGAATTTCAGCCTTTTTACCTCAAAATAAGGGGAATTTCTGCAGTTTTGCCACAAAATATAAGAATTTCTACCTTTTTGCCACAAAATAAGGAAAATTTCTGCCTTTTCTCCCTGAAATAAGTGAAATTTCTGCAATTTTGCCCCAAAATAAATAAAATTTCTGCAATTTTGCCCCAAAATAAGGGAAATTTCTGGAATTTTGCCCCAAAATAAGTGGAATTTCTGAGTTTTGAACCAAAATAAGGGAAATTTCTGCTTTTTTGCCTCTGAACAAGTGGAATTTCTGTTTTTTTCCTCAAAAACTAAAGGAATTTCTGTCTTTTTTGCCCAAAAATAATGAAAATTTCTGAATTATTACCCTGAGATAAGTGAAATTTCTGCAATTTTGCCCCAAAATAAGGGAAATTTCTGCCTTTTTGCCCCAAAATAAGAAAAATTTCTGCAATTTTGTACCAAAATAAAAGAAATTTCTGCCTTTTTGCCCCAAAATAAGAAAATTTCTCTTTTTTTCTGAAATAAGTGAAATTTCTGCAATTTTGCCCAAAAATAAGTGAAATTTCTGCAATTTTGCCCCCAAATAAGGGAAATTTCTGGAATTTTGCCTCAAAATAAGTGGAATTTCTGAGTTTTGCCCAAAAATAATGAGAATTTCTGTCTTTGTGCCCCAACATATAGGGAATTTCTGCCTTAATGCCCAATAATTAGGGGAATTTCTGCAATTTTGCTCCAAAATATGGGGATTTTCTGGAATTTTCCCTGAAAATAAGTGGAATTTCTGAGTTTTGCCCTAAAATAAGGAGAATTTCTGTCTTTTTGCCCCAACATATAGGGAATTTCTGCCTTTTTGCCCCACAATTAAGGGAATTTCTGCAATTTTGCTCCAAAATACAAGGAATTTCTGCCTTTTTGCCTGAAAATAAGAAGAATGCATATCTTTTTGCAATAAAAAAAGGGAAATTTCTTCATTTTTACTCCAAAATAAGGGGAATTTCTTCTTTTTTGCCTCTAAATATGTGGAATTTTTTATTTTTCCCCCAAAACAAAGGGAATTTTTGTCTTTTTTGCACTAAAATAAGGAAATTTCTGACTTATTATGCTGAAGTAAGTGAAATTTCTGCAATTTTGCCCCAAAATAAGGGAAATTTCTGCCTTTTTGCCCCCAAATAAAGAAAATTTCAGCCTTTTTACCTCAAAATAAGGGGAATTTCTGCAGTTTTGCCACAAAATATAAGAATTTCTACAATTTTGCCACAAAATAAGGAAAATTTCTGCCTTTTTTCCCTGAAATAAGTGAAATTTCTGCAATTTTGCCCCAAAATAAATAAAATTTCTGCAATTTTGCCCCAAAATAAGGGAAATTTCTGGAATTTTGCCCCAAAATAAGTGGAATTTCTGAGTTTTGAACCAAAATAAGGGGAATTTCTGCTTTTTTGCCTCTGAACAAGTGGAATTTCTGGTTTTTTCCTCAAAAACAAAAGGAATTTCTGTCTTTTTTGCCCAAAAATAAGGAAAATTTCTGAATTATTACCCTGAAATAAGTGAAATTTCTGCAATTTTGCCCCAAAATAAGGGAAATTTCTGCCTTTTTGCCCCAAAATAAGAAAAATTTCTGCAATTTTGTACCAAAATAAAAGAAATTTCTGCCTTTTTGCCCCAAAATAAGATAATTTCTCTTTTTTTCTGAAATAAGTGAAATTTCTGCAATTTTGCCCAAAAATAAGTGAAATTTCTGCAATTTTGCCCCCAAATAAGGGAAATTTCTGGAATTTTGCCCCAAAATAAGTGGAATTTCTGAGTTTTGCGCAAAAATAACGAGAATTTCTGTCTTTTTGCCCCAACATATAGGGAATTTCTGCCTTTATGCCCAACAATTAGGGGAATTTCTGCAATTTTGCACCAAAATATGGGGATTTTCTGGAATTTTCCCCGAAAATAAGTGGAATTTCTGAGTTTTGCCCTAAAATAAGGAGAATTTCTGTTTTTTTGCCCCAACATATAGGGAATTTCTGCCTTTTTGCCCCACAATTAGTGGAATTTCTGCAATTTTGCTCCAAAATACAAGGAATTTCTGCCTTTTTGCCTGAAAATAAGAAGAATGCATACCTTTTTGCAATAAAAAAGGGAAATTTCTTCATTTTTGCTCCAAAATAAGGGGAATTTCTGCTTTTTTGCCTCTAAATAAGTGGAATTTTTTTATTTTTCCCCCAAAACAAAGGGAATTTCTGTCTTTTTTGCACCAAAATAAGGAAATTTCTGACTTATTACGCTGAAGTAAGTGAAATTTCTGCAATTTCGCCCCAAAATAAGGGAAATTTCTGCCTTTTGCCCCAAATAATGGGAATTTCAGCCTTTTTACCTCAAAATAAGGGGAATTTCTTCAGTTTTGCCACAAAATATAAGAATTTCTACCTTTTTGCCACAAAATAAGGGAAATTTCTGCCTTTTTTCCCTGAAATAAGTGAAATTTCTGCAATTTTGCCCCAAAATAAATAAAATTTCTTCAATTTTGCCTTAAAATAAGGGAAATTTCTGGAATTTTGCCCCAAAATAAGTGGAAATTCTGAGTTTTGAACCAAAATAAGGGGAATTTCTGCTTTTTTGCCTATGAACAAGTGGAATTTCTGTTTTTTTTCCTCAAAAACAAAGGGAATTTCTGTCTTTTTTGCCCCAAAATAAGGAAATTTTCTGACTTATTACCCTGACATAAGTGAAATTTCTGCAATTTTGCCCCACAATAAAGGAAATTTCTGCCTTTTTGCCCTCAAATAAGAGGAATTTCAGCCTTTTTACCTCAAAATAAGGGGGATTTCTGTATTTTTGCCACAAAATATGAGAAATATATATTTTTTTGCCCCAAAATAAGAAAAATTTCTGCAATTTTGTACCAAAATAATAGAAATTTCTGCCTTTTTGTCCCCAAATAAGAAAATTTCTGCTTTTTTTCTGAAATAAGTGAAATTTCTGCAATTTTGCCCCAAAATAAGTGAAATTTCTGAAATTTTGCCCCAAAAGAAGTGGAATTTTTTAGTTTTGCTCCAAAATAAAGAGAATTTCTATCTTTTTGCCCCAACATATAGGGAATTTCTGCCTTTTTGCCCCACAATTAGGGGAATTTCTGCAATTTTGCTCTAAAATAAGGGGAATTTCTGCTTTATTGCCTCTAAATAAGTGGAATTTCTATCTTTTTCTCCCAAAACAAAGGTAATTCCTGTTTTTTTGGCCCAAAATAAAAAAAAATTCTGACTTATTACCCTGAAATAAGTGAAAATTCTGTAATTTTGCCCCAAAATAAAGGAAATTTCTTCCTTTTTGCCCCCAAATAATGGGAATTTCAGCCTTTTTTCCTCAAAATAAGGGGAATTTTTGCATTTTTGCCCAAAATAAGGGAAATTTCTGCATTTTTGCCCCAAAAAAAGAAATATTTCTGCAATTTTGTACCAAAATAAAAGAAATTTCTGCCTTTTTGCCCCAAAATAAGGGATATTTCTGGAATTTTGCCACAAAATAAGTGGAATTTCTGAGTTTTGCCCAAAAATAACGAGAATTTCTGTCTTTTTGCCCCAACATATAGGGAATTTCTGCCTTAATGCCCAATAATTAGGGGAATTTCTGCAATTTTGCTCCAAAATATGGGGATTTTCTGGAATTTTCCCCGAAAATAAGTGGAATTTCTGAGTTTTGCCCTAAAATAAGGAGAATTTCTGTCTTTTTGCTCCAACATATAGGGAATTTCTGCCTTTTTGCCCCACAATTAGGGGAATTTCTGCAATTTTGCTCCAAAATACAAGGAATTTCTGCCTTTTTGCCTGAAAATAAGAAGAATGCATACCTTTTTGCAATAAAAAAAGGGAAATTTCTTCATTTTTGCTCCAAAATAAGGGGAATTTCTGCTTTTTTGCCTCTAAATAAGTGGAATTTTTTATTTTTCCCCCAAAATAAAGGGAATTTCTGTCTTTTTTGCACCAAAATAAGGAAATTTCTGACTTATTACGCTGAAGTATGTGAAATTTCTGCAATTTTGCCCCAAAATAAGGGAAATTTCTGCCTTTTTTCCCTCAAATAAGGGGAATTTCAGCCTTTTTACCTCAAAATAAGGGGAATTTCTGCAGTTTTGCCACAAAATATAAGAATTTCTACCTTTTTGCCACAAAATAAGGAAAATTTCTGCCTTTTCTCCCTGAAATAAGTGAAATTTCTGCAATTTTGCCCCAAAATAAATAAAATTTCTGCAATTTTGCCCCAAAATAAGGGAAATTTCTGGAATTTTGCCCCAAAATAAGTGGAATTTCTGAGTTTTGAACCAAAATAAGGGAAATTTCTGCTTTTTTGCCTCTGAACAAGTGGAATTTCTGTTTTTTTCCTCAAAAACTAAAGGAATTTCTGTCTTTTTTGCCCAAAAATAATGAAAATTTCTGAATTATTACCCTGAGATAAGTGAAATTTCTGCAATTTTGCCCCAAAATAAGGGAAATTTCTGCCTTTTTGCCCCAAAATAAGAAAAATTTCTGCAATTTTGTACCAAAATAAAAGAAATTTCTGCCTTTTTGCCCCAAAATAAGAAAATTTCTCTTTTTTTCTGAAATAAGTGAAATTTCTGCAATTTTGCCCAAAAATAAGTGAAATTTCTGCAATTTTGCCCCCAAATAAGGGAAATTTCTGGAATTTTGCCCCAAAATAAGTGGAATTTCTGAGTTTTGCGCAAAAATAACGAGAATTTCTGTCTTTTTGCCCCAACATATAGGGAATTTCTGCCTTTATGCCCAACAATTAGGGGAATTTCTGCAATTTTGCTCCAAAATATGGGGATTTTCTGGAATTTTCCCCGAAAATAAGTGGAATTTCTGAGTTTTGCCCTAAAATAAGGAGAATTTCTGTCTTTTTGCCCCAACATATAGGGAATTTCTGCTTTTTTGCCCCACAATTAGTGGAATTTCTGCAATTTTGCTCCAAAATACAAGGAATTTCTGCCTTTTTGCCTGAAAATAAGAAGAATGCATACCTTTTTGCAATAAAAAAAAAGGGAAATTTCTTCATTTTTGCTCCAAAATAAGGGGAATTTCTGCTTTTTTGCCTCTAAATAAGTGGAATTTTTTATTTTTCCCCCAAAACAAAGGGAATTTCTGTCTTTTTTGCACCAAAATAAGGAAATTTCTGACTTATTACGCTGAAGTAAGTGAAATTTCTGCAATTTCGCCCCAAAATAAGGGAAATTTCTGCCTTTTGCCCCAAATAATGGTAATTTCAGCCTTTTTACCTCAAAATAAGGGGAATTTCTTCAGTTTTGCCACAAAATATAAGAATTTCTACCTTTTTGCCACAAAATAAGGGAAATTTCTGCCTTTTTTCCCTGAAATAAGTTAAATTTCTGCAATTTTGCCCCAAAATATATAAAACTTCTTCAATTTTGCCCCAAAATAAGGGAAATTTCTGGAATTTTGCACCAAAATAAGTGGAAATTCTGAGTTTTGAACCAAAATAAGGGGAATTTCTGCTTTTTTGCCTATGAACAAGTGGAATTTCTGTTTTTTTTCCTCAAAAACAAAGGGAATTTCTGTCTTTTTTGCCCCAAAATAAGGAAATTTTCTGACTTATTACCCTGACATAAGTGAAATTTCTGCAATTTTGCCCCACAATAAAGGAAATTTCTGCCTTTTTGCCCTCAAATAAGAGGAATTTCAGCCTTTTTACCTCAAAATAAGGGGGATTTCTGTATTTTTGCCACAAAATATGAGAAATATATATTTTTTGCCCCAAAATAAGAAAAATTTCTGCAATTTTGTACCAAAATAATAGAAATTTCTGCCTTTTTGTCCCCAAATAAGAAAATTTCTGCTTTTTTTCTGAAATAAGTGAAATTTCTGCAATTTTGCCCCAAAATAAGTGAAATTTCTGCAATTTTGCCCCAAAATAAGTGAAATTTCTGAAATTTTGCCCCAAAAGAAGTGGAATTTTTGAGTTTTGCCCCAAAATAAAGAGAATTTCTATCTTTTTGCCCCAACATATAGGGAATTTCTGCCTTTTTGCCCCACAATTAGGGGAATTTCTGCAATTTTGCTCAAAAATAAGGGGAATTTCTGCTTTATTGCCTCTAAATAAGTGGAATTTCTATCTTTTTCTCCCAAAACAAAGGTAATTCCTGTTTTTTTGGCCCAAAATAAAAAAAAATTCTGACTTATTACCCTGAAATAAGTGAAATTTCTGCAATTTTGCCCCAAAATAAGAGAAATTTCTTCTATTTTGCCCCCAAATAATGGGAATTTCAGCCTTTTTTCCCCAAAATAAGGGGAATTTTTGCATTTTTGCCCAAAATAAGGGAAATTTCTGCCTTTTTGCCCCAAAAAAAGAAATATTTCTGCAATTTTGTACCAAAATAAAAGAAATTTCTGCCTTTTTGCCCCAAAATAAGGGAAATTTCTGGAATTTTGCCACAAAATAAGTGGAATTTCTGAGTTTTGCCCAAAAATAACGAGAATTTCTGTCTTTTTGCCCCAACATATAGGGAATTTCTGCCTTAATGCCCAATAATTAGGGGAATTTCTGCAATTTTGCTCCAAAATATGGGGATTTTCTGGAATTTTCCCCGAAAATAAGTGGAATTTCTGAGTTTTGCCCTAAAATAAGGAGAATTTCTGTCTTTTTGCCCCAACATATAGGGAATTTCTGACTTTTTGCCCCACAATTAGGGGAATTTCTGCAATTTTGCTCCAAAATACAAGGAATTTCTGCCTTTTTGCCTGAAAATAAGAAGAATGCATACCTTTTTGCAATAAAAAAAGGGAAATTTCTTCATTTTTACTCCAAAATAAGGGGAATTTCTTCTTCTTGCCTCTAAATAAGTGGAATTTTTTATTTTTCCCCCAAAATAAAGGGAATTTCTGTCTTTTTTGCACCAAAATAAGGAAATTTCTGACTTATTACGCTGAAGTATGTGAAATTTCTGCAATTTTGCCCCAAAATAAGGGAAATTTCTGCCTTTTTACCTCAAAATAAGGGGAATTTCTGCAGTTTTGCCACAAAATATAAGAATTTCTACCTTTTTGCCACAAAATAAGGAAAATTTCTGCCTTTTCTCCCTGAAATAAGTGAAATTTCTGCAATTTTGCCCCAAAATAAATAAAATTTCTGCAATTTTGCCCCAAAATAAGGGAAATTTCTGGAATTTTGCCCCAAAATAAGTGGAATTTCAAGTTTTGAACCAAAATAAGGGGAATTTCTGCTTTTTTGCCTCTGAACAAGTGGAATTTCTGTTTTTTTCCTCAAAAACTAAAGGAATTTCTGTCTTTTTTGCCCAAAAATAAGGAAAATTTATGACTTATTACCCTGAAATAAGTGAAATTTCTGCAATTTTGCCCCAAAATAAGGGAAATTTCTGTCTTTTTGCCCCAAAATAAGAAAAATTTCTGCAATTTTGTACCAAAATAAAAGAAATTTCTGCCTTTTTGCCCCAAAATAAGAAAATTTCTCTTTTTTTCTGAAATAAGTGAAATTTCTGCAATTTTCCCCAAAAATAAGTGAAATTTCTGCAATTTTGCCCCCAAATAAGGGAAATTTCTGGAATTTTGCCCCAAAATAAGTGGAATTTCTGAGTTTTGCCCAAAAATAACGAGAATTTCTGTCTTTTTGCCCCAACATATAGGGAATTTCTGCCTTTATGCCCAACAATTAGGGGAATTTCTGCAATTTTGCTCCAAAATATGGGGATTTTCTGGAATTTTCCCCGAAAATAAGTGGAATTTCTGAGTTTTGCCTTAAAATAAGGAGAATTTCTTTCTTTTTGCCCCAACATATAGGGAATTTCTGCCTTTTCGCCCCACAATTAGGGGAATTTCTGCAATTTTGCTCCAAAATACAAGGAATTTCTGCCTTTTTGCCTGAAAATAAGAAGAATGCATACCTTTTTGCAATAAAAAAAAAGGGAAATTTCTTCATTTTTGCTCCAAAATAAAGGGAATTTCTGCTTTTTTGCCTCTAAATAAGTGGAATTTTTTATTTTTCCCCCAAAACAAAGGGAATTTCTGTCTTTTTTGCACCAAAATAAGGAAATTTCTGACTTATTACGCTGAAGTAAGTGAAATTTCTGCAATTTCGCCCCAAAATAAGGGAAATTTCTGCCTTTTGCCCAAAATAATGGGAATTTCAGCCTTTTTACCTCAAAATAAGGGGAATTTCTGCAGTTTTGCCACAAAATATAAGAATTTCTACATTTTTGCCACAAAATAAGGAAAATTTCTGCCTTTTTTCCCTGAAATAAGTGAAATTTCTGCAATTTTGCCCCAAAATAAATAAAATTACTGCAATTTTGCCCCAAAATAAGGGAAATTTCTGGAATTTTGCCCCAAAATAAGTGGAATTTCTGAGTTTTGAACCAAAATAAGGGGAATTTCTGCTTTTTTGCCTCTGAACAAGTGTTTTTCCTCAAAAACAAAGGGAATTTCTGTCTTTTTTGCCCCAAAATAAGGAAATTTTCTGACTTATTACCCTGAAATAAGTGAAATTTCTGCAATTTTGCCCCACAATAAAGGAAATTTCTGCCTTTTTGCCCTCAAATAAGAGGAATTTCAGCCTTTTTACCTCAAAATAAGGGGGATTACTGTATTTTTGCCACAAAATATGAGAAATATATTTTTTTTGCCCCAAAATAAGAAAAATTTCTGCAATTTTGTACCAAAATAATAGAAATTTCTGCCTTTTTGTACCCAAATAAGAAAATTTATGCTTTTTTCCTGAAATAAGTGAAATTTCTGCAATTTTGCCCCAAAATAAGTGAAATTTTTGAAATTTTGCCCCAAAAGAAGTGGAATTTTTGAGTTTTGCCCCAAAATAAAGAGAATTTCTATCTTTTTGCCCCAACATATAGGGAATTTCTGCCTTTTTGCCCCACAATTAGGGGAATTTCTGCAATTTTGCTCTAAAATAAGGGGAATTTCTGCTTTATTGCCTCTAAATAACTGGAATGTCTATCTTTTTCTCCCAAAACAAAGGTAATTCCTGTTTTTTTGGCCCAAAATAAAAAAAATTCTGACTTTTTACCCTGAAATAAGTGAAATTTCTGCAATTTTGCCCCAAAATAAGGAAAATTTCTTCCTTTTTGCCCCCAAATAATGGAAATTTCAGCCTTTTTTCCTCAAAATAAGGGGAATTTTTGCATTTTTGCCCAAAATAAGGGAAATTTCTGCCTTTTTGCCCCAAAAAAGAAATATTTCTGCAATTTTGTACCAAAATAAAAGAAATTTCTGCTTTTTTGCCCCAAAAAAATAAAATTTCTGCTTTTTTTTCTGTAATAAGTGAAATTTCTGCCATTTTGCCCCAAAATAAGTGAAATTTCTGCAATTATGCCCCAAAATATGTGAAATTTTTGGAATTTTCCCCGAAAACAAGTGGAATTTCTGAGTTTTGCTCCAAAATAAGGAGAATTTTTGTCCATTTGCCCCAACATATAGGGAATTTCTGCCTTTTTGCCCACATTTAGGGGAATTTCTGCAATTTTTCTCCAAAATAAGGGGAATTTCTGCTTTTTTGCCTCTAAATAACTGAAATTTCTGTCTTTTTCCCCCAAAACCAAGGGAAATTCTATATTTTTTTCCGCAAAATAAGGAAAATTTCTGACTTATTACCCTGAAATAAGTGAAATTTCTGCAATTTTGCCCCAAAATAAGGGAAATATCTGCCTTTTTGCCCCCAAATAATGGAAATATCAGCCTTTTTACCTCAAAATAAGGGGAATTTCGGCATATTTGCCCCAAAATAAGGGAAATTTCAGCATTTTAGCCACAAAATAAGACAAATTTCTGCAATTTTGTACCAAAATAAAAGAAATTTCTGCCTTTTTGCTTCAAAATAAGAAAATTTCTGCTTTTTTTCCTGAAATTTTCCTTTTTGCCCCCAAATAATGGGAATTTCAGCCTTTTTACCTCAAAATAAAAGGAATTTCTGCAATTTTGCCCCAAAATAAGGGAAATTTCTAGAATTTTGCCCCAAAATAATTGGAATTTCTGAGTTTTGCCTTAATATAAAAAGAATTTCTGTCTTTTTGCCCCAACATATAGGGAATTTCTGCCTTTTTACCACACAATTAGGGGAATTTCTGCAATTTTGCTCCAAAATACGGGGAATTTCTGCCTTTTTGCCCGAAAATAAGAAGAATGCATAACTTTTTGCCATAAAAAAGGGAAATTTCTTCATTTTGCTCCATATTAAGAGGAATTTCTGCTTTTTTGCCTCTAAATAAGTGGAATTTCTATCTTTTTCCCTCAAAACAAAGGGAATTTCTGTCTTTTTTGCCGCAAAATAAGGAAAATTTCTGACTTATTACCCTGAAATAAGTGAAATTTCTGCAATTTTGCCCCAAAATAAGGGAAAATTCTGCCTTGTTGCCCCCAAATAAGGGGAATTTCAGCCTTTTTACCTCAAAATAAGAGGAATTTCTGAATTTTTGCCACAAAATATTAGGAATTTCTGCCTTTTTGCCCCAAAATAAGGAAAATTTCTGCCTTTTTTCCCTGAAATAAGTGAAATTTCTGCAATTTTGCCCCAAAATAGGGGAAATTTCTGCACTTTTGCCCCAAAATAAGGGGAATTTCTGGAATTTTGCCCCAAAATAAGTGGAATTTCTGAGTTTTGCCCCAAAATAAGGAGAATTTCGTCTTTTTGCCCTAACATATAGGGAATTTCTGCCTTTTTGCCCCACAGTTAGGGGAATTTCTGCAATTTTGCTCCAAAATACGGGGACGTTCTGCATTTTGCCCGAAAATAAGAAGAATGCATACCTTTTTACCATAAAAAGGGAAATTTCTTCATTTATGCTACAAAATAAAGGGAATTTCTGTTTTTTGCCTCTAAATAAGTGGAATTTCTTTTTTTTCCCCCAAAACAAAGGGAATTTCTTTATTTTTTCCCCAAAATAAGGAAAATTTCTGACTTATTACCCTTAAATAAGTGAAATTTCTGCAATATTGCCCCAAAATAAGGGAAATTTCTGCTTTTTTGCCCCAAAATAAAAAAAAATCTGCAATTTTGTACCAAAATAACAGAAATTTCTGTGTTTTTGCCCCTAAATAAGAAAATTTCTGCTTTTTTTCCTGAAATAAGTGAAATTTCTGCAATTTTGACCCAAAATAAGTGAAATTTCTGAGTTTTGCCTTAAAACAAGGAGAATTTCTGTCTTTTTGCCCCAACATATAGGGAATTTCTTCTTTTTTACCCCACAATTAAAGGAATTTCTGCAATTTTGCTCCAAAATACGGGGAATTTCTGCCTTTTTGCCCGAAAATAAGAAGAATGCATAACTTTTTCCATAAAAAAGGGAAATATCTTCATTTTTGCTCCATATTAAGGGGAATTTCTGCTTTTTTGCCTCTAAATAAGTGGAATTTCTGTCTTTTTCTCCAAAAACAAAGGGAATTTCTGTCTTTTTTGCCCAAAAATAAGGAAAATTTCTGACTTATTAACCTGAAATAAGTGAAATTTCTGCAATTTTGCCCCAAAATAAAGAAAATTCTGCATTTTTCCCCCAAATAAGTGGAATTTCAGGCTTTTTACCACAAAATAAAAGGAATTTCTGCATTTTTGCCAAAAAATATTAGGAATTTCTGCGTATTTGCCCCAAAATAAGGAAAATATCTGCCTTTTTTCCCTGAAACAAGTGAAATTTCTGCTATTTTGCCCCAAAATAAGTTAAATTTCTGCAATTTTGCCCCAAAATAAAGGAAATTTCTGGAATTTTGCCCCAAAATATGTGGAATTTCTGAGTTTTGCCACAAAATAAAGAGAATTTCTGTCTTTTTGCCCCAACATATAGGTAATTTCTGCCTTTATGCCCCACAATTAGGGGAATTTCTGCAATTTTGTTCCAAAATAAGGGGAATTTCTACTTTTTTGCCTATAAATAAGTGGAATTTCTGTCTTTTTTACCCAAAACAAAAGGAATTTCTGTCTTTTTTTCCCAAAAATAAAGAAAATTTCTGACTTATTACCCTGAAATAAGTGAAATGTCTGCAATTGTGCCCCAAAATAAGGGAAAATTCTGCCTTTTGCCCCCAAATAAGGGGAATTTCAATCTTTTTACCTCAAAATAAGGGGAATTTCTGCATTTTTGCCACAAAATATTAGGAATTTCTGCCTTTTTGCCCCAAAATAAGGAAAATTTCTGCCTTTTTTCCCTGAAATAAGTAAAATTTCTGCAATTTTGCCCCAAAATAAGTGAAATTTCTGCAATTTTGCCCCAAAATAAGGGAAATTTCTGGAATTTTGCCCCAAAATAAGTGGAATTTCTTAGTTTTGCCCAAAAATAAGGAGAATATCTTCGTTTTGCCCTAACATATAGGGAATTTCTGCATTTTTGCCATACAATTAGGGGAATTTCTGCAATTTTGCTCCAAAATATGGGGAATTTCTGCCTTTTTGCTCGAAAATAAGAAGAATGCATATCTTTTTGCCATAAAAAAAGGGTAATTTCTTCATTTTTGCTCCAAAATAAGGGGAATTTCTGCTATTTTACCTCTAAACAAGTGGAATTTCTGTTTTTTTCCCCCAAAACAAAGGGAATTCCTGTCTTTTTTGCCACAAAATAAGGAAAATTTCTGACTTATTACCCTTAAATAAGTGAAATTTCTGCAATTTTGCCCCAAAATAATGGAAATTTCTGCCTTATAGCCCCCAAATAAAAGGAATATCAGCCTTTTTACCTCAAAATAAGAGGATTTCTGTATTTTTGCCACAAAATATGGTAAATTTCTGCCTTTTTGCCCAAAAATAAGAAAAATTTCTGCAATTTTGTACCAAAATAATAGAAATTTCTGCCTTTTTGCCCCCAAATAAGAAAATTTCTGCTTTTTTTCTGAAATAAGTGAAATTTCTGCAATTATGCCCCTAAATATGTGAAATTTCTGCAATTTTGCACCAAAATAAGTGAAATTTCTGGAATTTTGCCCCAAAATAAGTGGAATTTCTGAGTTTTGCCCCAAAATAAGGAGAATTTCTATCTTTTTGCTTCAACATATTGGGAATTTCTCCGTTTTGGCCCCACAATTAGAAGAATTTCTGCAATTTTGCTCCAAAATAAGGGGAATTTCTGCTTTTGCCTCTAAATAAGTGGAATTTCTGTCTTTTTCCCCCACAACAAAGGGAATTTCTTCATTTTTGCCCCAAAATAAGGAAAATTTCTGACTTATTTCCCTGAAATAAGTGAAATTTCTGCAATGTTGCCCCAAAATAAGGGAAATTTCTGCCTTTTTACCCCCAAATAATGGGAAATTCAGCCTTTTTACTTCAAAATAAGGGGAATTTCTGAATTTTTGCCCAAAATAAGGGAAATTTCTGCCTTTTTGCCCCAAAATAAGAAAAATTTCTGCAATTTTTTCCCAAAATAAAAGAAATTTCTGCCTTTTTGCCCCAAAATAAGAAAATTTCTGCTTTTTTTCTGAAATAAGTAAAATCTCTGCAATTTTGCCCAAAAATAAGTGGAATTTCTGAGTTTTGCCCCAAAATAAAGAGAATTTCTGTCTTTTGGCCCCAACATATAGGGAATTTCCGCCTTTTTGCCCCACAATTAGGGGAATTTCTGCAATTTTGCTCCAAAATACGAGGAATTTCTGCCTTTTTGCCCGAAAATAAGAAGAATGCATACATTTTGCGATAAAAAAAGGGAAATTTCTTCATTTTTGCTCCAAAATAAGGGGAATTTCTGCATTTTTGCCTCTAAATAAGTGGAATTTTTTCTTTTTCCCCCAAAACAAAGGGAATTTCTGTCTTTTTTGCACCAAAATAAGGAAATTTCTGACTTATTACGCTGAAGTAAGTGAAATTTCTGCAATTTTGCCCCAAAATAAGGGAAATTTCTTACTTTTTGCTTTCAAATAAGGGGAATTTCAGCCTTTTTACCACAAAATAAGGGGAATTTCTGCAGTTTTGCCACAAAATATAAAAATTTCTGCCTTTTTGCCCGAAAATAAGGAAAATTTCTGCCTTTTTTCCTTTAAATAAGTGAAATTTCTGCAATTTTGCCCCAAAATAAATGAAATTTCTGCAATTTTGCCCCAAAATAAAGGAAATTTCTGGAATTTTGCCCCAAAATAAGTGGAATTTCTGAGTTTTGCACCAAAATAAGGGGAATTTCTGTCTTTTTGCCCAACATATAGGGAATTTCTGCCTTTTTGCCTCACAATTAGGAAAATTTCTGCAATTTTGCTCCAATATACGGGGAATTTCTGCCCTTTTTCCCTAAAAATAAGAAGAATGCATACCTTTTTGCCATAAAAAAGGAAAATTTCTTCATTTTTGCTCCAAAATAAGGAGAATTTCTGCTTTTTTGCCTCTAAACAAGTGGAATTTCTGTTTTTTTCCTCCAAAACAAAGGGAATTTCTGTATTTTTTGCCCCAAAATAAGGAAAATTTCTGACTTATTACCCTTAAATAAGTGAAATTTCTGAATTTTGCCCCAAAATAAAGGAAATTTCAGCCTTTTTGCCCCCAAATAAAAGGAATTTCAGCATTTTTACCTAAAAATAAGGGGAATTTCTGCATTTTTGCCCCAAAATATGGGAAATTTCTGCCTTTTTGCCCCAAAATAAGAAAAATTTCTGCAATTTTGTACCAAAATAAAAGAAATTTCTGCCTTTTTGCCCCAATATAAGAAAATTTTTGCAATTTTGCCCAAAAATAAGTGAAATTTCTGCCTTTTTGCCCCCAAATAAGGGGAATTTTAGCCTTTTTACCTCAAAATAAGGGGAATTTCTGCCTTTTTGCCCCAAAATAAGGAAAATTTCCGCCTTTTCCCTGAAATAAGTGAAATTTCTGCAATTTTGCTTCAAAATAAGGGAAATTTCTGCCTTTTTGCCCCCAAATAAGGGGAATTTCAGCCTTTTTACCTCAATATAAAGGGAATTTTTGCATTTTTGGCCAAAATATGGGAAATTACTGCCTTTTTGCCCCAAAATAAGAAAAATTTCTGCAATTTTGTACCAAAATAAAAGAAATTTCTGCCTTTTTGACCCAAAATAAGAAAATTTCTCTTTTTTTCTGAAATAAGTGAAATTTCTGCAATTTTGCCCCAAAATAACTGAAATTTCTGCAATTTTGCCCCAAAACAAGGGAAATTTCTGGAATTTTGCCCCAAAATAAGTGGAATTTCTGAGTTTATCCCCAAAATAAGAAAAATTTCTGTCTTTTTGCCTTAACATATAGTTAATTTCTGCATTTTTGCCCCACAATTAGGGGAATTTCTGCAATTTTGCTCCAAAATACGGGGAATTTCTGCCTTTTTGCCCGAAAATAAAAAGAATGCATACCTTTGTGCCATAAAAAATGGAAATTTCTTCATTTTGCTAGAAAATAAGGGGTATTTCTGCTTTTTTGCCTCTAAATAAGTGGAATTTCTGTCTTTTTCCCCAAAAAGAGGGAATTTCTGTCTTGTTTGCCCCAAAATAAGAAATAATTCTGACTTATTACCCTGAAATAAGTGAAATTTCTGCAATTTTGCCCCAAAATAAGGGAAATTTCTGCCTTTTTGCCCCCAAATAAAGGGAATTTCAGCCTTTTTACCTCAAAATAAAAAGATTTTTTGCATTTTTGCCACAAAATATTAGGAATTTCTGCCTTTTTGCCCCAAAATAAGGAAAATTTCTTTCTTTTTTCCCTGAAATAAGTGAAATTTCTGCAATTTTGCCCCAAAATAAGTGAAATTTCTGCAATTTTGCCCCAAAATAAGGGAAATTTCTGGAATTTTGCCCCAAAATAAGTGGAATTTCTGAGTTTTTCCCCAAAATAAAGAGAATTTTTGTCTTTTTGCCCCAACATATAGGGAATTTCCGCATTTTTGCCCCACAATTAGGTTAATTTCTGCAATTTTGCTCCAAAATACGAGTAATTTCTGCCTTTTTGCCCGAAAATAAGAAGAATGCATACCTTTTTGCGATAAAAAAGGGAAATTTTTTTCATTTTTGCTCCAAAATAAGGGGAATTTCTGCATTTTTGCCTTTAAATAAGTGGAATTTTTTCTTTTTCCCCCAAAACAAATGGAATTTCTGTTTTTTTTGCACCAAAATAACGAAATTTCTGACTTATTACGCTGAAGTAAGTGAAATTTCTGCAATTTTGCCCCAAAATAAGGGAAATTTCTTACTTTTTGCTCCCGAATAAGGGAAATGTCAGCCTTTTTACCTCAAAATAAGGGGAATTTCTGCAGTTTTGCCACAAAATATAAGATTTTCTGCCTTTTTGCCCCAAAATAAGGAAAATTTCTGCCCTTTTTCTCTGAAATAAGTGAAATTTCTGCAATTTTGCCCCAAAATAAATGAAATTTCTGCAATTTTGTCCCAAAATAAGGGAAATTTCTGAAATTTTGCCCCAAAATAAGTGGAATTTCTGAGTTTTGCACCAAAATAAAGAGAATTTCTGTCTTTTTGCCCAACATATAGGGAATTTCTGCCTTTTTGCCCTACAATTAGGGAAATTTCTGCAATTTTGCTCCAATATACGGAGAATTTCTGCCTTTTTCCCCAAAAATAAGAAGAATGCATACCTTTTTGCCATAAAAAAAAGAAAAATTTCTTCATTTTTGCTCCAAAATATGGGGAATTTCTGCTTTTTTGCCTCTAAACAAGTGGAATTTCTGTTTTTTTCCTCCAAAACAAAGGGAATTTCTGTCTTTTTTGCCCCAAAATAAAGAAAATTTCTGACTTATTACCATGAAATAAGTGAAATTTCTGCAATTTTGCCCCAAAATAAAGAAAATTTCTGCCTCTTTGCCGCCAAATTATAGGAATTTCAGCCTTTTTACCTCAAAATAAGGGGAATTTCTGTATTTTTGCCACAAAATATGGGAAATATATTCTTTTTTGCTCCAAAATAAGATAAATTTTTGCAATTTTGTACCAAAATAATAGAAATTTCTGCCTTTTTGCCCTCAAAAAAGAAAATTTCTTCTTTTTTTCTGAAAGAAGTGAAATTTCTGCAATTTTGCCCCAAAATAAGTGAAATTTCTGGAATTTTGCCCCAAAATAAGTGGAATTTCTGAGTTTTGCCCCAAAATAAGGAGAATTTCTATCTTTTTGCCCCAACATACAGGGAATTTCTGCCTTTTTGCCCCACAATTAGGGGAATTTCTGAAATTTTGCTCCAAAATAAGGGGAATTTCTGCTTTTTTGCCTCTAAATAAGTGGAATTTCTATCTTTTTCCCCCAAAACAAAGGTAATTCCTGTTTTTTTGGCCCAAAATAAAAAAAAATTCTGACTTATTACCCTGAAATAAGTGAAATTTCTGCAAATTTGCCCCAAAATAAAAAAAATTTCTTCCTTTTTGCCCCCAAATGATGGGAATTTCAGCCTTTTTACCTCAAAAGAAGGGGAATTTCTGCATTTTTGCCCAAAATAAGGGAAATTTCTGCCTTTTTGCCCCAAAATAAGAAAAATTTCTGCAATTTTGTACCAAAATAAAAGAAATTTCTGCCTTTCTGCCCCAAAATATTAAAATTTCTGCTTTTTTTTCTGTAATAAGTGAAATTTCTGCAATTATGCCCCAAAATAAGTGAAATTTCTGCAATTTTGCCCCAAAATATGTGAAATTTCTGCAATTTTCCCCGAAAATAAGTGGAATTTCTGAGTTTTGCCCCAAAATAATGAGAATTTCTGACTTTTGCCCCAACATATAGGGAATTTCTGCTTTTTTGCCCACATTTAGGGGAATTTCTGCAATTTTGCTCCAAAATAAGGGGAATTTCTACTTTTTTGCCTCTAAATAAGTGGAATTTCTGTATTTTCCCCCAAAACAAAAAGAATTTCTGTATTTTTTCCCCAAAATAAGGAAAATTTCTGACTTATTACCCTTAAATACGTGAAATTTCTGCAATATTGCCCCAAAATAAGGGAAATTTCTGCCTTTCTGCCCCCAAATAAGGGGAATTTCAGCCTTTTTACATCAAAATAAGGGGAATTTCTGCATATTTTCCCCAAAATAAGAGAAATTTCTGCTTTTTTGCCCCAAAATATAAAAATTCTGCAATTTTGTACCAAAATAACAGAAATTTCTGCCTTTTTGCCCCAAAATAAGAAAATTTCTGCTTTTTTTCCTGAAATAAGTGAAATTTCTGCAATTTTGCCCCAAAATAAGTGAAATTTCTGAGTTTTGCCTTAAAATAAGGAGAATTTCTGTCTTTTTGCCCCAACATATAGGGAATTTCTTCTTTTTTACCCCACAATTAAAGGAATTTCTGCAATTTTGCTCCAAAATACGGGGAATTTCTGCCTTTTTGCCCGAAAATAAGAAGAATGCATAACTTTTTCCATAAAAATGGAAATATCTTCATTTTTGCTCCATATTAAGGGGAATTTCTGCTTTTTTGCCTCTAAATAAGTGGAATTTCTGTCTTTTTCTCCAAAAACAAAGGGAATTTTTGCCTTTTTTGCCCAAAAATAAGGAAAATTTCTGACTTATTACCCTGAAATAAGTAAAATTTCTGCAATTTTGCCCCAAAATAAGGGAAAATTCTGCCTTTTTGCCCACAAATAGGGGGAATTTCAGACTTTTTCCTCAAAATAAGGGGAATTTCTGCATTTTTGCCACAAAATATTAGGAATTTCTGCGATTTTGCCCCAAAATAAGGAAAATTTCTGCCCTTTTTCCCTGAAATAAGTGAAATTTCTGCAATTTTGCCCTAAAAACAGTGAAATTTCTGCAATTTTGCCCCAAAATAAGAGAAATTTCTGGAATTTTGCCCCAAAATAAGTGGAATTTCTGAGTTTTGTCCCAAAATAAGGAAAATTTCTGTCATTTCAACCCAACATATAGGGAATTTCTGCTTTTTTGCCCCACAATTAGGGCAATTTCTGCAATTTTGCTACAAAATATGGGGAATTTCTGTCTTTTTGCCCAAAAATAAGAAGAATGCATACATTTTTGCCATAAAAAAAGGAAATTTCTTCATTATTGCTCCCAAATTAGGGGAATTTCTGCTTTTTTGCCTCTAAATAAGTGGAATTTCTGTCTTTTTTCCCAAAACAAAGGGAATTTCTGTCTTTTTTGCCCAAAAATAAAGTAAATTTCTGACTTATTACCCTGAAATAAGTGAAATTTCTGCAATTTTGCCCCAAAATAAGGAAAATTCTGCCTTTTTGCCGCCAAATAAGGGGAATTTCAGCCTTTTTACCTCAAAATAAGGGGAATTTCTGCATTTTTGCCACAAAATATTAGGAATTTCTGCGTTTTTGCCCCAAAATAAGGAAAATTTCTGCCTTTTTTCCATGAAATAAGTGAAATTTCTGCAATTTTGCCCCAAAATAAGTGAAATTTCTGCAATTTTGCCCCAAAATAAGGGAAATTTCTGAGTTTTGCCTTAAAATAAAAAGAATTTCTGTCTTTTTGCCCCAACATATAGGGAATTTCTGCCTTTTTACCCCACAATTAGGGGAATTTCTGCAATTTTGCTCCAAAATAGGGGGAATTTTTGCCTTTTTGCCCGAAAATAAGAAGAATGCATAACTTTTTGCCATAAAAAAGGGAAATTTCTTCATTTTTGCTCCATATTAAGGGGAATTTCTGCATTTTTGCCTCTAAATAAGTTGAATTTCTGTCTTTTCCCCCAAAACAAAGGGAATTTCTGTCTTTTTTGCCACAAAATAAGGAAAATTTCTGACTTACTACCCTGAAATAAGTGAAATTTCTGCAATTTTGCCCCAAAGTAAGGGAAAATTCTGCCTTTTTCCCCCAAATAAGGAGAATTTCGGCCTTTTTACCTCAAAATAAGGGGAATTTCTGCATTTTTGCAACAAAATATTAGGAATTTCTGCCTTTTTGCCACAAAATAAAGAAAATTTCTGCCTTTTTTCCCTGAAATAAATGAAATTTCTGCAATTTTGCCCCAAAATAAAAAAAATTTCTGCGATTTTGCCCCAAAATAAGGGAAATTTCTGGAATTTTGCCCCAAAATATGTGGAATTTCTGAGTTTTGCCTCAAAATAAAAAGAATTTCTTCTTTTTGCCCTAACATATAGGGAATATCTGCCTTTTTGCCCCACAGTTAGGAAAATTTTCCCAAATTCGCTCCAAAATACGGGGAATTTCTGCTTTTGCCCGAAAATGAGAAGAATGCATACCTTTTTACCATAAAAAATGGAAATTTCTTCATTTTGCTCCAAAATAAGGGGAATTTCTGCTTTTTTGCCTCTAAATAAGTGGAATTTCTGTCTTTTTCCCCAAAAAAAGGAAATTTCTGTCTTGTTTGCCACAAAATAAGGAAAAATTCTTACTTATTACACTGAAATAAGTGAAATTTCTGCAATTTTGCTCCAAAATAAGGGATATTTCTGCCTATTTGCCCCCAAATAAGGGAATTTCATCCTTTTTACCTCAAAATAATGGGAATTTCTGCATTTTTGCCACAAAATATTAGGAATTTCTGCCTTTTTGCCCCAAAATAAAAAAAATTTCTGCTTTTTTTCCCTGAAATAAGTGAAATTTCTGCAATTTTGCCCCAAAATAAGTGAAATTTCTGCAATTTTGCCCCAAAATAAGTGGAATTTCTGAGTTTTGCCCCAAAATAAGGAGAATTTCTGTCTTTTTGCCCTAACATATAGGGAATTACTGCCTTTTCGCTTAACAATTAGTGGAATTTCTGCAATTTTGCTACAAAATACGGGGAATTTCTGCTTTTTAGCCTGAATATAAGAAGAATGAATACCTTTTGCCACAAAAAAAAAGAAATTTCTTCTTTTTTGCTCCAAAATAAGGGGAATTTCTGCTTTTTTGCCTCTAAAAATGTGGAATTTCAGTCTTTTTCCCCCAAAAGAAAGGGAATTTCTGTCTTTTTAGCCCAAAAATAAGGAAAATTTCTGACTTATTACCCTGAAATAAGTGAAATTTCTGCAATTTTGCCCCAAAATAAGGGAAATTTCTGCCTTTTTGCACCAAAATAAAAAAATTTCTGCAATTTTTTACCAAAATAAAAGAAATTTCTGCCTTTTTGCCCCAAAATAAGAAAATTTCTCTTTTTTTCTGAAATAAGTGAAATTTCTGCAATTTTGCCAAAAAATAAGTGAAATTTCTGCAATTTTGCCCCAAAAATAAGGAAATTTCTGGAATTTTGCCCCAAAATAAGTGGAATTTCTGAGTTTTGCCCCAAAATAAGGAGAATTTCTGTCTTTTTGCCCTAACATATAGGGAATTACTGCCTTTTTGCTTCACAATTAGTGGAATTTCTGCAATTTTGCTACAAAATACGGGGAATTTCTGCTTTTTAGCCTGAATAAAAGAAGAATGAATACCTTTTGCCACAAAAAAAAGAAATTTCTTCTTTTTTGCTCCAAAATAAGGGGAATTTCTGCTTTTTTGCCTCTAAAAATGTGGAATTTCAGTCTTTTTCCCCCAAAAGAAAGGGAATTTCTGTATTTTTTGCCCAAAAATAAGGAAAATTTCTGACTTATTACCCTGAAATAAGTGAAATTTCTGCAATTTTGCCCCCAAATAAGGGAAATTTCTGGAATTTTGCCCCAAAATAAGTGGAATTTCTGAGTTTTGCCCAAAAATAACGAGAATTTCTGTCTTTTTGCCCCAACATATAGGGAATTTCTGCCTTTATGCCCAACAATTAGGGGAATTTCTGCAATTTTGCTCCAAAATATGGGGATTTTCTGGAATTTTCCCCGAAAATAAGTGGAATTTCTGAGTTTTGCACTAAAATAAGGAGAATTTCTGTCTTTTTGCCCCAACATATAGAAAATTTCTGCCTTTTTGCCCCACAATTAGGGGAATTTCTGCAATTTTGCTCCAAAATACAAGGAATTTCTGCCTTTTTGCCTGAAAATAAGAAGAATGCATACCTTTTTGCAATAAAAAAAAGGGAAATTTCTTCATTTTTGCTCCAAAATAAGGGGAATTTCTGCTTTTTTGCCTCTAAATAAGTGGAATTTTTTATTTTTCCCCCAAAACAAAGGGAATTTCTGTCTTTTTTGCACCAAAATAAGGAAATTTCTGACTTATTACGCTGAAGTAAGTGAAATTTCTGCAATTTCGCCCCAAAATAAGGGAAATTTCTGCCTTTTTGCCCCAAATAATGGGAATTTCAGCCTTTTTACCTCAAAATAAGGGGAATTTCTGCAGTTTTGCCACAAAATATAAGAATTTCTACCTTTTTGCCACAAAATAAAAAAAATTTTTGCCTTTTTTCCCTGAAATAAGTGAAATTTCTGCAATTTTGCCCCAAAATAAATAAAATTTCTGCAATTTTGCCCCAAAATAACGGAAATTTCTGGAATTTTGCCCCAAAATAAGAGGAATTTCTGAGTTTTGAACCAAAATAAGGGGAATTTCTGCTTTTTTGCCTCTGAACAAGTGGAATTTCTGTTTTTTTCCTCAAAAACAAAGGGAATTTCTGTCTTTTTTGCCCCAAAATAAGGAAATTTTCTGACTTATTACCCTGAAATAAGTGAAATTTCTGCAATTTTGCCCCAAAATGAAGGAAATTTCTGCCTTTTTGCCCTTAAATAAGAGGAATTTCAGCCTTTTTACCTCAAAATAAGGGGGATTTCTGTATTTTTGCCACAAAATATGAGAAATATATATTTTTTGCCCCAAAATAAGAAAAATTTCTGCAATTTTGTACCAAAATAATAGAAATTTCTGCCTTTTTGTTCCCAAATAAGAAAATTTCTCCTTTTTTCTGAAATAAGTGAAATTTCTGCAATTTTGCCACAAAATAAGTGAAATTTCTGCAATTTTCCCCCAAAATAAGTGAAATTTCTGAAATTTTGCCCCAAAAGAAGTGGAATTTTTGAGTTTTGCCCCAAAATAAAGAGAATTTCTATCGTTTTGCCCCAACATATAGGGAATTTCTGCCTTTTTGCCCCATAATTAGGGGAATTTCTGCAATTTTGCTCCAAAATAAGGGGAATTTCTGCTTTATTGCCTCTAAATAAGTGGAATTTCTATCTTTTTCTCCCAAAACAAAGGTAATTCCTGTTTTTTTGGCCCAAAATAAAAAAAATTCTGACTTATTACCCTGAAATAAGTGAAATTTCTGCAATTTTGCCCCAAAATAAGGGAAATTTCTTCCTTTTTGCCCCCAAATAATGGGAATTTCAACCTTTTTACCTCAAAATAAGGGGAATTTTTGCATTTTTGCCCAAAATAAGGGAAATTTCTGCTTTTTGCCCCCAAAAAAGAAATATTTCTGCTATTTTGTACCAAAATAAAAGAAATTTCTGCCTTTTTGCCCCAAAATAATAAAATTTCTGCTTTTTTTTCTGTAATAAGTGAAATTTCTGCCATTTTGCCCCAAAATATGTGAAATTTCTGCAATTTTGCCCCAAAATATGTGAAATTTTTGGAATTTTCCCCAAAAATAAGTGGAATTTCTGAGTTTTGCTCCAAAATAAGGAGAATTTTTGTCCATTTGCCCCAACATATAGGGAATGTCTGCGTTTTTGCCCACATTTAGAGGAATTTCTGCAATTTTTCTCCAAAATAAGGGGAATTTCTGATTTTTTGCCTCTAAATAAGTGAAATTTCTGTCTTTTTCCCCCAAAACCAAGGGAAATTCTAAATTTTTTTCCGCAAAATAAGGAAAATTTCTGACTTATTACCCTGAAATAAGTGAAATTTCTGCAATTTTGCCCCAAAATAAGGGAAATATCTGCCTTTTTGCCCCCAAATAATGGAAATTTCAGCCTTTTTACCTCAAAATAAGGGGAATTTCGGCATATTTGCCCCAAAATAAGGGAAATTTCTGCCTTTTTGCCCCAAAATAAGACAAATTTCTGGAATTTTGTACCAAAATAAAAGAAATTTCTGCCTTTTTGCTTCAAAATAAGAAAATTTCTGCTTTTTTTCCTGAAATTTTTATTTTTGCCCCCAAATAATGGGAATTTCAGCATTTTTACCTCAAAATAAGGGGAATTTCTGCAATTTTGCCCAAAAATAAGGGAAATTTCTGGAATTTTGCCCCAAAATAATTGGAATTTCTGAGTTTTGCCTTAAAATAAAAAGAATTTCTGTCTTTTTGCCCCAACATATAGGGAATTTCTGCCTTTTTACCCCACAATTAGGGGAATTTCTGCAAATTTGCTCCAAAATACGGGGAATTTCTGCCTTTTTGCCCGAAAATAAGAAGAATGCATAACTTTTTGCCATAAAAAAGGGAAATTTCTTCATTTTTGCTCCATATTAAGGGGAATTTCTGCTTTTTTGCCTCTAAATAAGTGGAATTTTTATCTATTTCCCCCAAAACAAAGGGAATTTCTGTCTTTTTTGCCGCAAAATAAGGAAAATTTCTGACTTATTACCCTGAAATAAGTGAAATTTCTGCAATTTTGCCCCAAAATAAGGGAAAATTCTGCCTTTTTGCCCCCAAATAAGGGGAATTTAAGCCTTTTAAGTCAAAATAAGGGGAATTTCTGCATTTTTGCCACAAAATATTAGGAATTTCTGCGTTTTTGCCCCAAAATAAGGAAAATTTCTGGCCTTTTTCCCTGAAATAAGTGAAATTTCTGCAATTTTGCCCCAAAATAGGGGAAATTTCTACACTTTTGCCACAAAATAAGGGGAATTCCTGGAATTTTGCCCCAAAATAAATGGAATTTCTGAGTTTTGCCCCAAAATAAGGAGAATTTCTTCTTTTTGCCCTAACATATAGGGAATTTCTGCCTTTTTGCCCCACAGTTAGGGGAATTTCTGCAATTTTGCTCCAAAATACGGGGAAGTTCTGCATTTTGCCTGAAAATAAGAAGAATGCATACCTTTTTACCATAAAAAAGGGAAATTTCTTCATTTATGCTACAAAATAAAGGGAATTTCTGTTTTTTGCCTCTAAATAAGTGGAATTTCTTTTTTTTCCCCCAAAACAAAGGGAATTTCTCTGTTTTTTCCCCAAAATAAGGAAAATTTCTGACTTATTACCCTTAAATACGTGAAATTTCTGCAATATTGCCCCAAAATAAGGGAAATTTCTGCCTTTCTGCCCCCAAATAAGGGGAATTATAGGCTTTTTACATCAAAATAACGGGAATTTCTGCATATTTTCCCCAAAATAAGAGAAATTTCTGCTTTTTTGCCCCAAAATATAAAAATTCTGCAATTTTGTACCAAAATAACAGAAATTTCTGCCTTTTTGCCCCAAAATAAAAAAATTTCTGCTTTTTTTCCTGAAATAAGTGAAATTTCTGCAATTTTGCCCCAAAATAAGTGAAATTTCTGAGTTTTGCCTTAAAATAAGGAGAATTTCTGTCTTTTTGCCCCAACATATAGGGAATTTCTTCTTTTTTACCCCACAATTAAAGGAATTTCTACAATTTTGCTCCAAAATACGGGGAATTTCTGCCCTTTTGCCCGAAAATAAGAAGAATGCATAACTTTTTCCATAAAAAAGGGAAATATCTTTATTTTTGCTCCATATTAAGGGGAATTTCTGCTTTTTTGCCTCTAAATAAGTGGAATTTCTGTCTTTTTCTCCAGAAACAAAGGGAATTTTTGCCTTTTTTGCCCAAAAATAAGGAAAATTTCTGACTTATTACCCTGAAATAAGTGAAATTTCTGCAATTTTGCCCCAAAATAAAGAAAATTCTGCATTTTTGCCCCCAATTAAAGGGAATTTCAGCCTTTTTACCACAAAATAAGGGGAATTTCTGCATTTTGGCCAAAAAATATTAGGAATTTCTGCGTTTTTGCACCAAAATAATAAAAATTTCTGCCTTTTTTCCCTGAAATAATTGAAATTTCTGCAATTTTGCCCCAAAATAAGTTAAATTTCTGCAATTTTGCCCCAAAATAAAGGAAATATCTGGAATTTTGCCCCAAAGTAAGTGCAATTTCTGAGTTTTGCCCCAAAATAAGGAGAATTTCTGTCTTTTTGCCCCAACATAAAGGGAATTTCTGCCTTTTTGTTCCACAATTAGGGGAATTTCTGCAATTTTGTTCCAAAATAAGGGGAATTTCTGCTTTTTTGCCTATAAATAAGTGGAATTTCTGTCTTTTTCCCCCAAAACAAAGGGAATTTCTGTCTTTTTTTCCTCAAAATAAAGAAAATTTCTGATTTATTACCCTGAAATATGTGAAATGTCTGCAATTTTGCCCCAAAATAAGGGAAATTTCTGGAATTTTGCCCCAAAATAAGTGGAATTTCTTAGTTTTGCCCAAAAATAAAGAGAATTTCTTCATTTTGCCCTAACATATAGGGAATTTCTGCCTTTTTGCCCTACAATTAGACGAATTTCTTCAATTTTGCTCCAAAATATAGGGAATTTCTGCATTTTTGCCCGAAAATAAGAAGAATGCATACCTTTTTGCCATAAAAAAGGGTAATTTCTTCATTTTTGCTCCAAAATAAGGGGAATTTCTGCTATTTTACCTCTAAACAAGTGGAATTTCTGCCTTTTTCCCCCCAAAAAAGGGAATTCCTGTCTTTTTTGCCACAAAATAAGGAAAATTTCTGACTTATTACCCAGAAATAGGTGAAATTTCTGCAATTTTGCCCCAAAATAAGGGAAATTTCTGCCTTATAGCCCCCAAATAAAAGGAATATCAGCATTTTTACCTCAAAATAAGAAGAATTTCTGTATTTTTGCCACAAAATATGGGAAATTTCAGCCTTTTTGCCCAAAAATAAGAAAAATTTCTGCAATTTTGTACCAAAATAATAGAAATTTCTGCCTTTTTGCCCCCAAATAAGAAAATTTCTGCTTTTTTTCTGAAATAAGTGAAATTTCTGCAATTATGCCCCTAAATATGTGAAATTTCTGGAATTTTGCCCCAAAATAAGTGAAATTTCTGGAATTTTGCCCCAAAATAAGTGGAATTTCTGAGTTTTGCCCCAAAATAAGGAGAATTTCTATCTTTTTGCTTCAACATATAGGGAATTTCTCCCTTTTTGCCCCACAATTAGGGGAATTTCTGAAATTTTGCTCCAAAATAAGGGGAATTTCTGCTTTTGCCTCTAAATAAGTGGAATTTCTGTCTTTTTCCCCCAAAACAAAGGGAATTTCTTCATTTTTGCCCCAAAATAAGGAAAATTTCTGACTTATTTCCCTGAAATAAGTGAAAATTCTGCAATGTTGCCCCAAAATAAGAGAAATTTCTGCCTTTTTGCCCCCAAATAATGGGAAATTCAGCCTTTTTACCTCAAAATAAGGGGAATTTCTGAATTTTTGCCCAAAATAAGGGAAATTTCTGCCTTTTTGCCCCAAAACAAGAAAAATTTCTGCAATTTTGTACCAAAATAAAAGAAATTTCTGCCTTTTTGCCCCAAAATAAGAAAATTTCTGCTTTTTTTCTGAAATAAGAAAAATTTCTGCAATTTTGCCCCAAAATAAGTGGAATTTCTGAGTTTTGCCCCAAAATAAGGAGAATTTCTGTCTTTTTGCCCCAACATATAGGGAATTTCCGCTTTTTTGCCCCACAATTAGGGTAATTTCTGCAATTTTGCTCCAAAATACGAGGAATTTCTGCTTTTATGCCCGAAAATAAGAAGAATGCATACCTTTTTGCGATAAAAAAGGGAAATTTCTTCATTTTTGCTCCAAAATAAGGGGAATTTCTGCATTTTTGCCTCTAAATAAGTGGAATTTTTTCTTTTTCCCCCAAAACAAAGGGAATTTCTGTCTTTTTTGCACCAAAATAAGGAAATTCCTGACTTATTACGCTGACGTAAGTGAAATTTCTGCAATTTTGCCCCAAAATAAAAGAAATTTCTTACTTTTTGCTCCCAAATAAGGGGAATTTCAGGCTTTTTACCTCAAAATAAGGGGAATTTCTGCAGTTTTGCCACAAAATATAAGAATTTCTGCCTTTTTGCCCCAAAATAAAAAAAAATTTCTGCCTTTTTTCCCTTAAATAAGTGAAATTTCTGCAATTTTGCCCCAAAATAAATGAAATTTCTGCAATTTTGCCCCAAAATAAAGGAAATTTCTGGAATTTTGCCCCAAAATAAGTGGAATTTCTGAGTTTTGCCCCAAAATAAGGAGAATTTCTTCTTTTTGCCCTAACATATAGGGAATATCTGCCTTTTTGCCCCACAGTTAGGGAAATTTCTCCAAATTTGCTCCAAAATACGAAGAATTTCTGCATTTTGCCCGAAAATAAGAAGAATGCATACCTTTTTACCATAAAAAACGGAAATTTCTTCATTTTTGCTACAAAATAAGGGGGATTTCTGTTTTTTGCCTATAAATAAGTGGAATTTTTGTCTTTTTCCCCCAAAACAAAGGGAATTTCTGTCTTTTTTGCCCCAAAATAAAAAAAATTTTTGCCTTTTTTCCTTGAAATAAGTGAAATTTATGCAATTTTGCCCCAAAATAAGGGAAATTTTTGCCTTTTTGCCCCCAAATAAGGGGAATTGCAGCCTTTTTACCTCAAAATAAGGGGAATTTCTGCATTTTTGTCACAAAATATTAGGAATTTCTGCCTTTTTGCCACAAAATAAGGAAAATTTCTGCCTTTTTGCCCTGAAATAAGAGAAATTTCTGCAATTTTGCCCCAAAATAAGGGAAAATTCTGCCTTTTTGCCCACAAATAGGGGAATTTTAGACTTTTTACCTCAAAATAAGCGGAATTTCTGCATTTTTGCCAAAAAATATTAGGAATTTCTGCGTTTTTGCCCCAAAATAAGGAAAACTTCTGCCCTTTTTCTCTGAAATAAGTGAAATTTCTGCAATTTTGCCCCAAAATAAGTGAAATTTCTGCAATTTTGCCCCAAAATAAGAGAAATTTCTGTACTTTTGCCCCAAAATAAGTGGAATTTCTGAGTTTTGCCCCAAAATAAGGAGAATTTCTGTCATTTCGCCCCAACATATAGGGAATTTCTGCTTTTTTGCCCCACAATTAGGGGAATTTCTGCAATTTTGCTACAAAATATGGGGAATTTCTGCCTTTTTGCCCAAAAATAAGAAGAATGCATACATTTTTGCCATAAAAAAGGAAATTTCTTCATTATTGCTCCAAAATAAGGGGAATTTCTGCTTTTTTGCCTCTAAATAAGTGGAATTTATGTCTTTTTCTCCCAAAACAAAGGGAATTTCTGTCTTTTTTGCCTAAAAATAAGGAAAATTTCTGACTTATTACCCTGAAATAAGTGAAATTTCTGCAATTTTGCCCCAAAATAATAAAAATTCTGCCTTTTTACCACCAAATAAAGGGAATTTTAGCATTTTTACCTCAAAATAAGGGGAATTTCTGCATTTTTGCCACAAAATATTAGGAATTTCTGCGTTTTTACCTCAAAATAAGGAAAATTTCTGCCTTTTTTCCCTGAAATAAGTGAAATTTCTGAAATTTTGCCCCAAAATAAGTGAAATTTCTGCAATTTTGCCCCAAAATAAGGGAAATCTCTGGAATTTTGCCCTAAATAAGTGGAATTTCTGAGTTTTGCCCCAAAATAAGGAGAATTTCTGTCTTTTTGCCCCAACATATAGGGAATTTCTGCCTTTTTGTGTCAAAATTAGGGGAATTTCTGCAATTTTGCTACAAAATATGGGGAATTTTTTTTTGACCAAAAATAAGAAGAATGCATACATTTTTGACATAAAAAAAGGAAATTTCTTCATTATTGCTCCAAAATAAGCGGAATTTCTGCTTTTTTGCCTCTAAATAAGTGGAATTTCTGTCTTTTTCCCACAAAAAAAAAGGAATTCCTGTCTTTTTTGCCCCAAAATAAGGAAAATTTCTGACATATTACCCTGATATAAGTGAAATTTCTGCAATTTTGCCCCAAAATAAGGGAAATTTCTGCATTTTTGCCCCAAATAAGGGGAATTTCAGCCTTTTTACCTCCAAATATTGGGAATTTCTGCATTTTTGCCACAAAATAAGTGAAATTTCTTACATTTTTGCCCCCAAATAAGGGGAATTTCATCCATTTTACCTAAAAAAAGGGGAATTTCTGTATTTTTGCCCCAAAATAAGTGAAATTTCTGCAATTTTGCCCCAAAATATGTAAAATTTCTGAAATTTTTTTCCGAAAATAAGTGGAATTTCTGAGTTTTGCCCTAAAATAAGGAGAATTTCTGTCTTTTTGCCCCAACATATAGGGAATTTCTGCCTTTTTGCCCCACAATTAGGAGAATTTCTGCAATTTTGCTCCAAAATAAGGAAAATTTTTTCTTTTTTGCTTCTAAATAAGTGGAATTTCTGTCTTTTTCCCCCAAAACAAAGGGAATTTCTGTCTTTTTACCCCAAAATAAGGAAAATTTCTGACTTATTACCCTGAAATAAGTGAAATTTCTGCAATTTTGCCACAAAATAAGGGAAAATTCTGCCTTTTCGCCCCCAAATAAGGGGAATTTCAGCCTTTTTACCTCAAAATAAAAGGAATTTCTGCATTTTTGCCACAAAATATTAGAAATGTCTGCCTTTTTGCCCCAAAATAAGGAAAATTTCTGCCTTTTTCCCTGAAATAAGTGAAATTTCTGCAATTTTGCCCCAAAATAAGTGAAATTTCTGCAATTTTGCCCAAAATAAGGGAAATTTCTGGAATTTTGCCACAAAATAAGTGGAATTTCTTAGTTTTGCCCAAAAATAAGGAGAATTTCTTCTTTTTGTTCTAACATATAGGGAATTTCTGCATTTTTGCCCTACAATTAGGGGAATTTTTGCAATTTTGCTCCAAAATATGGGGAATTTCTGCCTTTTTGCCTGAAAATAAGAAGAATGCATACCTGTTTTGCCATAAAAAAGGGAAATTTCTTCATTTTTGCTCAAAAATAAGGTAAATATCTCTTTTTTTGCCTCTAAATAAGTGGAATTTCTGTCTTTTTCCCCCAAAACAAAGGGAATTCCAGTCTTTTTTGCCCCAAAATAAGGAAAATTTCTCACTTATTATTCTGAAATAAGTGAAATTTCTGCAATTTTGCCCCAAAATAATGGAAATTTCTGACTTTTTGCCCCAAAATAAGGGGAATTTCAGACTTTTTACCTCAAAATAAGGGGAATTTCTGCATTTTTGCCACAAAATATTAGGAATTTCTGCGTTTTTGCCACAAAATAAGTAAAATTTTTGCCTTTTTTCCCTGAAATAAGTGAAATTTCTGAAATTTTGCCCCAAAATAAGTGAAATTTCTGCAATTTTGCCCCAAAATAAGGGAAATTTCTTGAATTTTGCCCCAAAATAAGTGGAATTGCTGAGTTTTGCCCCAAAATAAGGAGAATTTCTGTCTTTTTGCCCCAACATAAAGGGATTTATGCCTTTTTGCCCCACAATTAGGGGAATTTCTTCAATTTTGCTCCAAAATACAGGGAATATCTGCATTTTTGCCTGAAAATAAGAAGAATGCATAACTTTTTGCCATAAAAAAGGGAAATTTCTTCATTATTGCTCCAAAATAAGGGTCATTTCTGCTTTTTTACCTCTAAATAAGTGGAATTTCTGTCTTTTCCCCCCAAAACAAAGGGAATTTCTGTATTTTTTGGCCCAAAATAAGGAAAATTTCTGACTTATTACCCTGAAATAAGTGAAATTTCTGCAATTTTGCCCCAAAATAAGTGAAATTTCTGCAATTTTGCCCCAAAATATGTGAAATTTCTCAAATTTTCCCCAAATATAAGTGGAATTTCTGAGTTTTGCCCAAAAATAAGAAGAATTTCTGTCTTTTTGCCCCAACATATAGGGAATTTCTGCCTTTTTTCCCCACAATTAGAGGAATTTCTGCAATTTTGCTCCAAAATAAGGAGAATTTCTGCATTTTTGCCTCTAAATAAGTGGAATTTCTGTCTTTTTCCCACAAAACAAAGGAAATTTCTGAATTTTTTCCCCAAAATAAGGAAAATTTCTAGCTTATTACCATGAAATAAGTGAAATTTCTGCAATTTAGAACCAAAATAAGAGAAATTTTGCCCTTTTGCCCACAAATAAGGGGAATTTCAGCCTCTTTACCTCAAAATAAGGGGAATTTCTGCATATTTGCCCCAAAATAAGGGAAATTTCTGCTCTTTTGCCCCAAAATAAAAAAAAAATTCTGCAATTTTGTACCAAAATAAAAGAAATTTCTGCCTTTTTGCCCCAAAATATGAAAATTTCTGCTTTTTTTTCCTGAAATAAGTGAAATTTCTGCAATTTTGCCCCAAATAAGTGAAATTTCTGAGTTTTGCCTTAAAATAAGGAGAATTTCTGTTTTTTGCCCCAACATATAGGGAATTTCTTCTTTATTACCCCACAATTAGGGGAATTTCTGCAATTTTGCTCCAAAATACGGGGAATTTCTGCCTTTTTGCCCGAAAATAAGAAGAATGCATAACTTTTTGCCATAAAAAAAGGGATATTTCTTCATTTTTGCTCCATATTAAGGGGAATTTCTGCTTTTTTGCCTCTAAATAAGTGAATTTTCTGTCTTTTTCTCCCAAAACAAAGGAAATTTCTGTCTTTTTTGCCCAAAAATAAGGAAAATTTCTGACTTATTATCCTGAAATAAGTAAAATTTCTGCAATTTTGCCCCAAAATAAGGGAAAATTATGCCTTTTTGCCCACAAATAAGGGGAATTTCAGACTTTTTCCTCAAAATAAGGGGAATTTCTGCATTTTTGCCACAAAATATTAGGAATTTCTGCGATTTTGCCCCAAAATAAGGAAAATTTCTGCCCTTTTTCCCTGAAATAAGTGAAATTTCTGCAATTTTGCCCCAAAATAAGTGAAATTTCTGCAATTTTGCCCCAAAATAAGATAAATTTCTGGAATTTTGCCCCAAAATAAGTGGAATTTCTGAGTTTTGCCCCAAAATAAGGAGAATTTCTGTCATTTCAACCCAACATATAGGGAATTTCTGCTTTTTTGCCCCACAATTAGGGCAATTTCTGCAATTTTGTACAAAATATGGGGAATTTCTGTCTTTTTGCCCAAAAATAAGAAGAATGCATACCTTTTTGCCATAAAAAAAAGAAAAATTTCTTCATTTTTGCTCCAAAATAAGGGGAATTTCTGCTTTTTTGCCTCTAAACAAGTGGAATTTCTGTTTTTTTCCTCCAAAACAAAGGGAATTTCTGTCTTTTTTGCCCCAAAATAAAGAAAATTTCTGACTTATTACCATGAAATAAGTGAAATTTCTGCAATTTTGCCCCAAAATAAAGGAAATTTCTGCCTCTTTGCTGCCAAATAAGAGGAATTTCAGCCTTTTTACCTCAAAATAAGGGGAATTTCTGTATTTTTGCCACAAAATATGGGAAATATATTCTTTTTTGCTCCAAAATAAGATAAATTTTTGCAATTTTGTACCAAAATAATAGAAATTTCTGCCTTTTTGCCCTCAAAAAAGAAAATTTCTGCTTTTTTTCTGAAAGAAGTGAAATTTCTGCAATTTTACCCCAAAATAAGTGAAATTTCTGGAATTTTGCCCCAAAATAAGTGGAATTTCTGAGTTTTGCCCGAAAATAATGAGAATTTTTATCTTTTTGCCCCAACATACAGGGAATTTCTGCATTTTTGCCCCACAATTAGGGGAATTTCTGCAATTTTGCTCCAAAATAAGGGGAATTTCTCCTTTTTTGCCTCTAAATAAGTGGAATTTCTATCTTTTTCCACCAAAACAAAGGTAATTCCTGTTTTTTTGGCCCAAAATATAAAAAATTCTGACTTATTACCCTGAAATAAGTGAAATTTCTGCAATTTTGCCCCAAAATAAAAAAAATTTCTTCCTTTTTGCCCCCAAATGATGGGAATTTCAGCTTTTTTACCTAAAAAGAAGAGGAATTTCTGCATTTTTGCCCAAAATAAGGGAAATTTCTGCCTTTTTGCCCCAAAATAAAAAAAATTCTGCAATTTTGTACCAAAATAAAAGAAATTTCTGCCTTTCTGCCCCAAAATAATAAAATTTCTGCTTTTTTTTCTTTAATAAGTGAAATTTCTGCAATTTTGCCCCAAAATAAGTGAAATTTCTGCAATTTTGCCCCAAAATATGTGAAATTTCTGGAATTTTCCCCGAAATTAAGTGGAATTTCTGAGTTTTGCCCCAAAATAATGAGAATTTCTTCTTTTTGCCCTAACATATACGGAATTTCTGCCTTTTTGCCCCACAGTTAGGGGGATTTCTGCTATTTTGCTCCAAAATACGGGGAAGTTCTGCATTTTGCCTGAAAATAAGAAGAATGCATACCTTTTTACCATAAAAAAGGGAAATTTCTTTATTTATGCTACAAAATAAAGGGAATTTCAGTTTTTTGCCTCTAAATAAGTGGAATTTCTGTATTTTCCCCCAAAACAAAAAGAATTTCTGTATTTTTTCCCCAAAATAAGGAAAATTTCTGACTTATTACCCTTAAATACGTGAAATTTCTGCAATATTGCCCCAAAATAAGGGATATTTCTGCCTTTCTGCCCCCAAATAAGGGGAATTTCAGCCTTTTTACATCAAAATAAGGGGAATTTCTGCATATTTTCCCCAAAATAAGAGAAATTTCTGCTTTTTTGCCCCAAAATATAAAAATTCTGCAATTTTGTACCAAAATAACAAAAATTTCTGCCTTTTTGCCCCAAAATAAGAAAATTTCTGCTTTTTTTCCTGAAATAAGTGAAATTTCTGCAATTTTGCCCCAAAATAAGTGAAATTTCTGAGTTTTGCCTTAAAATAAGGAGAATTTCTGTCTTTTTGCCCCAACATATAGGGAATTTCTTCTTTTTTACCCCACAATTAAAGGAATTTCTGCAATTTTGCTCCAAAATACGGGGAATTTCTGCCTTTTTGCCCGAAAATAAGAAGAATGCATAACTTTTTCCATAAAAATGGAAATATCTTCATTTTTGCTCCATATTAAGGGGAATTTCTGCTTTTTTGCCTCTAAATAAGTGGAATTTCTGTCTTTTTCTCCAAAAACAAAGGGAATTTTTGCCTTTTTTGCCCAAAAATAAGGAAAATTTCTGACTTATTACCCTGAAATAAGTAAAATTTCTGCAATTTTGCCCCAAAATAAGGGAAAATTCTGCCTTTTTGCCCACAAATAGGGGGAATTTCAGACTTTTTCCTCAAAATAAGGGGAATTTCTGCATTTTTGCCACAAAATATTAGGAATTTCTGCGATTTTGCCCCAAAATAAGGAAAATTTCTGCCCTTTTTCCCTGAAATAAGTGAAATTTCTGCAATTTTGCCCTAAAAACAGTGAAATTTCTGCAATTTTGCCCCAAAATAAGAGAAATTTCTGGAATTTTGCCCCAAAATAAGTGGAATTTCTGAGTTTTGTCCCAAAATAAGGAAAATTTCTGTCATTTCAACCCAACATATAGGGAATTTCTGCTTTTTTGCCCCACAATTAGGGCAATTTCTGCAATTTTGCTACAAAATATGGGGAATTTCTGTCTTTTTGCCCAAAAATAAGAAGAATGCATACATTTTTGCCATAAAAAAAGGAAATTTCTTCATTATTGCTCCCAAATTAGGGGAATTTCTGCTTTTTTGCCTCTAAATAAGTGGAATTTCTGTCTTTTTTCCCAAAACAAAGGGAATTTCTGTCTTTTTTGCCCAAAAATAAAGTAAATTTCTGACTTATTACCCTGAAATAAGTGAAATTTCTGCAATTTTGCCCCAAAATAAGGAAAATTCTGCCTTTTTGCCGCCAAATAAGGGGAATTTCAGCCTTTTTACCTCAAAATAAGGGGAATTTCTGCATTTTTGCCACAAAATATTAGGAATTTCTGCGTTTTTGCCCCAAAATAAGGAAAATTTCTGCCTTTTTTCCATGAAATAAGTGAAATTTCTGCAATTTTGCCCCAAAATAAGTGAAATTTCTGCAATTTTGCCCCAAAATAAGGGAAATTTCTGAGTTTTGCCTTAAAATAAAAAGAATTTCTGTCTTTTTGCCCCAACATATAGGGAATTTCTGCCTTTTTACCCCACAATTAGGGGAATTTCTGCAATTTTGCTCCAAAATAGGGGGAATTTTTGCCTTTTTGCCCGAAAATAAGAAGAATGCATAACTTTTTGCCATAAAAAAGGGAAATTTCTTCATTTTTGCTCCATATTAAGGGGAATTTCTGCATTTTTGCCTCTAAATAAGTTGAATTTCTGTCTTTTCCCCCAAAACAAAGGGAATTTCTGTCTTTTTTGCCACAAAATAAGGAAAATTTCTGACTTACTACCCTGAAATAAGTGAAATTTCTGCAATTTTGCCCCAAAGTAAGGGAAAATTCTGCCTTTTTCCCCCAAATAAGGAGAATTTCGGCCTTTTTACCTCAAAATAAGGGGAATTTCTGCATTTTTGCAACAAAATATTAGGAATTTCTGCCTTTTTGCCACAAAATAAAGAAAATTTCTGCCTTTTTTCCCTGAAATAAATGAAATTTCTGCAATTTTGCCCCAAAATAAAAAAAATTTCTGCGATTTTGCCCCAAAATAAGGGAAATTTCTGGAATTTTGCCCCAAAATATGTGGAATTTCTGAGTTTTGCCTCAAAATAAAAAGAATTTCTTCTTTTTGCCCTAACATATAGGGAATATCTGCCTTTTTGCCCCACAGTTAGGAAAATTTTCCCAAATTCGCTCCAAAATACGGGGAATTTCTGCTTTTGCCCGAAAATGAGAAGAATGCATACCTTTTTACCATAAAAAATGGAAATTTCTTCATTTTGCTCCAAAATAAGGGGAATTTCTGCTTTTTTGCCTCTAAATAAGTGGAATTTCTGTCTTTTTCCCCAAAAAAAGGAAATTTCTGTCTTGTTTGCCACAAAATAAGGAAAAATTCTTACTTATTACACTGAAATAAGTGAAATTTCTGCAATTTTGCTCCAAAATAAGGGAAATTTCTGCCTATTTGCCCCCAAATAAGGGAATTTCATCCTTTTTACCTCAAAATAATGGGAATTTCTGCATTTTTGCCACAAAATATTAGGAATTTCTGCCTTTTTGCCCCAAAATAAAAAAAATTTCTGCTTTTTTTCCCTGAAATAAGTGAAATTTCTGCAATTTTGCCCCAAAATAAGTGAAATTTCTGCAATTTTGCCCCAAAATAAGTGGAATTTCTGAGTTTTGCCCCAAAATAAGGAGAATTTCTGTCTTTTTGCCCTAACATATAGGGAATTACTGCCTTTTCGCTTAACAATTAGTGGAATTTCTGCAATTTTGCTACAAAATACGGGGAATTTCTGCTTTTTAGCCTGAATATAAGAAGAATGAATACCTTTTGCCACAAAAAAAAGAAATTTCTTCTTTTTTGCTCCAAAATAAGGGGAATTTCTGCTTTTTTGCCTCTAAAAATGTGGAATTTCAGTCTTTTTCCCCCAAAAGAAAGGGAATTTCTGTCTTTTTAGCCCAAAAATAAGGAAAATTTCTGACTTATTACCCTGAAATAAGTGAAATTTCTGCAATTTTGCCCCAAAATAAGGGAAATTTCTGCCTTTTTGCCCCAAAATAAAAAAATTTCTGCAATTTTTTACCAAAATAAAAGAAATTTCTGCCTTTTTGCCCCAAAATAAGAAAATTTCTCTTTTTTTCTGAAATAAGTGAAATTTCTGCAATTTTGCCAAAAAATAAGTGAAATTTCTGCAATTTTGCCCCAAAAATAAGGAAATTTCTGGAATTTTGCCCCAAAATAAGTGGAATTTCTGAGTTTTGCCCCAAAATAAGGAGAATTTCTGTCTTTTTGCCCTAACATATAGGGAATTACTGCCTTTTTGCTTCACAATTAGTGGAATTTCTGCAATTTTGCTACAAAATACGGGGAATTTCTGCTTTTTAGCCTGAATAAAAGAAGAATGAATACCTTTTGCCACAAAAAAAAGAAATTTCTTCTTTTTTGCTCCAAAATAAGGGGAATTTCTGCTTTTTTGCCTCTAAAAATGTGGAATTTCAGTCTTTTTCCCCCAAAAGAAAGGGAATTTCTGTATTTTTTGCCCAAAAATAAGGAAAATTTCTGACTTATTACCCTGAAATAAGTGAAATTTCTGCAATTTTGCCCCCAAATAAGGGAAATTTCTGGAATTTTGCCCCAAAATAAGTGGAATTTCTGAGTTTTGCCCAAAAATAACGAGAATTTCTGTCTTTTTGCCCCAACATATAGGGAATTTCTGCCTTTATGCCCAACAATTAGGGGAATTTCTGCAATTTTGCTCCAAAATATGGGGATTTTCTGGAATTTTCCCCGAAAATAAGTGGAATTTCTGAGTTTTGCACTAAAATAAGGAGAATTTCTGTCTTTTTGCCCCAACATATAGAAAATTTCTGCCTTTTTGCCCCACAATTAGGGGAATTTCTGCAATTTTGCTCCAAAATACAAGGAATTTCTGCCTTTTTGCCTGAAAATAAGAAGAATGCATACCTTTTTGCAATAAAAAAAAGGGAAATTTCTTCATTTTTGCTCCAAAATAAGGGGAATTTCTGCTTTTTTGCCTCTAAATAAGTGGAATTTTTTATTTTTCCCCCAAAACAAAGGGAATTTCTGTCTTTTTTGCACCAAAATAAGGAAATTTCTGACTTATTACGCTGAAGTAAGTGAAATTTCTGCAATTTCGCCCCAAAATAAGGGAAATTTCTGCCTTTTTGCCCCAAATAATGGGAATTTCAGCCTTTTTACCTCAAAATAAGGGGAATTTCTGCAGTTTTGCCACAAAATATAAGAATTTCTACCTTTTTGCCACAAAATAAAAAAAATTTTTGCCTTTTTTCCCTGAAATAAGTGAAATTTCTGCAATTTTGCCCCAAAATAAATAAAATTTCTGCAATTTTGCCCCAAAATAACGGAAATTTCTGGAATTTTGCCCCAAAATAAGAGGAATTTCTGAGTTTTGAACCAAAATAAGGGGAATTTCTGCTTTTTTGCCTCTGAACAAGTGGAATTTCTGTTTTTTTCCTCAAAAACAAAGGGAATTTCTGTCTTTTTTGCCCCAAAATAAGGAAATTTTCTGACTTATTACCCTGAAATAAGTGAAATTTCTGCAATTTTGCCCCAAAATGAAGGAAATTTCTGCCTTTTTGCCCTTAAATAAGAGGAATTTCAGCCTTTTTACCTCAAAATAAGGGGGATTTCTGTATTTTTGCCACAAAATATGAGAAATATATATTTTTTGCCCCAAAATAAGAAAAATTTCTGCAATTTTGTACCAAAATAATAGAAATTTCTGCCTTTTTGTTCCCAAATAAGAAAATTTCTCCTTTTTTCTGAAATAAGTGAAATTTCTGCAATTTTGCCACAAAATAAGTGAAATTTCTGCAATTTTCCCCCAAAATAAGTGAAATTTCTGAAATTTTGCCCCAAAAGAAGTGGAATTTTTGAGTTTTGCCCCAAAATAAAGAGAATTTCTATCGTTTTGCCCCAACATATAGGGAATTTCTGCCTTTTTGCCCCATAATTAGGGGAATTTCTGCAATTTTGCTCCAAAATAAGGGGAATTTCTGCTTTATTGCCTCTAAATAAGTGGAATTTCTATCTTTTTCTCCCAAAACAAAGGTAATTCCTGTTTTTTTGGCCCAAAATAAAAAAAATTCTGACTTATTACCCTGAAATAAGTGAAATTTCTGCAATTTTGCCCCAAAATAAGGGAAATTTCTTCCTTTTTGCCCCCAAATAATGGGAATTTCAACCTTTTTACCTCAAAATAAGGGGAATTTTTGCATTTTTGCCCAAAATAAGGGAAATTTCTGCTTTTTGCCCCCAAAAAAGAAATATTTCTGCTATTTTGTACCAAAATAAAAGAAATTTCTGCCTTTTTGCCCCAAAATAATAAAATTTCTGCTTTTTTTTCTGTAATAAGTGAAATTTCTGCCATTTTGCCCCAAAATATGTGAAATTTCTGCAATTTTGCCCCAAAATATGTGAAATTTTTGGAATTTTCCCCAAAAATAAGTGGAATTTCTGAGTTTTGCTCCAAAATAAGGAGAATTTTTGTCCATTTGCCCCAACATATAGGGAATGTCTGCGTTTTTGCCCACATTTAGAGGAATTTCTGCAATTTTTCTCCAAAATAAGGGGAATTTCTGATTTTTTGCCTCTAAATAAGTGAAATTTCTGTCTTTTTCCCCCAAAACCAAGGGAAATTCTAAATTTTTTTCCGCAAAATAAGGAAAATTTCTGACTTATTACCCTGAAATAAGTGAAATTTCTGCAATTTTGCCCCAAAATAAGGGAAATATCTGCCTTTTTGCCCCCAAATAATGGAAATTTCAGCCTTTTTACCTCAAAATAAGGGGAATTTCGGCATATTTGCCCCAAAATAAGGGAAATTTCTGCCTTTTTGCCCCAAAATAAGACAAATTTCTGGAATTTTGTACCAAAATAAAAGAAATTTCTGCCTTTTTGCTTCAAAATAAGAAAATTTCTGCTTTTTTTCCTGAAATTTTTATTTTTGCCCCCAAATAATGGGAATTTCAGCATTTTTACCTCAAAATAAGGGGAATTTCTGCAATTTTGCCCAAAAATAAGGGAAATTTCTGGAATTTTGCCCCAAAATAATTGGAATTTCTGAGTTTTGCCTTAAAATAAAAAGAATTTCTGTCTTTTTGCCCCAACATATAGGGAATTTCTGCCTTTTTACCCCACAATTAGGGGAATTTCTGCAAATTTGCTCCAAAATACGGGGAATTTCTGCCTTTTTGCCCGAAAATAAGAAGAATGCATAACTTTTTGCCATAAAAAAGGGAAATTTCTTCATTTTTGCTCCATATTAAGGGGAATTTCTGCTTTTTTGCCTCTAAATAAGTGGAATTTTTATCTATTTCCCCCAAAACAAAGGGAATTTCTGTCTTTTTTGCCGCAAAATAAGGAAAATTTCTGACTTATTACCCTGAAATAAGTGAAATTTCTGCAATTTTGCCCCAAAATAAGGGAAAATTCTGCCTTTTTGCCCCCAAATAAGGGGAATTTAAGCCTTTTAAGTCAAAATAAGGGGAATTTCTGCATTTTTGCCACAAAATATTAGGAATTTCTGCGTTTTTGCCCCAAAATAAGGAAAATTTCTGGCCTTTTTCCCTGAAATAAGTGAAATTTCTGCAATTTTGCCCCAAAATAGGGGAAATTTCTACACTTTTGCCACAAAATAAGGGGAATTCCTGGAATTTTGCCCCAAAATAAATGGAATTTCTGAGTTTTGCCCCAAAATAAGGAGAATTTCTTCTTTTTGCCCTAACATATAGGGAATTTCTGCCTTTTTGCCCCACAGTTAGGGGAATTTCTGCAATTTTGCTCCAAAATACGGGGAAGTTCTGCATTTTGCCTGAAAATAAGAAGAATGCATACCTTTTTACCATAAAAAAGGGAAATTTCTTCATTTATGCTACAAAATAAAGGGAATTTCTGTTTTTTGCCTCTAAATAAGTGGAATTTCTTTTTTTTCCCCCAAAACAAAGGGAATTTCTCTGTTTTTTCCCCAAAATAAGGAAAATTTCTGACTTATTACCCTTAAATACGTGAAATTTCTGCAATATTGCCCCAAAATAAGGGAAATTTCTGCCTTTCTGCCCCCAAATAAGGGGAATTATAGGCTTTTTACATCAAAATAACGGGAATTTCTGCATATTTTCCCCAAAATAAGAGAAATTTCTGCTTTTTTGCCCCAAAATATAAAAATTCTGCAATTTTGTACCAAAATAACAGAAATTTCTGCCTTTTTGCCCCAAAATAAGAAAATTTCTGCTTTTTTTCCTGAAATAAGTGAAATTTCTGCAATTTTGCCCCAAAATAAGTGAAATTTCTGAGTTTTGCCTTAAAATAAGGAGAATTTCTGTCTTTTTGCCCCAACATATAGGGAATTTCTTCTTTTTTACCCCACAATTAAAGGAATTTCTACAATTTTGCTCCAAAATACGGGGAATTTCTGCCCTTTTGCCCGAAAATAAGAAGAATGCATAACTTTTTCCATAAAAAAGGGAAATATCTTTATTTTTGCTCCATATTAAGGGGAATTTCTGCTTTTTTGCCTCTAAATAAGTGGAATTTCTGTCTTTTTCTCCAGAAACAAAGGGAATTTTTGCCTTTTTTGCCCAAAAATAAGGAAAATTTCTGACTTATTACCCTGAAATAAGTGAAATTTCTGCAATTTTGCCCCAAAATAAAGAAAATTCTGCATTTTTGCCCCCAATTAAAGGGAATTTCAGCCTTTTTACCACAAAATAAGGGGAATTTCTGCATTTTGGCCAAAAAATATTAGGAATTTCTGCGTTTTTGCACCAAAATAATAAAAATTTCTGCCTTTTTTCCCTGAAATAATTGAAATTTCTGCAATTTTGCCCCAAAATAAGTTAAATTTCTGCAATTTTGCCCCAAAATAAAGGAAATATCTGGAATTTTGCCCCAAAGTAAGTGCAATTTCTGAGTTTTGCCCCAAAATAAGGAGAATTTCTGTCTTTTTGCCCCAACATAAAGGGAATTTCTGCCTTTTTGTTCCACAATTAGGGGAATTTCTGCAATTTTGTTCCAAAATAAGGGGAATTTCTGCTTTTTTGCCTATAAATAAGTGGAATTTCTGTCTTTTTCCCCCAAAACAAAGGGAATTTCTGTCTTTTTTTCCTCAAAATAAAGAAAATTTCTGATTTATTACCCTGAAATATGTGAAATGTCTGCAATTTTGCCCCAAAATAAGGGAAAATTCTGCCTTTTTGCCCCCAAATAAGAGGAATTTCAATCTTTTTACCTCAAAATAAGGGGAATTTCTGCATTTTTGCCACAAAATATTAGGAATTTCTGCCTTTTTGTCCCAAAATAAGAAAAATTTCTGCCTTTTTTCCCTCAAATAAGTGAAATTTCTGCAAATTTGCCCCAAAATAAGTGAAGTTTCTGCAATTTTGCCCCAAAATAAGGGAAATTTCTGGAATTTTGCCCCAAAATAAGTGGAATTTCTTAGTTTTGCCCAAAAATAAAGAGAATTTCTTCATTTTGCCCTAACATATAGGGAATTTCTGCCTTTTTGCCCTACAATTAGACGAATTTCTTCAATTTTGCTCCAAAATATAGGGAATTTCTGCATTTTTGCCCGAAAATAAGAAGAATGCATACCTTTTTGCCATAAAAAAGGGTAATTTCTTCATTTTTGCTCCAAAATAAGCGGAATTTCTGCTATTTTACCTCTAAACAAGTGGAATTTCTGCCTTTTTCCCCCCAAAAAAGGGAATTCCTGTCTTTTTTGCCACAAAATAAGGAAAATTTCTGACTTATTACCCAGAAATAGGTGAAATTTCTGCAATTTTGCCCCAAAATAAGGGAAATTTCTGCCTTATAGCCCCCAAATAAAAGGAATATCAGCATTTTTACCTCAAAATAAGAAGAATTTCTGTATTTTTGCCACAAAATATGGGAAATTTCAGCCTTTTTGCCCAAAAATAAGAAAAATTTCTGCAATTTTGTACCAAAATAATAGAAATTTCTGCCTTTTTGCCCCCAAATAAGAAAATTTCTGCTTTTTTTCTGAAATAAGTGAAATTTCTGCAATTATGCCCCTAAATATGTGAAATTTCTGGAATTTTGCCCCAAAATAAGTGAAATTTCTGGAATTTTGCCCCAAAATAAGTGGAATTTCTGAGTTTTGCCCCAAAATAAGGAGAATTTCTATCTTTTTGCTTCAACATATAGGGAATTTCTCCCTTTTTGCCCCACAATTAGGGGAATTTCTGAAATTTTGCTCCAAAATAAGGGGAATTTCTGCTTTTGCCTCTAAATAAGTGGAATTTCTGTCTTTTTCCCCCAAAACAAAGGGAATTTCTTCATTTTTGCCCCAAAATAAGGAAAATTTCTGACTTATTTCCCTGAAATAAGTGAAAATTCTGCAATGTTGCCCCAAAATAAGAGAAATTTCTGCCTTTTTGCCCCCAAATAATGGGAAATTCAGCCTTTTTACCTCAAAATAAGGGGAATTTCTGAATTTTTGCCCAAAATAAGGGAAATTTCTGCCTTTTTGCCCCAAAATAAGAAAAATTTCTGCAATTTTGTACCAAAATAAAAGAAATTTCTGCCTTTTTGCCCCAAAATAAGAAAATTTCTGCTTTTTTTCTGAAATAAGAAAAATTTCTGCAATTTTGCCCCAAATTAAGTGGAATTTCTGAGTTTTGCCCCAAAATAAGGAGAATTTCTGTCTTTTTGCCCCAACATATAGGGAATTTCCGCTTTTTTGCCCCACAATTAGGGTAATTTCTGCAATTTTGCTCCAAAATACGAGGAATTTCTGCTTTTATGCCCGAAAATAAGAAGAATGCATACCTTTTTGCGATAAAAAAGGGAAATTTCTTCATTTTTGCTCCAAAATAAGGGGAATTTCTGCATTTTTGCCTCTAAATAAGTGGAATTTTTTCTTTTTCCCCCAAAACAAAGGGAATTTCTGTCTTTTTTGCACCAAAATAAGGAAATTCCTGACTTATTACGCTGACGTAAGTGAAATTTCTGCAATTTTGCCCCAAAATAAAAGAAATTTCTTACTTTTTGCTCCCAAATAAGGGGAATTTCAGGCTTTTTACCTCAAAATAAGGGGAATTTCTGCAGTTTTGCCACAAAATATAAGAATTTCTGCCTTTTTGCCCCAAAATAAAAAAAAATTTCTGCCTTTTTTCCCTTAAATAAGTGAAATTTCTGCAATTTTGCCCCAAAATAAATGAAATTTCTGCAATTTTGCCCCAAAATAAAGGAAATTTCTGGAATTTTGCCCCAAAATAAGTGGAATTTCTGAGTTTTGCCCCAAAATAAGGAGAAATTCTTCTTTTTGCCCTAACATATAGGGAATATCTGCCTTTTTGCCCCACAGTTAGGGAAATTTCTCCAAATTTGCTCCAAAATACGAAGAATTTCTGCATTTTGCCCGAAAATAAGAAGAATGCATACCTTTTTACCATAAAAAACGGAAATTTCTTCATTTTTGCTACAAAATAAGGGGGATTTCTGTTTTTTGCCTATAAATAAGTGGAATTTTTGTCTTTTTCCCCCAAAACAAAGGGAATTTCTGTCTTTTTTGCCCCAAAATAAAAAAAATTTTTGCCTTTTTTCCTTGAAATAAGTGAAATTTATGCAATTTTGCCCCAAAATAAGGGAAATTTTTGCCTTTTTGCCCCCAAATAAGGGGAATTGCAGCCTTTTTACCTCAAAATAAGGGGAATTTCTGCATTTTTTTCACAAAATATTAGGAATTTCTGCCTTTTTGCCACAAAATAAGGAAAATTTCTGCCTTTTTGCCCTGAAATAAGAGAAATTTCTGCAATTTTGCCCCAAAATAAGGGAAAATTCTGCCTTTTTGCCCACAAATAGGGGAATTTTAGACTTTTTACCTCAAAATAAGCGGAATTTCTGCATTTTTGCCAAAAAATATTAGAAATTTCTGCGTTTTTGCCCCAAAATAAGGAAAACTTCTGCCCTTTTTCTCTGAAATAAGTGAAATTTCTGCAATTTTGCCCCAAAATAAGTGAAATTTCTGCAATTTTGCCCCAAAATAAGAGAAATTTCTGTACTTTTGCCCCAAAATAAGTGGAATTTCTGAGTTTTGCCCCAAAATAAGGAGAATTTCTGTCATTTCGCCCCAACATATAGGGAATTTCTGCTTTTTTGCCCCACAATTAGGGGAATTTCTGCAATTTTGCTACAAAATATGGGGAATTTCTGCCTTTTTGCCCAAAAATAAGAAGAATGCATACATTTTTGCCATAAAAAAGGAAATTTCTTCATTATTGCTCCAAAATAAGGGGAATTTCTGCTTTTTTTGCCTCTAAATAAGTGGAATTTATGTCTTTTTCTCCCAAAACAAAGGGAATTTCTGTCTTTTTTGCCTAAAAATAAGGAAAATTTCTGACTTATTACCCTGAAATAAGTGAAATTTCTGCAATTTTGCCCCAAAATAATAAAAATTCTGCCTTTTTACCACCAAATAAGGGGAATTTTAGCATTTTTACTTCAAAATAAGGGGAATTTCTGCATTTTTGCCACAAAATATTAGGAATTTCTGCGTTTTTACCTCAAAATAAGGAAAATTTCTGCCTTTTTTCCCTGAAATAAGTGAAATTTCTGAAATTTTGCCCCAAAATAAGTGAAATTTCTGCAATTTTGCCCCAAAATAAGGGAAATCTCTGGAATTTTGCCCTAAATAAGTGGAATTTCTGAGTTTTGCCCCAAAATAAGGAGAATTTCTGTCTTTTTGCCCCAACATATAGGGAATTTCTGCCTTTTTGTGTCAAAATTAGGGGAATTTCTGCAATTTTGCTACAAAATATGGGGAATTTTTTTTTGACCAAAAATAAGAAGAATGCATACATTTTTGACATAAAAAAAGGAAATTTCTTCATTATTGCTCCAAAATAAGCGGAATTTCTGCTTTTTTGCCTCTAAATAAGTGGAATTTCTGTCTTTTTCCCACAAAAAAAAAGGAATTCCTGTCTTTTTTGCCCCAAAATAAGGAAAATTTCTGACATATTACCCTGATATAAGTGAAATTTCTGCAATTTTGCCCCAAAATAAGGGAAATTTCTGCATTTTTGCCCCAAATAAGGGGAATTTCAACCTTTTTACCTCCAAATATTGGGAATTTCTGCATTTTTGCCACAAAATAAGTGAAATTTCTTACATTTTTGCCCCCAAATAAGGGGAATTTCATCCATTTTACCTAAAAAAAGGGGAATTTCTGTATTTTTGCCCCAAAATAAGTGAAATTTCTGCAATTTTGCCCCAAAATATGTAAAATTTCTGAAATTTTTTTCCGAAAATAAGTGGAATTTCTGAGTTTTGCCCTAAAATAAGGAGAATTTCTGTCTTTTTGCCCCAACATATAGGGAATTTCTGCCTTTTTGCCCCACAATTAGGAGAATTTCTGCAATTTTGCTCCAAAATAAGGAAAATTTTTTCTTTTTTGCTTCTAAATAAGTGGAATTTCTGTCTTTTTCCCCCAAAACAAAGGGAATTTCTGTCTTTTTACCCCAAAATAAGGAAAATTTCTGACTTATTACCCTGAAATAAGTGAAATTTCTGCAATTTTGCCACAAAATAAGGGAAAATTCTGCCTTTTCGCCCCCAAATAAGGGGAATTTCAGCCTTTTTACCTCAAAATAAAAGGAATTTCTGCATTTTTGCCACAAAATATTAGAAATGTCTGCCTTTTTGCCCCAAAATAAGGAAAATTTCTGCCTTTTTCCCTGAAATAGGTGAAATTTCTGCAATTTTGCCCCAAAATAAGTGAAATTTCTGCAATTTTGCCCAAAATAAGGGAAATTTCTGGAATTTTGCCACAAAATAAGTGGAATTTCTTAGTTTTGCCCAAAAATAAGGAGAATTTCTTCTTTTTGTTCTAACATATAGGGAATTTCTGCATTTTTGCCCTACAATTAGGGGAATTTTTGCAATTTTGCTCCAAAATATGGGGAATTTCTGCCTTTTTGCCTGAAAATAAGAAGAATGCATACCTGTTTTGCCATAAAAAAGGGAAATTTCTTCATTTTTGCTCAAAAATAAGGTAAATATCTCTTTTTTTGCCTCTAAATAAGTGGAATTTCTGTCTTTTTCCCCCAAAACAAAGGGAATTCCAGTCTTTTTTGCCCCAAAATAAGGAAAATTTCTCACTTATTATTCTGAAATAAGTGAAATTTCTGCAATTTTGCCCCAAAATAATGGAAATTTCTGACTTTTTGCCCCAAAATAAGGGGAATTTCAGACTTTTTACCTCAAAATAAGGGGAATTTCTGCATTTTTGCCACAAAATATTAGGAATTTCTGCGTTTTTGCCACAAAATAAGTAAAATTTTTGCCTTTTTTCCCTGAAATAAGTGAAATTTCTGAAATTTTGCCCCAAAATAAGTGAAATTTCTGCAATTTTGCCCCAAAATAAGGGAAATTTCTTGAATTTTGCCCCAAAATAAGTGGAATTGCTGAGTTTTGCCCCAAAATAAGGAGAATTTCTGTCTTTTTGCCCCAACATAAAGGGATTTATGCCTTTTTGCCCCACAATTAGGGGAATTTCTTCAATTTTGCTCCAAAATACAGGGAATATCTGCATTTTTGCCTGAAAATAAGAAGAATGCATAACTTTTTGCCATAAAAAAGGGAAATTTCTTCATTATTGCTCCAAAATAAGGGTCATTTCTGCTTTTTTACCTCTAAATAAGTGGAATTTCTGTCTTTTCCCCCCAAAACAAAGGGAATTTCTGTATTTTTTGGCCCAAAATAAGGAAAATTTCTGACTTATTACCCTGAAATAAGTGAAATTTCTGCAATTTTGCCCCAAAATAAGTGAAATTTCTGCAATTTTGCCCCAAAATATGTGAAATTTCTCAAATTTTCCCCAAATATAAGTGGAATTTCTGAGTTTTGCCCAAAAATAAGAAGAATTTCTGTCTTTTTGCCACAACATATAGGGAATTTCTGCCTTTTTTCCCCACAATTAGAGGAATTTCTGCAATTTTGCTCCAAAATAAGGAGAATTTCTGCATTTTTGCCTCTAAATAAGTGGAATTTCTGTCTTTTTCCCACAAAACAAAGGAAATTTCTGAATTTTTTCCCCAAAATAAGGAAAATTTCTAGCTTATTACCATGAAATAAGTGAAATTTCTGCAATTTAGAACCAAAATAAGAGAAATTTTGCCCTTTTGCCCACAAATAAGGGGAATTTCAGCCTCTTTACCTCAAAATAAGGGGAATTTCTGCATATTTGCCCCAAAATAAGGAAAATTTCTGCCTTTTTGCCCCAAAATAAGAAAAATTTCTGAAATTTGGACCAAAATAAAAGAAATTTCTGCCTTTTTGCCCCAAAATAAGAAAATTTCTGCTTTTTTTCCTGAAATAAGTGAAATTTCTGCAATTTTGCTCCAAAATAAGTGAAAATTCTGAGTTTTGCCTTAAAATAAGGAGAATTTCTATCTTTTTGCCCCAACATATAGGGAATTTCTGCCATTTTACCCAACAATTAGGGTAATTTCTGCAATTTTGCTCCAAAATACGGGGAATTTCTGCCTTTTTGCCCGAAAATAAAAAGAATGCATAACTTTTTGCCATAAAAAAGGAAAATTTCTTCATTTTTGCTCCATATTAAGGAGAATTTCTGCTTTTTTGCCTGTAAATAAGTGGAATTTCTGTCTTTTTCCCCCAAAACAAAGGGAATTTCTGTCTTTTTTGCCCCCAAATCAGGAAAATTTCTGACTTATTTCCCTGAAATAAGTGAAATATCTGCAATTTTGCCCCAAAAAAGGCAAAATTCTGCCTTTTTGCCCCCAAATAAGGGGAATTTCAGCCTTTTTACCTCAAAATAAAAGGATTTTCTGCATTTTTGCTACAAAATATTAGGAATTTCTGCATTTTTGCCCCAAAATAAGGAAAATTTCTGCCTTTTTTCTCTGAAATAAGTGAAATTTCTGCAATTTTGCCCCTAAATAAGGGAAATTTCTGGAATTTTGCCCCAAAATAAGTGGAATTTCTGAGTTTTGCCCCAAAATAAGGAGAATTTCTTCTTTTTGCCCTAACATATAGGGAATTTCTGCCTTTTTGCCCTTCAATTAGGGGAATTTCTGCAATTTTGCTCCAAAATACGGGGAATTATTGCCTTTTTGCCCGAAAATAGGAAGAGTGCATAACTTTTTGCCATAAAAAAGGGAAATTTCTTCATTTTTGCTCCATATTAAGGGGAATTTCTGCTTTTTTGCCTGTAAATAAGTGGAATTTCTGTTTTTTTTCCCAAAAACAAAGGGAATTTCTGTTTTTTTGCCCCAAAATAAGGAAAATTTCTGACTTATTACCCTGAAATAAGTGAAATTTCTGCAATTTTGCCCCAAAATAAGAGAAAATTCTGCCTTTTTGCCCGCCAAATAAGGGGAATTTCAGCCTTTTTACCTCAAAATAAAGGGAATTTCTGCCTTTTTGCCACAAAATACTAGGAATTTCTGCATTTTTGCCCCAAGATAAGAAAAATATCTGCCTTTTTTCCCTGAAATAATTGAAATTTCTGCAATTTTGCCCCAAAATAAGTGAAATTTCTGCAATTTTGCCCCAAAATAAGTGGAATTTCTGAGTTTTGCTCCAAAATAAGGAGAATTTCTTCTTTTTGCCCTAACATATAGGGAATTTCTGCCTTTTTGCCCTACAATTAGAGGAATTTCTGCAATTTTGCCCCAAATTAAGGGAAAATTCTGCCTTTTTGCCCCCAAAGAAGGGGAATTTCAGCCTTTTTACCTCAAAATAAGAAGAATTTCTGCATTTTTGCCACAAAATATTAGGAGTTTCTGCATTTTTGCCCCAAAATAAGAAAATTTCTGACTTTTTTCCCTGAAATAAGTGAAATTTCTGCAACTTTGCCCCAAAATAAGGGAAATTTCTGGAATTTTGGCGCAAAATAAGTGGAATTTCTGAGTTTTGCCCCAAAATAAGGAGAATTTCTTTATTTGCCCTAACATATAAAGAATTTCTGCCTTTTTGCCCTACAATTAGGGGAATTTCTGCAATTTTGCTCCAAAATAAGGGAAATTTTTGCCTTTTTGCCCGAAAATAAGAAGAATGCATAACTTTTTGCCATAAAAAATGGAAATTTATTCATTTTTGCTCCAAAATAAGGAAAATTTCTGCTTTTTTGCCTCTAAATAAGTGGAATTTCTGTCTTTTTCCCCCAAAAAGAAGAAAATTCCTGTATTTTTTGTTCCAAAATAAGGAAAATTTCTGACTTATTACCCTGAAATAAGTGAAATTTCTGCAATTTTGCCCCAAAATAATGGAAATTTCTGCCTTTTTGACCCAAAATAAGGGGAATTTCAGCCTTTTTACCTCAAAATAAGGGGAATTTCTGCATTTTTGCCACAAAATATTAAGAATTTCTGCGTTTTTGCCCCAAAATAAAGAAAATTTTTGCCTTTTTTTTTAATAGAATGAAATTTCTGCAATTATGCGCCAAAATAAGTGAAATTTCTGAAATTTTGCCCCAAAATAAGGGAAATTTCTGGAATTTTACCCCAAAATAAGTGGAATTTCTTAGTTTTGCCCCAAAATAAGGAGAATTTCTGTCTTTTTGCCCCAACATATAGGGAATTTCTTCCTTTTTCCCCACAATTAGGGGAATTTCTGCAATTTTGCTACAAAATATGGGGAATTTCTGCCTTTTTGCCCAAAAATAAGAAGAATGCATACATTTTTGCCTTAAAAAAGGGAAATTTCCTCATTATTGCTCCAAAATAAGGGGAATTTCAGCATATTTGCCCCAAAATAAGGGAAATTTCTGCCTTTTTGCCCCAAAATAAGAAAAATTTATGCAATTTTGTACCAAAATAAAAGAAATTTCTGTCTTTTTGCCCCAAAATAAGAAAATTTCTGCTTTTTTTTCCTGAAATAAGTGAAATTTCTGCAATTTTACCCCAAAATAAGTGAAATTTCTGAGTTTTGCCTTAAAATAAGGAGAATTTCTCTCTTTTTGCCCCAACATATAGGCAATTTCTGCCTTTTTACCTCACAATTAGGGGAATTTCTGCAATTTTGCTCCAAAATATGGGGAATTTCTGCCTTTTTGCCCGAAAATAAGAAGAATGCATAACTTTTTGCCATAAAAAAGGGAAATTTCTTCGTTTTTGCTCCATATTAAGGGGAATTTCTGATTTTTGCCTCTAAATAAGTGGAATTTCTGTCTTTTTCCCACAAAACACAGGGAATTTCTGTATTTTTGGCCCAAAATAAAGAAAATTTCTGACTTAATACATTGAATTAAGTGAAATTTCTGCAATTTTGCACCAAAATAAGGGAAAATTCTGCATTTTTGCCCACAAATAAGGGGAATTTCAGACTTTTTACCTCAAAATAAGGGGAATTTCTGCATTTTTGCCACAAAATATTAGGAATTTCTGCATTTTTGCCTAAAAATAAGGAAAATTTCTGCCTTTTTTCCCTAAAATATGTGAAATTTCTGCAATTTTGCCCCAAAATAAGTGAAATTTCTACAATTTTGCCCCAAAGTAAGGGAAATTTCTGGAATTTTTTTCCAAAATAAGTGGAATTTCTGAGTTTTTCCCCAAAATAAGGAAAATTTCTTATTTTTGCCCTAAAATATAGGGAATTTCTGCCTATTTGCCCCACAATTAGGGGAATTTCTGCAATTTTGCTCCAAAATACAAGGAATTTCTGCATTTTTGCCCCCAAATAAGGGGAATTTCAGCCTTTTTACCTCAAAATAAAAGAAATTTCTTCATATTTGCTCCAAAATAAGGGGAATTACTGCTTTTTTCCCTCTAAATAAGTGGAATTTCTGTCTTTTTCCCCCAAAACAAAGGGAATTTCTGTATTTTTTGCCCCAAAATAAGGAAAATTTCTGACTTATTACCCTTAAATAAGTGAAATTTCTGCAATTTTGCCCCAAAATAAGGGAAATTTCTGCCTTTTTGCCCCCAAATAAGGGGAATTTCAGGCTTTTACCTCAAAATAAGGGGAATTTCTGCATTTTTGCCACAAAATATTAGGAATTTCTGCATTTTTGCCTAAAAAAGAAAAATTTTTGCCTTTTTTCCCTGAAATAAGTGAAATTTTGCAATTTAGCCCCAAAATAAGTGAAATTTCTGCCTTTTTGCCCCCAAAAAAAGGGAAATTCAGAATTTTTACCTCAAAATAAAAGAAATTTCTGCATTTTTGCCCCAAAATATGGGAAATTTCTGCCTTTTTGCCCCAAAATAACAAAATTTCTGTTTTTTTTCTGAAATAAGTGAAATTTTTGCAATTTTGTCCCAAAATAAGTGAAATTTCTGCAATTTTGCCCCAAAATAAGTGAAATTTCTGGATATTTGCCCAAAAATAAGTGGAATTTCTAAGTTTTGCTCCAAAATTGGATTATTTCTGTCTTTTTGCCCCAACATATAGGGAATTTCTGCCTTTTTGCCCCACATTTAGGGGAATATCTGCAATTTTGCTCCAAAATAAGGGGAATTTCTGCTTTTTTGCCACTAAATAAGTGGAATTTGTGCCTTTTTCTACCAAAACAAAGGGAATTTCTGCATTTTTTGCCCCAAAATAAGGAAAATTTCTGACTTATTACCCTGAAATAAGTGAAATTTCTGCAATTTTGCCCAAAAATATGGGAATATTCTGCCTTTTTGCCCCCAAATAAGGGGAATTTCAGCCTTTTTACCTCAAAATAAGGGGAATTTCTTCATTTTTGCCGCAAAATATGGGAAATTTCTGCCTTTTTACCCAAAATAAGAAAAATTTCTGCAATTTTGTACTAAAATAAAAGAAATTTTGCCTTTTTGCCCCAAAATAAAAAAATTTCTGCTTTTTTTCTGAATAAGTTAAATTTCTGCAATTTTGCCACCAAATAATTGAAATTTCTGCAATTTTGCCCCAAAATAATTGAAATTTCTGCAATTTTGCACCAAAATAAGTGGAATTTCTGAGTTTTGTTACAAAATAAGGAGAATTTCGGTCTTTTTGCCCCACAATTAGGGGAATTTCTGCAATTTTGCTTTAAAATACGGGGAATTTCTGCATTTTTGTCTGAAAATAAGAAGAATGCATACCTTTTTGCCATAAGAAAGGGAAATTTCTTCATTTTTGCTCCAAAATAAGAGGAATTTCTGCTTTTTTGCCTCTAAATAAGTGGAATTTCTGTCTTTTTCCCACAAAACAAAGGGAATTTCTGTCATTTTTGCCCCAAAATAAGGAAAATTTCAGACTTATTACCCTGAAATAAGTGAAATTTCTGCAATTTTGCCCCCAAATAAGGGAAATTTCTGCCTTTTTGCCCCCAAATAAGGGGAATTACAGCATTTTTACCTCAAAATAAGGGGAATTTCTGCATTTTTGCCACAAAATATTAGGAATTTCTGCCTTTTTGACCCAAAATTAGGAAAATTTCTGCCTTTTCCCTGAAATAAGTGAAATTTCTGCAATTTTGCCACAAAATAAGTGAAATTTCTGCAATTTTGCCCCAAAATAAAGGAAATTTCTGGAATTTTGCCCCAAAATATGTGGAATTTCTTAGTTTTGCCCCAAAATAAGGAGAATTTCTGTCTTTTTGCCCCAACATATAGAAAATTTCTGCTTTTTTGCCCCACATTTAGGGGAATTTCTGCAATTTTGCTCCAAAATAAGGGGAATTTCTGCCTTTTTGCCACTAAATAAGTGGAATTTCTGACTTTTTCCACAAAAACAAAGGGAATTTCTGTGCTTTTTGCCACAAAATAAGAAAAATTTCTGCCTTTTCCCTGAAATAACTTAAATTTCTGCAATTTTGCCCGAAAATAAGGGAAAATTCTGCCTTTTTGCCCCCAAATAAGGAGAATTTCAGCCTTTTTACCTCAAAATAAGGGGAATTTCTGCATTTTTGCTGCAAAATATGGGAAATTTCTGCATTTTTGCCCAAAAATAATAAAATTTATGCTTTTTTTTGAAATAAGTGAAATTTCTGCAATTTTGCCCCAAAATAATTGAAATTTCTGCAATTTTGCCTCAAAATAAGGTAAATTTCTGGAATTTTGCCCCAAAATAAGTGGAATTTCTGTCTTTTGCCCCAAAATAAAAATAATTTCTGTCTTTTTGCCCCACAATTAGGGAAATTTCTACAATTTTGCTTTAAAATACGGGGAATTTCTGCCTTTTTGCCTGAAAATAAGAAGAATGCATACCTTTTTGCCATAAAAAAGGGAAATTTCTTCATTTTTGCTCCAAAATAAGGGGAATTTCTGCTTTTTTGCCTCTAAATAAGTGGAATTTCTGTCTTTTTCCCACAAAACAAAGGGAATTCCTGTCTTTTTTGCCCCAAAATAAGGGAAATTTCTGACTTATTACCCTGAAATAAGTGAAATTTCTGCAATTATGCCCCAAAATAAGGGAAATTTCTGCCTTTTTGCCCCCAAATAAGGGGAATTTCAGCATTTTTACCTCAAAATAAGGGCAATTTCTGCATTTTTGCCACAAAATATTAAGAATTTCTGCCTTTTTGCCCCAAAATAAGGAAAATTTCTGCCTTTTTTCCCTGAAATAAGTGAAATTTATGCAATTTTGCCCCAAAATAAGTTAAATTTTTGCAATTTTGCCCCAAAATAGAGGAAATTTCTGGAATTTTGCCCCAAAATAAGTTGAATTTCTGCATTTTTGCCACAAAATATTAGGAATTTCTTCCTTTTTGCCCAAAAATAAGGAAAATTTCTGCCTTTTTTCCCTGAAATAAGTAAAATTTATGCAATTTTGCCCCAAAATAAGTTAAATTTCTGCAGTTTTGCCCCAAAATAAGGGAAATTTCTGGAATTATGCCCCAAAATAAGTGGAATTTCTGAGTTTTGCCCCAAAATAAGGAGAATTTCTGTCTTTTTGCCCCAACATATAGGGAATTTCTGCCTTTTTGCCCCACAATTAGGGGAATTTCTGCAATTTTGCTACAAAATACGGGGAATTTTTGCCATTTTGCCCAAAAATAAGAAGAATGCATACCTTTTTGCTACAAAAAAGGGAAATTTCTTCATTTTTGCTCCAAAATATGTGGAATTTCTGTCTTTTTCCCCCAAAACAAATGGAATTTATGTTTTTTTGCCACAAAATAAGGAAAATTTCTGACTTATTATTCTGAAATAAGTGAAATTTCTGCAATTTTGCCCCAAAATAAGGGAAATTTCTGCCTTTTTGCCCCGAAATAATTGGAATTTCACCATTTTACCTCAAAATAAGGGGAATTTCTGCATTTTTGCCACAAAATATTAGGAATTTCTGCCTTTTTGCCCAAAAATAATGAAAATTTCTGCATTTTTTCCATTAAATAAGTAAAATTTCTGCAATTTTGCCCCAAAATAAGTGAAATTTCTGCCTTTTTGCCCCCAAATAAGAGGAATTTCAGCCATTTTACCTCAAAATAAGGGGAATTTCTGCATTTTTGCCACAAAATATGGGAAATTTCTGCCTTTTTGCCCAAAAGTAAGAAAAATTTCTACAATTTTGTACCAAAATAATAGAAATTTCTGCCTTTTTGCCCCCAAATAAGAAAATTTCTGCTTTTTTTTCTGAAACAAGTGAAATTTCTGCAATTTTGCCCCAAAATAAGTGAAATTTCTGAATATTTGCCCAAAAATAAGTGCAATTTTTGAGTTTTGCCCCAAAATAAGGATTATTTCTGTCTTTTTGCCCCAACATATAGAAAATTTCTGCTTTTTGCCCCACATTTAGGGGAATTTCTGCAATTTTGCTCCAAAATAAGGGTAATTTTTGCTTTTTTGCCGCTAAATAAGTGGAATTTCTGTCTTTTTCCCCCAAAACAAAGGGAATTTGTGTCTTTTTTGCCCAAAAATAAGGAAAATTTCTGACTTATTACCCTGAAATAAGAGAAATTTCTGCAATTTTGCCCCAAAATAAGGGAAAAATTCTGCCTTTTTTCCCCCAAATAAGGGGAAATTCAGCCTTTTAACCTCAAATTAAGGTGAATTTCTGCATTTTTGCTGCAAAATATGGGAAATTTCTGCATTTTTGTCCCAAAATAAGAAAATTTTTGCTTTTTTTCTGAAATAAGTAAAATTTCTGCAATTTTGCCCCAAAATAATTCAAATTTATGCAATTGTTCCTCAAAATAAGGGAAATTTCTGGAATTTTGCCCCAAAATAAGTGGAATTTCTGTCTTTTGCCCTAAAGTAAGGAGAATTTCTGTCTTTTTGCCCCACAATTAGGGAAATTTCCACATTTTGCTTTAAAATACAGGGAATTTCTGCCTTTTTGCCTGAAAATAAGAAGAATGCATAACTTTTTGCCATAAAAAAGGGAAATTTCTTCATTTTTGCTCCAAAATAAGGGGAATTTCTGCTTTTTTGCCTCTAAATAAGTGGAATTTCTGTCTTTTCCCCAAAAACAAAGGGAATTCCTGTCTTTTTTGCCCCAAAATAAGAAAAATTTCTGACTTATTACCCTGAAATAAATGAAATTTCTGCAATTTTGCCCCAAAATAAGAGAAATTTCTGCCTTTTTGCCCCCAAATAAAGGGAATTTCAGCCTTTTTACCTCAAAATATGGGTAATTTCTGCATTTTTGCCACAAAATATTAGGCATTTCTTCCTTTTTGCCCCAAAATAAGAAAAATTTCTGAAATTTTGCCCAAAAATAAGTGGAATTTCTGAGTTTCGCCCCAAAATAAGGAGAATTTCTGTCTTTTTGCCCCTACATATAGGGAATTTCTGCCTTTTTGCCCCACAATTAGGAGAATTTCTGTAATTTTGCTACAAAATACGGAGAATTTCTGCCATTTTGCCCAAAAATAAGAGGAATGCATACCTTTTTGCCATAAAAAAGGGGAATTTCTGCTTTTTTGCCTCTAAATAAGTGGAACTTCTTTCTTTTTCCCAAAAACAAATGGAATTTCTGTCTTTTTTGCCCCACAATAAGGAAAATTTCTGACTTATTACCCTGAAATAAGTGAAATTTCTCCAATTTTGCCTCAAAATAAGGGAAATTTCTGGAATTTTGCCCCAAAATATGTAGAATTTCTGTCTTTTGCCCCAAAATAAGGAGAATTTCTGTCTTTTTGCCCCACAATTAGGGAAATTTCTACAATTTTCTTTAAAATATGGGGAATTTCTGCCTTTTTGCCTGAAAATAAGAAGAATGCATACCTTTTTGCCATAAAAAAATGGAAATTTCTTAATTTTTGCTCCAAAATAAGGGGAATTTCTGTTTTGCCTATAAATAAGTGGAATTTTTGTCTTTTTCCCCAAAAACAAAGGGAATTTCTGTCTTTTTTGCCCCACAATAAGGAAAATTTCTGACTTATTACCCTGAAATAAGTGAAATGTCTGCAATTGTGCCCCAAAATAAGGGAAATTTCTGCCTTTTTGCCCCCAAATAGGGGGAAATTCAGCCTTTTTACCTCAAAATAAGGGGAATTTCTGCATTTTTGCCACAAAATATGGGAAATTTCTGCATTTTTGACCCAAAATAAGAAAATTTTTGCTTTTTTTCTGAAATAAGTGAAATTTCTGCAATTTTGCCCCAAAATAATTGAAATTTCTGCAATTTTGCATCAAAATAAGGGAAATTTCTGGAATTTTGCCCCAAAATAAGTAGAATTTCTGTCTTTTGCCCCAAAATAAGAAGAATTTCTGTCTTTTTGCCCCACAATTAGGGAAATTTCTACAATTTTCTTTAAAATATGGGGAATTTCTGCCTTTTTGCCTGAAAATAAGAAGAATGCATACCTTTTTGCCATAAAAAAGGGAAATTTCTTCATTTTTGCTCCAAAATAAGGGGAATTTCTGCTTTTGCCTCTAAATAAGTGGAATTTTTGTTTTTTTCCCCCAAAACAAAGGGAATTTCTGTCTTTTTTGCCCCAAAATAAGGAAAATTTCTGACTTATTACCCTGAAATAAGTGAAATTTCTGCAATTTTCCCCCAAAATAAGGGAAACATCTCCTTTTTGCCCCCAAATAAGGGGAATTTCAGCCTTTTTACCTCAAAATATGGGGAATTTCTGCATTTTTGCCACAAAATATTAGGAATTTCTGCCTTTTTGCCCAAAAATAAGGAAAATTTCTGCCTTTTTTCCCTGAAATAAGTGAAATTTCTGCAATTTTGCCCCAAAATAAGTGAAATTTCTGCCTTTTTGCCCCCAAATAAGGAGAAATTCAGCCTTTTTACCTCAAAATAAGGGGAATTTCTTCATTTTTGACCCAAAATATGGGAAATTTCTTCCTGTTTGCCCCAAAATAAGAAAAATTTTTGCAATTTTGTATCAAAATAATAGAAATTTTTGCCTTTTTGCCCCCAAATAAGAAAATTTCTGCTTTTTTTCTAAAACAAGTGAACTTTCTGCAATTTTGCCCCAAAATAAGTGAAATTTCTGCAATTTTGCCCCAAAATAAGTGAAATTTCTGAATATTTGCCCAAAAATAAGTGGAATTTCTGAGTTTTTCTCTAAAATAAGGATTATTTCTGTCTTTTTTCCCCAACCTATAGAAAATTTCTGCCTTTTTGCCCCACATTTAGGGGAATTTCTGCAATTTTGCTCCAAAATAAGAGGAATTTCAGCTTTTGCCGCTAAATAAGTGGAATTTCTGTCTTTTTCCACAAAAACAAAAAAAAATTTTCTGTCTTTTTTGCCCCAAAATAACAAAATTTCTGACTTATTACCCTGAAATAAGTGAAATTTCTGCAATTTTTCACGAAAATAAGGGAAAATTCTGCCTTTTTGCCCCCAAATAAGGGGAATTTCAGCCTTTTTACCTCAAAATAAGGGGAATTTCTGCATTTTTGCTGCAAAATATGGGAAATTTCTGCCTCTTTGCCCCAAAATAAGAAAAATTTCTGCAATTTTAGAACAAAATAAAAGAAATTTCTGCCTATTTGACCCAAAATAAGAAAATTTCTGCTTTTTTCTGAAATAAGTGAAATTTCTGCAATTTTGCCACAAAATAATTGAAATTTCTGCAATTTTGCCTCAAAATCAGGAAAATTTCTCGAATTTTTTCCCAAAATAAGTGGAATTTATGTCTTTAGCCCCCAAAAAAGGAGAATTTCTGTCTTTTTGCCACACAATTAGGGGAATTTCTGCAATTTTGCTTTAAAATACAGGGAATTTCAGCTTTTTTGCCTGAAAATAAGAAGAATGCATACCTTTTTGCCATAAAAAAGGGAAATTTCTTCATTTTTGCTCCAAAATAAGGGGAATTTCTGCTTTTTTCCCTCTAAATATGTGGAATTTCTGTCTTTTTCCCCCAAAACAAAGAAAATTCCTGTATTTTTTGCCCCAAAATAAGGAAAATTTCTGACTTATTACCCTGAAATAAGTGAAATTTCTGCAATTTTGCCCCAAAATAAGGGAAATTTCTGCCTTTTGCTCCGAAATAAGGGGAATTTCACCATTTTACCTCAAAATAAGGGGAATTTCTGCATTTTTGCCGCAAAATATGAGAAATTTTTGCATTTTTGACCCAATATAAGAAAATTTCTGCTTTTTTTATGAAATAAGTGAAATTTCTGCAATTTTGCCCCAAAAGAATTGAAATTTCTGCAATTTTGACTCAAAATAAGAAAAATTTCTTGTATTTTGCCCCAAAATAAGTCGAATTTCTGTCTTTTGTCCCCAAAACAGAAAGAATTTCTGTCTTTTTTGCCCCAAAATAAGGAAAATTTCTGACTTATTACTCTGAAATAAGTGAAATTTCTGCAATTTTGCCCGAAAATAAGGGAAATTTCTGCCTTTTTGCCCCCAAATAAAGGGAATTTCAGCCTTTTTACTTCAAAATAAGAAGAATTTCTGCATTTTTGCCACAAAATATTAGGAATTTCAGCCTTTTTGCCCAAAAATAAGAAAAATTTCTGTTTTTTTTCCCTGAAATAAGTGAAATTTCTGCAATTTTGCCCCAAAATAAGTGAAATTTCTGCCTTTTTGCCCCCAAATAAGGGGAAATTCAGCCTTTTTACCTCAAAATAAGGTGAATTTCTGCATTTTTGCTGCAAAATATGGGATATTTCTGCCTTTTTGCCCCAAAATAAGAAAAATTTCTGCAATTTTGTACCAAAATAAAAGAAATTTCTGCCTTTTTGCCCCAAAATAAGAAAATTTCTTCTTTTTTCTGAAATAAGTGAAATTTCTGCAATTTTGCCCCAAAATAATTGAAATTTCTGCAATTTTGCCTCAAAATAAGGGAAATTTCTCGAATTTTGCCCCAAAATAAGTGGAATTTATGTCTTTTGCCCCAAAATAAGGAGAATTTCTGTCTTTTTGCCCCACAATTAGGGGAATTTCTGCAATTTTGCTTTAAAATACAGGGAATTTCAGCTTTTTTGCCTGAAAATAAGAAGAATGCATACCTTTTTTACATAAAAAAGGGAAATTTCTTCATTTTCTCCAAAATAAGAGGAATTTCTGCTTTTTTGCCTCTAAATAAGTGGAATTTCTGTCTTTTTCCCCCAAAACAAGAAAATTCCTGTCTTTTTTGCCCCAAAATAAAGAAAATTTCTGACTTATTACCCTGAAATAAGTGAAATTTCTGCAATTTTGCCCCAAAATAAGGGAAATTTCTGTCTTTTTGCCCCCAAATAAGGGGAATTTCAGCCTTTTTACCTCAAAATAAGAGGAATTTCTGCATTTTTGCTTCAAAATATGGGAAATTACTCTATTTTGTCCCCAAAATTAGAAAAATTTCTGCAATTTTGTACCAAAATAATAGAAATTTCTGCCTTTTTGATCCCAAATAAGAAAATTTCTGCTTTTTCTTTTCTGAAATAAGTGAAATTTCTGCAATTTTGCCCAAAAACAATTTAAATTTCTGCAATTTTGCCCCAAAATAAGTGAAATTTCTGGATTTTTGCCCAAAAATAAGTGGAATTTGTCAGTTTTGCCCCAAAATATGGATTATTTTTGTCTTTTTGCCCCAACATATAGGGAATTTCTGCCTTTTTGCCCCACAATTAGGGGAATTTCTGCAATTTTGCTACAAAATACAGGGAATTTCTGCCATTTTGCCCAAAAATAAGAGGAATGCATACTTTTTTGCCATAAAAAATTGGAATTTCTGCTTTTTTTGCCTCTAAATAAGTGGAATTTCAGGCTTTTTCCCCCAGAACAAATGGAATTTCTGTCTTTTTTGCCCCTAAAATAAGGAAAATTTCTGACTAATTACCCTGAAATAAGTGAAATTTCTGCAATTTTGCCCCAAAGTAAGGGAAATTTCTGCCTTTTTGCACCGAAATAAGGGGAATTTCACGATTTTACCTCAAAATAAGGGGAATTTCTGCATTTTTTGCTGCAAAATCTAGGAAATTTTTGAATTTTTGACCCAAAATAAGAAAATTTCTGCTTTTTTTATGAAATAAGTGAAATTTCTGCAATTTTGCCCCAAAATAATTGAAATTTCTGCAATTTTGACTCAAAATAAGGAAAATTTCTGGAATTTTGCCCCGAAATAGGTGGAATTTCTGTCTTTTGCCCCAAAATAAGGAGAATTTCTGTCTTTTTGCCCCACAATTAGGGAAATTTCTACAATTTTACTTTAAAATACGGGGAATTTCTGCATTTATGCCTGAAAATAAGAAGAATGCATACCTTTTTGCCATAAAAAAGGGAAATTTCTTCATTTTTTCTCCAAAATAAGGGGAATTTCTGCTTTTTTGCCTCTAAATAAGAGGAATTTCTGTCTTTTTCCCCCAAAACAAAGGGAATTCCTGTCTTTTTTGCCCCAAAATAAGTAAAATTTCTGACTTATTACCCTGAAATAAGTGAAATTTCTGCAATTTTGCCCCAAAATAAGGGAAATTTCTGCCTTTTTGCCCCCAAATAAGGGGAATTTCAGCCTTTTTACCTCAAAATAAGGGGAATTTCTGAATTTTTGTCACAAAATATTAGGAATTTCTGCCTTTTTGCCCAAAAATAAGGAAAATTTCTGCCTTTTTTCTCTGAAATAAGTGAAACTTCTGCAATTTTACCCAAAAATAAGTGAAATTTCTGCCTTTTTGTCCCCAAATAAGTGGAATTTCAGTCTTTTTACCTCAAAATAAGGGGAATTTCTGCATTTTAGCCCCAAAATATGGGAAATTTCTGCCTTTTTGCCCCAAAATTAGAAAAATTTCTGCAATTTTGTACCAAAATAATAGAAATTTCTGCCTTTTTGCCCCCAAATAAGAAAATTTCTGCTTTTTCTTTTCTGAAATAAGTGAAATTTCTGCAATTTTGCCCAAAAACAAGTTAAATTTCTGCAATTTTGCCCCAAAATAAGTGAAATTTCTGGATTTTTGCCCAAAAATAAGTGGAATTTCTGAGTTTTGCCCCAAAAGAAGGATTATTTCTGTCTTTTTGCCCCAACATATAGGGAATTTCTGCCTTTTTGCCCCACAATTAGGGGAATTTCTGCAATTTTGCTACAAAATACAGGGAATTTCTGCCATTTTGCCCAAAAATAAGAGGAATGCATACTTTTTTGCCATAAAAAATTGGAATTTCTGCTTTTTTGCCTCTAAATAAGTGGAATTTCAGTCTTTTTCCCCCAGAACAAATGGAATTTCTGTCTTTTTTGCCCCAAAATAAGGAAAATTTCTGACTAATTACCCTGAAATAAGTGAAATTTCTGCAATTTTGCCGCAAAATAATTGAAATTTCTGCAATTTTGACTCAAAATAAGGAAAATTTCTGGAATTTTGCCCCGAAATAGGTGGAATTTCTGTCTTTTGCCCCAAAATAAGGAGAATTTCTGTCTTTTTGCCCCACAATTAGGGAAATTTCTACAATTTTGCTTTAAAATACAGGGAATTTCTGCATTTTTGCCTGAAAATAAGAAGAATGCATACCTTTTTGCCATAAAAAAAGGGAAATTTCTTTATTTTTGCTCCAAAATAAAGAGAATTTCTGCTTTTTTGCCTCTAAACAAGTGGAATTTTTGTCTTTTTCCCCCAAAACAAAGGGAATTTGTGTCTTTTTTGCCCCAAAATAAGGAAAATTTCTGACTTATTACTCTGAAATAAGGGAAATTTCTGCAATTTTTCCCCAAAATAAGGGAAATTTCTGCCTTTTTGCCCCCAAATAAAGAGAATTTCAGCCTTTTTACCTTAAAATAAAAAGAATTTCTGCATTTTTGCCACAAAATATTAGGAATTTCTGCCTTTTTGCCCAAAAATAAGGAAAATTTCTGTTTTTTTCCCTGAAATAAGTGAAATTTCTGCAATTTTGCCCCAAAATAAGTGAAATTTCTGCAATTTTGCCCCAAAATAAGTGAAATTTCTGAATATTTGCCCAAAAATAAGTGGAATTTCTGAGTTTTGCTCTAAAATAAGGATTATTTCTGTCTTTTTGCCCCAACATATAGGGGAATTTCTGCAATTTTGCTCAAAAATAAGGGGAATTTCAGCTTTTGCCGCTAAATAAGTGGAATTTCTGTCTTTTTTCCACAAAAACAAAAAAAAATTTCTGTCTTATTTGCCCCAAAATTAAAAAAATTTCTGACTTATTACCCTGAAATAAGTGAAATTTCTGCAACTTTTCCCGAAAATAAGGGAAAATTCTGCCTTTTTGCCCCAAAATATGGGAATTTCAGCCTTTTTACCTCAAAATAAGGGGAATTTCTGCATTTTTGCTGCAAAATATGGGATATTTCTGCCTTTTTGCCCCAAAATAAAAAAAATTTCTGCAATTTTGTACCAAAATAAAAGAAATTTCTGCCTTTTTGCCCCAAAATAAGAAAATTTCTGCTTTTTTCTGAAATAAGTGAAATTTCTGCAATTTTGCCCCAAAATAATTGAAATTTCTGCAATTTTGCCTCAAAATAAGGGAAATTTCTCGAATTTTGCCCCAAAATAAGTGGAATTTCTGTCTTTTGACCCCAAATATGGAGAATTTCTGTCTTTTTGCCCCACAATTTGGGGAATTTCTGCAATTTTGCTTTAAATACATGGAATTTCTGCTTTTTGCCTTAAAATAAGAAGAATGCATACCTTTTTTCCATAAAAAATGGAAATTTCTTCATTTTTGCTCCAAAATAAGGGGAATTTCTGCTTTTTTGCCTCTAAATAAGAGGAATTTCTGTCTTTTTCCCCCAAAACAAAGGGAATTCCTGTCTTTTTTGCCCCAAAATAAGTAAAATTTCTGACTTATTACCCTGAAATAAGTGAAATTTCTGCAATTTTGCCCCAAAATAAGGGAAATTTCTGCCTTTTTGCCCCCAAATAAGGGGAATTTCAGCTTTTTTACCTCAAAATAAGGGGAATTTCTGCATTTTTGCCACAAAATATTAGGAATTTCTGCCTTTTTGCCCAAAAATAAGGAAAATTTCTGCCTTTTTTCTCTGAAATAAGTGAAACTTCTGCAATTTTACCCAAAAATAAGTGAAATTTCTGCCTTTTTGTCCCCAAATAAGTGGAATTTCAGTCTTTTTACCTCAAAATAAGGGGAATTTCTGCATTTTAGCCCCAAAATATGGGAAATTTCTGCCTTTTTGCCCCAAAATTAGAAAAATTTCTGCAATTTTGTACCAAAATAATAGAAATTTCTGCCTTTTTGCCCCCAAATAAGAAAATTTCTGCTTTTTCTTTTCTGAAATAAGTGAAATTTCTGCAATTTTGCCCAAAAACAAGTTAAATTTCTGCAATTTTGCCCCAAAATAAGTGAAATTTCTGGATTTTTGCCCAAAAATAAGTGGAATTTCTGAGTTTTGCCCCAAAAGAAGGATTATTTCTGTCTTTTTGCCCCAACATATAGGGAATTTCTGCCTTTTTGCCCCACAATTAGGAGAATTTCTGCAATTTGGCTACAAAATACTGGGAATTTCTGCCATTTAGCCCAAAAATAAGAGGAATGCATATTTTTGGCATAAAAAATTGGAATTTCTGCTTTTTTGCCTCTAAATAAGTGGAATTTCAGTCTTTTTCCCCCAGAACAAATGGAATTTCTTTATTTTTGCCCCAAAATAAGGAAAATTTCTGACTAATTACCCTGAAATAAGTGAAATTTCTGCAATTTTGCCCCAAAGTAAGGGAAATTTCTGCCTTTTTGCTCCGAAATAAGGGGAATTTCACGGTTTTACCTCAAAATAAGGGGAATTTCTGCTTTTTTGCTGCAAAATATGGGAAATTTTTGAATTTTTGACCCAAAATAAGAAAATTTCTCCTTTTTTATGAAATAAGTGAAATTTCTGCAATTTTGCCGCAAAATAATTGAAATTTCTGCAATTTTGACTCAAAATAAGGAAAATTTCTAGAATTTTGCCCCGAAATAGGTGGAATTTCTCTCTTTTGCCCCAAAATAAGGAGAATTTCTGTCTTTTTGCCCCACAATTAGGGAAATTTCTACAATTTTGCTTTAAAATACGGGGAATTTCTGCATTTTTGCCTGAAAATAAGAAGAATGCATACCTTTTTGCCATAAAAAAAGGGAAATTTCTTTATTTTTGCTCCAAAATAAAGAGAATTTCTGCTTTTTTGCCTCTAAATAAGTGGAATTTCTGTTTTTTTCCCCGAAACAAAGGGAATTTGTGTCTTTTTTGCCCCAAAATAAGGAAAATTTCTGACTTATTACTCTGAAATAAGTGAAATTTCTGCAATTTTGCCCCAAAATAAGGGAAATTTCTGCCTTTTTGCCCCCAAATAAAGGGAATTTCAGCCTTTTTACCTCAAAATAAGAGGAATTTCTGCATTTTTGCCACAAAATATTAGGAATTTCTGCCTTTTTGCCCAAAAATAAGGAAAATTTCTGTTTTTTTCCCTGAAATAAGTGAAATTTCTGCAATTTTGCCCCAAAATAAGTGAAATTTCTGCAATTTTGCCCCAAAATAAGTGAAATTTCTGAATATTTGCCAAAAAATAAGTGGAATTTCTGAGTTTTGCTCTAAAATAAGGATTATTTCTGTCTTTTTTCCCCAACATATAGAAAATTTCTGCCTTTTTGCCCCACATTTAGGTGAATTTCTGCAATTTTGCTCCAAAATAAGGGGAATTTCAGCTTTTGCCGCTAAATAAGTGGAATTTCTGTCTTTTTCCACAAAAACAAAAAAAATTTCTGTCTTATTTGCCCCAAAATTAAAAAAATTTCTGACTTATTACCCTGAAATAAGTGAAATTTCTGCAACTTTGCCCGAAAATAAGGGAAAATTCTGCCTTTTTGCCCCCAAATATGGGAATTTCAGCCTTTTTACCTCAAAATAAGGGGAATTTCTGCATTTTTGCTGCAAAATGTGGGATATTTCTGCCTTTTTGCCCCAAAATAAAAAAAATTTCTGCAATTTTGTACCAAAATAAAAGAAATTTCTGCCTTTTTGCCCCAAAATAAGAAAATTTCTGCTTTTTTCTGAAATAAGTGAAATTTCTGCAATTTTGCCACAAAATAATTGAAATTTCTGCAATTTTGCCTCAAAATAAGGGAAATTTCTCGAATTTTGCCCCAAAATAAGTGGAATTTCTGTCTTTTGCCCCCAAATATGGAGAATTTCTGTCTTTTTGCCCCACAATTAGGGGAATTTCTGCAATTTTGCTTTAAAATACATGGAATTTCTGCTTTTTGCCTGAAAATAAGAAGAATGCATAACTTTTTGCCATAAAAAATGGAAATTTCTTCATTTTTGCTCCAAAATAAGGGGAATTTCTGCTTTTTTGCCTCCAAATAAGAGGAATTTCTGTCTTTTTCCCCAAAAACAAAGGGAATTCCTGTCTTTTTTGCCCAAAAATAAGTAAAATTTCTGAATTATTACCCTGAAATATGTGAAATTTCTGCAATTTTGCCCCAAAATAAGGGAAATTTCTGCCTTTTTACCCCCAAATAAGGGGAATTTCAGCCTTTTTACCTCAAAATAAGGGGAATTTCTGCATTATTGCCACAAAATATTAGGAATTTCTGCCTTTTTGCCCAAAAATAAGGAAAATTTCTGCCTTTTTTCTCTGAAATAAGTGAAACTTCTGCAATTTTACCCAAAAATAAGTGAAATTTCTGCCTTTTTGTCCCCAAATAAGTGGAATTTCAGTCTTTTTACCTCAAAATAAGGGGAATTTCTGCATTTTAGCCCCAAAATATGGGAAATTTCTGCCTTTTTGCCCCAAAATTAGAAAAATTTCTGCAATTTTGTACCAAAATAATAGAAATTTCTGCCTTTTTGCCCCCAAATAAGAAAATTTCTGCTTTTTCTTTTCTGAAATAAGTGAAATTTCTGCAATTTTGCCCAAAAACAAGTTAAATTTCTGCAATTTTGCCCCAAAATAAGTGAAATTTCAGGATTTTTGCCCAAAAATAAGTGGAATTTCTGAGTTTTGCCCCAAAAGAAGGATTATTTCTGTCTTTTTGCCCCAACATATAGGGAATTTCTGCCTTTTTGCCCCACAATTAGGGGAATTTCTGCAATTTTGCTACAAAATACAGGGAATTTCTGCCATTTTGCCCAAAAATAAGAGGAATGCATACCTTTTTGCCATAAAAAAGGGGAATTTCTGCTTTTTTGCTTCTAAATAAGTGGAATTTCAGTCTTTCCCCCCAAAACAAATGGAATTTCTGTCTTTTTTGCCCTAAAATAAGGAAAATTTCTGACTTATTACCCTAAAATAAGTGAAATTTCTGCAATTTTGCCTCAAAATAAGGGAAATTTCTGGCTTTTTGCTCCGAAATAAGGGGAATTTCACAATTTTACCTCAAAATAAGGGGAATTTCTGCATTTTTGCCGCAAAATATGGGAAATTTTTGCATTTTTGATTCAAAATAGGAAAATTTCTGCTTTTTTATGAAATAAGTGAAATTTCTGCAATTTTGCCCCAAAATAATTGAAATTTCTGCAATTTTGACTCAAAATAATGGAAATTTCTGGAATTTTGCCCCAAAATAAGTGGAATTTCTGTCTTTTGCCCCAAAATAAAAAGAATTTCTGTCTTTTTGCCCCACAATTAGGGGAATTTCTGCAATTTTGCTTTAAAATACGGGGAATTTCTGCCTTTTTGCCTGAAAATAAGAAGAATGCATACCTTTTTGCCTTAAAAAAGGGAAATTTCTTCATTTTTGCTCCAAAATAAGGAGAATTTCTGCATTTTTGCCTCTAAATAAGTGGAATTTCTGTCTTTTTCCCCCAAAACAAAGGAAATTTCTGTCTTTTTTGCCCCAAAATAAAGAAAATTTCTGACTTAATACTCTGAAATAAGTGAAATTTCTGCAATTTTGCCCCAAAATAAGGGAAATTTCTGCCTTTTTGCACCCAAATAAAGGGAATTTCTGCATTTTTACCTCAAAATAAGGGGAATTTCTGCATTTTTGCCACAAAATATTAGGAATTTCTGCCTTTTTGCCCAAAAATAAGAAAAATTTCTGTTTTTTTTCCCTGAAATAAGTGAAATTTCTGCAATTTTGCCCCAAAATAAGTGAAATTTCTGCCTTTTTGCCCCCAAATAAGGGGAAATTCAGCATTTTTACCTCAAAATAAGGGGAATTTCCTCATTTTTGCCCCAAAATATGGGAAATTTCTGCCTTTTTGCCCCAAAATAAGAAAAATTTCTGCAATTTTGTACCAAAATAAAAGAAATTACTGCCTTTTTGCCCCAAAATAAAAAAATTTCTGCTTTTTTACTGAAATAAGTGAAATTTCTGCAATTTTGCCCCAAAATAATTGAAATTTCTGCAATTTTGCCTCAAAATAAGGGAAGTTTCTCGAATTTTGACCCAAAATAAGTGGAATTTCTGTCTTTTGCCCCAAAATAAGGAGAATTTCTGTCTTTTTGCCCCACAATTAGAGGAATTTCTGCAATTTTGCTTTAAATACAGGGAATTTCTGCTTTTTTGCCTGAAAATAAGAAGAATGCATACCTTTTTTCCATAAAAAAGGGAAATTTCTTCATTTTTGCTCCAAAATAAGGGGAATTTTTGCATTTTTGCCTCTAAATAAATATAATTTCTGTCTTTTTCCCCCAAAACAAAGGGAATTTCTGTCTTTTTGCCCCAAAATAAGGAAAATTTCTGACTTAATACCCTGAAATAAGTGAAATTTCTGCAATTTTGCCCGAAAATAAGGGAAATTTCTGCCTTTTTGCCCCCAAATAAGGGGAATTTTAGCCTTTTTATCTCAACATAAGGGGAATTTCTGCATTTTTGCCACAAAATATAGAAAATTTCTGTTTTTTTTGCCCCAAAATATAAAAAAATTCTGCAATTTTGTACCAAAATAAAAGAAATTTCTGCCTTTTTGCCCCAAAATAAGAAAATTTCTGCTTTTTGTCTGAAATAAGTCAAATTTCTTCATTTTTGCCCCAAAATAAGGAAAATTCCTGAAATTTTTCCCCAAAATAAGTGGAATTTCTGAGTTTTGCCCCAAAATATGGAAAATTTCTGTCTTATTACCCTGAAATAAGTGAAATTTCTGCAATTTTGCCACAAAATAAAGGAAATTTCTGCCTTTTTGCCCCCAAATAAGGGGAATTTCAGCTTTTTTACCTCAAAATAAGGGGAATTTCTGCATTTTTGCCACAAAATTTAGGAATTTCTGCCTTTTTGCCCCAAAATAAGAAAAATGTCTGCCTTTTTTCCCTGAAATAAGTGAAATTTCTGCAATTATTCCCCAAAATAAGTGAAATATCTGCAATTTTGTTCCAAAATAAGGGAAATTTCTGGAATTTTGCCCCAAAATAAGTGGAATTTCTGAGTTTTGCCCCAAAATAAGGAGAATTTCTGTCTTTTTGCCCTAACATATAGGGAATTTCTGCCCTATTGCCCCACAATTAGGGGAATTTCTGTAATTTTGCTCCAAAATACAGGGAATTTCTGCTTTTTAGCCTGAAAATATGGGGAATGTATACCTTTTGTCACAAAAAAGGGAAATTTCTTCATTTTTGCTGGAAAATAAAAGGAATTTCTGCTTTTTTGCCTCTAAAAATGTGGAATTTCTGTCTTTTTCCCCCCCAAAAAAAATTTCTTTATTTATTGCCCCAAAATAAGGAAAATTTCTGACTTATTACCCTGAAATAAGTGAAATTTCTGCAATTTTGCCACAAAATAAGGGAAATTTCTGCCTTTTTGCACCCAAATAAGGGGAATTTCAGCCTTTTTACCTCAAAATAAGAAGAATTTCTGCATTTTTGCCCCAAAATATTGTAAATTTCTGACTTTTTACCCCAAAATAAGAAAAATTTCTGCAATTTTGTTCCAAAATAAAAAAATTTCTGCTTTTTTCTCTGAAATAAGTAAAATTTTTGCAATTTTGCCCCAAAATAAGTGAAATTTCTGCAATTTTGCCCCAAAATAAGAAAAAATTCTGGAATTTTGCCCCAAAATAAGTGGAATTTCTGAGTTTTGCCCCTAAATGAGAATTTCTGTCTTTTTGCCCCAACATATAGAGCATATCTGCCTTTTTGCCCCACAATTAGGGGAATTTCTGCAATTTTGCTCCAAAATACGGGGAATTTCTGCATTTTTGCCCAAAAATAAGAAGAATGCACTACTTTTTGCCATAAAAAAAGAAATTTCTTCATTTTTGCTCCAAAATAAGGGGAATTTCTGCTTTTTTGCCTCTAAATATGTAGAATTTCTGTCTTTTTCCCCCAAAACAGAGAAAATTTCTGTCCATTTTCCCCAAAATAATAAAAATTTCTGATTGTTACCCTGAAATAAGTGAAATTTCTGCAATTTTGCCCCAAAATAAGGGAAATTTCTGCCTTTTTGCCCCAAAATAAGGGGAATTTCAGCCTTTTTACCTCAAAATAATGGGACTTTCTGCATTTTTGCCCCAAAATATGGGAAATTTCTGCCTGTTTTCCCCAAAATAAGAAAAATTACTTCAATTTTGTACCAAAAGAAAAGAAATTTCTGCCTTTTTGCCCCAAAATAAGAAAATTTCTGCTTTTTTTCTGAAATAAGTCAAATTTCTTCTATTTTGCCCCAAAATAAGGAAAATTTCTGCAATTTTGCCCCAAAATAAGTGGAATTTCTGAGTTTTGCCCCAAACTAAGGAGAATTTCTGTCTTTTTGCCCTAACGTATAGGGAATTTCTGCCTTTTTGCCCCACAATTAGGATAATTTCTGCAATTTTCCTCCATTATGGGGAATTTCTGCCTTTTTGCCCGAAAAAGAATGCATAAGTTTTGGCCATAAAAAAGCGAAATTTCTTCATTTTTGCTCCAAAATAAGGGGAATTTCTGCTTTTTTGCCTCTAAATAAGTGGAATCTCTGTCTTTTTCCTCCAAAACAAAGGGAATTCCTGACTTTTTTGTCCCAAAATAAGGAAAATTTCTGCCTTTTTTCCCTGAAATAAGTGAAATTTATGAAATTTTGCCCCAAAATAAGTGAAATTTCTGCCTTTTTGGCCCAAAATAGGGGGAATTTTAGCATATTTACCTCAAAATAAGGGGAATTTCTGCATTTTTTCCACAAAATATTAGGAATTTCTGCCTTTTTGCCCCAAAATAATAAAATTTCTGCTTTTTTCCTGAAATAAGTGAAATTTCTGAAATTTTGCCCCAAAATAAGTGAAATTTCTCTAATTTTGCCTTAAAATAAGGAAAATTCCTGGAATTTTGCCCCAAAATAAGTGGAATTAGTGCGTTTTGCCCCAAAATATGGAGAATTTCTGTCTTTTTGCCCCAACATATAGGGAATTTCTGACTTTTTGCCCCACAATTAGGGGAATTTCTGCAATTTTGCTCCAAAATACGGAGTATTTCTGCCTATTTGCCCGAAAATAAGAAGAATGCATACCTTTTTGCCATAAAATAGGAAAATTTCTTCATTTTTGCTCCAAAATAAGTGGAATTTCTGCTTTTTTGCCCCTAAATAAGTGGAATTTCTGTCTTTTTCCCCCAAAACTAATGAAATTTCTGTCTTTTTTGCCCCAAAATAAGAAAAATTTCTGACTTATTACCCTAAAGTAAGTGAAATTTCTGCAATTTTGCCCCAAAATAAGGGAAATTTCTGCCTTTTTGCCCCCAAATAAAAGGAATTTCAGCCTTTTTACCTCAAAATAAGGGGAATTTCTGCATTTTTGCCACAAAATCTTAGGAATTTCTGCCTTTTTGCCGCAAAATAAGGAAAATTTCTGCCTTTTTTCCCTGAAATAAGTGAAATTTCTGCAATTTTGCCTCAAAATAAGTGAAATTTCTGCAATTTTGCCCCAAAATAAGGGAAATTTTTGGAATTTTGCCCCAAAATAAGTGGAATTTCTGAGTTTTGCCCCAAAATAAAGAGAATTTCTGTCTTTTTGCCCCAACATATAGGGAATTTCTGCTTTTGCCCCACAATTAGGAGAATTTCTGAAATTTTGCTCCATAATTCGGGGAATTTCTTCCTATTTGCCTGAAAATAAGAAGAATGCATAACTTATGGCCATATAAAAAGAAAATTTCGTCACTTTTGCTCCAGAATATGCGGAATTTCTGTTTTTTTGCCTCTAAATAAGTGGAATTTCTGTCTTTTTCCCCCAAAACAAAGGGAATTTCTGTCTTTTTTGCCCCAAAATAAGGAAAATTTCTGCTTTTTTGCCCCCAAATAAGAGGAATTTCAGCCTTTTTACCTCAAAATAAGGGGAATTTCTGCATTTTTGCCACAAAATATTAGAAATTTCTGCCTTTTTTCCCTGAAATAAGTGAAATTTCTGCAATTTTGCCCCAGAATAAGTGAAATTTCTGCTTTTGTGCCCCCAAATAAGGGGAATTTCAGCATTTTTACCTCAAAATAAGGGGAATTTCTGCATTTTTGCCCCAAAATATGGGAAATTTCTTCTTTTTTGCCTTAAAATAAGAAAAATTTCTGCAATTTTGTAGCAAAATAAAAGAAATTTCTGCCTTTTTGCTTCCAAATAAGAAAATTTCTGCTTTTTTTCCTGAAATAAGTGAAATTTCTGAAATTTTGCCCTAAAATAAGTGAAATTTCTGCAATTATGCCCCAAAATAAGTGAAATTTCTGGAATTTTGCCCCAAAATAAGTGGAATTTCTGAGTTTTGCGCCAAAATAAAAAGAATTTCTGCCTTTTTGCCCCAACATATAGGAAATTTCTGACTTTTTGCCCCACAATTAGGGTAATTTCTGCAATTTTGCTCCAAAATACGGGGAATTTCTACTTTTAAGCCCGAAAATAAGGGGAATGTATACCTTTTGCCACAGAAAAAGGAAATTTCTTCATTTTTGCCCCAAAATAAGAGGAATTTCTGCCTTTTTACCTCAAAATAAGTGAAATTTCTGCCTTTTTACCCAAAAATAAACAGAATTTCTGTCTTTTTGCCCCAAAGTTAAAGGAATTTTTGAGTTATGCGCTGAAATATGTGAAATTTCTGCAATTTTGCCCCAAAATAAAAGAAATTTCCGCCTTTTTGCGACAAAATAAGGGGAATTTCTGTCTTTTTGCCACAAAATAAGGGAAATTTCTGCCTTTTTGCCCCCAAATAAGGGGAATTTCTGCATTTTTACCTCAAAATATGGGGAATTTCTGCATAGTTGCCACAAAATATTAAGAATTTCTGACATTGTGCTCCAAAATACGAAAAATTTCTGCCTTTTTTCTCTGAATTAAGTGGAATTTCTACAATATTGCCCCAAAATAAGGGAAATTTCTGCAATTTAGCCCCAAAATAAAAGGAATTTCTGAGTTTTGCCCCAAAGTAAGGAGAATTTCTGTATCTTTGCCCCAACATATAGGGAATTTTTTTTTTTTTTGCCCCACAATTAGGGGAATTTCTTCAATTTTGCTCCAAAATACGGGGAATTTCTGCCTTTTTGCCCGAAAATAAGAAGAATGCATACCTTTTTTCCATAAAAAAGGGAAATTTCTTCATTTTTGCTCCAAAATAAGGGGAATTTCTGCTTTTTTACCTCTAAATAAGTAGAATTTCTGTCTTTTGTCCCCCAAACAAATGGAATTCCTCTTTTTTTGCCACAAAATAAGGAAAATTTCTGATTTATTACCCTGAAATAAGTGAAATTTCTGCAATTTTGCCCCAAAATAAAAGAAATTTCTGCCTTTTTGCCTCCAAATAAGGGGAATTTCAGCCTTTTTACCTCAAAATAAGGGAAATTTCTGCATTTTTGCCACAAAATATTAAAAATTTCTCCCTTTTTGCCCCAAATTAAGGAAAATTTCTGCCGTTTTTCCCTGAAATAAGTGAAATTTCTGCAATTTTGCCCCAAAATAAGTGAAATTTCTGCAATTTTGCCCTAAAATAAGGGAAATTTCAGGAATTTGGCCCCAAAATAAGTGGAATTTCTGAGTTTTGCCCAAAAATGAGGAGAATTTCTTTCTTTTTGCCCTACAATATAGGGAATTTCTGCCTTATTTCTCCACAATTAGGGCAATTTCTGCAATTTTGCTCCAAAATAAAGGAAATTTCTGCTTTTTAGCCTGGAAATAAGGGGAATGTATAACTTTTGCCACAAAAAGAAAATTTCTTCATTTTTGCTTCAAAATAAAAGGAATTTCTGCTTTTTACCTCTAAAAAAGTGGAATTTCTGTATTTTTCCCCCCCAAAAAAAAGAATTTCTGTTTTTTTTTGCCCCAAAATAAGATAAATTTCTGACTTATTACCCTGAAATAATTGAAATTTCTGCAATTTTGCCACAAAATAAGGGGAATTTCTGCTTTTTGCCTATAAATAAGTAGAATTTCTGTCTTTTTCTTCCAAAACAAAGAGAATTTCTGTCCATTTGCCCCAAAATAATAAAAATTTCTTATTTATTACCCTGAAATAAGTGAAATTTCTGCAATTTTGCACCAAAATAAAGGAAATTTTTGCCTTTTTGCCCCAAAATAAAGGGAATTTCAGCATTTTACCTCAAAATAATGGGAATTCCTGCATTTTTGCCCCAAAATATAGGAAATTTCTGCCTGTTTGCCCCAAAATAAAAAAATTTCTGCAATTTTGTACCAAAATAAAAGAAATTTCTGCCTTTTTGCCCCAAAATAAGAAAATTTCTGCTTATTTTTCTGAAATAAGTGAAATTTCTGCAATTTTGCTCCAAAATAAGTGAAATTTCTGGAATTTTGCCCCAAAATAAGGGAAATTTTTGGAATTTTGCCTCAAAATAAGTGGAATTTCTGTTTTGCCCCAAAATAAGGAGAATTTCTGTCTTTTTGCCCCAACATATAGGAAATTTCTGCCTTTTTGCCCAACAATTAGGGAAATTTCTGCAATTTTGCTCCAAAATACAAGGAATTTCTGCTTTTTTGCCTGAAAATAAGTAGAATGCATATATTTTTGCCATAAAAAAGGAAAATTTCTGCAATTTTGCTCCAAAATAAGGGGAATTTCTGATTTTATGCCTCTAAATAAGTGGAATTTCTGTCTTTTTCCCCAAAACAAAGGGAATTTCTGTCTTTCTTGCCCCAAAATAAGAAAAATTTCTGACTTAATACCCTGAAATAAGTGAAATTTCTGCAATTTTGCCCGAAAATAAGGGAAATTTCTGCCTTTTTGCCCCCAAATAAGGGGAATTTTAGCCTTTTTATCTCAAAATAAGGGGAATTTCTGCATTTTTGCCACAAAATATAGGAAATTTCTGTTTTTTTGCCCCAAAATATAAAAAAATTCTGCAATTTTGTACTAAAATAAAAGAAATTTCTGCCTTTTTGCCCCAAAATAAGAAAATTTCTGCTTTTTGTCTGAAATAAGTCAAATTTCTTCATTTTTGCCCCAAAATAAGGAAAATTCCTGAAATTTTTCCCCAAAATAAGTGGAATTTCTGAGTTTTGCCCCAAAATATGGAAAATTTCTGTCTTATTACCCTGAAATAAGTGAAATTTTTGCAATTTTGCCACAAAATAAAGGAAATTTCTGCCTTTTTGCCCCCAAATAAGGGGAATTTCAGCTTTTTTACCTCAAAATAAGGGGAATTTCTGCATTTTTGCCACAAACTTTAGGAATTTCTGCCTTTTTGCCCCAAAATAAGAAAAATTTCTGCCTTTTTTCCCTGAAATAAGTGAAATTTCTGCAATTATTCCCCAAAATAAGTGAAATATCTGCAATTTTGCCCCAAAATAAGGGAAATTTCTGGAATTTTGCCCCAAAATAAGTGGAATTTCTGAGTTTTGCCCCAAAATAAGGAGAATTTTTGTCTTTTTGCCCTAACATATAGGGAATTTCTGCCCTATTGCCCCACAATTAGGGGAATTTCTGTAATTTTGCTCCAAAATACAGGGAATTTCTGCTTTTTAGCCTGAAAATATGAGGAATGTATACCTTTTGCCACAAAAAAGGGAAATTTCTTGATTTTTGCTCGAAAATAAAAGGAATTTCTGCTTTTTTGCCTCTAAAAATGTGGAATTTCTGTCTTTCCCCCCCCCAAAAAAAATTTCTTTATTTTTTGCCCCAAAATAAAGAAAATTTCTGACATATTACCCTGAAATAAGTGAAATTTCTGCAATTTTGCCACAAAATAAGGGAAATTTCTGCCTTTTTGCACCCAAATAAGGGGAATTTCAGCCTTTTTACCTCAAAATAAGAAGAATTTCTGCATTTTTGCCCGAAAATATTGAAAATTTCTGACTTTTTACCCCAAAATAAGAAAAATTTCTGCAATTTTGTTCCAAAATATAAAAATTTCTGCTTTTTTCTCTGAAATAAGTTAAATTTTTGCAATTTTGCCCCAAAATAAGTGAAATTTCTGCAATTTTGCCCCAAAATAAAAAAAAATTCTGGAATTTTGCCCCAAAATAAGTGGAATTTCTGAGTTTTGCCCCAAAATGAGAATTTCTGTCTTTTTGCCCCAACATATAGAGCATATCTGCCTTTTTGCCCCACAATTAGGGGAATTTCTGCAATTTTGCTCCAAAATACGGGGAATTTCTGCATTTTTGCCCAAAAATAAGAAAAATGCACTACTTTTTGACATAAAAAAAAGAAATTTCTTCATTTTTGCTCCAAAATAAGGGGAATTTCTTCTTTTTTGCCTCTAAATATGTAGAATTTCTGTCTTTTCCCCCCAAAACAGAGAAAATTTCTGTCCATTTGCCCCAAAATAATAAAAATTTCTTACTTATTACCCTGAAATAAGTGAAATTTCTGCAATTTTGCACTAAAATAAAGGAAATTTTTGCCTTTTTGCCTCAAAATAAAGGGAATTTCAGGCTTTTTACCTCCAAATAATGGGAATTTCTGCATTTTTGCCCCAAAATATAGGAAATTTCTGCCTGTTTGCCCCAAAATAAAAAAATTTCTGCAATTTTGTACCAAAATAAAAGAAATTTCTGCCTTTTTGCCCCAAAATAAGAAAATTTCTGCTTATTTTTCTGAAATAAGTGAAATTTCTGCAATTTTGCTCCAAAATAAGTGAAATTTCTGGAATTTTGCCCCAAAATAAGGGAAATTTCTGGAATTTTGCCTCAAAATAAGTGGAATTTCTGTTTTGCCCCAAAATAAGGAGAATTTCTGTCTTTTTGCCCCAACATATAGGAAATTTCTGCCTTTTTGCCCAACAATTAGGGAAATTTCTGCAATTTTGCTCCAAAATACAAGGAATTTCTGCTTTTTTGCCTGAAAATAAGTAGAATGCATATATTTTTGCCATAAAAAAGGAAAATTTCTGCAATTTTGCTCCAAAATAAGGGGAATTTCTATTTTTATGCCTCTAAATACGTGGAATTTCTGTCTTTTTCCCCAAAACAAAGGGAATTTCTGTCTTTCTTGCCCCAAAATAAGGAAAATTTCTGACTTAATACCCTGAAATAAGTGAAATTTCTGCAATTTTGCCCGAAAATAAGGGAAATTTCTGCCTTTTTGCCCCCAAATAAGGGGAATTTTAGCCTTTTTATCACAAAATAAGGGGAATTTCTGCATTTTTGCCACAAAATATAGGAAATTTCTGGTTTTTTGCCCCAAAATATAAAAAAATTCTGCAATTTTGTACCAAAATAAAAGAAATTTCTGCCTTTTTGCCCCAAAATAAGAAAATTTCTGCTTTTTGTCTGAAATAAGTCAAATTTCTTCATTTTTGCCCCAAAATAAGGAAAATTCCTGAAATTTTTCCCCAAAATGAGTGGAATTTCTGAGTTTTGCCCCAAAATATGGAAAATTTCTGTCTTATTACCCTGAAATAAGTGAAATTTATGCAATTTTGCCACAAAATAAAGGAAATTTCTGCATTTTTGCCCCAAAATAAGGAAAATTTCTGGAATTTTGCCCCAAAATAAGTGGAGTTTCTGAGTTTTGCCCCAAAATAAAGAGAATTTCTGTATTTTTGCCCCAACATATAGGAAATTTCTGCCTTTTTGCCCCACAATTAGGGGAATTTCTACAATTTTGCTCAAAATACGGGGAATTTCTACTTTTTAGCCCGAAAATAAGGGTAATGTATACCTTTTGCCACAAAAAAAGAAATTTTTTCATTTTTGCTTCAAAATAAGAGGAATTTTTGCCTTTTTACCTCAAAATAAGTGAAATTTCTGCCTTTTTACCTAAAAATAAACGAAATTTCTGTCTTTTTGCCCCAAAATAAAAGGAATTTTTGAATTATGCCCTGAAATAAGTGAAATTTCTGAAATTTTGCCCCAAAATAAATGAAATTTCTGCCTTTTTGCCACAAAATAAGGGGAATTTCTGTCTTTATGCCACAAAATAAGGGAAATTTCTGCATTTTTGCTTCCAAATAAGGGGAATTTCAGCCTTTTTACCTCAAAATATGGGGAATTTCTGAATTTTTGCCACAAAATATTAAGAATTTCTGCCATTGTGCTACAAAATACGAAAAATTTCTGCCTTTTTTCCCTGAAATTAGTGAAATTTCTGCAATTTTGCCCAAAATAAGGGAAATTTCTGCAATTTAGCACCAAAATAATAGGAATTTCTGAGTTTTGCCCCAAAGTAAAGAAAATTTCTGTCTTTTTGCCCCAAAATATGGGAAATTTCTTCCTTTTTGCCCAAATATAAGAAAAATTTCTGCAATTTTGTACCAAAATAAAAGAAACTTCTGAGTTTTTGCCCCAAAATTAGAAAATTTCTGCTTTTTTTCTGAAATAAGTGAAATTTCTGCAATTTTGCTCCAAAATAAGTGAAATTTCTGGAATTTTGCCTCAAAATAAGTGGAATTTCTGTTTTGCCCCAAAATAAGGAGAATTTCTGTCTTTTTGCCCCAACATATAGGAAATTTCTGCCTTTTTGCCCAACAATTAGAAGAATTTCTGCAATTTTGCTCCAAAATACAAGGAATTTCTGCTTTTTTGCCCGAAAATAAGTAGAATGCATACCTTTTTGCAATAAAAAAGGAAAATTTCTGCAATTTTGCTCCAAAATAAGGGGAATTTCTGCTTTTATGCCTCTAAATATGTGGAATTTCTGTCTTTTTCCCCCAAAACAAAGGGAATTTCTGTCTTTCTTGCCCCAAAATAAGGAAAATTTCTGCATTATTACACTGAAATAAGTGAAATTTCTGCAATTTTGCCCCAAAATAAGAGAAATTTCTGACTTTTTGAACCCAAATAAGGGGAATTTCAGGATTTTACCTCAAAATAAGGGGAATTTCTGCATTTTTGCCACAAAATATTAAGAATTTCGTCGTTTTTGCCCCAAAATAAGGAAAATTTCTGCCTTTTATCCCTGAAACAAGTGAAATTTCTGCAATTTTGCCCTAAAATAAGTGAAATTTCTGCAATTTTGCCCAAAAATAAGGGAAAATTCTGCAATTTTGCCCCAAAATAAGTGGAATTTCTGAGTTTTGCCCCAAAATAAGGAGAATTTCTGTCTTTTTACCCTAACATATAGGGAATTTCTGCCTTTTTGCCCCACAATTAGGGGAATTTTTGCAATTTTGCTCCAAAATACGGTGAATTTCTGCCTTTTTGCACGAAAATAAGAATAATGCATACCTTTTTGCCATAAAAAAGAGAAATTTCTTCATTTTTGCTCCAAAATAAGGGGAATTTCTGCTTTTTTGTCTCTAAATAAGTGGAATTTCTGTCTTTTACCTTGAAAAAAAAGGGAATTCCTGTTTTTTTTGCCCCAAAATAAAGAAAATTTCTGACTTATTACCCTGAAATAAGTGAAATTTCTGCAATTTTGCTGCAAAATAAGGAAAATTTCTGCCTTTTTGCCCCAAAATAAGAGGAATTTCAGCCTATTTACCTCAAAATAAGGGGAATTTCTGCATTTTTGCCACAAATTTTAGGAAATTCTGCCTTTTTGCCCCAAAATAAGAAAATTTCTGCTTTTTTTTCTGAAATAAGTAAAATTTCTGAAATTTTGCCCCAAAATAAGTGAAATTTCTCTAATTTTCCCTTAAAATAAGGGAAATTCCTGGAATTTTGCCCCAAAATAAGTGGAATTTCTGCGTTTTGCCCCAAAATAAGAAGAATTTCTGTCTTTTTGCCCCAACATATAGGGAATTTCTGCCTTTTGCCCCACAATTAGGGGAATTTCTGCAATTCTGCTCCAAAATACGGGGAATTTCTGCCTATTTGCCCGAAAATAAGAAGAATGCATACCTTTTTGCCATAAAAAAGGAAAATTTCTTCATTTTTGCTCCAAATAAGGGGAATTTCTTCATTTTTGCCTCTAAATAAGTGGAATTTCTGTGTTTTTCCCCCAAAACGAAGGAAATTTCTGTCTTTTTTGCCCCAAAATAAGGAAACTTTCTGACTTGTTACCCTTAAATAAGTGAAATTTTTGCAATTTTGCCACGAAATAAGGGAAATTTATGCATTTTTGCCCCCAAATAAGAGGAATTTCAGCCTTTTTACCTCAAAATAAGGGGAATTTCTGCATTTTTGCCACAAAATATTAGGAATTTCTGCCTTTTTGCCCCAAAATAAGGAAAATTTCTGCCTTTTTTCCCTGAAATAAGTGAAAATTCTGCAATTTTGCCCCAAAATATGTGAAATATCTGCCTTTTTGCCCCCAAATAAGGTGAATTTCAGCATTTTTACCTCAAAATAAGGGGAATTTCTGCATTTTTCCCCAAAAATATGGGAAATTTCTGCCTTTTTGCCTTAAAATAAGAAAAATTTTTGCAATTTTGTACCAAAATAAAAGAAATTTCTGCCTTTTTGTTTCCAAATAAGAAAATTTCTGCTTTTTTTTCTGAAGTAAGTGAAATTTCTGCAATTTTGCACCAAAATATGTGAAATTTCTGCAATTTTGCCCCAAAATAGGTGAAATTTCTGGAATTTTGCCCCAAAATAAGTAGAGTTTTGAGTTTTGCCCCAAAACAAAGAGAATTTCTGTCTTTTTGCCCCAACATATAAGAAATTTCTGCCTTTTTGCCCCACAATTAGGGTAATTTCTGCAATTTTGCTCCAAAATACGGGGAATTTCTACTTTTTAGCCCGAAAATAAGGGGAATGTATACCTTTTGCCACAAAAAAAAAAAAGAAATTTCTTCATTTTTGCCCCAAAATAAGAGGAATTTCTGACTTTTTACTTCAAAATAAGTGAAATTTCTGCCTTTTTACCCAAAAATAAACAGAATTTCTGTCTTTTTGCCCCAAAATTAAAGGAATTTTTGAATTATGCGCTGAAATAAGTGAAATTTCTGCAATTTTACCCCAAAATAAATGAAATTTCCGCCTTTTTGCCATAAAATAAGGGGAATTTCTGTCTTTTTGCCACAAAATAAGGGAAATTTCTGCATTTATGCTCCCAAATAAGGGGAATTTCAGTTTTTTTACCTCAAATTATGGGGATTTTCTGCCTTTTTGCCACAAAATATTAAGAATTTCTGCCATGTGCTCCAAAATACGAAAAATTTCTGCCTTTTTTCCCTGAAATTCGTGAAATTTCTGCAATTTTGCCCCAAAATAAGCGAAATTTCTGCAATTCTGCCCCAAAAATATAGGAATTTCTGAGTTTTGCCCCAAAGTAAGGAGAATTTCTGTCTTTTTGCCCCAACAAATAGAGAATTTCTAAATTTTTGCCCCACAATTAGGGGAATTTCTGCATTTTTGCCCCAAAATATAGGAAATTTCTGCCTTTTTGCCCCAAAATAAGAAAAATTTCTGCAATTTTGTACCAAAATAAAAGAAATTTCTGCCTTTTTGCCCCAAAATAAGAAAATTTCTGCTTTTTTTCTGAAATAAGTGAAATTTCTGCAATTTTGTTCCAAAATAAGTGAAATTACTGCAATTTTGCCCCAAAATAAGGGAAATTTCTGGAATTTTGCCCCAAAATAAGTGGAGTTTCTGAGTTTTGCCCCAAAATAAAGAGAATTTCTGTATTTTTGCCCCAACATATAGGAAATTTCTGCCTTTTTGCCCCACAATTAGGGGAATTTCTGCAATTTTGCTCCAAAATACGGGGAATTTCTACTTTTTAGCCCGAAAATAAGGGGAATGTATACCTTTTGCCACAAAAAAAGAAATTTTTTAATTTTTGCTTCAAAATAAGAGGAATTTCTGCCTTTTTACCTCAAAATAAGTGAAATTTCTGCCTTTTTATCCAAAAATAAATGAAATTTCTGTCTTTTTGCCCCAAAATAAAAGGAATTTTTGAATTATGCCCTGAAATAAGTGAAATTTCTGCAATTTTGCCCCAAAATAAGTGAAATTTCCGCCTTTTTGCCACAAAATAAGGGGAATTTCTGTCTTTATGCCACAAAATAAGGGAAATTTCTGCATTTTTGCTTCCAAATAAGGGGAATTTCAGCCTTTTTACCTCAAAATATGGGGAATTTCTGCATTTTTGCCACAAAATATTAAGAATTTCTGCCATTGTGCTACAAAATACGAAAAATTTCTGCCTTTTTTCCCTGAAATTAGTGAAATTTCTGCAATTTTGCCCAAAATAAGGGAAATTTCTGCAATTTAGCTCCAAAATAATAGGAATTTCTGAGTTTTGCCCCAAAGTAAAGAAAATTTCTGTCTTTTTGCCCCAAAATATGGGAAATTTCTTCCTTTTTGCCGCAATATAAGAAAAATTTCTGCAATTTTGTACCAAAATAAAAGAAACTTCTGCCTTTTTGTTCCAAAATTAGAAAATTTCTGCTTTTTTTCTGAAATAAGTGAAATTTCTGCAATTTTGCCCCAAAATAAGTGAAATTTCTGCAATTATGCCCAAAAATAAAAGAAATTTCTCGAATTTTGCTTCAAAATAAGTTGAATTTCTGAGTTTTGCCCCAAAATAAGGAGAATTTCTGTCTTTTTGCCCCAACATATAGGGAATTTCTTCCTTTTTGCCAAACAATTAGGGGAATTTCTGCAATTTTGCTCCAAAATACGGAGAATTTCTACCTTTTTTGCCCCCAAATAAGGGGAATTTCAGCCTTTTTTCCTCAAAAAAAGGGAATTTCTGCATTTTTGCCCCAAAATATAAGAAATTTCTGCCTTTTTGTCCCAAAATAAGAAAATTTCTGCTTTTTTTCTGAAATAAGTAAATTTTCTGCAATTTTGCCCCAAAATATGGGAAATTTCTGGAATTTTGCCTCAAAATGAGTGGAATTTCTGAGTTTTGCCCCAAAATAAGGAGAATTTCTTTTTTTTTTGCCCCAACATATAGGGAATTTCTTCGATTTTACCTCACAATTAAAGGAATTTCTGCAACATAGCTCCAAAATACAGGGAATTTCTGCCTTTTTGCCTGAAAATAAGAAGAATGCATAACTTTTTGCCATAAAAAAAGGAAATTTCTGCAATTTTTCTCCAAAATGAGGGGAATTTCTGCTTTTTTGCCTCTAAATAAGTGGAATTTCTGTCTTTTTCCCCCAAAACAAAGGGAATTTCTGTCTTTTTTGCCCCAAAATAAGGAAAATTTTTGACTTATTACCCTGAAATAAGTGAAATTTCTTCAATTTTGCCACAAAATAATGGAAATTTCTGCCTTTTTTTCCCCCAAATAAAGAAAATTTCAGCTTTTTTACCTCAAAGTAAGGAGAATTTCTGCATTTTTGCCACAAAATATTAGGAATTTCTGCCTTTTTGCTCCAAAATAAGGAAAATTTCTGACTTTTTTCCCTGAAATAGGTGAAATTTCTGAAATTTTGCCCCAAAATAAGTGAAATTTCTGCAATTTTGCCCCTAAATAATTGAAATTTCTGCAATTTTGCCCCAAAATATGTGGAATTTCTGAGTTTTGCCCCAAAATAAGGAGAATTTCTGTATTTTTGCCCTAACATATGGGGAATTTCTGCATTTTTGCCCCACAATTAGGGGAATTTCTGCAATTTTGCTCCAAAATACAAGGAATTTCTGCCTTTTTGCCCGAAAATAAGAAGAATGCATACCTTTTTGCCATAAAAAAGGGAAATTTCTTCATTTTTGCACCAAAATGAGGAAAATGTCTGCCTTTTTGCCTCTAAATAAGTGGAATTTCTGTCTTTTTCCCCCTAAACAAAGGGAATTTCTGTCTTTTTTGCCCCAAAATAAGGAAAATTTCTGACTTATTACCCTTAATTAAGTGAAATTTTTGCAATTTTGCCACGAAATAAGGGAAATTTATGCATTTTTGCCCCCAAATAAGGGGAATTTCAGCCTTTTTGCCTCAAAATAAGGGGAATTTCTGCATTTTTGCCACAAATTATTAGGAATTTCTGACTTTTTGCCCCAAAATAAGGAAAATTTCTCCCTTTTTTCCCTGATATAAGTGAAATTTCTGCAATTTTGCCTTAAAATAAGTGAAATTTCTGCTTTTTTGCCCCCAAATAAGAGGAATTTCAGCCTTTTCACCTCAAAATAAGGGGAAATTCTGCATTTTTTGCCACAAAATTTTAGGAATTTCTTACTTTTTGCCCCAAAATAAAGAAAATTTCTGCCTTTTTTCCCTGAAATAAGTGAAATTTCTGAAATTTTGCCCGAAAATAAGTGAAATTTCTGATATTTTGCCCCAAATAAGGGGAATTTCAGCATTTTTACCTCAAAATAAGGGGAATTTCTGCATTTTTGTCCCAAAATATGGGAAATTTCTGCCTTTTTGCCCCAAAATAAGAAAAATTTCTGCAATTTTTTACCAAAATAAAAGAAATTTCTTCCTTTTTGTTCCAAATAAGAAAATTTCTGCTTTTTTTTTCTGAAATAAGTGAAATTTCTGCAATTTTGCACCAAAATAAGTGAAATTTCTGCTATTTTGCCTTAAAATAGGTGAAATTTCTGGAATTTTGCCCCAAAATAAGTGGAATTTCTGAGTTTTGCCCAAAAAAAAAGAATTTTTGTCTTTTTACTCAAACATATAGGAAATTTCTGCCTTTTTGCCCCACAATGAGGGGAATTTCTGCAATTTTGCTCCAAAATACGGGGAATTTCTACTTTTTAGCACGAAAATAAGGGGAATGTATACCTTTTGCCACAAAAAAAAAGAAATTTCTTCATTTTTGCCCCAAAATAAGAGGAATTTCTGCCGTTTTACCTCAAAATAAGTGAAATTTCTGCCTTTTTACCCCAAAATAAACGGAATTTCTGTCTATTTGCCCCCAAAATAAAAGGAATTTTTGAATTATGCCCTGAAATAAGTGAAATTTCTGCAATTTTGCCTCAAAAGAAAAGAAATTTCCACCTTTTTGCCACGAAATAAGGGGAATTTCTGTCTTTTTGCCCCAAAATAAGCGAAATTTCTGCCTTTTTGCCCCCAAATAAGGGGATTTTCAGCATTTTAACCTCAAAATATGGGGAATTTCTGCATTTTTTCCCACAAAATATTAAGAATATCTGCAATTGTGCTCCAAAGTACAAAAAATTTCTGCTTTCTTTCCCTGAAATAAGTGAAATTTCTGCAATTTTACACCAAAATAAGTGAAATTTCTGCAATTTAGCCCCAAAATAAGAGGAATTTCTGATTTTTGCCCCAAAGTAAGGAGAATTTCTGTCTTTTGCCCCAACATATAGGGAATTTCTGCCTTTTTGCCCCACAATTAGGGGAATTTCTGCAATTTTGCTTCAAAATACGGGGAATTTCTACTTTTTAGCCCGAAAATAAGGGGAATGTATACCTTTTGCTACAAAAAAGGGAAATTTCTTCATTTTTGCCCCACAATAAGAGGAATTTTGGCCTTTTTATCTCAAAATAAGTAAAATTTCTGCCTTTTTACCCTAAAATAATCGGAATTTCTGTCTTTTTGCCCCAAAATAAAAGGAATTTTTGAATTTTGCTCTGTAATATGTGAAATTTCTGCATTTTTGCCCCAATATTAGGGGAATTTCTGCAATTTTGCCCCAAAATAAGTTAAATTTCTCTAATTTTGCTTTAAAATAAGGGAAATTCCTGGAATTTTGCCCCAAAATAAGTGGAATTTCTGAGTTTTGCCCCCAAAACAGAAGAATTTCTGGTTTTTTTGCCCCAAGATATAGGGAATTTCTGCCTTTTTGCCCCACAATTAGAGGAATTTCTGCAATTTTGCTCCAAAATACGAGGAATTTCTGCCTATTTGCCCGAAAATAAGAAGAATGCATACCTTTTTGCCATAAAAAAGGGAAATTTCTTCATTTTTGCTCCAAAATAAGGGGAATTTCTGCTTTTTTGCCTCTAAATAAGTGGAATTACTGTCTTTTTCCCCCAAAACAAAGGGAATTTTTGTCTTTTTTGCCCAAAAATAAGGAAAATTTCTGACTTATTACACTGAATAAGTGAAATTTCTGCAATTTTGCCCCAAAATATTTGAAATTTCTGCAATTTTGCCTTAAAATAGGTGAAATTTCTGGAATTTTGCCCCAAAATAAGTGGAATTTCTGAGTTTTTCCCCAAAATAAGGAGAATTTCTGTCTCTTTGCCCAAACATATAGGAAATTTCTGCCTTTTTGCCCCACAATTAGGGGAATTTCTGCAATTTTGCTCCAAAATACGAGGAATTTCTACTTTTTAGCACAAAAATAAGGAGAATGTATACCTTTTGCCACACAAAAAAAAAGAAATTTCTTCATTTTTGCCCCAAAATAAGAGGAATTTCTGCTTTTTTACCTCAAAATATGTGAAATTTCTGCCTTTTTACCCAAAAATAAATGGAATTTCTGTCTTTTTGAACCAAAATAAAAGGAATTTTTGAATTATGCCCTGAAATATGTGAAATTTCTGCAATATTGCCTCAAAATAAAAGAAATTTCCGCATTTTTGCCACGAAATAAAGGGAATTTCTGTCTTTTTGCCCCAAAATAAGCGAAATTTCTGCCTTTTTGCCCCCAAATAAGGGGAATTTCAGCCTTTTTACCTCAAAATATGGGGAAATTCTGCATTTTTGCCACAAAATATTAAGAATATCTGCAATTGTGCTCCAAAATACGAAAAATTTCTGCCTTTTTTCCCTGAAATAAGTGAAATTTCTGCAATTTTGCACAAAAATAAGGGAAATTTCTGCAATTTAGCCCCAAAATAAGAGGAATTTCTGAGTTTTGCCACAAAGTAAGGAGAATTTCTGTCTCTTTGCCCCAACATATAGGGAATTTCTGCCTTTTTGGCCCACAATTAGGGGAATTTCTGCAATTTTGCTTCAAAATATGGGGAATTTCTACTTTTTAGCCCAAAAATAGGGGAATGTATACCTTTTGCCACAAAAAAGGGAAATTTCTTCATTTTTGCCCCACAATAAAAGGAATTTTGGCCTTTTTACCTCAAAATAAGTGAAATTTCTGACTTTTTACCCTAAAATAAACGGATTTTCAGTTTTTTTGCCCAAAATAAAAGGAATTTTTGAATTTTGCCCTGAAATAAGTGAAATTTCTACAATTTTGCCCCAAAATAAGGGAAAATTCTGCATTTTTGCCACAAAATAAGGGGAATTTCTGTGTTTTTGCCCCAAAATAAGGGGAAATTCTGCGTTTTTTCCCTGAAATAAGTGAAATTTCTGTAATTTTGACCCAAAATAAAGGAGATTTCTGCAATTTTGCCCCAAAATAAAGGAAATTTCTGGAATTTTGCCCCAAAATAAGGGGAATTTCTGACTTTTTGCCCTGAAATAAGGAGAATTTCTGTCTTTTTGCCCCAAAATAATGTGAATTTCTGCATTTTTCCTCAAAATTAGGGGAATATGTGCAATTTTGCTTCAAAATATGGGGAATTTCTGCCTTTTTGCACCAATATAAGGGGAATTTCTGAAATTTTGCTCCAAAATACGGAGAATTTCTGCCTTATTGCCCGAAATAAATTGGAATTTCTGCCTTTTTTTCAGAAATATTTGAAATTTCCACAATGTTACCCCAATATAAAAGGAATTTCTGTTTTGGCCCCAAAATTAGAAGAATTTCTGCTTTTTGCCCCAAAATAAGGCAAATTTATGACTTTTTGCCCTGAAATAAGTGAAATTTCTGCAATTTTGCCACAAAATAATGGGAATTTCTGCCTTTTGACAAAATAAGGGGAATTTCAGCATTTTACCTATAAATAAGGGGAATTTCTGTCTTTTTGCCACAAAATATGGGGAATTTCTGCCTTATTGCCCTCAAATAAGAAAAATTTTTGCTTTTCTGCCCCAATTAACGGGAATTTCTGCCTTTTTGCCACAAAGTAAAAGGAATTTCTGCATTTTTTCCACAAAATAATGGGAATTTCAGCACTTTTACCTCAAAATAAGGGGAATTTCTGCCTTTTGCCCAAAATATGGGGAAATTTCTGACTTTTTGTTCCAAAATAAGGAAAATTTCTTCAATTTTGTGACAAAATAAAAGAAATTTCTGCTTTTTGCCCCAAAATAAAAGTAATTTCTGACTTTTTGCCCTGAAATAAATGAAATTTCTGCAATTTGCCCGAAAAAAAAGGAAATTTTTGCCTTATTGCCCCAAAATGAGGGGAATTTCTGCCTTTTTGCCCCGAAATATGGGGAATTTCAGCATTTTACCTCAAAATAATGGGAATTTCAGCATTTTTGCACCATTATATGGAAAATTTCTGCCTTTTTGCCACAAAATAAGAAAAATTTCTGCAATTCTGTTCCAAAATAGAAGAAATTTCTAAAATTTTGCCCCAAAATAAGGTAAATTTCTGATTTTTGCCCCGAAATAAGAAGAATTTATGCATTTTTGCCCCAAAATAAAGGGAATTTCTGCCTTTTTGCCCCAAAATTAGGAGAGTATCTGCAATTTTGCTATAAATACAAGGAATTTCTGCCTCTTTTCCCGAAAATAAGGGGAACTTCTGCCGATTTGCCCCAAATAAAGGGAATTTCCCCATTTTTGCCCCAATATTAGGGGAATTTCTGCAATATTGCTCCAAAATACAGGGAATTTCTGCTTTTTTGCCTGAAATTAAAGAGATTTTCTGCCTTTTTGCCCCCAAACAAAGGAAATTTCTGCAATTTTTTCCCAAATTAAGGGGAATTTCTGCCATTTTGCCCCCAAAAAAGGGGAATTTCTGCCTTTTTGCCCTGAAATATGTGAAATGTCTGCAATTTTACTCCAAAATAAGGTGAATTTCTGCGTTTTTGCCCCAAAATAATGGGAATTTCTGCATTTTAGCCCTAAAATAAGAAAAATTTTTGCTTTTTTTCTCTGAAATAAGTGAAATTTCTACAATTTTGCCATAAAATAAAATAAAATTGCTGCAATTTTTCCCCATAATAAAGTAATTTTCTGCAATTTTGCCCCAAAATAAAGGGAATTTCTGTTTTTTGTTCCCAAATAAGAGAAATTTCTGCAATTTTGCCCTAAAATAAGGGGAATTTCCGCCTTTTGCCCCAAAATAAAGGGAATTTCTGCCTTTTTGCCCCAAAATAAAGAAAATTACTGCATGTTTTACCCCAAAATTAGGTGAATTTCTTCAATTTTGCTCCAAAATACGGGGATTTTCTGCCTTTTTCGCCGAAAATAAAGGGAATTTCTGCAATTTTGCCGCAAAATAAGTGAAATTTCTGCAGTTTTACCCCAAAATAAAGGGGAAGCCCTGCATTTTTGCCATAAAATTAGGGGAATTTCTGCAATTTTGCTCCAAAATACTGGGAATTTCTGCCTTTTTGCCCGAAAATAAAGGGAATGTATACCTTTTTGCCATAAAAAAGGGAAATTTCTTTATTTTTACCCCAAAATAAGGGGATTTTCCACCTTTTTGACTCAAAATAAGTGCAATTTCTGACTTTTCCCAAAAAATAAATGGAATTTCTGTCTTTTTGCCCCAAAATAAGGGGAATTTCTGACTTTTTGCCCTTAAAAAAGTTAAATTTCTAAAATTTTTCCCCAAAATAAGGGAAATGTCTGCCTTTTGCCCCCAAATAGGGGGAATTTCTGCTTTTTTGCCCCAAAATAGCGAGAATTTCAGCCTTTTTACCTCAAAATAAGGGGAATTTCTGCATTTTTGCCTCAAAAATTTGGGAAATTTCTGACTTTTTGCCCAAAATAAGTGAAATTTCTGCAATTTTGCCCAAAAATAAAGGAAATTTCTGAAATTTTGCCCCAAAATAAGTGGAATTTCTGAGCTTTGCCCCACAATAAGGAGAATTTCTGTTTTTTTGCCCCAACATAGAGAGAATTTCTGCTTTTTGCCCCATAATTAGGGGAATTTCTGCATTTTTGCTCCTAAATACGAAGAATTTCTGCTTTTTTTTGCCCGAAAATAAGAAGAATGCATACCTTTTTGCCATAAAAAATGGAAATTTCTTCATTTTTGCTCCAAAATAAGGGGAATTTCTGCTTTTTTGCTTCTAAATAAGTGGAATTTCTGTCTTTTTCCCCCAAAACAAAGGGAATTTCTGTCTTTTTTGCCCCAAAATAAAGAAAATTTCTTTCTTATTACCTTGAAATAAGTGAAATTTCTGCAATTTTGCCCCAAAATAAGGGAAATTTCTGCAATTTAGCCCCAAAATAAGAGGAATTTCTGAGTTTTGCCCCAAAGTAAGGAGAATTTCTGTCTTTTTGGCCCAACATATAGGGAATTTCTGCATTTTTGCTCCACAATTAGAAGAATTTCTGCAATTTTGCTTGAAAATACGGGGAATTTCTACTTTTTAGCCCAAAAATAAGGGGAATGTATACCTTTTGCCACAAAAAAGGGAAATTTCTTCATTTTTGCCCCACAATAAAAGGAATTTTGGCCTTTTTACTTCAAAATAAGTGAAATTTCTGACTTTTTACCATAAAATAAACGGAATTTCTGTTTTTTTTGCCCCAAAATTAAAGGAATTTTTGAATTTTCCCTGAAATAAGTGAAATTTCTACAATTTTGCCCCAAAATAAGGGAAAATTCTGCATTTTTGCAAAAAAATAAGGGGAATTTCTGTGTTATTGCCCCAAAATAAGGGGAATTTCTGCGTCTTTTCCCTGAAATAAGTGAAATTTCTGTAATTTTGACCCAAAATAAAAGAGATTTCTGCAATTTTGCCCCAAAATAAAGGAAATTTCTGGAATTTTGCCCCAAAATAAGGGAAATTTCTGACTTTTTGCCCTGAAATAAGGAGAATTTCTGTCTTTTTGCCCCAAAATAATGTGAATTTCTGCATTTTTCCTCAAAATTAGGGGAATATGTGCAATTTTGCTTCAAAATATGGGGAATTTCTGCCTTTTTGCCCCAAAATAATGGTTATTTCAGCCTTTTTACCACAAAATAAGGGGAATTTATGCCTTTTCTTCAAAATATGGGGAATTTAAGAGTTTTTGTTCCAAAATAAGGAAAATTTCTTCAATTTTGTAACAAAATAAAAGAAATTTTTGCTTTTTGCCCCAAAATAAAAGTAATTTCTGACTTTTTGCCCTGAAATAAATGAAATTTCTGCAATTTGCCCGAAAAGAAAGGAAATTTTTGCCTTTTTGCCGCAAAATGAGGGGAATTTCTGCCTTTTTGCCCCAAAATATGGGGAATTTCAGCATTTTACCTCAAAATAATGGGAATTCCAGCCTTTTTGCACCAAAACATGGAAAATTTCTGCCTTTTTGCCACAAAATAAGAAAAATTTCTGCAATTCTGTTCCAAAATAAAAGAAATTTCTAAAATTTTGCCCCAAAATAAGGTAAATTTCTGATTTTTGCCACGAAATAAGAAGAATTTCTGCATTTTTGCCCCAAAATAAAGGGAATTTCTGCCTTTTTGTCCCAAAATTAGGACAGTATCTGGAATTTTGCTATAAATACAGGGAATTTCTGCCTCTTTTCCCGAAAATAAGGGGAACTTCTGCCGATTTGCCCCAAATAAAGAGAATTTCTGCATTTTTGCCCCAATATTAGGGGAATTTCTGCAATATTGCTCCAAAATACAGGGAATTTCTGCTTTTTTGCCTGAAATTAAAGAGATTTTCTGCCTTTTTGCCCCCAAACAAGTGAAATTTCTGCAATTTTTCACTAAATTAAGGGGAATTTCTGCCATTTTGCCCCCAAAAAAGAGGAATTTCTGCATTTTTGCCCTGAAATATGTAAAATGTCTGCAATTTTACCCCAAAATTAGGTGAATTTCTGCGTTTTTGCCCCAAAATAATGGGAATTTCTGCATTTTTGCCCTAAAATAAGAAAAATTTTTGCTTTTTTTCTCTGAAATAAGTGAGATTTCTACAATTTTGCCATAAAATAAAAAAATATTTCTGCAATTTTTCCCCATAATAAAGTAAATTTCTGCAATTTTGCCCCAAAATAAAGGGAATTTCTGTTTTTTGTTCCCAAATAAGAGAAATTTCTGCAATTTTGCCCTAAAATAAGGGGAATTTCTGCCTTTTGCCCCATAATAAAGGGAATTTCTGCCTTTTTGCCCCAAAATAAAGAAAATTACTGCATGTTTTACCCCAAAATTAGGTGAATTTCTTCAATTTTGCTCCAAAATAGGGGGATTTTCTGCCTTTTTCGCCGAAAATAAAGGGAATTTCTGCAATTTTGCCGCGAAATAAGTGAAATTTCTACAGTTTTACCCCAAAATAAAGGGGAAGCCCTGCATTTTTGCCTTAAAATTAGGGGAATTTCTGCAATTTTGCTCCAAAATACTGGGAATCTCTGTCTTTTTGCCCGAAAATAAAGGGAATGTATACCTTTTTGCCATAAAAAAGGGAAATTTCTTCATTTTTACCCCAAAATAAGGGGATTTTCCGCCTTTTTGACTCAAAATAAGTGCAATTTCTGACTTTTCCCAAAAAATAAACGGAATTTCTGTATTTTTGCCCCAAAATAAGGGGAATTTCTGACTTTTTGCCCTTAAAAAAGTTAAATTTCTAAAATTTTTCCCCAAAATAAGGGAAATGTCTGCCTTTTGCCCCAAAATAAGGGGAATTTCTGCTTTTTTGCCCCAAAATAGCGAGAATTTCAGCCTTTTTACCTCAAAATAAGGGGAATTTCTGCATTTTTGCCTCAAAAATTTGGGAAATTTCTGACTTTTTGCCCAAAATAAGTGAAATTTCTGCAATTTTGCCCAAAAATAAAGGAAATTTCTGAAATTTTGCCCCAAAATAAGTGGAATTTCTGAGCTTTGCCCCACAATAAGGAGAATTTCTGTCTTTTTGCCCCAACATAGAGAGAATTTCTGCCTTTTTGCCCCACAATTAGGGGAATTTCTGCAATTTTGCTCCTAAATACGAGGAATTTCTGCTTTTTTGCCCGAAAATAAGAAGAATGCACAACTTTTTGCCATAAAAAATGGAAATTTCTTCATTTTTGCTCCAAAATAAGGGGAATTTCTGCTTTTTTGCCTCTAAATAAGTGGAATTTCTGTCTTTTTCCCCCAAAACAAAGGGAATTTCTGTCTTTTTTGCCCCAAAATAAGGAAAATTTCTTTCTTATTACCCTGAAATAAGTGAAATTTCTGCAATTTTGCCCCAAAATAAGGGAAATTTCTGCAATTTAGCCCCAAAATAAGAGGAATTTCTGAGTTTTGCCCCAAAGTAAGGAGAATTTCTGTCTTTTTGCCCCAACATATAGGGAATTTCTGCATTTTTGCTCCACAATTAGAAGAATTTCTGCAATTTTGCTTCAAAATACGGGGAATTTCTACTTTTTAGCCCAAAAATAAGGGGAATGTATACCTTTTGCCACAAAAAAAGGAAATTTCTTCATTTTTGCTTTTTTTCTCTGAAATAAGTGAGATTTCTACAATTTTGCCATAAAATAAAAAAATATTTCTGCAATTTTTCCCCATAATAAAGTAAATTTCTGCAATTTTGCCCCAAAATAAAGGGAATTTCTGTTTTTTGTTCCCAAATAAGAGAAATTTCTGCAATTTTGCCCTAAAATAAGGGGAATTTCTGCCTTTTGCCACATAATAAAGGGAATTTCTGCCTTTTTGCCCCAAAATAAAGAAAATTACTGCATGTTTTACCCCAAAATTAGGTGAATTTCTTCAATTTTGCTCCAAAATAGGGGGATTTTCTGCCTTTTTCGCCGAAAATAAAGGGAATTTCTGCAATTTTGCCGCGAAATAAGTGAAATTTCTACAGTTTTACCCCAAAATAAAGGGGAAGCCCTGCATTTTTGCCTTAAAATTAGGGGAATTTCTGCAATTTTGCTCCAAAATACTGGGAATCTCTGTCTTTTTGCCCAAAAATAAAGGGAATGTATACCTTTTTGCCATAAAAAAGGGAAATTTCTTCATTTTTACCCCAAAATAAGGGGATTTTCCGCCTTTTTGACTCAAAATAAGTGCAATTTCTGACTTTTCCCAAAAAAAAAACGAAATTTCTGTATTTTTGCCCCAAAATAAGGGGAATTTCTGACTTTTTGCCCTTAAAAAAGTTAAATTTCTAAAATTTTTCCCCAAAATAAGGGAAATGTCTGCCTTTTGCCCCAAAATAAGGGGAATTTCTGCTTTTTTGCCCCAAAATAGCGAGAATTTCAGCCTTTTTACCTCAAAATAAGGGGAATTTCTGCATTTTTGCCTCAAAAATTTGGGAAATTTCTGACTTTTTGCCCAAAATAAGTGAAATTTCTGCAATTTTGCCCAAAAATAAAGGAAATTTCTGAAATTTTGCCCCAAAATAAGTGGAATTTCTGAGCTTTGCCCCACAATAAGGAGAATTTCTGTCTTTTTGCCCCAACATAGAGAGAATTTCTGCCTTTTTGCCCCACAATTAGGGGAATTTCTGCAATTTTGCTCCTAAATACGAGGAATTTCTGCTTTTTTGCCCGAAAATAAGAAGAATGCACAACTTTTTGCCATAAAAAATGGAAATTTCTTCATTTTTGCTCCAAAATAAGGGGAATTTCTGCTTTTTTGCCTCTAAATAAGTGGAATTTCTGTCTTTTTCCCCCAAAACAAAGGGAATTTCTGTCTTTTTTGCCCCAAAATAAGGAAAATTTCTTTCTTATTACCCTGAAATAAGTGAAATTTCTGCAATTTTGCCCCAAAATAAGGGAAATTTCTGCAATTTAGCCCCAAAATAAGAGGAATTTCTGAGTTTTGCCCCAAAGTAAGGAGAATTTCTGTCTTTTTGCCCCAACATATAGGGAATTTCTGCATTTTTGCTCCACAATTAGAAGAATTTCTGCAATTTTGCTTGAAAATACGGGGAATTTCTACTTTTTAGCCCAAAAATAAGGGGAATGTATACCTTTTGCCACAAAAAAGGGAAATTTCTTCATTTTTGCCCCACAATAAAAGGAATTTTGGCCTTTTTACTTCAAAATAAGTGAAATTTCTGACTTTTTACCATAAAATAAACGGAATTTCTGTTTTTTTGCCCCAAAATAAAGGAATTTTTGAATTTTCCCTGAAATAAGTGAAATTTCTACAATTTTGCCCCAAAATAAGGGAAAATTCTGCATTTTTGCAAAAAAATAAGGGGAATTTCTGTGTTATTGCCCCAAAATAAGGGGAATTTCTGCGTCTTTTCCCTGAAATAAGTGAAATTTCTGTAATTTTGACCCAAAATAAAAGAGATTTCTGCAATTTTGCCCCAAAATAAAGGAAATTTCTGGAATTTTGCCCCAAAATAAGGGAAATTTCTGACTTTTTGCCCTGAAATAAGGAGAATTTCTGTCTTTTTGCCCCAAAATAATGTGAATTTCTGCATTTTTCCTCAAAATTAGGGGAATATGTGCAATTTTGCTTCAAAATATGGGGAATTTCTGCCTTTTTGCCCCAAAATAACGAGAATTTCAGCCTTTTTACCTCAAAATAAGGGGAATTTATGCCTTTTCTTCAAAATATAGGGAATTTCTGACTTTTTGTTCCAAAATAAGGAAAATTTCTTCAATTTTGTACCAAAATAAAAGAAATTTCTGCTTTTTGCCCCAAAATAAAAGTAATTTCTGACTTTTTGCCCTGAAATAAATGAAATTTCTGCAATTTTCCCGAAAAAGGGGAAATTTTTGCATCTTTGCCCCAAAATAAGGGTAATTTCTGCCTTTTTGCCCCAAAATATGGGGAATTTCAGCATTTTACCTCAAAATAATGGGAATTTCAGCCTTTTTGCACCAAAATATGGAAAATTTCTGTCTTTTTGCCACAAAATAAGAAAAATTTCTGCAATTCTGTTCCAAAATAAAAGAAATTTCTAAAATTTTGCCCCAAAATAAGGTAAATTTCTGATTTTTGCCCCGAAATAAAAAGAATTTCTGCATTTTTGCCCCAAAATAAAGGGAATTTCTGCCTTTTTGCCCCAAAAAAGGAGAGTATCTGCAATTTTGCTATAAATACAGGGAATTTCTGCCTCTTTTCCCGAAAATAAGGGGAACTTCTGCCGATTTGTCCCAAATAAAGGGAATTTTTGCATTTTTGCCCCAATATTAGGGGAATTTCTGCAATATTGCTCCAAATACAGGGAATTTCTGCCTTTTTGCCCGAAATTAAAGAGATTTTCTGCCTTTTTGCCCCCAAACAAGGGAAATTTCTGCAATTTTTCTCCAAATTACGGGGAATTTCTGCCATTTTGCTTCCAAAAAAGGGGAATTTCTGCCTTTTTGCCCTGAAATATGTGAAATGTCTGCAATTTTACCCCAAAATAAGGTGAATTTCTGCGTTTTTGCCCCAAAATAATGGGAATTTCTGAATTTTTGCCCTAAAATAAAAAAATTTTTGCTTTTTTTCTCTGAAATAAGTGAAATTTCTACAATTTTGCCATAAAATAAAATAAAATTTCTGCAATTTTTCCCCATAATAAAGTAATTTTCTGCAATTTTGCCCCAAAATAAAGGGAATTTCTGTTTTTTGTCCCCAATTAAGAGAAATTTCTGCAATTTTGCCCTAAAATAAGGGGAATTTCTGCCTTTTGCCCCAAAATAAAAAGAATTTCTGCCTTTTTGCCCCAAAATAAAGAAAATTACTGCATGTTTTACCCCAAATTTAGGTGAACTTCTTCAATTTTGCTCCAAAATACGGGGATTTTCTGCCTTTTTTGCCGAAAATAAAGGGAATTTCTGCAATTTTGCCGCGAAATAAGTGAAATTTCTGAAGTTTTACCCCAAAATAAAGAGGAAGCCCTGCATTTTTGCCATAAAATTAGGAGAATTTCTGCAATTTTGCTCCAAAATACTGGGAATTTCTGCCTTTTACTCGAAAATAAAGGGAATGTATACCTTTTTGCCATAAAAAAGGGAAATTTCTTCATTTTTACCCCAAAATAAGGGGATTTTCCGCCTTTTTGACTCAAAATAAGTGCAATTTCTGACTTTTCCCAAAAAATAAACGGAATTTCTGTCTTTTTGCCCCAAAATAAGGGGAATTTCTGACTTTTTGCCCTTAAAAAAGTTAAATTTCTAAAATTTTTCCCCAAAATAAGGGAAATGTCTGCCTTTTGCCCCCAAATAGGGGGAATTTCTGCTTTTTTGCCCCAAAATAGCGAGAATTTCAGCCTTTTTACCTCAAAATAAGGGGAATTTCTGCATTTTTGCCCCAAAAATTTGGGAAATTTCTGACTTTTTGCCCAAAATAAGTGAAATTTCTGCAATTTTGCCCAAAAATAAAGGAAATTTCTGAAATTTTGCCCCAAAATAAGTGGAATTTCTGAGCTTTGCCCCACAATAAGGAGAATTTCTGTCTTTTTGCCCCAACATAGAGAGAATTTCTGCCTTTTTGCCACACAATTATGGGAATTTCTGCAATTTTGCTCCTAAGTACGAGGAATTTCTGCTTTTTTGCCCGAAAATAAGAAGAATGCATACTTTTTGCCATAAAAAATGGAAATTTCTTCATTTTTGCTCCAAAATAAGGGGAATTTCTGCTTTTTTGCCTCTAAATAAGTGGAATTTCTGTCTTTTTACCCCAAAACAAAGGGAATTTCTGTCTTTTTTGCCCCAAAATAAGGAAAATTTCTTTCTTATTACCCTGAAATAAGTGAAATTTCTGCAATTTTGCCCCAAAATAAGGGAAATTTCTGCTTTTTTTCCCACAAATAAGAGAAATTTCTGCCTTTTTGCCCACAAATAAGGGGAATTTCAGCTTTTTTACCTCAAAATAAGGAGAATTTCTGCATTTTTTGCCACAAAATATTAGGAATTTCTGCCCTTTTGCCCTTAAATAAGAAAAAATTCTGCCTTTTTTCCTGAAATAAGTGAAATTTCTGCAATTTTGCCTTAAAATAAGTGAAATTTCTGCAATTTTGCCCCAAAATAAGTGGAATTTTTGATTTTGCCCCAAAATAAGGAGAATTTCTGATTTTTGCACTAACATATAAGGAATTTCTGCCTTTTTGCCCCACAATTAGGGGAATTTCTGCAATTTTACTTTAAAATATGGGGAATTTCTGCTTTTTAGCCCGAAAATAAAGGGAATGTATACCTTTTGCCACAAAAAAAGAAAATTTCTTCATTTTTGCTTCAAAATAAGGGGAATTTCTGCTTTTTTGCCTCTAAATAAGTGTAATTTCTGTATTTTCCCCCAAAACAAAGAAAATTTCTGTCTTTATTGCCCCAAAATAGGAAAATTTCTGACTTATTACCCTGAAATAAGTGAAATTTCTGCAATTTTGCCACAAAATAAGGGAAATTTCTGCCTTTTTGCCCCCAAATACAGGGAATTTCAGCATTTTTACCTCAAAATAAGAGGAATTTCTTCTTTTTTGGCCCAAACTATAGGAAATTTCTGCCTCTTTGCCCCAAATTAAGAAAAATTTCTGCAATTTTGTACCAAAATAAAAGAAATCTCTGCCTTTTCCCCAAAATAAGAAAATTTCTGCATTTTTTTCTGAAATAAGTAAAATTTCTGCAATTTTGCCCCAAAATAAGTGAAATTTCTTCAATTTTGCCCTAAAATAAGGGAAATTTCTGAAATTTTGCCCCAAAATAAGTGGAATTTCTGAGTTTTGCCCCAAAAAAAGGAGAATTTCTGTCTTTTTGCGCGAACACATAGGGATTTTCTGCCTTTTTGCCCCACAATTAGGGGAATTTCTGCAATTTTGCTCCAAAATACGGGGAATTTCTGCCTTTTTGCCCGAAAATAAGAAGAATGCATAACTTTTTGCCATATAAAAGGGAAATTTCTTTATTTTTGCTCCAAAATAAGGGGAATTTCTGACTTTTTGCCTCTAAATAAGTGGAATTTCTGTCTTTTTCCCCCAAAACAAAGGGAATTTCTGTCTTTTCTGCCACAAAATAAGGAAAATTTCGGACTTATGCCCTGAAATAAGTGAAATTTCTGCAATTTTGCCACAAAATAAGGGAAATTTCTGCCGTTTTGCCCACAAATAAGGGGAATTTCAGCCTTTTTACCTCAAAATAAAAGGAATTTCTGCATTTTTGCCACAAAATATTAGGAATTTCTGTCTTTTTGCCCCAAAATAAGGAAAATTTCTGCCTTTTTTCCCTGAAACAAGTGAAATTTCTGCAATTTTACCCCAAAATAAGTGAAATTTCTTCAATTTTGCCCAAAAATAAGGGAAATTTCTGGAATTTTGCCCCAAAATAAATGGAATTTCTGAATTTTTCCCCAAAATAAGGAGAATTTCTGTCTTTTTTCCTTAACATATAGGAAATTTCTGCTTATTTGTCCCACATTTAGGGGAATTTCTGCAATTTTGCTCCAAAATATGGGGAATTTCTGCCTTTTAGCCCGAAAATAAAAGGAATGTATACCTTTTGCCTCAAAAAAAGGAAAATTTCTTGATTTTTGCCCCATAATAAGAAAAATTTCTGCCTTTTTACTTCAAAATAAGTGATATTACTGCCTTTTTACCCCAAAATAAACGGAATTTCTGATTTTTGCCTCAAAATAAAAAAAAATTTGAATTATGCTCTGAAATAAGTGAAATTTCTGCAATTTTGCCCCAAAATAAAAAAAATTTCTGCCTTTTTGCCACAAAATAAAGGGAATTTCTGTGTTTTTGCCCCAAAATAAAAGAAATTTCTGCATTTTTGCCCCCAAGTAAGGAGAATTTCAGACTTTTTACCTCAAAATAAAGGGAATTTCTGCATTTTTTGCCACAAAATATTAAGAATTTCTGCCATTGTGCTCCAAAATACGGAAAATTTCTGCTTCTTTACCCTGAAATATGTGAAATTTCTGCAATTTTGACCCAAAATAAGTGAAATTACTGCAATTTTGCCCCAAAATAAAGGAAATTTTTGCAATTTTGCCCCAAAATAAGTGGAATTTCTGAGTTTTCCTCGAAAATAAGGAGAATTTCTGTTTTTTTGCCCCAACATATAGGGAATTTCTTCATTTTTGCCCCACAATTAGGGGAATTTCTGCAATTTAGCTCCAAAATACTGGGTATTTCTGCTTTTTTGCCCGAAAATAATGGGTATGTATACCTTTTGCCACAAAAAAGGGATATTTCTTCATTTTTGCCCCAAAATAAGAGGAATTTCTGACTTATTTCTTCAAAATAAGTGAAATTTCTGCCTTTTTACCCAAAAATAAATGGAATTTCTGTCTTTTTGCCCAAAAATAAAAGGAATTTTTGAATTATGCCCTGAAATAAGTAAAATTTCTGCAATTTTGCCCCAAAAGAAAAGAAATTTCTGCAATTTTTTCTTATAATAAAGGAATTTTCTGCAATTTTGCCCCAAAATAAAAGGAATTTCTGTTTTTTGTCGCCAAATAAGGGAAATTTCTGCGATTTTGCCATAAATAAGGGGAATTTCTGCCTTTTGCCCCAAAATAAAAGGAATTTCTGCCTTTTTGCCCCGAAATAAAGAAAATTTCTGCATGTTTTACCCCAAAATTAGGTGAATTTCTGCAATTTTGTCTCAAAATACGGGGATTTTCTCACTTTTTCGCCGAAAATAAAGGGAATTTTTGCCATTTTTCCGCAAAATAAGTGAAATTTCTGCAGATTTACCCCAAAATAAGGGGAAGCTCTGCATTTTTGCCCCAAAATTATGGGAATTTCTGCAATTTTGCTCCAAAATACAGGGAATTTCTGCCTTTTTGCCCGAAAATAGAGGGAATGTATACCTTTTGCCATAAAAAAGGGTAATTTCTTCATTTTTACCCCAAAATAAGGGGATTTGCCACCTTTTTGACCCAAAATAAGTGCAATTTCTGGATTTTCCCAAAAATATACGGAATTTCTGTCTTTTTGCCCCAAAATAACGGGAATTTCTGATTTTTGCCCTAAAATAAGTTAAATTTCTAAAATTTTTCCCCAAAATAAGGGAAATGTCTGCTTTTTGACCCAAAATAAGAAGAATTTCTGACTTTTTGCCCCAAAATAAGGGGAATTTCAGCCTTTTTACCTAAAAATAAGGAGAATTTTTGCATTTTTGCCACAAAATATGGGAAATTTCTGCCTTTTTGCCCAAAATAAGAAAAATTTCTACAATTTTGTATCAAAATAAAAGAAATTTCTGCCTTTTTCCCCAAAATAAGAAAATTTCTGTTTTTTTCCCTGAAATAAGAGAAATTTCTGCAATTTTGCCACAAAATAAGTGAAATTTCTGCAATTTTGCCCCAAAATAAGGGTAATTTCTGGAATTTTGCCCCAAAATAAGTGGAATTTATGAGTTTTGCCCCAAATAAGGAGAATTTCTGTCTTTTTGCTCAAACATATAGGGAATTTCTGCCTTTTTGCCCCACAATTAGGGGAATTTCGGCAATTTTGCTCTAAAATACGGAGAATTTCTTCCTTTTTGCCAGAAAATAAGAAGAATGCATAACTTCTTGCCATAAAAAAGGGAAATTTCTTCATTTTTGCTCCAAAATAAGGGGAATTTCTGCTTTTTTGCCTCTAAATAAGTGGAATTTCTGTCTTTTTCCCCCAAAACAAAGGGAATTTCTGTCTTTTTTGCCCCAAAATAAGAAAAATTTCTGACTTATTACCCTGAAATAAGTGAAATTTCTGCAATTTTCCCCCAAAATAAGGGAAATTTCTGTCTTTTGGCTCCCAAATAAGGGGAATTTCCTTCTGTTTACCTCAAAATAAGGGGAATTTCTGCAATTTTGCCCCAAAATAAGGGAAATTTTTGAAATTTTGCACCAAAATAAGTGGAATTTCTGAGTTTTGCCCCAAAATAAGGAGAATTTATGTCTTTTTGCCCCAACATATAGAGAATTTCTGCCTTTTTGCAACACAATTAGGGGAATTTCTGCAATTTTGCTCCAAAATACAGAGAATTTCTGCTTTTTGCTCGAAAATTAGAAGAATGCATGACTTTTTGCCATTAAAAAGGGAAATTTCTTCATTTTTGCTCCAAAATAAGGGGAATTTCTTCTTTTTTGCCTCTAAATAAGTGGAATTTCTGTTTTTTCCCCCAAAATAAAGGGAATTTCTGTCTTTTTGGCCCAAAAATAAGGAAAATTTCTGACTTATTACCCTGAAATAAGTGAAATTTCTGCAATTTTGCACCAAAATAAGGGAAATTTCTGCCTTTTTGACCCAAATAAAGGGAATTTCAGCATTTTTACCTCAAAATAAGGGAAATTTCTGCATTTTTGCCACAAAATATTAGGAATTTCTGACTTTTTACTTCAAAAAAGAAAATTTCTGCCTTTTTTCCCTGAAATAAGTGAAATTTCTGCAATTTTGCCCCAAAGTAAGTGAAATTTCTGCAATTTTGCCCTAAAATAAGAAAAATTTCATGAATTTTGCCCCAAAATAAGTTGAATATCTGAGTTTTGCCCCAAAATAAGGAGAATTTCTGTATTTTTGCCCTAACATATAGGGAATTTCTGCCTTTTTGCCCCACAATTAGGGGAATTTCTGCAATTTTGCTCCAAAATTCGGGGAATTTCTGCTTTTTAGCCCGAAAATAAGGGGAATGCATACCTTTTGCCATTAAAAAGGGAAATTTCTTCATTTTTGCTCCAAAATACGAGGAATTTCTGCCATTTTGCCTCTAAATAAGTGGAATTTCTGAGTTTTGCCCCAAAATAAGGAGAATTTCTGTATTTTGCCCCAACATATAGAGAATTTCTGCCTTTTTGCCCCACAATTAGGGGATTTTCTGCAATTTTGCTCCAAAATACGGGGAATTTCTGCTTTTTTGCCCGAAAATAAGGGGAATGCATACCTTTTTGCAATAAAAAAGGGAAATTTCTTCATTTTTGCTCCAAAATACGAGGAATTTCTGCCATTTTGCCTCTAAATAAGTGGAATTTCTGAGTTTTGCCTCAAAATAAGGAGAATTTCTCTATTTTGCCCCAACATATAGAGAATTTCTGCCTATTTGCCCCACAATTAGGGTATTTTCTGCACTTTTGCTCAAAAATACGGGGAATTTCTGCCTTTTTGCCCGAAAATAAGTGGAATGCATCCTTTTTTGCCATAAAAAAGGGAAATGTCTTCATTTTTGCTCCAAAATAAGGGGAATTTCTGCCTTTTTGCCTCTAAATAAGTGGAATTTCTGTCTTTTTCCCCCAAAACGAAGGGAATTTCTGTCTTTTTTGCCCAAAAATAAGAAAAATTTCTGACTTATTACCCTGAAATAAGTGAAATTTCTGCAATTTTTCCCCTAATAAGGGAAATTTCTGCCTTTTTGCCCTGAAATATGTGAAATATCTGCAATTTTAACCCAAAATATGGTGAATTTCTGCCTTTTTGCCCCAAAATAATGGGAATTTCTGACTTTTTGCCCCAAAATAAGAAAAATTTTTACTTTTTTTCTCTGAAATAATTGAAATTTCTGCAATTTTGCCCTAAAATAAGGGAAATTTCTGCAATTTTCCCCCATAATATGGGAAATTTCTGCAATCTTGCCCCAAAATAATGGGAATTTCTGTTTTTGCCCCCAAATAAAGGAAATTTCTGCAATTTTGCCCTAAAATAAGAGGAATTTCTGCCTTTTGCCCCAAAATAAGGAGAATATCTGCCTTTTTGCCCCAAAATAAAGAAAATTACTGTATTTTTTACCACAAAATAAGTGAATTTCTGCAATTTTGCTCCAAACTACGGGGATTTTCTGCCTTTTTCGCCGAAAATAAGGGGAATTTCTGCCACTTTACCGTGAAATAAGTGAAATTTTTGCCTTTTCACCAAAAATAAACGAAATTTCTGTATTTTTGCCCCAAAATAAGGGGAATTTCTGACTTTTTGCCCGAAAATAAGGGAAATTTTAGCCTTTTTACCCCAAAATAAGGGGAATTTCTGCCATTCGGCCACGAAATAAGAAAATTTCTACCTTTTTTCTGTAATAAGTGAAATTTTTGCAATTTTGCCCCAAAATAAGGGAAATTTCTGCAATTTTGCTCAAATGTAAAGGAAATTTCTGCAATTTTGCCCCAAAATAAGGTGAATTTCTGACTTTTTGCCCGAAAATTATGAGAATTTCTGCAATTTTGCTTCAAAATACGGGAAATTTCTGCCTTTTATTCCCAAAATAAAGGGAATTTCTGCATTTTCCCCCAATATTTGGGTAATTTCTGCATTTTACCTCTAAATAAAGGGAATTTCTGCATTTTACCTCAAAATAAGAAGAATTTCTGCGTTTTGCCCCAAATTATGGGGAATTTCTGCCTTTTTGTTCCAAAATAAGGAAAATTTCTTCAATTTTGTACCATAATAAAAGAAATTTCTACTTTTTGCCCCAAAATAAGGGGAATTTCTGAATTTTTGCTTTGAAATAAATGAAATTTCTACTATTTTGCCCGAAAATAAGGGAAATTTGTGCCTTATTGCTTCAAAATAAAGGGAATTTCTGCCTTTGCCCCAAAATATGTGGAATTTCAGCATTTTACCTCAAAATAAGGGGAATTTCAGAATTTTTGCAACAAAATATGGAGAATTTTTGCCTTTTTGCCCCAAAATATGGGGAATTTCTGCATTTTTGCACCAATATTAGGGGAATTTCTGCAATTTTGCTCCAAAATACAGGTCATTTCTGCCTTTTTGCCCGAAATTAAGTGGAATTTCTGCCTTTTTGTCCCGAAATAAGTGAAATTTCTTCAATTATAGCCAAAAATTAGGGATTTCATCTTTTTGCCCCAAAATAAGAGGAATTTCTGTCATTTTGCCCTGAAATATTTGAAATATCTGCAATTTTACTCCAAAATAAGGGGAATTTCTGCCTTTTGTCCCAAAATTAGGGGAATTTCTGCAATTTTGCTCCAAAATACGGGGAATTTCTGCCTTTTTGCCCGAAAATAAGGGGAATGCATACCTTTTTGCCATAAAAAAGGGAAATTTCTTCATTTTTGCTCCAAAATAAGAGGAAATTCTGCCATTTTTCCTCTAAATAAGTGGAATTTCTGAGTTTTGCCCCAAAATAAGGAGAATTTCTGTATTTTGCCCAAACATATAGAGAATTTCTGCCTTTTTGCCCCACAATTAGGGGATTTTCTGCAATTTTGCTCCAAAATACGTGGAATTTCTGCCTTTTTGCCCGAAAATAAGGAGAATGCATATGTTTTTGCAATTAAAAAGGGAAATTTCTTCATTGTTGCTTCAAAATAAGGGGATTTTCTCACTTTTTGCCTCTAAATAAGTGGAATTTCTGTCTTTTTCCCCCCAAACTAAGGGAATTTCTTTCTTTTTTGGCCCAAAATAAGGAAAATTTCTGACTTATTACCCTGAAATAAGTGAAATTTCTCCAATTTTGCCCAAAAATAAGGTAAATTTCTGTCTTTTTGCCCTGAAATATGTGAAATATTTGCAATTTTAACCCAAAATAAAGAGAATTTCTGCCTTTTGCCACAAAATAATTGGAATTTCTGCTATTTTGTCCCAAAATAAGAAAAATTTTTGCTTTTTTTCTCTGAAATAAGTGAAATTTCTGCAATTTTGCTCTAAAATGAGAGAAATTTCTGCAATTTTTTCCCATAATAATGGAAATTTCTGCAATTTTGACCCAAAATAAGGGGAATTTCTGTTTTTTGCCCCCAAATAAGGAAAATTTCTGCAATTTTGCCCTAATATAAGGGGAATTTCTGCCTTTTGCCCCAAAATAAAGAGAATATCTGCCTTTGGCCCCCAAAAAAAGAAAATTACTGTATTTTTTTACTCCAAAATAAGTGAAATTTCTGCAATTTTGCCCCAAAATAAGTGGAATTTCTGATTTTGGCCCAAAATAAAGAGAATTTCTGACTTTTTGCACTAACATATAAGGAATTTCTGCCTTTTTGCCCCACAATTAGGGGAATTTCTGCAATTTTGCTCCAAAATATGGGGAATTTCTGCTTTTTAGCCCGAAAATAAGGGGAATGTATACCTTTTGCCACAAAAAAGGGAAATTTCTTCATTTTTGCTCTAAAATAAGGGGAATTTCTGTTTTTTGCCTCTAAATAAGTGTAATTTCTGTATTTTCCCCCAAAACAAAGAAAATTTCTGTCTTTATTGCCCTAAAATAGGAAAATTTCTGACTCAATACCCTAAAAAAAGTGAAATTTCTGCAATTTTGCCCCAAAATAAGGGAAATTTCTGCCTTTTTGCCCCCAAATACAGGGAATTTCAGCATTTTTACCTCAAAATAAGGGGTATTTCTGCATTTTTGGCCCAAACTATAGGAAATTTCTGCCTCTTTGCCCCAAATTTAGAAAAATTTCTGCAATTTTGTACCAAAATAAAAGAAATTTCTGCCTTTTCCCCAAAATAAGAAAATTTCTGCATTTTTTTCTGAAATAAGTGAAATTTCTGCAATTTTGCCCCATAATAAGTGAAATTTCTTCAATTTTGCCCCAAAATTAGGGAAATTTCTGGAATTTTGCTCCAAAATAAGTGGAATTTCTGAGTTTTGCCCCAAAAAAAGGAGAATTTCTGTCTTTTTGCCCGAACATATAGGGAATTTCTGCCTTTTTGCCCGACAATTAGGGTAATTTCTGCAATTTTGCTCCAAAATACGGGGAATTTCTGCCTTATTGCCCGAAAATAAGAAGAATGCATAACTTTTTGCCATAAAAAAGGGAAATTTCTTTATTTTTGCTCCAAAATAAGGGGAATTTCTGACTTTTTGCCTCTAAATAAGTGGAATTTCTGTCTTTTTCCCCCAAAACAAAGGGAATTTCTGTCTTTTCTGCCACAAAATAAGGAAAATTTCTTACTTATGCTCTGAAATAAGTGAAATTTCTGCAATTTTGCCACAAAATAAGGGAAATTTCTGCCGTTTTGCCCCCAAATAAGGGGAATTTCAGACTTTTTACCTCAAAATAAAAGGAATTTCTGCATTTTTGCCACATAATATTAGGAATTTCTGCTTTTTTGCCCCAAAATAAGGAAAATTTCTGCCTTTTTTCCCTGAAATAAGTGAAATTTCTGCAATTTTACCCCAAAATAAGTGAAATTTCTTCAATTTTGCCCAAAAATAAGGGAAATATCTGGAATTTTGCCCCAAAATAAGTGGAATTTCTGAATTTTTCCCCAAAATAAGGAGAATTTCTGTCTTTTTTCCTTAACATATAGGAAATTTCTGCTTTTTTGTCCCACATTTAGGGGAATTTCTGCAATTTTGCTCCAAAATACGGGGAATTTCGGCCTTTTAGCCCGAAAATAAGGGGAATGTATACCTTTTGCCTCAAAAAAAGGAAATTTCTTCATTTTTGCCCCAAAATAAGAAAAATTTTTGCCTTTTTACTTCAAAATAAGTGAAATTACTGCCTTTTTACCCAAAAATAAATGGAATTTCTGATTTTTGCCTCAAAATAAAAAAAAATTTTGAATTATGCCCTGAAATAAGTGAAATTTCTGCAATTTTGCCCAAAATGAAAGAAATTTCTGCCTTTTTGCCACAAAATAAAGGGAATTTCTGTGTTTTTGCCCCAAAATAAGGGAAATTTCTGCCTTTTTGCCCCAAATAAAGGGGAATTTCAGCCTTTTTACCTCAAAATAAGGGGAATTTCTGCATTTTTTGCCACAAAATATTAAGAATTTCTGCCATTGTGCTCCAAAATACGAAAAATTTCTGCTTCTTTACCCTGAAATATGTGAAATTTCTGGAATTTTGCCCCAAAATAAGTGAAATTTCTGGAATTTTGCCCCAAAATAAGTGGAATTTCTGTCTTTTTGCCCCAACATATAAGGAATTTCTGCATTTTTGCCCCACAATTAGGGGAATTTCTGCAATTATACTGGGTATTTCTGCTTTTTTGCCCGAAAATAATGGGTATGTATACCTTTTGCCACAAAAAAAGGGAAATTTCTTCATTTTTGCCCCAAAATAAGAGGAATTTCTGACTTATTTCTTCAAAATAAGTGAAATTTCTGCCTTTTTACCCAAAAATAAACGGAATTTCTGTCTTTTTGCCCCAAAATAAAAGGAATTTTTGAATTATGCCCTGAAATAAGTGAAATTTCTGCAATTTTGCCTTAAAAGAAAAGAAATTTCTGCAATTTTCCCCATAATAAAGGTATTTTCTGCAATTTTGCCCCAAAATAAAGGGAATTTCTGTTTTTTGTCGCCAAATAAGAAAAATTTCTGCAATTTTGCCATAAATAAGGGGAATTTCTGCCTTTTGCCCCAAAATCAAAGGAATTTCTGCCTTTTTGCCCCGAAATAAAGAAAATTACTGCATGTTTTACCCCAAAATTAGGTGAATTTCTGCAATTTTGTCTCAAAATACGGGGATTTTCTCACTTTTTCGCCGAAAATAAAGAGAATTTTTGCCATTTTTCCGCGAAATAAGTGAAATTTCTGCAGTTTTATCCCAAAATAAGAAGAAGCTCTGCATTTTTGCCCCAAAATTATGGGAATTTCTGCAATTTTGCTCCAAAATACGGGGAATTTCTGCCTTTTTGCCTGAAAATAGAGGGAATGTATACTTTTTGCCATAAAAAAGGGAAATTTCTTCATTTTTACCCCAAAATAAGGGTATTTGCCACCTTTTTGACCCAAAATAAGTGCAATTTCTGAATTTTTCCAAAAATATACGGAATTTCTGTCTTTTTGCCCCAAAATAACGGGAATTTCTGATTTTTGCCCTAAAATAAGTTAAATTTCTAAAATTTTTCCCCAAAATAAGGGAAATGTCTGCTTTTTGACCCAAAATAAGAAGAATTTCTGACTTTTTGCCGCAAAATAAGGGGAATTTCAGCCTTTTTACCTCAAAATAAGGGGAATTTCTGCATTTTTGCCACAAAATATGGGAAATTTCTGCCTTTTTGCCCAAAATAAGAAAAATTTCTACAATTTTGTACCAAAATAAAAGAAATTTCTGCCTTTTTCCCCAAAATAAGAAAATTTCTGTTTTTTTCCCTGAAATAAGAGAAATTTCTGCAATTTTGCCACAAAATAAGTGAAATTTCTGCATTTTTGCCCCAAAATAAGGGAAATTTCTGGAATTTTGCCCCAAAATAAGTGGAATTTCTGAGTTTTGCCCCAAAATAAGAAGAATTTCTGTCTTTTTTGCCCCCAAATAAGAAAAATTTTTGACATATTACCCTTAAATAAGTGAAATTTCTGCAATTTTTCCCCAAAATAAGGAAAATTTCTGCTTTTTTGCTTCCAAGTAAGGGCATTTCAGCATTTTTACCTCAAAATAATGGTTATTTCTGTATTTTTGCCCCAAAATATGGGAAATTTCTGCCATTGTGCCCCAAAATAAGAAATATTCTGCTTTTTTCCCCTGAAATAAGTGAAATTTCAGCAATTTTGCCCCAAAATAAGGGAAGTTTCTGCCTTTTTGCCCCCAAATAAAGGGAATTTCAGCATTTTTACCTCAAAATAAGGGAAATTTCTGAATTTTTGCAACAAAATATTAGGAATTTCTGACTTTTTACTCCAAAAAAAAAATTTCTACCTTTTTTCCCTGAAATAAGTGAAATTTCTGCAATTTTGCCCCAAAGTAAGTGAAATTTCTACAATTTTGCCCTAAAATAAGGGAAATTTCATGAATTTTGCCCCAAAATAAGTGTAATTTCTGAGTTTTGCCCCAAAATAAGGAGAATTTCTGTCTTTTTGCCCTAACATATAGGGAATTTCTGCATTTTTTCCCCACAATTAGGGGAATTTCTGCAATTTTGCTCCAAAATACGGGGAATTTCTGCATTTTAGCCCGAAAATAAGGGGAATGCATACCTTTTGCCATTAAAAAGTGAAATTTCTTTATTTTTGCTCCAAAATAAGAGTAATTTCTGCCATTTTGCCTCTAAATAAGTGGAATTTCTGAGTTTTGCCCCAAAATAAGGAGAATTTCTGTATTTTGCCCCAACATATAGAGAATTTTTGCCTTTTTGCCCCACAATTAGGGGATTTTCTGCAATTTTGCTCCAAAATACGGGGAATTTCTGCTTTTTTGCCCGAAAATAAGGGGAATGCATAACTTTTTGCAATAAAAAAGGGAAATTTCTTCATTTTTGCTCCAAAATACGAGGAATTTCTGCAATTTTGCCTCTAAATAAGTGGAATTTCTGAGTTTTGCCCCAAAATAAGGAGAATTTCTGTATTTCGCCCCAACATATAGAGAATTTCTGCCTTTTGCCCCACAATTAGGGGATTTTCTGCACTTTTGCTCCAAAATACGGGGAATTTCTGCCTTTTTGCCCGAAAATAAAAGGAATGCATACTTTTTGCCATAAAAAAGGGAAATGTCTTCATTTTTTCTCCAAAATAAAGGGAATTTCTGCCTTTTTGCCTCTAAATAAGTGGAATTTCTGTCTTTTCCCCCCAAAACTAAGGGAATTTTTGTCTTTTTTGCCCAAAAATAAGGAAAATTTCTGACTTATTACCTTGAAATAAGTGAAATTTCTGCAATTTTCCCTTTAATAAGGGAAATTTCTGCCTTTTTGCCCTGAAATATGTGAAATATCTGCAATTTTAACCCAAAATATGGTGAATTTCTGCCTTTTTGCCCCCAAATAATGGGAATTTCTGACTTTTTGTCCCAAAATAAGAAAAATTTTTGCTTTTTTTCTCTGAAATAAGTGAAATTTCTGCAATTTTGCCCTAAAATAAGGGAAATTTCTGCAATTTTTCCCCATAATATGGGAAATTTCTGCAATTTTGCCCCAAAATAATGGGAATTTCTGTTTTTATCCCCAAATAAAGGAAATTTCTGCAATTTTGCCCTAAAATAAGAGGAATTTCTGCCTTTTGCCCCAAAATAAGGAGAATATCTGCCTTTTTGCCCCAAAATAAAGAAAATTACTGTATTTTTTACCACAAAATAAGTGAATTTCTGCAATTTTGCTCCAAAATACGGGGATTTTCTGCCTTTTTCGCCGAAAATAAGGGGAATTTCTGCCACTTTGCCGTGAAATAAGTGAAATTTTTGCCTTTTCACCAAAAATAAACGAAATTTCTATATTTTTGCCCAAAAATAAGGGGAATTTCTGACTTTTTGCCCGAAAATAAGGGAAACTTTAGCTTTTTTACCTCAAAATAAGGGGAATTTCTGCCTTTCTGCCACAAAATAAGAAAATTTCTAACTTTTTTGTGTAATAAGTGAAATTTTTGCAATTTCGCCCCAAAATAAGGGAAATTTCTCAATTTTGCTCAAATGTAAAGGAAATTTCTGCAATTTTGCCCCAAAATAAGGGGAATTTCTGACTTTTTGCTCCCGAAAAAAGGAAATTTTCTGTCTTTTTGCTCCAAAAAAAGGAGAATTTCTGACTTTTTGCCCGAAAATTATGAGAATTTCTGCAATTTTGCTTCAAAATACGGGGAATTTCTGACTTTTATCCCTAAAATAAAGGGAATTTCTGCATTTTCCCCAAATATTTGGGTAATTTCTGCATTTTACCTCTAAATAAAGGGAATTTCTGCATTTTACCTCAAAATAAAAAGAAATACTGCGTTTTGCCCCAAAATATGGGGAATTTCTGCCTTTTTGTTCCAAAATAAGGAAAATTTCTTCAATTTTGTACCATAATAAAAGAAATTGCTACTTTTTGCCCCAAAATAAGAGGAATTTCTGAATTTTTGCCTTGAAATAAATGAAATTTCTACTATTTTGCCCGAAAATAAGGGAAATTTGTTCCTTTTTGCTTCAAAATAAAGGAAATTTCTGCCTTTGCCCCAAAATATGTGGAATTTCAGCATTTTACCTCAAAATAAGGGGAATTTCAGCATTTTTGCACCAAAATATGGAGAATTTCTGCCTTTTTGCCCCAAAATAAATGGAATTTCTGCATTTTTGCACCAATAATAGGGGAATTTCTGCAATTTTGCTCCAAAATACGGGTCATTTCTGCCTTTTTGCCCGAAATTAAGTGGAATTTCTGCCTTTTTGTCCCGAAATAAGTGAAATTTCTTCAATTTTAGCAAAAAATTGGGGATTTCATCTTTTTGCCCCAAAAAAGGGGGAATTTCTGTCAATTTGCCCTGAAATATTTGAAATTTCTGCAATTTTACTCTAAAATAAGGGGAATTTCTGCCTTTTGTCCCAAAATTAGGGGAATTTCTGCAATTTTGCTCCAAAATACGGGGAATTTCTGCCTTTTTGCCCGAAAATAAGGGGAATGCATACCTTTTTGCCATAAAAAAGGGAAATTTATTCATTTTTCCTCCAAAATAAGAGGAATTTCTGCCATTTTGCCTTTAAATAAGTGGAATTTCTAAGTTTTGCCCCAAAATAAGGAGAATTTCTGTATTTTGCCCCAACATATAGAGAATTTCTGCCTTTTTGCCCCACAATTAGGGGATTTTCTGCAATTTTGCTCCAAAATACGGGGAATTTCTGCCTTTTTGCCCGAAAATAAGGAGAATGCATATCTTTTTGCAATTAAAAGGGGAAATTTCTTCATTTTTGCTTCAAAATAAGGGGAATTTCTGAATTTTTGCCTCTAAATAAGTGGAATTTCTGTCTTTTTCCCCCAAAACTAAGGGAATTTCTTTCTTTTTTGGCCCTAAATAAGGAAAATTTCTGACTTATTGCCCTGAAATAAGTGAATTTTCTGTAATTTTGCCCCAAAATAAGGTAAATTTCTGTGTTTTTGCCCTGAAATATGTGAAATATTTGCAATTTTAACCCAAAATAAGGTGTATTTCTGCCTTTTTGCCACAAAATAATTTGAATTTCTGCTATTTTGTCCCAAAATAAGAAAATTTTTTGCTTTTTTTCTTTGAAATAAGTAAAATTTCTGCAATTTTGCCCTAAAATAAGGGAAATTTCTGCAATTTTTCCCCATAATAAGGGAAAATTTTGCAATTTTGCCCCAAAATAAGGGGAATTTCTGTTTTTTGCCCCCAAATAAGGAAAATTTCTGCAATTTTGCCCTAAAATAAGGGGCATTTCTGCCTTTTGCCCCAAAATAAAAAGAATATCTGCCTTTTTGCCTTAAAATAAAGAAAATTACTGTATTTTTTTACCCCAAAATAAGTGAATTTCTGCAATTTTGCTCCACAATACAGGTATTTTCTGCCTTTTTCGCCAAAAATAAGGAGAATTTCTGCAACTTTGCTGTGAAATAAGTAAAATTTCTGCAGTTTTACCTCAAAATCAGGGGAATTTCTGCCTTTTTGCCTTGAAATATGTGAAATATCTGCAATTTTAACCCAAAATAAGATGAATTTCAGCCTTTTTGCCACAAAATAATGGGAATTTCTGCCATTTTGTCCCAAAATAAGAAAATTTTTGCTTTTTTTCTCTGAAATAAGTGAAATTTCTGCAATTTTGCCCTAAAATAAGGGAAATTTCTGCAATTTTGCCCCAAAATAAAGGAAATTTCTGTTTTTTGCCCCTAAATAAGGGAAATTTCTGCAATTTTGCCCTAAAATAAGGGGAGATTCTGCATTTTGCCCCAAAATAAAGAAAATTACTGTATTTTTTACCCCAAAATTATGTGAATTTTTGCAATTTTGCTCCAAAATACGATGATTTTCTGCCTTTTTCGCCGAAAATAAGGGGAATTTGTGCCATTTTGCCGCGAAATAAGTGAAATTTCTGCAGTTTTACAAGAAAATAAGGGGAATTTCTGCCTTTTTGCCCCAAAATTAGGGGAATTTCTGAACTTTTGCTCCAAAAAACGGGGAATTTCTGCCTTTTTACCCGAAAATAAAGGGAATGTATACCTTTTTGCCATAAAAAAGGGAAATTTCTTTATTTTTGCCCCAAAATAAGGGGATTTTTCACATTTTTAATTACTCAAATTACGTGCAATTTCTGCCTTTCTCCCGAAAATAAACGAAATTTCTGTCTTTTTGCCCCAATATAAGAAGAATTTCTGACTTTTTGCCCAACAATAAGGGGAATATCAGCCTTTTTACCTAAAAATAAAAGGAATTTCCGCATTTTGCCCCAAAATATGAGGAATTTCTGCCTTTTTGCCCTAAAATAAGAATAATTTCTACAATTTTGAACGAAAATAAAAGAAATTTCTGCCTTTTTGTCCCACAATAAGAAAATTTCTGCCTTTTTCTGAAATAAGTGAAATTTCTGCAATGTTGCCCCAAAATAAGGGAAATTTCTGCAATTTTGCCCAAATGTAAAGGAAATTTCTGCAATTTTGCCCCAAAATAAGGGGAATTTCTGACTTTTTCCTCCCGAAAAAAGAGATTTTCTGTCTTTTTGCCCCAAAATAAGGAGAATTTCCGCCTTTTCGCCCGAAAATTATGAGAATTTCTGCAATTTTGCTTCAAAATACGGGGAATTTCTGCCTTTTATCCCAAAACTAAAGGGAATTTCTGCATTTTCCCACAATATTTGGGTAATTTCTGCATTTTACCTCTAAAAAAAGGGAATTTCTGCATTTTACCTCAAAATAAAAAGAATTTCTGCGTTTTGCCCCAAAATATGGGGAATTTCTGCCTTTTTGTTTCAAAATAAAAAAAATTTCTTCATTTTTGTACCATAATAAAAGAAATTTCTTCTTTTTGCCCCAAAATAAAGGGAATTTCTGAATTTTTGCCTTGAAATAAATGAAATTTGTACTATTTTGCCCGAAAATAAGGGAAATTTGTGCCTTTTTGCTTCAAAATAAGGGGAATTTCTGCCTTTGCCCCAAAATATGAAAAATTTTAGCATTATTCCTCAAAATAAGGGGAATTTCAGCCTTTTTGCACCAAAATGTGGAGAATTTCTGCATTTTTGCCCCAAAATAAAGGGAATTTCTGCATTTTTGCACCAATATTAGGGGAATTTCTACAATTTTGCTCCAAAATAAAGAGATTTTCTTCCTTTCTGCCCGAAATTAAGTGGAATTTCTGCCTTTTTGTCCCGAAATAAGTGAAATTTCTTCAATTTTAGCCAAAAATTAGGGATTTCATCCTTTTGCCTCAAAATAAGGGGAATTTCAGCCATTTTGCCCTGAAATATTTGAAATTTCTACAATTTTACTCCAAAATAAGGGGAATTTTTGCCTTTTGTCCCAAAATTAAGGGAATTTCTGCAATTTTGCTTTAAAATACGGAGAATTTCTGCCTTTTTGACCGAAAATAAGGGGAATGCATAACTTTTTGCCATAAAAAAAATTCTTAATTTTTGCTCCAAAATAAGAGGAATTTCTGCCATTTTGCCTCTAAATAAGTGGAATTTCTGAGTTTTGCCCCAAAATAAGGAGAGTTTCTGTATTTTGCCCCAACATATAGAGAATTTCTGCCTTTTTGCCCCACAATTAGGGGATTTTCTGCAATTTTGCTCCAAAATACGGGGAATTTCTGCCTTTTTGCCGAAAATAAGGGGAATGCATAATTTTTGCCATAAAAATGGAAAATGTCTTCATTTTTGCTCCAAAATAAGGGGAATTTCTGCCTTTTTGCCTCTAAATAATTGGAATTTCTGTCTTTTTCCCCCAAAACTAAGAAAATTTCTGTCTTTTTTACCCCAAAATAAGGAAAATTTCTGACTTATTACCCAGAAATAAGTAAAATTTCTGCAATTTTGCCCCAAAATAAGGGAAATTTCTGCCTTTTTGCTTTGAAATATGTCAAATATCTGCAATTTTAACCCAAAATAAGGTGAATTTTGGCCTTTTTGCCCCAAAATAATGGGAATTTCTGCCATTTTGTCCCAAAATAAGAAAAATTTTTGCTTTTTTTCTCTGAAATAAGTGAAATTTCTGCAATTTTGCCCTAAAATAAGGGAAATTTCTGCAATTTTGCCCCAAAATAAAGGAAATTTGTGTTTTTTGCCCCTAAATAAGGGAAATTTCTGCAATTTTGCCCTAAAATAAGGGGAGTTTCTGCCTTTTGCTCCAAAATAAAGAAAATTACTGTATTTTATCCCAAAATTATGTGAATTTCTGCAATTTTGCTCCAAAATACGAGGATTTTCTGCCTTTTTCGCCGAAAATAAGGGGAATTTGTGCCATTTTGCCCCAAAATTAGGTGAATTTCTGCAATTTTGCTCCAAAAAACGGGGAATTTCTGCCTTTTTACCCGAAAATAAAGGGAATGTATACCTTTTTGCCATAAAAAAGGGAAATTTCTTCATTTTTGCCCCAAAATAAGGGGATTTTTCACATTTTTAATTACTCAAAATACGTGCAATTTCTGCCTTTTTCCCGAAAATAAACGAAATTTCTGTCTTTTTGCCCCAATATAAGGGGAATTTCTGACTTTTTGCCCGACAATAAGGGGAATTTCAGCCTTTTTACCTAAAAATAAGAGGAATTTCCGCATTTTGCCCCAAAATATGAGTAATTTCTGCCTTTTTGCCCCAAAATAAGAATAATTTCTGCAATTTTGAACCAAAATAAAAGAAATGTCTGCCTTTTTGCCCCACAATAAGAAAATTTCTGCCTTTTTCTGAAATAAGTGAAATTTCTGCAATTTTGCCCCAAAATAAGTGAAATTTCTGCAATTTTGCCCAAATGTAAAGGAAATTTCTGCAATTTTGCCCCAAAATAAGGGGAATTTCTGACTTTTTCCTCCCGAAAAAGGAGATTTTCTGTCTTTTTGCCCCAAAATAAGGAGAATATCTGCCTTTTCGCCCAAAAATTATGAGAATTTCTGCAATTTTGCTTCAAAATACGGGGAATTTCTGCCTTTTATCCCAAAACTAAAGGGAATTTCTGCATTTTCCAACAATATTTGGGGAATTTCAGCGTTTTACCTCTTAATAAGGGGAATATCTGCATTTAACCTCAAAATAAAAAAAATTTCCGCCTTTTGCCCAAAAATATGGGGAATTTCTGCCTTTTTGTTCCAAAATAACGAAAATTTCTTCAATTTTGTCCATAATAAAAGAAATTTCTGCTTTTTGCCTCAAAATAATGGGATTTTCTGCCTTTTTCCCCAAACATAAAGGGAATTTCAGGCTCATTACCTCAAAATAAGGGGAATTTCTGCCTTATATTTGCCACAAAATATAAGGAATTTCTGCCTTTTTGCCCCAAAATAAGGAAAATTTCTGCAATTTTGCCCCAAAATAAGGGAAATTTCTCCCTTTTTCCCCAAAATAAAGGAAATTTCAGCCTTTTTACCTGAAAATAAGTGAAATTTTTGTAATTTTGCCCGAAATAAGGAAAATTTCTGCAATTTTGCCCCAAAATAATGTAAATTCCTGCAATTTTGCACCAAAATAAAGGAAATTTCTGGAATTTTGCCCCAAAATAAGGGGAATTTCTGATTTTTGCCCCAAAATAAAGGGAATTTCTGCCTTTTGCCCCAAAATTAGGGGAATTTCTGCAATTTTGCTCCAAAATACGGGGAATTTCTTCCTTTTTGCTCGAAAATAAGGGGTATGCATACCTTTTTGCCATAAAAAGAGAAATTTCTTCACTTTTGCTCCAAAATAAGGGGAATTTCTAATTTTTTCCCCTAAATAAGTGGAATTTCTGTCTTTTTCCCCCAAAACAAAGGGAATTTCTGTCTTTTTTGCCCCAAAATAACGAAAAATTCTGACTTATTACCCTGAAATAAGTGAAATTTCTGCAATTTTGCTACAAAATAAGGGAAATTTCTGCTTTTTTGCCCTGAAATATGTGAAATTTCTGCAATTTTATTCCAAAATAAGGTGAATTTCTGATTTTGCCCCAAAATAGTGGGAATTTCTGCCTTTTTGCCCCAAAATAAGAAAAATTTTTGCTTTTTTTCTCTGAAAAAACTGAAATTTCTGCAATTTTGCCCTAAAATAAGTGAAATTTCTGAGTTTTGCCCCAAAATAAGGAGAATTTCTGTCTTTTTTCCCAACATATAAGGAATTTCTGCCTTTTTGCCCCACAATTAGGGGAATTTCTGCAATTTTGCTCCAAAATACGGGGAATTTCTGCCTTTTTGCCCGAAAATAAAGAGAATGTACACCTTTTGCCATAAAAAAGGGAAATTTCTTCATTTTTTCTCCAAAATAAGAGGAAATTTTCTGCCTTTTTGACTCAAAATAAGTGCAATTTCTGCCTTTTCCCAAAAAATAAACGAAATTTCTGTCTTTTTGCCCAAACATAAGGGGAATTTCTGCCTTTTTGCCCCAAAATATTGGGAATTTCTGCCTTTTTGGCATAAAAGAAGAAAAATTTCTGCAATTTTGTACCAAAATAGTAGAAATTTCTGCCTTTTTGCCCCAAAAGAAGAAACTTTCTTCATTTTTTCTGAAATAAGTGAAATTTTTGCAATTTTGCCCCAAAATAATGAAAATTTCTGCAATTTTGCCCCAATGTAAAGGAAATTTCTGCAATTTTGCCCCAAAATAAGGGGAATTTCTGACTTTTTGCCCCCGAAAAAGGAGATTTTCTGTCTTTTTGCCCCCAAAATAAGGAGAATTTCTGCCTTTTTGTCTGAAAATTATGAGAATTTCTGCAATTTTGCTTCAAAATACAGGGAATTTCTGCCTTTTAGCCCCAAAATAAAGGGAATTTCTGCATTTTCCCCCAATATTTTCGGAATTTCTTCATTTTACCTCTAAATAAGGGGAATTTCTGCATTTTACCTCAAAATAAGAATTTCTGCCTTTTGCCTCAAATTATGGGGAGTTTCTGCCTTTTTGTTCCAAAATAAGGAAAATTTCTTCAATTTTGTACCATAATAAAAGAAAGTTCTACTTTTTGCCCCAAAATAAGGGGAATTTCTGACTTTTTACTCTGAAATAAATGAAATTTCTGCAATTTTGCCCGAAAATAAGGGAAATTTGTGCCTTTTTGCCCCAAAATGAGGGGAATTTCTGCCTTTTGCCCCATAATATGGGGAATTTCAGGATTTTACCTCAAAATAAGGGGAATTTCAGCCTTTTTGCAACAAAATATGAAGAATTTCTGCATTTTTGCCCCAAAATAAAGAGAATTTCTGAATTTTTGCACCAATATTAGGGGAATTTCTGCAATTTTGCTCCAAAATACGGGTCTTTTCTGCCTTTATGCCCGAAATTAAGTGGAATTTCTGCCTTTTTGTCCCGAAATAAGTGTAATTTCTTCAATTTTAACCAAAAATTATGGATTTCATCTTTTTGCCCCAAAATAAGGGGAATTTCTGCCAGTTTGCCTGAAATATTTGAAATTTCTGCAATTTTACCCCAAAATAAGGGGAATTTTTGCCTTTTGCCCCAAAATTAGGGGAATTTCTGCAATTTTGCTCCAAAATACATGGAATTTCTGCCTCTTTGCCCGAAAATAAGGAGAATGCAAACCTTTTTGCCATACAAAAGGGAAATTTTTTAATTTTTGCTTCAAAATAAGAGGAATTTGTGCCATTTTGCCTCTAAATAAGTGGAATTTCTGAGTTTTGCCCCAAAATAAAAAGAATTTCTGTCTTTTTGCCCCAACATATAGGGAATTTCTGCCTTTTTGCCCCACAATTCGGGGCATTTCTGCAATTTTGCTCCAAAATACGGAGAATATCTGCCTTTTTGCCCAAAAATATAGGGAATGTATACCTTTTTGCCATAAAAAAGGGAAATTTCTTCATTTTTGCCAGAAAATAAGGAAATTTTCCGCCTTTTTGACTCAAAATAAGTGCATTTTCTGCCTTTTCCCCAATAATAAACAAAATTTCTGTTTTTTTGCCCCAACATTAGGGGAATTTCTGATTTTTGCCCGAAAATAAGGGGAATTTCAGCCTTTTTGCCTCAAAATATGGGGAATTTCTGCATTTTTGTCCCAAAATAAGAAAAATTTCTGCAATTTTGTACCAAAATAATAGAAATTTCTGCCTTTTTGCCCCAAAATAAGAAAATATCTGCATTTTTTCTGAAATAAGTGAAATTTTTGCAATTTTACCCCAAAATAAGGGAAATTTCTGCAATTTTGCCCAAATGTAAAGGAAATTTCTGCAATTTTGCCCCAAAATAAGGGGAATTTCTGACTTTTTGCCCCCTAAAAAAGGAGATTTTCTGTCTTTTTGCCCCAAAATAAGGAGAATTCCTGCCTTTTTGCCTGAAAATTATGAGAATTTCTGCAATTTTGCTTCAAAATACAGGGAATTTCTGCCTTTTAGCGCCAAAATAAAGGGATTTTCTGTATTTTCCCCCAATATTTGGGGAATTTCTGCATTTTACCTCTAAATAAGGGGAATTTCTGCATTTTACCTCAAAATAAAAAAAATTTCTGCCTTTTGCCCCAAAATATGTGGAATTTCTGCCTTTTTGTTCCAAAATACGGAAAATTTCTTCAATTTTGTACCATAATATAAGAAATTTCTGTTTTTACTACAATATAAGGAGAATTTCTGACTTTTTACTCTGAAATAAATGAAATTTCAGCAATTTTGCCCGAAAATAAGGAAAATTTGTGCCTTTTTGCCCCAAAATGAGGGGAATTTCTACCTTTTGCCCCAAAATATGGGGAATTTCAGCATTTGACCTCAAAATAAGGGGAATTTCAGCCTTTTTGCACCAAAATATGGAGAATTTCTGCCTTTTTGCCCCAAAATAAAGGGAATTTCTGCATTTTTGCACCAATATTAAGAGAATTTCTGCAATTTTGCTCCAAAATAATGGGAATTTCTGCCTTTTTGCCCGAAATTAAGTGGAATTTCTGCCTTTTTCTCCCGAAATACGTGAAATTTCTTCAATTTTAGCCAAAAATTATGGATTTCATCTTTTTGCCCCCAAATAAAAAGAATTTCTGCAATTTAGCCCTGAAATATTTGAAATTTCTGCAATTTTACCCCAAAATAAGGGAAATTTCTGCCTTTTGCCCCAAAATTAGGGTAATTTCTGCAATTTTGCTCCAAAATACAGGGAATTTCTGCTTTTTTGCCCGAAAATAAAGAGAATGCATAGCTTTTTGCCATAAAAAAGGGAAATTTCTTCATTTTTCCTCCAAAATAAGAGGAATTTCTGCCATTTTGCCTCTAAATAAGTGGAATTTCTGAGTTTTGCCCCCAAATATAAAGAATTTCTGTATTTTTACCCCAACATATAGAGAATTTCTGCCTTTTTGCCCCACAATTAGGGGATTTTCTGAAATTTTCCTCCAAAATACGGGGAATTTCTGCCCTTTTGCCAGAAAATAAGGAGAATGCATACCTTTTTGCCATAAAAAAGGGAAATTTCTTCATTTTTGCTCCAAAATGAGGGGAATTTCTGCCTTTTTTCTTATAAATAAGTGGAATTTCTGACTTTTTCCCCAAAAACAAAGAGAATTTCTGTCTTTTTTGCCCTAAAATATTAAAAATTTTTGACTTATTACCCTGAAATAAGTGAAATTTCTGCAATTTTGCCTCAAAATAAAGTAAATTTTTGCAATTTTGCCCTAAAATAAAAAAATTTCTGCCTTTTTGCCCCCAAATACGGGAAATTTCAGCCTTTTTACCTCAAAATAAGGGGAATTTCTGCATTTTTTGCCACAAAATATTAGGAATTTGTGCCTTTTTGCCCCAAAATAAGGAAAATTTCTGCCTTTTTTCCCTGAAATAAATGAAAATTCTGCAATTTTGCCCATAAATAAGTTAAATTTATGCAATTTTACCCAAAAGTAAGGGGAATTTCTGATTTTTGCCCCAAAATAAAGGGAAGTTCTGCCTTTTTACCTAAAATTAGGGGATTTTCTGCAATTTTGTTCCAAATACGGGGAATTTTTGCCTTTTTGTCTGAAAATAAGGGGAATGCATACCTTTTTGCCATGAAAAAGCGAAATTTCTTCATTTTTGCTCCAAAATAAGAGGAATTTCTGCCTTTTTGCCTCAAAATAAGTGGAATTTCTGTCTTTTTCCCCTCAAAAAAAGGTAATTTCTGTCTTTTTTGCCCCAAAATAAAGAAAATTTCTGACTTATTACCCTGAAATAAGTGAAATTTCTGCAATTTTGCCCCAAAATAAGGGAAATTTCTGCCCTTTTGCCCTGAAATATGTGAAATTTCTGCAAATTTACCCCAAAATTAGGTGATTTTCTGCCTTTTTGCCTCAAAATAATGGGAATTTCTGCATTTTTGCCCCAAAATAAGAAAAAATTTTGCTTTTTTTCTCTGAAATAACAGAAATTTCTGCAATTTTGCTCTAAAACAAGTGAAATTTCTGAGTTTTGCCCCCAAAAAAGGAGAATTTCTGTCTTTTTGCCCCAACATATGGGGAATTTCTGCCTTTTTGCCCCACAATTAGGGGAATTTCTGCAATTTTGCTCCAAAATACGGAGAATTTCTGCATTTTTGCCCGAAAATAAAGGGAATGTATATTTTTTTGCCATAAAAAAGGGAAATTTCGTCATTTTTGCCTGAAATTAAGGAAATTTTACGCCTTTTTGACTCAAAATAAGTGCAATTTCTGCCTTTTCCCCAAAAATAAACGAAATTTCTGTTTTTTCCCCAACATAAGGGGAATTTCTGACTTTTTGCCCAAAAATATGGGGAATTTCAGCCCTTTTGCCCCAAAATATGGGGAATTTCTGCCTTTTTGCCCCAAAATAAGAAAAATTTCTGCAATTTTGTAACAAATAATAGAAATTTCTGCCTTTTTGTCCCAAAATAAGAAAATTTCTGCATTTTTTCTGATATAAGTGAAATTTCTGCAATTTTGACCCAAAATAAGGGAAATTTCTGCAATTTTTCCTAAATGTAAAGGAAATTTCTGCAATTTTGCCCCAAAATAAGGGGAATTTCTAACTTTTTGCCCCCGAAAAAAGGAGATTTTCTGTCTTTTTGCCCAAAAATAAGGAGAATTTCTGCAATTTTGCTTCAAAATACAGGGAATTTCTGCTTTTTAGCCCCAAAATAAAGGGAATTTCTGCATTTCCGCCCAGTATTTGGGGAATTTCAGCATTTTACCTCTAAATAAGGGGAATTTCTGCATTTTACCTCAAAATAAAAAGAATTTCTGCCTTTTGCCCCAAAATATGGGGAATTTCTGCCTTTTTGTTTCAAAATAAGTAAAATTTCTTCAATTTTGTACCATAATCAAAGTAATTTCTGCTTTTTGCCCCAAAATAAGGGGAATTTCTGACTTTTTACCCTGAAATAAATGAAATTTCTGCAATTTCCCCGAAAATAAGGGAAATTTGTGCCTTTTTGCCCCAAAATGAGGGGAATTTCTGCCTTCTGCCCCAAAATATGGGGAATTTTAGAATTTTACCTCAAAATAAGGGGAATTTCAGCCTTTTTACACCAAAACATGGAGAATTTCTGCTTTTTTGCCCCAAAATAAAGGGAATTTCTACATTTTTGCAACAATATTAAGGGAATTTCTTCAATTTTGCTCCAAAATACGGGTCATTTCTGCTTTTTTGCCCGAAATTAAGTGGAATTTCTGCCTTTTTGTCCCGAAATAAGTGAAATTTCCTCAATTTTAGCCAAAAATTATGGATTTCATTTTTTGCCCCAAAATAAGGGGAATTTCTGCCATTTTGCCCTGAAATATTTAAAATTTCTGCAATTTTACCCCAAAATAAGGGGAATTTCTGCCTTTTTCCCCAAAATTAGGCGAATTTCTGCAATTTTACTCCAAAATACGGGGAATTTCTGCCTTTTTGCCCGAAAATAAGGGGAATGCATACTTTTTTGCCATAAAAAAGGGAAATTTCTTCATTTTTGCTTCAAAATAAGGGGAATTTCTGCCTTTTTGCCTCTAAATAAGTGGAATTTCTGTCTTTTCCCCCGAAAACAAAGGGAATTTCTGTATTTTTTGCCCCAAAATAAGGAAAATTTCTGACTTATTACCCTGAAATAACTGAAATTTCTGCAATTTTGCCCCAAAATAAGGGAAATTTCTGCCTTTTTGCCCTGAAATATGTGAAATTTCTGCAATTTTACCCCAAAATAAGATGAATTTCTGCCTTTTGCCCCAAAATAATGGGAATTTCTGCCTTTTTGCCCCAAAATAAGAAAAATTTTTGCATTTTTTCTCTGAAATAACTGAAATTTCTGCAATTTTGCCCTAAAATAATTAAAATATCTGAGTTTTGCTCTAAAATAAAGAGAATTTCTCTCTTTTTGCCCCAACATATAGGGAATTTCTGCCTTTTTGCCCCACAATTAGGGGAATTTCTGCAATTTTGCTCCAAAATACGGGGAATTTTTTGCCTTTTTGCCCAAAAATAAAGGGAATGTATAACTTTTTGCCATAAAAAAGGAAAATTTCTTCATTTTTGCCCAAAAATAAGAAATTTTCCGCCTTTTTGAGTCAAAATAAATGCAATTTTGCCTTTTCCCCAAAAATAAACGAAATTTCTTTCTTTGTGCCCCAACACAAGGGGAATTTCTGTTTTTTGCCCGAAAATAAGGGGAATTTCAGCCTTTTTGCCCCAAATTAGAAAAATTTCTGCAATTTTGTACCAAAATAATAGAAATTTCTGCTTTTTTGCCACAAAATAAGAAAATTTCTGCATTTTTTCTGAAATAAGTTAAATTTCTGCAATTTTGCCCCAAAATAAGGGAAATTTCTGCAATTTTGCCCAAATATAAATGAAATTTCTGCAATTTTGCCCCAAAATAAGGGGAATTTCTGACTTTTTGCCCTCTAAAAAAGGAGATTTTCTGTCTTTTTGCCCCAAAATAAGGAGAATTTCTGCCTTTTTGCCTGAAAATTATGAGAATTTCTGCGATTTTGCTTCAAAATATGGGGAATTTCTGTTTTTTAGCACCAAAATAAAGGGAATTTCTTCGTTTTCCCCCAATATTTGGTAAATTTCTGCATTTAACCTCTAAATAAGGGAAATTTCTGCATTTTACCTCAAAATAAAAAGAATTTCTGCCTTTTGCCCCAAAATATGGAGAATTTCTGCCTTTTTGTTCCAAAATAAGGAAAATTTCTTCAATTTTGTACCATAATAAAATAAATTTCTGCTTTTTGCTTCAAAATAAGGGGAATTTCTGACTTTTTACACTGAAATAAATGAAATTTCAGCAATTTTGCCCGAAAATAAGGGAAATTTGTGCCTTTTTACCCCAAAATGAGGGGAATTTCTGCCTTTTGCCCCAAAATATGTGGAATTTCAGCATTTGACCTCAAAATAAGGGGAATTTTAGCCTTTTTGCACCAAAATATGGAGAATTTCTGCCTTTTTGCCCCAAAATAAAGGGAATTTCTGCATTTTTGCACCAATATTAAGGGAATTTCTGCAATTTTGCCCCAAAATAAAGAGATTTTCTTCCTTTCATTTTTGCTCCAAAATAAGAGGAATTTCTGCCATTTTGCCTCTAAATAAGTGGAATTTCTGAGTTTTGCCCCCAAATATAAAGAATTTCTGTATTTTTACCCCAACATATAGAGAATTTCTGCCTTTTTGCCCCACAATTAGGGGATTTTCTTAAATTTTGCTCCAAAATATGGGGAATTTCTGCCCTTTTGCCCGAAAATAAGGGGAATGCATACCTTTTTGCCATAAAAAAAAGAAATTTCTTCATTTTTGCTCCAAAATGAGGGGAATTTCTGCCTTTTTTCCTCTAAATAAGTGGAATTTCTGACTTTTTCTCCAAAAACAAAGAGAATTTCTGTCTTTTTTGCCCTCAAATAAGGAAAATTTATGACTTATTACCCTGAAATAAGTAAAATTTCTGCAATTTTGCCCCAAAATAAAGTAAATTCCTGCAATTTTGCCCCAAAATAAAAAAATTTCAGCGTTTTTACCTTAACATAAGGGGAATTTCTGCATTTTTGCCACAAAATATTAGGAATTTGTGCCTTTTTTCCCCAAAAATAAAGAAATTTTCTGCCTTTTTTCCCTGAAATAAGTGAAAATTCTGCAATTTTGCCCATAAATAAGTTAAATTTCTGCAATTTTGCCCCAAAATAAATGAAATTTCTGGAATTTTGCCCCAAAGTAAGGCGAATTTCTGATTTTTGCCCCAAAATAGAGAGAATTTCTGCCTTTTGCCACAAAATTAGGGGACTTTCTGCAATTTTGCTCCAAAATACGGTGAATTTCTGCCTTTTTGCCCGAAAATAAGGGGATTGCATACCTTTTTGCCATAAAAAAGGGAAATTTCTTCATTTTTGCTGCAAAATAAGGGGGAATTTCTGCCTTTTTGCCTCTAAATAAATGGAATTTCTGTATTTCCCCCCCAAAAAAGGTAATTTCTGTATTTTTGCCCCAAAATAAAGAAAATTTCTTACTTATTACCCTGAAATAATTGAAATTTCTGCAATTTTGCCCCAAAATAATGGAAATTTCTGTATTTTGCGGTGAAATTTCTGCAATTTTACCCCAAAATAAGGTGAATTTCTGCCTTTTTGCCCCAAAATAATGGGAATTTCTGCCTTTTTGCCCCAAAATAAGAAAAATTTTTGCTTTTTTTCTCTGAAATAACTGAAATTTCTGCAATTTTGCCCTAAAATAAGTGAAATTTCTGAGTATTGCCCCAAAATAAGGAGAATTTCGGTCTTTTTGCCCCAACATATAGGGAATTTCTGCCTTTTTGCCCCACAATTAGGGGAATTTCTGCAATCTTGCTTCAAAATACGGGGAATTTCTGAATTTTTGCCCGAAAATAAAGGGAATGTATACCTTTTTGCCATAAAAAAGGAAATTTCTTCATTTTTGCCCGAAAATAAGGAAATTTTCTGCCTTTTTGACTCAAAATAAGTGCAATTTCTGCCTTTACCCCAAAAATAAACGAAATTTCTGTCTTTTGGCCCACACATAAGGGGAATATCTGAATTTTTGCCTGAAAATAAGGGGAATTTCAGCCTTTTTACCCCAAAATATGGGGAATTTCTGCATTTTTGCCCCAAAATAAGAAAAATTTCTGCAATTTTGTAACAAAATAAAAGAAATTTCTGCCTTTTTGCCCCAAAATAAGAAAATTTCTGCATTTTTTCTGAAATAAGAGAAATTTCTGTAATTTTGCCCAAATGTAAAGGAAATTTCTGCAATTTTGCCCCAAAATAAGGGGAATTTCTGCATTTTTGCACCAATATTAAGGGAATTTCTGCAATTTTGCCTCTAAATAAGGGGAATTTCTGCCTTTTTGCCCGAAATTAAGGGGAATTTCTGCCTTTTTGTCCCGAAATAAGTGAAATTTCTTCAATTTTAGCCAAAAATTAGGGATTTCATCTTTTTGCCCCAAAATAAGGGGAATTTCTACCATTTTGCCCTGAAATATTTGAAATTTCTGCAATTTTACCCCAAAATAAGGGGATTTTCTGCCTTTTGCCCCAAAATTAGGGGAATTTCTGCAATATTGCTCCAAAATACAGAGAATTTCTTCCTTTTTGCCCGAAAATAAAGAGAATGCATACCTTTTTGCCATAAAAAAGGGAAATTTCTTCATTTTTGCTCCAAAATAAGAGGAATTTCTGCCATTTTGCCTCTAAATAAGTGGAATTTCTGAGTTTTGCCCCAAAATAAAAAGAATTTCTGTATTTTTGCCCCAACATATAGGGAATTTCTGCCTTTTTGCCCCACAATTAGGGGATTTTCTGAAATTTTGCTCCAAAATACGGGGAATTTCAGCCTTTTTGCCCGAAAATAAAAGGAATGCATACCTTTTTGCCATAAAAAAGAGAAATTTCTTTATTTTTGCTCAAAAATAAAAGGAATTTCTGCCTTTTTTCCTCTAAATAAGTGGAATTTCTGACATTTTCCCCCAAAAAAAAGAGAATTTCTGTCTTTTTTGCCCTAAATAAAAGAAAATTTTTGACTTATTACCCTGAAATAAGTGAAATTTCTGCAATTTTGCCCCAAAATAAAGTAAATTCCTGCAATTTTGTCCCAAAATTAAAAAAAATTTCTGCCTTTTTGCCCCCAAATACGAGAAATTTCAGCCTTTTTACCTCAAAATAAGGGAAATTTCTGCATTTTTCCACAAAATATTTGGAATTTGTGCCTTTTTGCCCCAAAATAAGAAAAATTTCTGCCTTTTTTCCCTGTAATAAGTGAAAATTCTGCAATTTTGCCCATAAATAAGTTAAATTTCTGCAATATTGCCCCAAAATAAGGAAAATTTCTGGAATTTTGCCCTGCAGTAAGGGAAATTTCTGATTTTTGCCCAAAAATAAAAAAAATTTCTGCCTTTTTCCTCAAAATTAGGGGAATTTCTGCAATTTTGCTCCAAAATACGGTGAATTTCTGCTTTTTTGCCCGAAAATAAGGGGAATGCATACCTTTTTGCCTTAAAAAAGGGAAATTTCTTCATTTTGCTCCAAAATAAGGGGAATTTCTGCCTTTTTGCCTCTAAATAAGTGGAATTTCTGTATTTTCCACCCCAAAAAAGGTAATTTCTGTATTTTTGCCCCAAAATAAAGAAAATTTCTGACTTATTACCCTGAAATAAGTGAAATTTCGGCAATTTTGCCCCAAAATTAGGGAAATTTCTGTCTTTTTGCCGTGAAATTTCTGCAATTTTACCCCAAAATAAGGTGAATTTCTGCTTTTTTGCCCCAAAATAATGGGAATTTCTGCCTTTTTGCCCCAAAATAAGAAAAATTTTTACTTTTTTTCTCTGAAATAACTGAAATTTCTGCAATTTTGCCCTAAAATATGTGAAATTTCTGAGTTTTGCCCCAAAATAAGGAGAATTTCGGTCTTTTGCCCCAACATATAGGGAATTTCTGCCTATTTGCTCCACAATTAGAGGAATTTCTGCAATTTTGCTCCAAAATACGGGGAATTTCTGCATTTTTGCCCGAAAATAAAGGGAATGTATACCTTTTTGCCATAAAAAAGGGAAATTTCTTCATTTTTGCCCGAAAATAAGGAAATTTTCCTTCTTTTTGACTCAAAATAAGTGCAATTTCTGCCTTTACCCCAAAAATAAACAAAATTTCTGTCTTTTGGCCCACACATAAGGGGAATATCTGAATTTTTGCCTGAAAATAAGGGGAATTTCAGCCTTTTTGCCCCAAAATATGGGGAATTTCTGCATTTTTGCCCCAAAATAAGAATCATTTCTGCAATTTTGTACCAAAATAAAAGAAATTTCTGCCTTTTTGCCCCAAAATAAGAAAAGTTCTGCTTTTTTTCTGAAATAAGAGAAATTTCTGCAATTTTGCCCAAATGAAAAGGAAATTTCTGCAATTTTGCCCCAAAATAATAGGAATTTCTGCATTTTTGCACCAATATTAAGGGAATTTCTGCAATTTTGCTCCAAAATAAGGGGAATTTCTGCCTTTTTGCCCGAAATTAAGGGGAATTTCTGCCTTTTTGTCCCGAAATAAGTGAAATTTCTTCAATTTTAGCCAAAAATTAGGGATTTCATCTTTTTGCCCCAAAATAAGGGGAATTTCTGCCATTTTGCCCTGAAATATTTGAAATTTCTGCAATTTTACCCCAAAATAAGGGGATTTTCTGCCTTTTGCCCCAAAATTAGGGGACTTTCTGCAATTTTGCTCCAAAATACAGGGAATTTTTTCCTTTTTGCCCGAAAATAAAGAGAATGCATAACTTTTTGCCATAAAAAAGGGAAATTTCTTCATTTTTGCTCCAAAATAAGAGGAATTTCTGCCATTTTACCTCTAAATAAGTGGAATTTCTTAGTTTTGCCCCAAAATAAAAAGAATTTCTGTATTTTTGCCCCAACATATAGAGAATTTCTGCCTTTTTGCCCCACAATTAGGGGATTTTCTGAAATTTTGCTCCAAAATACGGGGAATTTCAGCCTTTTTGCCCGAAAATAAGGGGAATGCATACCTTTTTGCCATAAAAAAGGGAAATTTCTTCATTTTTGCTCAAAAATAAGGGGAATTTCTGCCTTTTTGCCTCTAAATAAGTGGAATTTCTGTATTTTCCATCCCAAAAAAGGTAATTTCTGTATTTTTGCCCCAAAATAAAGAAAATTTCTGACTTATTACACTGAAATAAGTGAAATTTCTGCAATTTTGCCCCAAAATTAGGGAAATTTCTGTCTTTTTGCCATGAAATTTCTGCAATTTTACCCCAAAATAAGGTGAATTTCTGCCTTTTTGCCCCAAAATAAGAAAAATTTTTACTTTTTTTCTCTGAAATAACTGAAATTTCTGCAATTTTGCCCTAAAATAAGTGAAATTTCTGAGTTTTGCCCCAAAATAAGGAGAATTTCTCTATTTTGCCCCAACATATAGAGAATTTCTACCTATTTGCCCCACAATTATGGTATTTTCTGCACTTTTGCTCAAAAATACGGGGAATTTCTGCCTTTTTGCCCGAAAATAAGGGGAATGCATATTTTTTGCCAAAAAAAAGGGAAATTTCTTTATTTTTGCTCAAAAATAAGGGGAATTTCTGCCTTTTTTCCTCTAAATAAGTGGAATTTCTGACTTTTCCCCCAACAACAAAGAGAATTTCTGTCTTTTTTGCCTTAAAATAAGGAAAATTTTTGACTTATTACCCTGAAATAAGTGAAATTTCTGCAATTTTGTCCCAAAATAAAGTAAATTCTTGCAATTTTGCCCCAAAATAAAAAAAAATTCTGCCTTTTTGCCCCCAAATACGGGAAATTTTAGCCTTTTTCCCTCAAAATAAGAGGAATTTCTGCATTTTTGCCACAGAATATTAGGAATTTGTGCGTTTTTGCCACAAAATAAGAAAAATTTCTGCCTTTTTTCCCTGAAATAAGTGAAAATTCTGCAATTTTGCCCATAAATAAGTTAAAAATCTGCAATTTTGCCCCAAAATAAAGGAAATTTCTGGAATTTTGCCCCAAAGTTAAAGGAATTTCTGATTTTTGCCCAAAAATAAAGAGAATTTCTGCCTTTTGCCCCAAAATTAGGGGAATTTCTGCAATTTTGCTCCAAAATACGGTGAATTTCTGCCTTTTTGCCCGAAGATAAGGGGAATAAATACCTTTTTGCCTTAAAAAAGGGAAATTTCTTCATTTTTGCTCGAAAATAAGGAGAATTTCTGCCTTTTTGCCTCTAAATAAGTGGAATTTCTGTATTTTCCCCCCCAAAAAAGGTAATTTCTGTATTTTTGCCCCAAAATAAAGAAAATTTCTGACTTATTACCCTGAAATAATTGAAATTTCTGCAATTTTGCCCCAAAATAAGGGAAATTTCTTACTTTTTGCCCTGAAATATGTGAAATTCCTAAATTTTACCCCAAAATAAGGTGAATTTCTGCCTTTTTGCCCCAAAATAATGGGAATTTCTGCCTTTTTGCCCCAAAATAAGAAAAATTTTTGCTTTTTTTCTCTGAAATAACTGAAATTTTTGCAATTTTGTCCTAAAATAAGTGAAATTTCTGAGTTTTGCCCCAAAATAAAGAGAATTTCTGTCTTTTTGCCCCAACATATTGGGAATTTCTGCCTATTTGCCCCACAATTAGGGGAATATCTGCAATTTTGCTACAAAATACGGGGAATTTCTAAATTTTTGCCTGAAAATAAAGGGAATGTATACCCTTTTGCCATAAAGAAGGGAAATTTCTTCATTATTTCCCGAAAATAAGGAAATTTTCCACCTTTTTGACTCAAAATAAGTGCAATTTCTGCCTTTACCCTAAAAATAAACGAAATTTCTGTCTTTTTGCCCACACATAAGGGGAATATTTGAATTTTTGCCTGAAAATAAGGGGAATTTCAGCCTTTTTGCCCCAAAATAATGGGAATTTCTGCCTTTTTGCCCCAAAATAAGAAAAATTTTTGCTTTTTTCTCTGAAATAAGTGAAATTTCTGCAATTTTGCCCTAAAATAATGGAAATATCTGCAATTTTTCCCCATAATAAGGGAAATTTCTGCAATTTTGCCCCAAATAAGGGGAATTTCTCTTTTTTGCCCCCAAATAAGGGAAATTTCTGCAATTTTGCCGTAAAATAAGGGGAATTTCTGCCTTTTGCCCCAAAATAAGGAGAATATCTGCCTTTTTGCCCCAAAATAAAGAAAATTACTGTATTTTTTACCCCAAAATTAGGTGAATTTCTGCAATTTTGCTCCTAAATATGGGGATTTTCTGCCTTTTTCGCCCAAAATAAAGGAAATTTCTTCCATTTTGCCGCGAAATAAGTGAAATTTCTGAAGTTTTACCCCAAAATAAGGGGAATTTCTGCCTTTTTTTCTCAAAATTAAAGAAATTTCTGCAATTTTGCTCCAAAATATAGGGAATTTCTACTTTTTTGCCCGAAAATAAAGGGAATGTATACCTTTTGCCATAAAAAAGGGAAATTTCTTCTTTTTTGCCCCAAAATGAGGGGATTTTCCGCCTTTTTTACTCAAAATAAGTGCAATTTCTGCCTTTTTCCCAAAAATAAACGAAATTTCTGTCTTTTTGCCCCAAAATAAAAGGAATTTCTGACTTTTTGCCCGAAAATAAAGGGAATTTCAGCCTTTTTACCTCAAAATAAGGGGAATTTCCACCTTTTTGCCCCAAAATATGGAGAATCTCTGCCTTTTTGCCCCAAAATAAGAAAAATTTCTGCAATTTTATACCAAAATAAAAGAAATTTCTGCCTTTTTGCCCCAAAATAAGAAAATACTGCCTTTTTTCTGAAATAAGTTAAAGTTCTGCAATTTTGCCCCAAATTAAGGGAAAGTTCTGCAATTTTGCCCAAATGTAAAGGAAATTTCTGCAATTTTGCCCCAAAAAAAGGGAATTTCTGACTTTTTGCTCCCAAAAAAAGGCGATTTTCTGTCTTTTTGCCCCAAAATAAGAAGAATTTCTTTTTTTTTGGCCGAAAATTATGAAAATTTCTGCAATTTTGCCACAAAATACAGGAAATTTCTGCTTTTTAGCCCCAAAATAAAGGGAATTTCTGCATTTTTACTCTAAAAAAAAACAATTTCTGCATTTTACCTCAAAATAAGAAGAATTTCTGCCTTTTGCCCCAAAATATGGGGAATTTCTGACTTTTTGTTTCAAAATAAGTAAAATTTCTTCAATTTTGAACCATAATAAAAGAAATTTCTGCTTTTTGCCCCAAAATAAGGAGAATTTCTGAATTTTTGCCCTGAAATAAATGAAATTTCTGCAATTTTGTCCGAAAATAAGGGAAATTTGTGCCTTTGTGCCCCAAAATAAGGGGAATTTCTGCCTTTTGCCCCAAAATATGGGGAATTTCAGCATTTTACCTCAAAATAAGGGAAATTTCAGCCTTTTTGCACAAAAATATGGAGAATTTCTGCCTTTTTGCCCCAAAATGAAGGGAATTTCTGCATTTTTGCACAAATATTAGGGCAATTTCTGCAATTTTGCTCCAAAATACGGGTCATTTCTGCCTTTTTGCCCGAAATTAAGTGGAATTTCTGCCTTTTTGTCCCGAAATAAGTGAAATTTCTTCAATTTCAGCCAAAAATTATGGATTTCATCTTTTTGCCCCAAAATAAGGGGAATTTCTGCCATTTTGCCCTGAAATATTTGAAATTTTTTCAATTTTACCCCAAAGTAAGGGGAATTTCTGCCTTTTGTCCCCAAATTAGGGGAATTTCGGCAATTTTGCCCCAAAATACGGGGAATTTCTCCCTTTTAGCCCCAAAATAAAGGGAATTTCTGCATTTTACCTCTAAATAAGGGGAATTTCTGCATTTTACCTCAAAATAAGAAGAATTTCTGCCTTTTGCCCCAAAATACTAGGAATTTCTGCCTTTTTGTTCCAAAATAAGGAAAATTTCTTCAATTTTGTACCATAATAAAAGAAATTTCTGCTTTTTGCACCAAAATAAGGGGAATGTCTTACTTTTTGCCCTGAAATAAATGAAATTTCTGCTATTTTGCCCAAAAATAAGGGAAATTTGTGCCATTTTGCCCCAAAATAAGGAAAAGTTCTGCCTTTGCCCCAAAATATGGGGAATTTCAGCATTTTACCTCAAAATAAGGGGAATTTGAGCCTTTTTGCACCAAAATATGGAGAATTTCTGCCTTTTTGCCCCAAAATAGAGGGAATTTCTGCATTTTTGCACCAATATTACGGAAATTTCTTCAATTTTGCTCCAAAATACGGGTCATTTCTGCCTTTTTGCCCGAAAGTAAGTGGAATTTCTGCCTTTCTGTCCCGAAATAAGTGAAATTTCTTCAATTTTAGCCAAAAATTAGGGATTTCATTTTTTGCCCCAAAATAAGGGGAATTTCTGCCATTTTGCCCTAAAATATTTCAAATTTCTGCAATTTTACCCCGAAATAAGGGAAATTTCTGCCTTTTTGCCCCAAAATAAGGGGAATTTCAGCCTTATTACCTCAAAATAAGAAAAATTTCTGCGTTTTTGCCATAAAATATAAGGAATTTCTGCATTTTTGCACCAAAATAAGGAAAATTTCTGCAACTTTTTTACACTTTTTACCTGAAAATAAGTGAAATTTCTGCAATTTTGCCCCAAAATAAGGTAAATTCCTGCAATTTTGCCCCAAAATAAAGGAAATTTCTGAAATTTTGCCCCAAATAAGGGGAACTTCTGATTTTTGCCCAAAAATAAAGGGAATTTCTGCCTTTTGCCCCAAAATTAGGGGAATTTCTGCAATTTTGCTCCAAAATACGGGGAATTTCTGCTTTTAAGCCCGAAAATAAGGGGAATGCATACCTTTTGCCATTAAAAAGGGAAATTTCTTTATTTTTGCTCCAAAATAAGAGGAATTTCTGCCATTTTGCCTCTAAATAAGTGGAATTTCTGAGTTTTGCCCCAAAATAAGGAGAATTTCTGTATTTTGCCCCAACATATAGAGAATTTCTGCCTTTTTGCCCCACAATTAGGGGATTTTCTGCAATTTTGCTCCAAAATACGGGGAATTTCTGCTTTTTTGCCCGAAAATAAGGGGAATGCATAACTTTTTGCAATAAATAGGGAAATTTCTTCATTTTTGCTCCAAAATAAGAGGAATTTCTGCCATTTTGCCTCTAAATAAGTGGAATTTCTGAGTTTTGCCCCAAAATAAGGAGAATTTCTGTATTTTGCCCCAACATATAGAGAATTTCTGCCTTTTTTCCCCACAATTAGGGGATTTTCTGCAATTTTGCTCCAAAAAACGGGGAATTTCTGTCTTTTTGCCCAAAAATAAGGGGAATGCATACCTTTGTGCAATAAAAAAGGGAAATTTCTTCATTTTTGCTCCAAAATAAGAGGAATTTCTGCCATTTTGCCTCTAAATAAGTGGAATTTCTGAGTTTTGCCCCAAAATAAGGAGAATTTCTGTATTTTGCCCCAACATATAGAGAATTTCTGCCTTTTTGCCCCACAATTAGGAGATTTTCTGCACTTTTGCTCCAAAATAAGGGGAATTTCTGCCTTTTTGCCTGAAAATAGAGGGAATGTATACTTTTTGCCATAAAAAAGAGAAATTTCTTCATTTTTACCCCAAAATAAGGGGATTTGCCGCCTTTTTGACTCAAAATAAGTGCAATTTCTGAATTTTCACAAAAATATACGGAGTTTCTGTCTTTTTGCCCCAAAATAACGGGAATTTCTGATTTTTGCCCTGAAATAAGTTAAATTTCTAAAATTTTTCCCCAAAATAAGGGAAATGTCTGCATTTTGACCCAAAATAAGAAGAATTTCTGACTTTTTGCCCCAAAATAATGGGAATTTCAGCCTTTTTACCTCAAAATAAGAGGAATTTCTGCATTTTTGCCACAAAATATGGGAAATTTCTGCCTCTGCCCAAAATAAGAAAAATTTCTACAATTTTGTACCAAAATAAAAGAAATTTCTGCCTTTTCCCACAAAATAAGAAAATTTCTGTTATTTTCCCTGAAATAAGAGAAATTTCTGCAATTTTGCCACAAAATAAGTGAAATTTCTGCAATTTTGCCCCAAAATAAGGGAAATTTCTGGAATTTTGCCCCAAAATAAGTGGAATTTATGAGTTTTGCCCAAAAATAAGGAAAATTTCTGTTTTTTTGCACAAACATATAGGGAATTTCTGCCTGTTTGCCCCACAATTAGGGGAATTTCGGCAATTTTGCTCCAAAATACGGGGAAGTTCTGGCTTTTTGCCAGAAAATAAGAAGAATGCATACCTTTTTGCCATAAAAAAGGGAAATTTCTTCATTTTTGCAACAAAATAAGGGGAATTTCTGCTTTTTTTCCTCTAAATAAGTGGAATTTCTGTCTTTCCCCCAAACAAAGGGAATTTCTTTTTTTTTTGCCCCAAAATAAAAAAAATTTCTGACTTATTACCCTGAAATAAGTGAAATTTCTGCAATTTTCCCCCAAAATAAGGGAAATTTCTGCCTTTTGGCCCCCAAATAAGGGGAATTTCAGCCTGTTAACCTCAAAATAAGTGAAATTTCTGCAATTTTGCCCCAAAATAAGTGAGATTTCTACAATTTGGCCCCAAAATAAGTGAAATTACTGAAATTTTTCCCCAAAATAAGTGGAATTTCTGAGTTTTGCCCCAAAATAAGGAGAATTTTTGTCTTTTTTGCCCCCAAATAAGAAAAATTTCTGGCATATTACCCTTAAATAAGTGAAATTTCTGCAATTTTTCCCCAAAATAAGGAAAATATCTGCTTTTTTGCCCCCAAATAAAGGGAATTTCAGCCTTTTTACCTCAAAATAATGGTTATTTCTGTATTTTTGCCCCAGAATATGGGAAATTTCTGCCTTTTTGCCCCAAAATAAGAAAAATTCTGCTTTTTTCCCCTGAAATAAGTGAAATTTCGGCAATTTTGCCCCATAATAAGTGAAATTTCTGCAATTTTGCCCCAAAATAAGGGAAATTTCTACCTTTTTGCCCCCAAATAAGGGGAATTTCAGCATTTTTACCTCAAAATAAGGGGAATTTCTGCATTTTTGCCACAAAATATTAGGAATTTCTGACTTTTTACTCCAAAAAAGAAAATTTCTGCCTTTTTTTCTGAAATAAGTGAAATTTCTGCAATTTTGCCACAAAGTAAGTGAAATTTCTGCAATTTTGCCCTAAAATAAGAAAAATTTCATGAATTTTGCCCCAAAATAAGTGGAATTTCTGAGTTTTGCCTCAAAATAAGGAGAATTTCTGTATTTTGCCCCAACATATAGAGAATTTCTGCCTTTTTGCCCCACAATTAGGAGATTTTCTGCGCTTTTGCTCCAAAATACGGGGAATTTCTGCCTTTTTGCCCGAAAATAAGGGGAATGCATACTTTTTTGCCATAAAAAAGGGAAATGTCTTCATTTTTGCTCCAAAATAAGGGGAATTTCTGCCTTTTTGCCTCTAAATAAGTGGAATTTCTGTCTTTTTCCCCCAAAACTAAGGGAATTTCTGTCTTTTTTGCCCAAAAATAAGGAAAATTTCTGACTTATTACCATGAAATAAGTGAAATTTCTGCAATTTTCCCCCTAATAAGGGAAATTTCTGCCTTTTTGCCCTGAAATATGTGAAATATCTGCAATTTTAACCCAAAATATGGTGAATTTCTGCCTTTTTGCCCCAAAATAATGGGATTTTCTGCCTTTTTGCCCCAAAATAAGAAAAATTTTTACTTTTTTTCTCTGAAATAAGTGAAATTTCTGCAATTTTGCCCTAAAATAAGGGAAATTTCTGCAATTTTTTCCCCATAATATGGGAAATTTCTGCAATTTTGCCTCAAAATAATGGGAATTTCTGTTTTTTGACCACAAATAAGGAAAATTTCTGCAATTTGGCCCTAAAATAAGAGGAATTTCTGCCTTTTGCCCCAAAATAAGGAGAATATCTGCCTTTTTGCCCCAAAATAAAGAAAATTACTGTATTTTTTACCACAAAATAAGTGAATTTCTGCAATTTTGCTCCAAAATACGGGGATTTTCTGCCTTTTTCGCCGAAAATAAGGGGAATTTATGCCACTTTGCCGTGAAATAAGTGAAATTTTTGCCTTTTCACCAAAAATAAACGAAATTTCTGTATTTTTACCCCAAAATAAGGGGAATTTCTGACTTTTTTCCCGAAAATAAGGGAAATTTTAGCCTTTTTACCTCAAAATAAGGGGAATTTCTTCCTTTTTGCCACAAAATAAGAAAATTTCTACCTTTTTTCTGTAATAAGTGAAATTTTTGCAATTTTGCCCCAAAATAAAAGAAATTTCTGCAATTTTGCTCAAATGTAAAGGAAATTTCTGCAATTTTGCCCCAAAATAAGGGGAATTTCTGACTTTTTAATCCCGAAAAAAGGAAATTTTCTGTCTTTTTGCTCCAAAATAAGGAGAATTTCTGACTTTTTGCCAGAAAATTATGAGAATTTCTGCAATTTTGCTTCAAAATATGGGGAATTTCTGCCTTTAATCCCCAAAATAAAGGAATTTCTGCATTTTCCCCCAATATTTGGGTAATTTCTGCATTTTACCTCTAAATAAAGGGAATTTCTGCATTTTACCTCAAAATAAGAAGAATTTCTGCCTTTTGCCCCAAAATATGGGGAATTTCTGCCTTTTTGTTCCAAAATAAGGAAAATTTCTTCAATTTTGTACCATAATAAAAGAAATTTCTACTTTTTGCCCCAAAATAATGGGAATTTCTGAATTTTTGCCTTGAAATAAATGAAATTTCTACTATTTTGCCCGAAAATAAGGGAAATTTGTGCCTTTTTGCTTCAAAATAAAAGGAATTTCTGCCTTTGCCCCAAAATATGTGGAATTTCACCATTTTACCTCAAAATAAGGGGAATTTCAGCAGTTTTGCACCAAAATATGGACAATTTCTGCTTTTTTGCCCCAAAATAAATAGAATTTCTGCATTTTTGCCACAAAATATTAAGAATTTCTACATTTTTGCCCCAAAATAAGGAAAATTTCTGCCTTTTTTCCCTGAAATAAGTGAAATTTGTGCAATTTTGCCCCAAAATAAGAGAAATTTTGGATTTTTTCCCCAAAATAAGTGGAATTTCTGAATTATGCCTTTAAATAAGGAGAATTTCTGTCTTTTTGCCCCAACATATTAGGAATTTCTGCATTTTTGCCCAACAATTAGGGGAATTTCTGCAATTTTGCTCCAAAATACGGGGAATTTCTGCCTTTTTGCCCGAAAATAAGGGGAATGCATAACTTTTTGCCATAAAAAAGGGAAATTTTTTCATTTTTGCTCCAAAATAATGGGAATTTCTGCCTTTTTGCCTCTAAATAAGTTGAATTTCTGTCTTTTTCCCCCAAAACAAAAGGAATTTTTGTCTTTTTTGCCCCAAAATAAAAGTAATTTCTGACTTATTACCATGAAATAAGTGAAATTTCTGCAATTTTGCCCGAAAATAAGGGAAATTTCTGCCTTTTGCCCTGAAATATGTGAAATTTCTGCAATTTTACCCCAAAATAAGTCGAATTTCTGCCTTTTTGCCCCAAAATAATGGGAATTTCTGCCTTTTGCCCCAAAATAAAAAAAATTTTTGCGTTTTTTTTCTGAAATAAGTGAAATTTCTGCAATTTTGCCCTAAAATAAGGAAAATTTCTGCAATTTTTTTCAATAACAAAAAAAATTTCTTCAATTTTGCCCCAAAATTAGGGGAATTTCTCCCTTTTTGCCCCAAAATAAAAGAAATTTCAGCCTTTTTACCTGAAAATAATTGAAGTTTCTGCAATTTTGCCCCAAATGAGAAAAATTTCTGCAATTTTGCCCCAAAATAAGGTAAATTCCTGCAATTTTGCCCCAAATTAAAGGAAATTTCTTGAATTTTGCCCCAAAATAAGGGGAATTTATGATTTTTGCCCCAAAATAAAGGGAATTTCTGCCTTTTGCCCCTAAATTAGGGGAATTTCTGCAATTTTACCCCAAAATAAGTCGAATTTCTGCCTTTTTGCCCCAAAATAATGGGAATTTCAGCCTTTTTGCCCCAAAATAAGCAAAATTTTTGCTTTTTTTCTCTGAAATAAGTGAAATTTCTGCAATTTTGTTCTAAAATAAAGAAAATTTCTGCAATTTTTCCCCATAATGAGAGAAATTTTTGCAATTTTGCCCCAAAATAAGAGAAATTTCTCCCTTTTTGCCCCAAAATAAAGGATATATCAACCCTTATTCCTGAAAATAAGTGAAATTTCTGCAATTTTGCCCCAAATAAGAGAAATTTCTGCAATTTTGCCCAAAAATAAAGGGAATTTCTTGAATTTTGACCCAAAATTAAGAGAGTTTCTGATTTTTGCCCCAAAATTAGGGGATTTTCTGCAATTTTGCTCCGAAATACAGGGAATTTCTGCCTTTTTGCTCCAAAATACAGGGAATTTCTGCGTTTTTGCCGGAAAATAATAGGAATGCATACCTTTTTGCCATAAAAAATGAAATTTCTTCATTTTTGCTCCAAAATAAGGGGAATTTCTGCCTTTTTGCCTCTAAATAAGTGGAATTTCTGTCTTTTTCCCACAAAACAAAGGGAATTTCTCTCTTTTTTGCCCCAAAATAAGAGGAATTTCTGACTCATTACCCTGAAATAAGTGAAATTTCTGCAATTTTGCCCCAGAATAAGGGAAATTTCTGCCTTTTTGCCCCCAAATAAGGGGAATTCAGCCTTTTTACCTCAAAAAGAGGAATTTCTGCATTTTTGCCACAAAATATTAGGAATTTCTGTTATTTTGCCCCAAAATAAGGAAAATTTCTGACTTTTTTCCCTGAAATAAGTGAAATTTCTGCAATTTTGCCCCAAAATAAGTGAAATTTCTACAATTTTGCCCCAAAATAAAGGAAATTTCTGGAATTTTGCCCCAAAAGAAGTGGAATTTCTGAGTTTTGCCCCAAAATAAGGAGAATTTCTGTTATTTTGCCCCAACATATAGGGAATTTCTGCCTTTTGCCCCAGAATTAGGGGAATTTCTGCAATTTTGCTCCAAAATACGAAGAATTTCTGCCTTTTTTCCCAAAAATAAGGGAAATGCATATCTTTTTGCCATAAAAAAGGGAAATTTCTTCATATTTGCTCCAAAATAATGGGAATTTCTCCCTTTTTGACTCTAAATAAGTGGAATTTCTCTCTTTTTTCCCCAAAACAACGGGAATTTCTGTATTTTTAGCCCCAAAATAAGGGGGAATTTCTGACTTATTACCATGAAATAAGTGAAATTTCTGCAATTTTGCCCCCAAAAAAGGGAAATTTCTGCCTTTTTGCCCTGAAATATGTGAAATTTCTGCAATTTTACCGCAAAATAAGGTGAATTTCTGCCTTTTTGCCCTAAAATAATGAGATTTTCTACCTTTTTGCCCCAAAATAAGAAAAATTTTTGCTTTATTTCTCTGAAATAAGTGAAATTTCTGCAATTTTGTCGTAAAATAAGGGAAATTTCTGCAATTTTTTCCCATAACAAAAGAAATTTCTGCAATTTTGCCACAAAATAACGGGAATTTCTCTTTTTTGCCCCAAAATAAAGAAAATTTCTGCCTTTTTACCTGAAAATAAGCGAATTTTATGCAATTTTGCCCCAAATTAAGCAAATTTCTGCAATTTTGCCCCAAAATAAGGTAAATTCCTGCAATTTTACCCCAAAATAAAGGAAATTTCTTGAATTTTGCCCCAAAATAAGGGGAATGTCTGAATTTTGTCCCAAAATAAAGGGAATTTCTGCCTTTTGCCCCAAAATTAGGGGAATTTCTGCAATTTTGCTCCAAAATACGGGGAATTTCTGCCTTTTTGCCAGAAAATAATGGGAATGCATACCTTTTTGCCATAAAAAGGAAAATTTCTTCATTTTTGCTCCAAAATAAGGGGAAATTCTGCATTTTTGCCTCTAACTAAGTGGAATTTCTGTCTTTTTCCCCCAAAACAAAGAGAATATTTGTCTTTTTTGCCCCAAAATAAGGGGAATTTCTGACTTATTACCCTGAAATAAGTGAAATTTCTGCAATTTTGCCCCAAAATAAGGGAAATTTCTGCAATTTTGCCCCAATGTAAAGGAAATTTCTGCAATTTTGCCCCAAAATAAGGGGAATTTCTGCCTTTTTGCCTCTAAATAAGTGGAATTTCTATCTTATTCCCCCAAAACAACGGGAATTTCTATATTTTTTGCCCCAAAATAAGCGGGAATTTCTGACTAATTACCCTGAAAAAAGTGAAATTTCTGCAATTTTGCCCTAAAATAAGGGAAATTTCTGCAATTTTTCCATAATAAGGGAAATTTCTGCAATTTTGCCCCAAAATAAGGGGAATTTCTCTTTTTTTGCCCCAAAATAAAGGAAATTTCAGCCTTTTTACTTGAAAATAAGTGAATTTTATGCAATTTTGCCCCAAATAAAGTAAATTTCTGCTATTTTGCCCCAAAATAAGGTAAATTCCTGCAATTTTGCCCCAAAATAAAGGAAATTTTTTGAATTTTGCCCCAAAATAAGGGGAATTTCTGATTTTTGCCACAAAATAAAGGGAATTTCTGCCTTTTGCCCCAAAATTAGGGCAATTTCTGCAATTTTGCTCCAAAATACGGGGTATTTCTGCCTTTTTGCACGAAAATAATGGGAATGCATACCTTTTTGCCATAAAAAGGAAAATTTCTTCATTTTTGCTCCAAAATAAGGGGAATTTCTGCATTTTTGCCTCTAACTAAGTGGAATTTCTGTCTTTTTCCCCCAAAACAAAGGGAATTTCTGTCTTTTTTGCCCCAAAATAAGGGGAATTTCTGACTTATTACCCTGAAATAAGTGAAATTTCTGCAATTTTGCCCCAAAATAAGGGAAATTTCTGCAATTTTGCCACAATGTAAAGGAAATTTCTGCAATTTTGCCCCAAAATAAGGGGAATTTCTGACTTTTTGCTCCCGAAAAAAGGAAATTTTCTGTCTTTTTGCTCCAAAATAAGGAGAATTTCTGACTTTTTGCCAGAAAATTATGAGAATTTCTGCAATTTTGCTTCAAAATACGGGGAATTTCTGACTTTTATCCCCAAAATAAAGGAATTTCTGCATTTTTCCCCAATATTTGGGTAATTTCTGCATTTTACCTCTAAATAAAGGGAATTTCTGCATTTTACCTCAAAATAAGAAGAATTTCTGCCTTTTGCCCCAAAATATGGGGAATTTCTGCCTTTTTGTTTCAAAATAAGGAAAATTTCTTCAATTTTGTACCATAATAAAAGAAATTTCTACTTTTTGCCCCAAAATAATGGGAATTTCTGAATTTTTGCCTTGAAATAAATGAAATTTCTACTATTTTGCCCGAAAATAAGGGAAATTTGTGCCTTTTTGCTTCAAAATAAAAGGAATTTCTGCCTTTGCCCCAAAATATGTGGAATTTCAGCATTTTACCTCAAAATAAGGGGAATTTCAGCAGTTTTGCACCAAAGTATGGAGAATTTCTGCTTTTTTGCCCCAAAATAAATGGAATTTCTGCATTTTTGCACCAATATTAAAGGAATTACTGCAATTTTGCTCCAAAATACGGGTCATTTCTGCCTTTTTGCCCGAAATTAAGTGGAATTTCTGCCTTTTTGTCCCGAAATAAGTGAAATTTCTTCAATCTTAGCCAAAAATTAGGGATTTCATCTTTTTGCCCCAAAATAAGGGGAATTTCTGCCATTTGGCTTGAAATATTTGAAATTTCTGCAATTTTACTCCAAAATAAGGGGAATTTCTGCCTTTTGTCCCAAAATTAGGGGAATTTCTGCAATTTTGTTCCAAAATACGGGGAATTTCTGCCTTTTTGCCCGAAAATAAAGGGAATGAATACCTTATTGCCATAAAAAAGGGAAATTTCTTCATTTTTGCTCCAAAATAAGAGGAATTTCTGCCATTTTGCCTCTAAATAAGTGGAATTTCTGAGTTTTGCCCCAAAATAAGGAGAATTTCTGTATTTTGCCCCAACATATAGAGAATTTCTGCCTTTTTTCCCCACAATTAGGGGATTTTCTGCAATTTTGCTCCAAAAAACGGGGAATTTCTGTCTTTTTGCCCGAAAATAATGGGAATGCATACTTTTTTGCCATAAAAATGGGAATTGTCTTAATTTTTGCTCCAAAATAAGGGAAATTTCTGCCTTTTTGCCTCTAAATAAGTGGAATTTCTGTCTTTTTCCCCCAAAACTAAGGGAATTTCTTTCTTTTTTGCCTCAAAATAAGAAAAATTTCTGACTTATTACCCTGAAATAAGAGAAATTTCTGCAATTTTGCCTCAAAATAAGGTAAATTTCTGCCTTTTTGCCCTGAAATATGTGAAATATTTGCAATTTTAACCCAAAATAAGGTGAATTTCTGCCTTTTTGCTACAAAATAATTGGAATTTCTGCTATTTTGTACCAAAATAAGAAAAATTTTTGCTTTTTTTCTCTGAAATAAGTGAAATTTCTGCAATTTTGCCTTAAAATAAGGGAAATTTCTGCAATTTTTTCCCATAATATGGGAAATTTCTGCAATTTTGCCCCAAAATAAGGGGAATTTCTGTTTTTTGGCCCCAAATAAAGAAAATTTCTGCAATTTTGCCCTAAAATAATGGGAATTTCTGCCTTTTGCCCCAAAATAAGGAGAATATCTGCCTTTTTGCCCCAAAATAAAGAAAATTACTGTATTTTTTCCCCAAAATAAGTGAATTTCTGCAATTTTGCTCCAAATCAGGTATTTTCTGCCTTTTTCGCCAAAAATAAGGGGAATTTCTGCCACTTTGCTGTGAAATAAGTAAAATTTCTGCATTTTTACCCCAAAATAAAGGGAATTTCTGCCTTTTTGCCCCAAAATTAGAGGAATTTCTGCAATTTTGCTCCAAAATACGGAGAATTTCTGCCTTTTTGCCCGAAAAAGAAAGGAATGTATACCTTTTTGCCATAAAAAAGGGAAATTTCTTAATTTTTGCCCTAAAATAAGGGGATTTTCCACCTTTTTGACTCAAAATAAGTGCAATTTCTGCCTTTTCCCCAAAAATAAACAAAATTTCTGTCTTTTTGACCCAAAATAAAAAGAATTTCTGACTTTTTGCCTGAAAATAAGGGAAATTTTAGCCTTTTTACCTCAAAATAAGGGGAATTTCTGCCTTTTTGCCCCAAAATAAGAAAATTTCTACCTTTTTTCTGTAATAAGTGAAATTTTTGCAATTTTGCCCCAAAATAAGGGAAATTTCTGCAATTCTGCTCAAATGTAAAGGAAATTTCTGCAATTTTGCCCCAAAATAAGGGGAATTTCTGACTTTTTGCTCCCGAAAAAAGGAAATTTTCTGTCTTTTTATTCCAAAATAAGGAGAATTTCTGCCTTTTTGCCGAAAAATTATGAGAAATTCTGCAATTTTGCTTCAAAATACGGGAAATTTCTGCCTTTTATTTCCAAAATAAAGGGAATTTCTGCATTTTCCCCCAATATTTGGGTAATTTCTGCATTTTACCTCTAAATAAAGGAAATTTCTGCATTTTACCTCAAAATAAGAAGAATTTCTGCCTTTTGCCCAAAAATATGGGGAATTTCTGCCTTTTAGTTCCAAAATAAGGAAAATTTCTTCAATTTTGTACCATAATAAAAGAAATTTCTACTTTTTGCCCCAAAATAAGGGGAATTTCTGAATTTTTGCCCTGAAATAAATGAAATTTGTGCTATTTTGCCTGAAAATAAGGGAAATTTGTGCCTTTTTGCTTCAAAATAAGGGGAATTTCTGCCTTTGCCCCAAAATATGGGGAATTTCAGCATTTTTCCTCAAAATGAGGGGAATTTCAGCCTTTTTGCACCAAAATATGGAGGATTTCTGCATTTTTGCCCCAAAATAAAAAGAATTTCTGCATTTTTGCACCAATATTAGGGGAATTTCTGCAATTTTGCTCCAAAATACAGGTCATTTCTGCCTTTTTGCCTGAAATTAAGTGGAATTTCTGCCTTTTTGTCCCGAAATAATTGAAATTTATTCAATTTTAGCCAAAAATTAGGGATTTCATCCTTTTGCCTCAAAATAAGGGGAATTTCTGCCATTTTGCCCTGAAATATTTTAAATTTCTGCAATTTTACTCGAAAATAATGGGAATTTCTGCCTTTTGCCCCAAAATTAGGGGAATTTCTGCAATTTTGCTTTAAAATACGGGGCATTTCTGCCTTTTTGCCCGAAAATAAGGGGAATGCATAACTTTTTGCCATAAAAAAGGTAAATTTCTTAATTTTTACTCCAAAATAAAAGCAATTTCTGCCATTTTGCCTCTAAATAAGTGGAATTTCTGAGTTTTGCCCCAAAATAAGGAGAGTTTCTTTATTTTGCCCAATCATATAGAGAATTTCTGCCTTTTTTCCCCACAATTAGGGGATTTTCTGCAATTTTGCTCCAAAATACGGGGAATTTCTGCCTTTTTTCTGAAAATAAGTGGAATGCATATTTTTTTCCATAAAAATGGAAAATGTCTTCATTTTTGCTCCAAAATAAGGGGAATTTCTGCCTTTTAGCCTCTAAATAAGTGGAATTTCTGTCTTTTTCCCCCAAAACTATAGGAATTTCTGTCTTTTTTACCTCAAAATAAGGAAAATTTCTGACTTATTACCCTGAAATAAGTGAAATTTCTGCAATTTTGCCCCAAAATAAGGGAAATTTCTGCCTTTTTGCCCTGAAATATGTGAAATATTTGCAATTTTAACCCAAAATAAGGTGAATTTCTGCCTTTTTGCCCCAAAATAAAGGAAATTTCTGTTTTTTGCCCCTAAATAAGGGAAATTTCTGCAATTTTGCTTTAAAATAAGAGGAGTTTCTGCATTTTGCCCAAAAATAAATAAAATTACTGTATTTTTTACCCCAAAATTATGTAAATTTCTGCAATTTTGCTCCAAAATACGGGGACTTTCTGCCTTTTTCGCCGAAAATATGGGGAATTTGTGCCATTTTGCCGCGAAATAAGTGAAATTTCTGCAGTTTTACCGAAAAATAAGGCGAATTTCTGCCTTTTTGCCCCAATATTAGGGGAATTTCTGCAATTTTGCTCCAAAAAACGGGGAATTTCTGACTTTTTGCCCGAAAATAAAGGGAATGTATAACTTTTTGCCATAAAAAAGGAAAATTTCTTCATTTTTGCCCCAAAATAAGGGGATTTTTCGCATTTTTAATTACTCAAAATACGTGCAATTTCTGCCTTTTTCCCGAAAATAAAGAAATTTTTGTCTTTTTGCCCCAATATAAGGGGAATTTCTGACTTTTTGTCCGACAATAAGGAGAATTTCAGCCTTTTTACATCAAAATAAGGGGAATTTCTGCAATTTGCCCCAAAATATGAGGAATTTCTGCCTTTTTGCCCCCAAATAAGAATAATTTCTGCAATTTTGAACCAAAATAAAAAAAATTTCTGCCTTTTTGCCCCACAATAAGAAAATTTCTGCCTTTTTCTGAAATAAGTGAAATTTCTGCAATTTTGCCCCAAAATAAGGGAAATTTCTGCAATTTTGCCCAAATGTAAAGGAAATTTCTGCAATTTTGCCCCAAAATAAGGGGAATTTCTGACTTTTTCCTCCCGAAAAAAGAGATTTTCTGTCTTTTTGCCCCAAAATAAGGAGAATTTCTGCCTTTTTGCCTGAATATTATGAGAATTTCTGCAATTTTGCTTCAAAATACGGGGAATTTCTGCCTTTTATCCCAAAAATAAAGAAAATTTCTGCATTTTCCCACAATATTTGGGGAATTTCAGCATTTTACCTCTAAATAAGGGGAATTTCTGCATTTAACCTCAAAATAAAAAAAATTTCTGACTTTTGCCCCAAAATATAGGGAATTTCTGCCTTTTTGTTCCAAAATAAAAATAATTTCTTCAATTTTGTACCATAATAAAAGAAATTTCTGCTTTTTGCCCCAAAATAATGGGAATTTCTGAATTTTTGCCCTGAAATAAATGAAATTTCTGCTATTTTGCCCGAAATTAAGGGAAATTTGTGCCTTTTTGCTTCAAAATAAGGGGAATTTCTGCCTTTGCCCCAAAATATGAAGAATTTCAGAATTTTACCTCAAAATAAGGGGAATTTCAGCATTTTTGCACCAAAATATGGAGAATTTCTGCCTTTTTGCCCCAAAATAAAGGGAATTTCTGCATTTTTGCACCAATATTAGGGGAATTTTTGCAATTTTGCTCCAAAATACGGGTCATTTCTGCCTTTTTGCCCGAAATTAAGTGGAATTTCTGCCTATTTGTAACGAAATAAGTGAAATTTCTTCAATTTTAGCCAAAAATTAGGGATTTCATTTTTTGCCCCAAAATAAGGGGAATTTCTCCCATTTTGCTCTGAAATATTTGAAATTTCTGCAATTATACCCCAAAATAAGGGGAATTTCTGCCTTTTTCCCCCAAAATAAAGGGAATTTCAGCCTTATTACTTCAAAAAAAGGGAAATTTCTGCCTTTTTGCCACAAAATATAAGGAATTTCTGCCGTTTTGCCCCAAAATAAGGAAAATTTCTGCAATTTTGCCCCAAAATAAGGGAAATTTCTCCCTTTTTCCCCAAAATAAAGGAAATTTCAGACTTTTTACCTGAAAATAAGTGAAATTTTTGTAATTTTGCCCGAAATAAGGGAAATTTCTGCAATTTTGCCCCTAAATAAGGTAAATTTCTGCAATTTTGCCGCAAAATAAAGGAAATTTCTGAAATTTTGCCCCAAAGTAAGAGGAATTTCTGCCTTTTGCCCCAAAACTAGGGGAATTTCTGCAATTTTGCTCCAAAATACGGGGAATTTCTGCCTTTTTGCCTGAAAATAAGGGGAATGCATACCTTTTTGTCATAAAAAAGAGAAATTTCTTCATTTTTGCTCCAAAATAAGGGGAATTTCTGCTTTTCTGCCTTTAAATAAGTGGAATTTCTGTCTTTTTCCCCCAAAAGAAAGGGAATTTCTGTCTTTTTTGCCCCAAAATAACAAAAATTTCTGACTTATTACCCTGAAATAGGTGAAATTTCTACACTTTTGCCCCAAAATAAGGGAAATTTCTGCCTTTTTGCCCTGAAATATGTGAAATTTCTGCAATTTTACCCCAAAATAAGGTGAATTTCTGATTTTGCCCCAAAATAATGGGAATTTCTGCCTTTTTGCCCCAAAATAAGAAAAATTTTTGCTTTTTTTCTCTGAAATAACTGAAATTTCTGCAATTTTGCCCTAAAATAAGTGAAATTTCTTAGTTTTGCCCCAAAATAATGAGAATTTCTGTCTTTTTGCCCCAACATATAGGGAATTTCTGCCTTTTTGCCCCACAATTAGGGGAATTTCTCCAATTTTGCTCCAAAATACGGGGAATTTCTGCCTTTTTGCCCGAAAATAAAGAGAATGTACACCTTTTTGCCATAAAAAATGGAAATTTCTTCATTTTTGCCAGAAAATAAGGAAATTTTCCACCTTTTTGACTCAAAATAAGTGCAATTTCTGCCTTTTCCCAAAAAATAAATGAAATTTCTGTATTTTTGCCCAAACATAAGGGGAATTTCTGACTTTTTGCCCGAAAATAAGGGGAATTTCAGCCTTTTAACCTAAAAATAAGGGGAATTTCTGCCTTTTTGCCCCAAAATATGGGGAATTTCTGCCTTTTTGGCATAAAATAAAAATTTCTGCAATTTTGTACCAAAATAGTAGAAATTTCTGCCTTTTTGCCCCAAAATAAGAAAATTTCTTCATTTTTTCTGAAATAAGTGAAATTTTTGCAATTTTGCCCCAAAATAAGGGAAATTTCTGCAATTTTGCCCCAAAGTAAAGGAAATTTCTGAAATTTTGCCTTAAAATAATGAGAATTTCTGACTTTTTGCCCCCGAAAAAGGAGATTTTCTGTCTTTTTGCTTCAAAATGAGGAGAATTTCTGCCTTTTTGTCTGAAAATTATGAGAATTTCTGCCTTTTTGCCCCAAAATAAAGGGAATTTCTGCACTTTTGCACCAATATTAGGGGAATTTCTGCAATTTTGCTCCAAAATATGGGTCATTTCTGCCTTTTTGCCCAAAATTAAGTGGAATTTCTGCCTTTTTGTCCCGAAATAAGTGAAATTTCTTCAATTTTAGTAAAAATTCTGGATGTCATTTTTGCCCCAAAATAAGGGGAATTTCTGCCATTTTGCCCTGAAATATTTGAAATTTCTTCAATTTTACCACAAAATAAGGGGAATTTCTGCCTTTTGCCCCAAAATTAGGGGAATTTCTGCAATTTTGCTCCAAAATACGGGGAATTTCTGCCTTTTTTCCCGAAAATAAGGAGAATGCATACCTTTTTGCCATAAAAAAGGAAATTTCTTCATTTTTGCTCCAAAATAAGAGGAATTTTTGCCATTTTGCCTCTAAATAAGTGGAATTTCTGAGTTTTGCCCCAAAATAAAAAGAATTTCTGTCTTTTTGCCCCAAAATATAGAGAATTTCTGCCTTTTTGCCCCGAAATTAGGGGAATTTCTGCAATTTTGCTCCAAAATACGGGGAATTTCTGCATTTTTGCCCGAAAATAAGGGGAATGCATAACTTTTTGCCATGAAAAAGCGAAATTTCTTCATTTTTGCTCCAAAATAAAAGGAATTTCTGCCTTTTTGCCTCTTAATAAGTGGAATTTCTGTCTTTTCCCCCCAAAACAAAGGGAATTTCTGTCTTTTTTGCCACAAATTAAGGAAAATTTCTGAATTATTACCCTGAAATAAGTGAAATTTCTGCAATTGTGCCCCAAAATAAAGTAAATTCCTGCAATTTTTCCCCAAAATAAAAAAAATTTCTGCCTTTTTGGCCCCAAATAAGGGAAATTTCAGCCTTTATACCTCAAAATAAGGGAAATTTCTGCATTTTTGCCACAAAATATTAGGAATTTCTGCCTTTTTGCCCCAAAATAAAAAAAAAATTTTGCTTTTATTCTCTGAAATAACTGAAATTTCTGCAATTTTGCCCTAAAACAAGTGAAATTTATGAGTTTTGCCCCAAAATAAGGAGAATTTCTGTCTTTTTGCCCCAACATATGGGAAATTTCTGCCTTTTTGCCCCACAATTAGGGGAATTTTTGCAATTTTGCTCAAAAATACGGAGAATTTCTCCCTTTTTGCCCGAAAATAAAGGGAATGTATACCTTTTTGCCATAAAAAAGGGAAATTTCTTCATTTTTGCCCGAAAATAAGGAAATTTTCCGACTTTTTGACTCAAAATAAGTGCATTTCTGCCTTTTCCCCAAAAATAAACGAAATTTCTGTCTTTTTTCCCCAACATAAGGAGAATTTCTGACTTTTTGCCCGAAAATAAAGGGAATTTCAGCCTTTTTGCCCCAAAATATGGGGAATTTCTGCCTTTTTGCCCCAAAATAAGAAAAATTTCTGCAATTTTGTAACAAAATAATAGAAATTTCTGTTTTTTTGCCCCAAAATTAGAAAATTTCTGCATTTTTTCTGATATAAGTGAAATTTCTGCAATTTTGACCCAAAATAAGGGAAATTTCTGCAATTTTGCCCAAATGTAAAGGAAATTTCTGCAATTTTGCCCCAAAATAAGGGGAATTTCTGATTTTTTGCCCCCAAAAAAATGAGATTTTCTGTCTTTCTGCCCCAAAATAAGAAGAATTCCTGCCTTTTTGCCTGAAAATTATGAGAATTTCTGCAATTTTGCTTCAAAATACGGGGAATTGCTGCTTTTTAGCCTCAAAATAAAGGGAATTTCTGCATTTCCGCCCAATAATTGGAGAATTTCAACATATTACCTCTAAATAAGGTGAATTTCTGCATTTTACCTCAAAATAAGAAGAATTTCTGCCTTTTGCCCCAAAATATGGGGAATTTCTGCCTTTTTGTTTCAAAATAAGGAAAATTTCTTCAATTTTGTACCATAATCAAAGAAATTTCTGCTTTTTGCCCCAAAATAAGTGGAATTTCTGACTTTTTACCCTAAAATAAATGAAATTTCAGCAATTTTGCCCGAAAATAAGAGAAATTTGTGCCTTTTTGCCCCAAAATGAGGGGAATTTCTGCCTTTTGCCCCAAAATATGGGGAATTTTAGGATTTTACCTCAAAATAAGGGGAATTTCAGGCTTTTTGCACCAAAATATGGAGAATTTCTGCTTTTTTGCCCAAAAATAAAGGGAATTTCTGCATTTTTGCACCAATATTAGGGGAATTTCTGCAATTTTGCTTCAAAATACGGGTCATTTCTGCCTTTTTGCCCGAAATTAAGTGGAATTTCTGCCTTTTTGTCCCGAAATAAGTGAAATTTCTTCAATTTTAGTAAAAATTATGGATTTCATCTTTTTGCCCCAAATATAAAGGGAATTTCTGCCATTTTGCTCTGAAATATTTGAAATTTCTTCAATTTTACCCCAAAATAAGGGGAATTTCTGCCTTTTGCCCCAAAATTAAAGGAATTTCTGCAATTTTGCTCCAAAATACGGGGAATTTCTGCCTTTTTGCCCGAAATAAAGGGAATGCATAACTTTTTGCCATAAAAAAGGGAAATTTCTTCATTTTTGCTCCAAAATAAGAGGAATTTCTGCCATTTTGCCTCTAAATAAGTGGAATTTCTGAGTTTTGCCCCAAAATAAAAAGAATTTCTGTCATTTTGCCCCAAAATATAGAGAATTTCTTCCTTTTAGCCCCAAAATTAGGGGAATTTCTGCAATTTTGCTCCAAAATAAGGGGAATTTCTGCCTTTTTGACAGAAAATAATGGGAATGCATACCTTTTTGCAATAAAAAAGGAAAATTTCTTCATTTTTGCTCCAAAATAAGGGGAATTTCTGCCTTCTTGCCTCTAAATATGTGGAATTTCTGTCTTTTTCCTCCAACAAAGAAAATTTCTGTCTTTTTTGCCACAAATTAAGGAAATTTTCTGACTTATTACACTGAAATAAGTGAAATTTATGCAATTTTGCCCCTAAATAAGGTAAATTCCTGCAATTTTGCCACAAAATAAAAAAAATTTCTGCCTTTTTGCCCCCAAATAAGGGAAATTTCAGCCTTTATACCTCAAAATAAGGAAAATTTCTGCATTTTTGCCACAAAATATTAGGAATTTCTGCATTTTTGCCCCAAAATAAGGAAAATTTCTGATTTTTTCCCTGAAATAAGTGAAATTTCCGCAATTTTGCCCTAAAACAAGTGAAATTTATGTGTTTTGCCCCAAAATAAGGAGAATTTCTGTCTTTTTGCCCCAACATATGGGGAATTTCTGCCTTTTTGCCCCACAATTAGGGGAATTTTTGCAATTTTGCTCAAAAATACGGAGAATTTCTGCTTTTTTGCCCGAAAATAAGGGGAATGTATACCTTTTTGCCATAAAAAAGGGAAATTTCTTCATTTTTGCCCGAAAATAAGGGGAATTTCTGCCTTTTTGCCTCAAAATAAGTGGAATTTCTGTCTTTTTTCCCCAACATAAGGAGAATTTCTGACTTTTTGCCCGAAAATAAAGGGAATTTCAGCCTTTTTGCCCCAAAATATGGGGAATTTCTGCCTTTTTGCCCCAAAATAAGAAAAATTTCTGCAATTTTGTAACAAAATAATAGAAATTTCTGTTTTTTTGCCCCAAAATTAGAAAATTTCTGCATTTTTTCTGATATAAGTGAAATTTCTGCAATTTTGACCCAAAATAAGGGAAATTTCTGCAATTTTGCCCAAATGTAAAGGAAATTTCTGCAATTTTGCCCCAAAATAAGGGGAATTTCTGATTTTTTGCCCCCAAAAAAATGAGATTTTCTGTCTTTCTGCCCCAAAATAAGAAGAATTCCTGCCTTTTTGCCTGAAAATTATGAGAATTTCTGCAATTTTGCTTCAAAATACGGGGAATTGCTGCTTTTTAGCCTCAAAATAAAGGGAATTTCTGCATTTCCGCCCAATAATTGGAGAATTTCAGCATATTACCTCTAAATAAGGTGAATTTCTGCATTTTACCTCAAAATAAGAAGAATTTCTGCCTTTTGCCCCAAAATATGGGGAATTTCTGCCTTTTTGTTTCAAAATAAGGAAAATTTCTTCAATTTTGTACCATAATCAAAGAAATTTCTGCTTTTTACCCCAAAATAAGTGGAATTTCTGACTTTTTACCCTAAAATAAATGAAATTTCAGCAATTTTGCCCGAAAATAAGAGAAATTTGTGCCTTTTTGCCCCAAAATGAGGGGAATTTCTGCCTTTTGCCCCAAAATATGGGGAATTTTAGGATTTTACCTCAAAATAAGGGGAATTTCAGGCTTTTTGCACCAAAATATGGAGAATTTCTGCTTTTTTGCCCAAAAATAAAGGGAATTTCTGCATTTTTGCACCAATATTAGGGGAATTTCTGCAATTTTGCTTCAAAATACGGGTCATTTCTGCCTTTTTGCCCGAAATTAAGTGGAATTTCTGCCTTTTTGTCCCGAAATAAGTGAAATTTCTTCAATTTTAGTAAAAATTATGGATTTCATCTTTTTGCCCCAAATATAAAGGGAATTTCTGCCATTTTGCTCTGAAATATTTGAAATTTCTTCAATTTTACCCCAAAATAAGGGGAATTTCTGCCTTTTGCCCCAAAATTAAAGGAATTTCTGCAATTTTGCTCCAAAATACGGGGAATTTCTGCCTTTTTGCCCGAAATAAAGGGAATGCATAACTTTTTGCCATAAAAAAGGGAAATTTCTTCATTTTTGCTTTAAAATAAGAGGAATTTCTGCCATTTTGCCTCTAAATAAGTGGAATTTCTGAGTTTTGCCCCAAAATAAAAAGAATTTCTGTCATTTTGCCCCAAAATATCGAGAATTTCTTCCTTTTAGCCCCAAAATTAGGGGAATTTCTGCAATTTTGCTCCAAAATAAGGGGAATTTCTGCCTTTTTGACAGAAAATAATGGGAATGCATACCTTTTTGCAATAAAAAAGGAAAATTTCTTCATTTTTGCTCCAAAATAAGGGGAATTTCTGCCTTCTTGCCTCTAAATAAGTGGAATTTCTGTCTTTTTCCCCCAACAAAGAAAATTTCTGTCTTTTTTGCCACAAATTAAGGAAATTTTCTGACTTATTACACTGAAATAAGTGAAATTTATGCAATTTTGCCCCTAAATTAGGTAAATTCCTGCAATTTTGCCACAAAATAAAAAAAATTTCTGCCTTTTTGCCCCCAAATAAGGGAAATTTCAGCCTTTATACCTCAAAATAAGGAAAATTTCTGCATTTTTGCCACAAAATATTAGGAATTTCTGCATTTTTGCCCCAAAATAAGGAAAATTTCTGCTTTTTTCCCTGAAATAAGTGAAATTTCCGCAATTTTGCCCTAAAACAAGTGAAATTTATGAGTTTTGCCCCAAAATAAGGAGAATTTCTGTCTTTTTGCCCCAACATATGGGGAATTTCTGCCTTTTTGCCCCACAATTAGGGGAATTTTTGCAATTTTGCTCAAAAATACGGAGAATTTCTGCTTTTTTGCCCGAAAATAAGGGGAATGCATAACTTTTTGCCATGAAAAAGCGAAATTTCTTCATTTTTGCTCCAAAATAAGGGGAATTTCTGCCTTTTTGCCTCAAAATAAGTGGAATTTCTGTCTTTTCCCCCCCAAAAATAGGTAATTTCTGTCTTTTTTGCCCCGAAATAAAGAAAATTTCTGACTTATTACCCTTTAATAAGTGAAATTTCTGCAATTTTGCCCCAAAATAAGGGAAATTTCTGCCTTCTTGCCCTGACATATGTGAAATTTCTGCAAATTTACCCCAAAAGTAGGTGAATTTCTGCCTTTTTGCTCCAAAATAAGGGGAATTTCTGCATTTTTGCCCCAAAATAAGAAAAAATTTTTGCTTTTTTTCTCTGAAATAACTGAAATTTCTGCAATTTTGCCATAAAACAAGTGAAATTTCTGAGTTTTGCCCCAAAATAAGGAGAATTTTTGTCTTTTTGCCCCTACATATGGGGAATTTCTGCCAATTTGCCCCAAAATATGGGGAATTTTAGCATTTTACCTCAAAAGAAGGGGAATTTCAGCCTTTTTGCACCAAAATATCTAGAATTTCTCCTTTTTTGCCCCAAAATAAAGGGAATTTCTGTATTTTTGCACCAATATTAGGGGAATTTCTGCAATTTTGCTCCAAAATACGGAGAATTTCTGCTTTTTTGCCCGAAAATAAAGGGAATGTATACCTTTTTGCCATAAAAAAGGGAAATTTCTTTATTTTTGCCCGAAAATAAGGAAATTTTCTGCCTTTTTGACTCAAAATAAGTGCATTTTTGCCTTTTCCCCAAAAATAAACGAAATTTCTGATTTTTTTCCCCAACATAAGGGAAATTTCTGACATTTTGCCCGAAAATAAAGGGAATTTCATCCTTTTGGCCCCAAAATATGGGGAATTTCTGCCTTTTTGCCCCAAAATAAGAAAAATTTCTGCAATTTTGTAACAAAATAATAGAAATTGTGCCTTTTTGCCCAAAATAATAAAATTTCTGCATTTTTTCTGATATAAGTGAAATTCTGCAATTTTGACACAAAATAAGGGAAATTTCTGCAATTTTGCCCAAATGTAAAGGAAATTTCTGCAATTTTGCCCCAAAATAAGGGGAATTTCTCACTTTTTGCCCCCGAAAAAAGGAGATTTTCTGTATTTTTGCCTAAAAATTATGAGAATTTCAGCAATTTTGCTTCAAAATACGGGGAATTTCTGCTTTTTGGCCCCAAAATAAAGGGAATTTCTGCATTTCCGTCCAATATTTGGGGAATTTCAGCATTTTACCTCTAAATAAGGGGAATTTCTGCATTTTACCTCAAAATAAGAAGAATTTCTGCCTTTTGCCCAAAAATATGGGGAATTTCTGCCTTTTTGTTTCAAAATAAGGAAAATTTCTTCAATTTTGTACCATAATCAAAGAAATTTCTGCTTTTTGCCCCAAAATAAGGGGAATTTCTGACTTTTTACCCTGAAATAAATGAAATTTCTGCAATTTTGCCCGAAAATATGGGAAATTTGTGCTTTTTTGTCCCAAAATGAGGGGAATTTCTGCCTTTTTGCCCGAAAATAAGGGGAATGCATAACTTTTTGCCATGAAAAAGCGAAATTTCTTCATTTTTGCTCCAAAATAAGGGGAATTTCTGCCTTTTTCCCCCCAAAAATGGGTAATTTCTGTCTTTTTTGCCCCAAAATAAAGAAAATTTCTGACTTATTACCCTTAAATAAGTGAAATTTCTGCAATTTTGCCCCAAAATAAGGGAAATTTCTGCCTTCTTGCCCTGACATATGTGAAATTTCTGCAAATTTACCCCAAAATTAGGTGAATTTCTGCCTTTTTGCTCCAAAATAAGGGGAATTTCTGCATTTTTGCCCCAAAATAAGAAAAAATTTTTGCTTTTTTTCTCTGAAATAACTGAAATTTCTGCAATTTTGCCATAAAACAAGTGAAATTTCTGAGTTTTGCCCCAAAATAAGGAGAATTTCTGTATTTTTGCCCCTACATATGGGAAATTTCTGCCAATTTGCCCCAAAATATGGGGAATTTTAGCATTTTACCTCAAAAGAAGGGGAATTTCAGCCTTTTTGCACCAAAATATGGAGAATTTCTGCTTTTTTGCCCCAAAATAAAGGGAATTTCTGTATTTTTGCACCAATATTAGGGGAATTTCTGCAATTTTGCTCCAAAATACGGATAATTTCTGCTTTTCTGCCCGAAAATAAAGGGAATGTATACCTTTTTGCCATAAAAAAGGGAAATTTCTTTATTTTTGCCCGAAAATAAGGAAATTTTCTGCCTTTTTGACTCAAAATAAGTGCATTTTTGCCTTTTCCCCAAAAATAAACGAAATTTCTGAATTTTTCCCCAACATAAGGGAAATTTCTGACATTTTGCCCGAAAATAAAGGGAATTGCAGCCTTTTGGCCCCAAAATATGGGGAATTTCTGCCTTTTTGCCCCAAAATAAGAAAAATTTCTGCAATTTTGTAACAAAATAATAGAAATTTCTGCCTTTTTGCCCCAAAATAATAAAATTTCTGCATTTTTTCTGATATAAGTGAAATTTCTGCAATTTTGCCCCAAAATAAGGGAAATTTCTGCAATTTTGCCCAAATGTAAAGGAAATTTCTGCAATTTTGCCCCAAAATAAGGGGAATTTCTGAATTTTTGCCCCCAAAAAAAGGAGATTTTCTGTATTTTTGCCTAAAAATTATGAGAATTTCAGCAATTTTGCTTCAAAATACGGGGAATTTCTGCTTTTTGGCCCCAAAATAAAGGGAATTTCTGCATTTCCGCCCAATATTCGGGGAATTTCAGCATTTTACCTCTAAATAAGGGGAATTTCTGCATTTTACCTCAAAATAAGAAGAATTTCTGCCTTTTGCCCAAAAATATGGGGAATTTCTGCCTTTTTGTTTCAAAATAAGGAAAATTTCTTCAATTTTGTACCATAATCAAAGAAATTTCTGCTTTTTGCCCCAAAATAAGGGGAATTTCTGACTTTTTGCCCCCGAAAAAAGGAGATTTTCTGTATTTTTGCCTAAAAATTATGAGAATTTCAGCAATTTTGCTTCAAAATACGGGGAATTTCTGCTTTTTGGCCCCAAAATAAAGGGAATTTCTGCATTTCCGTCCAATATTTGGGGAATTTCAGCATTTTACCTCTAAATAAGGGGAATTTCTGCATTTTACCTCAAAATAAGAAGAATTTCTGCCTTTTGCCCAAAAATATGGGGAATTTCTAGCTTTTTGTTTCAAAATAAGGAAAATTTCTTCAATTTTGTACCATAATCAAAGAAATTTCTGCTTTTTGCCCCAAAATAAGGGGAATTTCTGACTTTTTACCCTGAAATAAATGAAATTTCTGCAATTTTGCCCGAAAATATGGGAAATTTGTGGCTTTTTGTCCCAAAATGAGGGGAATTTCTGCCTTTTTGCCCGAAAATAAGGGGAATGTATAACTTTTTGCCATGAAAAAGCGAAATTTCTTCATTTTTGCTCCAAAATAAGGGGAATTTCTGCCTTTTTGCCTCAAAATAAGTGGAATTTCTGTCTTTTCCCCCCCAAAAATAGGTAATTTCTGTCTTTTTTGCCCCGAAATAAAGAAAATTTCTGACTTATTACCCTTTAATAAGTGAAATTTCTGCAATTTTGCCCCAAAATAAGGGAAATTTCTGCCTTCTTGCCCTGACATATGTGAAATTTCTGCAAATTTACCCCAAAAGTAGGTGAATTTCTGCCTTTTTGCTCCAAAATAAGGGGAATTTCTGCATTTTTGCCCCAAAATAAGAAAAAATTTTTGCTTTTTTTCTCTGAAATAACTGAAATTTCTGCAATTTTGCCATAAAACAAGTGAAATTTCTGAGTTTTGCCCCAAAATAAGGAGAATTTTTGTCTTTTTGCCCCTACATATGGGGAATTTCTGCCAATTTGCCCCAAAATATGGGGAATTTTAGCATTTTACCTCAAAAGAAGGGGAATTTCAGCCTTTTTGCACCAAAATATCTAGAATTTCTCCTTTTTTGCCCCAAAATAAAGGGAATTTCTGTATTTTTGCACCAATATTGGGGGAATTTCTGCAATTTTGCTCCAAAATACGGAGAATTTCTGCTTTTTTGCCCGAAAATAAAGGGAATGTATACCTTTTTGCCATAAAAAAGGGAAATTTCTTTATTTTTGCCCGAAAATAAGGAAATTTTCTGCCTTTTTGACTCAAAATAAGTGCATTTTTGCCTTTTCCCCAAAAATAAACGAAATTTCTGATTTTTTTCCCCAACATAAGGGAAATTTCTGACATTTTGCCCGAAAATAAAGGGAATTTCATCCTTTTGGCCCCAAAATATGGGGAATTTCTGCCTTTTTGCCCCAAAATAAGAAAAATTTCTGCAATTTTGTAACAAAATAATAGAAATTGTGCCTTTTTGCCCAAAATAATAAAATTTCTGCATTTTTTCTGATATAAGTGAAATTCTGCAATTTTGACACAAAATAAGGGAAATTTCTGCAATTTTGCCCAAATGTAAAGGAAATTTCTGCAATTTTGCCCCAAAATAAGGGGAATTTCTGACTTTTTGCCCCCGAAAAAAGGAGATTTTCTGTATTTTTGCCTAAAAATTATGAGAATTTCAGCAATTTTGCTTCAAAATACGGGGAATTTCTGCTTTTTGGCCCCAAAATAAAGGGAATTTCTGCATTTCCGTCCAATATTTGGGGAATTTCAGCATTTTACCTCTAAATAAGGGGAATTTCTGCATTTTACCTCAAAATAAGAAGAATTTCTGCCTTTTGCCCAAAAATATGGGGAATTTCTGCCTTTTTGTTTCAAAATAAGGAAAATTTCTTCAATTTTGTACCATAATCAAAGAAATTTCTGCTTTTTGCCCCAAAATAAGGGGAATTTCTGACTTTTTACCCTGAAATAAATGAAATTTCTGCAATTTTGCCCGAAAATATGGGAAATTTGTGCTTTTTTGTCCCAAAATGAGGGGAATTTCTGCCTTTTTGCCCGAAAATAAGGGGAATGCATAACTTTTTGCCATGAAAAAGCGAAATTTCTTCATTTTTGCTCCAAAATAAGGGGAATTTCTGCCTTTTTCCCCCCAAAAATGGGTAATTTCTGTCTTTTTTGCCCCAAAATAAAGAAAATTTCTGACTTATTACCCTTAAATAAGTGAAATTTCTGCAATTTTGCCCCAAAATAAGGGAAATTTCTGCCTTCTTGCCCTGACATATGTGAAATTTCTGCAAATTTACCCCAAAATTAGGTGAATTTCTGCCTTTTTGCTCCAAAATAAGGGGAATTTCTGCATTTTTGCCCCAAAATAAGAAAAAATTTTTGCTTTTTTTCTCTGAAATAACTGAAATTTCTGCAATTTTGCCATAAAACAAGTGAAATTTCTGAGTTTTGCCCCAAAATAAGGAGAATTTCTGTATTTTTGCCCCTACATATGGGAAATTTCTGCCAATTTGCCCCAAAATATGGGGAATTTTAGCATTTTACCTCAAAAGAAGGGGAATTTCAGCCTTTTTGCACCAAAATATGGAGAATTTCTGCTTTTTTGCCCCAAAATAAAGGGAATTTCTGTATTTTTGCACCAATATTAGGGGAATTTCTGCAATTTTGCTCCAAAATACGGATAATTTCTGCTTTTCTGCCCGAAAATAAAGGGAATGTATACCTTTTTGCCATAAAAAAGGGAAATTTCTTTATTTTTGCCCGAAAATAAGGAAATTTTCTGCCTTTTTGACTCAAAATAAGTGCATTTTTGCCTTTTCCCCAAAAATAAACGAAATTTCTGAATTTTTCCCCAACATAAGGGAAATTTCTGACATTTTGCCCGAAAATAAAGGGAATTGCAGCCTTTTGGCCCCAAAATATGGGGAATTTCTGCCTTTTTGCCCCAAAATAAGAAAAATTTCTGCAATTTTGTAACAAAATAATAGAAATTTCTGCCTTTTTGCCCCAAAATAATAAAATTTCTGCATTTTTTCTGATATAAGTGAAATTTCTGCAATTTTGCCCCAAAATAAGGGAAATTTCTGCAATTTTGCCCAAATGTAAAGGAAATTTCTGCAATTTTGCCCCAAAATAAGGGGAATTTCTGAATTTTTGCCCCCAAAAAAAGGAGATTTTCTGTATTTTTGCCTAAAAATTATGAGAATTTCAGCAATTTTGCTTCAAAATACGGGGAATTTCTGCTTTTTGGCCCCAAAATAAAGGGAATTTCTGCATTTCCGCCCAATATTCGGGGAATTTCAGCATTTTACCTCTAAATAAGGGGAATTTCTGCATTTTACCTCAAAATAAGAAGAATTTCTGCCTTTTGCCCAAAAATATGGGGAATTTCTGCCTTTTTGTTTCAAAATAAGGAAAATTTCTTCAATTTTGTACCATAATCAAAGAAATTTCTGCTTTTTGCCCCAAAATAAGGGGAATTTCTGACTTTTTGCCCCCGAAAAAAGGAGATTTTCTGTATTTTTGCCTAAAAATTATGAGAATTTCAGCAATTTTGCTTCAAAATACGGGGAATTTCTGCTTTTTGGCCCCAAAATAAAGGGAATTTCTGCATTTCCGTCCAATATTTGGGGAATTTCAGCATTTTACCTCTAAATAAGGGGAATTTCTGCATTTTACCTCAAAATAAGAAGAATTTCTGCCTTTTGCCCAAAAATATGGGGAATTTCTAGCTTTTTGTTTCAAAATAAGGAAAATTTCTTCAATTTTGTACCATAATCAAAGAAATTTCTGCTTTTTGCCCCAAAATAAGGGGAATTTCTGACTTTTTACCCTGAAATAAATGAAATTTCTGCAATTTTGCCCGAAAATATGGGAAATTTGTGGCTTTTTGTCCCAAAATGAGGGGAATTTCTGCCTTTTTGCCCGAAAATAAGGGGAATGTATAACTTTTTGCCATGAAAAAGCGAAATTTCTTCATTTTTGCTCCAAAATAAGGGGAATTTCTGCCTTTTTGCCTCAAAATAAGTGGAATTTCTGTCTTTTTCCCTCCAAAAATAGGTAATTTCTGTCTTTTTTGCCCCGAAATATAGAAAATTTCTGACTTATTACCCTTAAATAAGTGAAATTTCTGCAATTTTGCCCCAAAATAAGGGAAATTTCTGCCTTCTTGCCCTGACATATGTGAAATTTCTGCAAATTTACCCCAAAATTAGGTGAATTTCTGTCTTTTTGCTCCAAAATAAGGGGAATTTCTGCATTTTTGCCCCAAAATAAGAAAAAATTTTTGTTTTTTTTCTGTGAAATAACTGAAATTTCTGCAATTTTGCCATAAAACAAGTGAAATTTCTGAGTTTTGCCCCAAAATAAGGAGAATTTCTGTATTTTTGCCCCTACATATGGGAAATTTCTGCCAATTTGCCCCAAAATATGGGGAATTTTAGCATTTTACCTCAAAAGAAGGGGAATTTCAGCCTTTTTGCACCAAAATATGGAGAATTTCTGCTTTTTTGCCCCAAAATAAAGGGAATTTCTGTATTTTTGCACCAATATTAGGGGAATTTCTGCAATTTTGCTCCAAAATACGGAGAATTTCTGCTTTTTTGCCCGAAAATAAAGGGAATGTATACCTTTTTGCCATAAAAAAGGGAAATTTCTTTATTTTTGCCCGAAAATAAGGAAATTTTCTGCCTTTTTGACTCAAAATAATTGCATTTTGCCTTTTCCCCAAAAATAAACTAAATTTCTGATTTTTTTCCCCAACATAAGGGAAATTTCTGACATTTTGCCCGAAAATAAAGGGAATTGCAGCCTTTTGGCCCCAAAATATGGGGAATTTCTGCCTTTTTGCCCCAAAATAAGAAAAATTTCTGCAATTTTGTAACAAAATAATAGAAATTTCTGCCTTTTTGCCCCAAAATAAGAAAATTTCTGCATTTTTTCTGATATAAGTGAAATTTCTGCAATTTTGCCCCAAAATAAGGGAAATTTCTGCAATTTTGCCCAAATGTAAAGGAAATTTCTGCAATTTTGCCCCAAAATAAGGGGAATTTCTGAATTTTTGCCCCCAAAAAAAGGAGATTTTCTGTATTTTTGCCTAAAAATTATGAGAATTTCAGCAATTTTGCTTCAAAATACGGGGAATTTCTGCTTTTTGGCCCCAAAATAAAGGGAATTTCTGCATTTCCGTCCAATATTTGGGGAATTTCAGCATTTTACCTCTAAATAAGGGGAATTTCTGCATTTTACCTCAAAATAAGAAGAATTTCTGCCTTTTGCCCAAAAATATGGGGAATTTCTGCCTTTTTGTTTCAAAATAAGGAAAATTTCTTCAATTTTGTACCATAATCAAAGAAATTTCTGCTTTTTGCCCCAAAATAAGGGGAATTTCTGACTTTTTACCCCGAAATAAATGAAATTTCTGCAATTTTGCCCATATATATGGGAAATTTGAGCCTTTTTGTCCCAAAATGAGGGGAATTTCTGCCTTTTTGCCCGAAAATAAGGGGAATGCATAACTTTTTGCCATGAAAAAGCGAAATTTCTTCATTTTTGCTCCAAAATAAGGGGAATTTCTGCCTTTTTGCCCCAAAATAAGTGGAATTTCTGTCTTTTTCCCCCCAAAAATAGGTAATTTTTGTCCTTTTTGCCCCGAAATAAAGAAAATTTCTGACTTATTACCCTTAAATAAGTGAAATTTCTGCAATTTTGCCCCAAAATAAGGGAAATTTGTGCCTTTTTGCCCTGACATATGTGAAATTTCTGCAAATTTACCCCAAAATTAGGTGAATTTCTGCCTTTTTGCTCCAAAATAAGGGGAATTTCTGCATTTTTGCCCCAAAATAAGAAAAAATTTTTGCTTTTTTTCTCTGAAATAACTGAAATTTCTGCAATTTTGCCGTAAAACAAGTGAAATTTCTGAGTTTTGCCCCAAAATAAAGAGAATTTCTGTCTTTTTGCCCCAACATATGGGGAATTTCTGCCAATTTGCCCCAAAATATGGGGAATTTTAGCATTTTACCTCAAAAGAAGGGGAATTTCAGCCTTTTTGCACCAAAATATGGAGAATTTCTGCTTTTTTGCCCAAAAATAAAGGGAATTTCTGTATTTTTGCACCAATATTAGGGGAATTTCTGCAATTTTGCTCCAAAATACGGAGAATTTCTGCTTTTTTGCCCTAAAATAAAGGGAATGTATTACTTTTTGCCATAAAAAATGGAAATTTCTTTATTTTTGCCCGAAAATAAGGAAATTTTCCGCCTTTTTGACTCAAAATAAGTGCATTTTTGCCTTTTCCCCAAAAATAAACGAAATTTCTGATTTTTTTCCCCAACATAAAGAAATTTCTGACTTTTTGCCCGAAAATAAAGGGAATTTCAGCATTTTGGCCCCAAAATATGGGGAATTTCTGCCTTTTTGCCCCAAATTAAGAAAAATTTCTGCAATTTTGTAACAAAATAATAGAAATTTCTGCCTTTTTGCCCCAAAATAAGAAAATTTCTGCATTTTTTCTGATATAAGTGAAATTTCTGCAATTTTGACCCAAAATAAGATAAATTTCTGCAATTTTGCCCAAATGTAAAGGAAATTTCTGCAATTTTGCCCCAAAATAAGGGGAATTTCTGACTTTTTGCCCCCGAAAAAAGGAGATTTTCTGTCTTTTTGCCCCAAAATAAGAAGAATTTCTGCCTTTTTGCCTAAAAATTATGAGAATTTCAGCAATTTTGCTTCAAAATACGGGGAATTTCTGCTTTTTGGCCCCAAAATAAAGGGAATTTCTGTATTTCCGCCCAATATTTGGGGAATTTCAGCATTTTACCTCTAAATAAGGGGAATTTCTGCATTTTACCTCAAAATAAGAAGAATTTCTGCCTTTTGCCCCAAAATATGGGGAATTTCTGCCTTTTTGTTTCAAAATAAGGAAAATTTCTTCAATTTTGTACCATAATCAAAAAAATTTCTGCTTTTTGCCCCAAAATAAGGGGAATTTCTGACTTTTTACACTGAAATAAATATAATTTCTGCAATTTTGCCCGAAAATATGGGAAATTTGTGCCTTTTTGTCCCAAAATGAGGGGAATTTCTGCCTTTTGCCCCAAAATATGGGGAATTTTAGGATTTTACCTCAAAATAAGGGGAATTTCAGCCTTTTTGCACCAAAATATGGAGAATTTCTGCTTTTTTGCCCCAAAATAAAGGGAATTTCTGCATTTTTGCACCAATATTAAGGGAATTTCTGCAATTTTGCTCCAAAATATGGGTCATTTCTGCCTTTTGGCCAAAATTAAGTGGAATTTCTGCCTTTTTGTCCCGAAATAAGTGAAATTTCCTCAATTTTAGCCAAAAATTATGGATTTCATCTTTTTGCCCCAAAATAAGGGGAATTTCTGCCATTTTGCCCTGAAATATTTGAAATTTCTGCAATTTTACCCCAAAATAAGGGGAATTTCTGCATTTTTCCCCCAAAATAAAGGGAATTTTAGCCTTATTACCTCAAAATAAGGGAAATTTCTGCCTATTTGCCACAAAATATAAAGAATTTCTGCCTTTTAGCCCAAAATAAGGAAAATTTCTGCAATTTTGCCCCAAAATAAGGGAAATTTCTCCTTTTTTCCCCAAAATAAAGGAAATTTCAACCTTTTTACCTGAAAATAAGTGAAATTTCTGTAATTTTGCCCGAAATAAGGGAAATTTCTGCAATTTTGCCGCAAAATAATGTAAATTCCTGCAATTTTGCCCCAAAATAAAGGAAATTTCTGGAATTTTGCCCCAAAGTAAGGGGAATTTCTGATTTTTGCCCCAAAATAAAGGGAATTTCTGCCTTTTGCCTCAAAATTAGGGGAATTTCTGCAATTTTGCTCCAAAATACGGGGAATTTCTGCCTTTTTGGCCGAAATTAAGTGAAAATTCTGCCTTTTTGTCCTGAAATAAGTGAAATTTCCTCAATTTTAGCCAAAAATTATGGATTTCATAATTTTGCCCCAAAATAAGGGGAATTTCTGCCATTTTGCCCTGAAATATTTGAAATTTCTGCAATGTTACCCCAAAATAAGGGGAATTTCTGCCTTTTTGCCCTGAAATATTTGAAATTTCTGCAATTTTACCCCAAAATAATGGGAATTTCTGCCTTTTTCCCCCAAAATAAAGGGAATTTCAGCCTTATTACCTCAAAATAAGGGAAATTTCTGCCTTTGTGCCACAAAATATAAAGAATTTCTGCCTTTTTGCCCCAAAATAAGGAAAATTTCTGCAATTTTGCCCCAAAATAAGGGAAATTTCTCTCTTTTTCCCCAAAATAAAGGAAATTTCAGCCTTTTTACCTGAAAATGAGTGAAATTTCTGTAATTTTGCCTGAAATAAGGGAAATTTCTGCAATTTTGCCCCAAAATAATGTAAATTCCTGCAATTTTGCCCCAAAATAAAGGAAATTTCTGGAATTTTGCCCCAAAGTAGGGGGAATTTCTGATTTTTGCCCCAAAATAAAGGGAATTTCTGCCTTTTGCCTCAAAATTAGTGGAATTTCTGCAATTTTGCTCCAAAATACAGGGAATTTCCTTCTTTTTGCTCGGAAATAAGGGGAATTCATACCTTTTTGCCATAAAAAAGAGAAATTTCTTCATTTTTGCTTCAAAATAAGGGGAATTTCTGCATTTTAGCCTCTAAATAAGTGGAATTTCTGTCTTTTTCCCCCAAAAAGAAGGGAATTTCTGTCTTTTTTGCCCCAAAATAACGAAAATTTCTGACTTATTACCCTGAAATAAGTGAAATTTCTGCAATTTTACCCCAAAATAAGGGAAATTTCTGCCTTTTTGCCCTATAATATGTGAAATTTCTGCAATTTTACCCCAAAATAAGGTGAATTTCTGATTTTGCCCCAAAATAATGGGAATTTCTGCCTTTTTGCCCCAAAATAAGAAAAATTTTTGCTTTTTTTCTCTGAAATAACTGAAATTTCTGCAATTTTGCCCTAAAATAAGTGAAATTTCTGAGTTTTGCCCCAAAATAAGGAGAATTTCTCTCTTTTTGCCCAAACATATAGGGTATTTCTGCCTTTTTGCCCCACAATTATGGGAATTTCTGCAATTTTGCTCCAAAATACGGGGAATTTCTGCCTTTTTGCCCGAAAATAAAGAGAATGTACACCTTTTTGCCATAAAAAAGTGAAATTTCTTCATTTTTGCCAGAAAATAAGGAAATTTTCCACCTTTTTGACTCAAAATAAGTGCAATTTCTGCCTTTTCCCAAACAATAAACAAAATTTCTGTATTTTTGCCCAAACATAAGGGGAATTTCTGACTTTTTGCCCGAAAATAAGGGGAATTTCAGCTTTTTAACCTCAAAATAAGGGGTATTTCTGCTTTTTTGCCCCAAAATATGGGGAATTTCTGCCTTTTTGGCATAAAAGAAGAAAAATTTCTGCAATTTTGTACCAAAATAGTAGAAATTTCTGCCTTTTGGCACCAAAATAAAAAAATTTCTTCATTTTTTCTGAAATAAGTGAAATATTTGCAATTTTTCCCCAAAATAAGGGAAATTTCTGCAATTTTGCCCCAAAATAAGGGGAATTTCTGTCTTTTTGTCCCCGAAATAGGAGATTTTCTGTCTTTCTACCCCAAAATAATGAGAATTTCTGCCTTTTTGTCTGAAAATTATGAGAATTTCTGCAATTTTGCTTCAAAATACAGGGAATTTCTGCCTTTTAGGCACAAAATAAAGGGAATTTCTGCATTTTCCCCCAATATTTGGGGAATTTCTGCATTTTACCTCTAAATAACAGGAATTTCTGCATTTTACCTCAAAATAAAAAGAATTTCTGCCTTTTGTCCCAAAATATGGGGAATTTCTGCCTTTTTGTTCTAAAATAAGGAAAATATCTTCAATTTTGTACCATAAAAAAAGAAATTTCTGTTTTTTGCCCCAAAATAAGGGAAATTTCTGACATTTTACCCTGAAATAAATGAAATTTCTGCAATTTTGCCCGAAAATTAGGTAAATTTGTGCCTTTTTGCCCCCAAATGAGGGGAATTTCTGCCTTTTGCCCCAAATTATGGGGAATTTTAGGATTTTACCTCAAAATAAAGGAAATTTTAGCCTTTTTGCACCAAAATATGGAGAAATTCTGCCTTTTTGCCCCAAAATAAAGGGAATTTCTGCATTTTTGCACCAATATTAGGGGAATTTCTGCAATTTTGCTCCAAAATACGGGTCATTTCTGCCTTTTTGCCCGAAATTAAGTGGAATTTCTGCCTTTTTGTCCCGAAATAAGTGAAATTTCTTCAATTTTAGCCAAAAATTATGGATTTCATCTCTTTGCCCCAAAATAAGGGGAATTTCTGCCATTTTGCCCTGAATATTTGAAATTTCTGCAACTTTACCCCAAAATAAGGGGAATTTCTGCCTTTTGCCCCAAAATTAGGGGAATTTCTGCAATTTTGCTCCAAAATACAAGGAATTTCTGCCTTTTTGCCCGAAAATAAGGGGAATGCATAACTTTTTGCCATAAAAAAAGGAAATTTCTTCATTTTGGCTCCAAAATAAGAGGAATTTCTGCCATTTTGCCTCTTAATAAGTGGAATTTCTGAGTTTTGCCCCAAAATAAAAAGAATTTCTGTCCTTTTGCCCCAAAATATAGAGAATTTCTGCCTTTTTGCCCCAAAATTAGGGGAATTTCTGCAATTTTGCTTCAAAATACGGGGAATTTCTGCATTTTTGCCCGAAAATAAGGGGAATGCATACGTTTTTGCCATAAAAAAGGAAAATTTTTTCATTTTTGCTCCAAAATAAGTGGAAGTTCTGCCTTTTTGCCTCTAAATAAGTGGAATTTCTGTCTTTTTCCCCCAAAACAAAGGGCATTTCTGTCTTTTTTGCCACAAATTAAGGAAAATTTCTGACTTATTACCCTGAAATAAGTGAAATTTCTGCAATTTTGCCGCAAAATAAAGTAAATTCCTGCAATTTTGCCCCAAAATAAAAAAAATTTCTGCCTTTTTGCCCCCAAATAAGTTAAATTTCAGCCTTTATACCTCAAAAAAGGGGAATTTCTGCATTTTTGCCACAAAATATTAGGAATTTCTGCCTTTTTGCCCCAAAATAAAAAAAAATTTTGCTTTTTTCCCTGAAATAAGTTAAAATTCTGCAATTTTTTCCCTAAATAAGTGAAATTTCTGCAATTTTGCCCAAAAGTAATGAAAATTTCTGATTTTTGCCCCAAAATAAAGGGAATTTCTGCCTTTTGCCCCAAAATTAGGGGATTTTCTGCAAATTTGTTCCAAATACGGGGAATTTCTGCTTTTGCCCGAAAATAAGGGAAATGCATACCTTTTTGCCATGAAAAAGCGAAATTTCTTCATTTTTGCTCCAAAAAAGGGGAATTTCTGCCTTTTTCCTGAAAATAAGTGGAATTTCTGTCTTTTTCCCCCCAAAAAAAGGTAATTTCTGTCTTTTTTGCCCCGAAATATAGAAAATTTCTGACTTATTACCCTGAAATAAGTGAAATTTCTGCAATTTTGCCCCAAAATAAGGTAAATTTCTGCCTTTTTGCCCTGAAATATGTGAAATTTCTGCAAATTTACCCCAAAATTAGGTGAATTTCTGCCTTTTTGCCCCAAAATAATGGGAATTTCTGCATTTTTGCCCCAAAATAAGAAAAATTTTTGCCTTTATTCTCTGAAATAACTGAAATTTCTGCAATTTTGCCCTAAAACAAGTGAAATTTCTGAGTTTTGCCCCAAAATAAGGAGAATTTCTGTCTTTTTGCCCAAAAATATGGGGAATTACTGCCTTTTTGCCCCACAATTAGGGGAATTTCTGCAATTGTGCTCCAAAATATGGAGAATTTCTGCCTTTTTGCCCGAAAATAAAGGGAATGTATATCTTTTTGCCATAATAAAAGGAAATTTCTTCATTTTTGCCCGAAAATAAGGAAATTTTCCGCCTTTTTGACTCAAAATAAGTGCAATTTCTGCCTTTTTCCCAAAAATAAACGAAATTTCTGTCTTTTTTCCCCAACATAAGAGGAATTTCTGACTTTTTGCCCGAAAATAAGGGGAATTTGAGCCTTTTTGCCCCAAAATATGGGGAATTTCTGCCTTTTGCCCCAAAATAAGACAAATTTCTGCAATTTTGTAACAAAATAATAGAAATTTCTGCCTTTTTGCCCCAAAATAATAAAATTTCTGCATTTTTTCTGATATAAGTGAAATTTCTGCAATTTAGACCCAAAATAAGGGAAATTTCTGCAATTTTGCCCAAATGTAAAATAAATTTCTGCAATTTTGCCCCAAAATAAGGGGAATTTCTGACTTTTTGCCCCCGAAAAAAGGAGATTTTCTGTCTTTTTGCCCCAAAATAAGGAGAATTTCTGCCTTTTTGCCTGAAAATTATGAGAATTTCTGCAATTTTGCTTCAAAATATGGGGAATTTCTGCTTTTTAGCCACAAAATAAAGGGAATTTCTGCATTTCCGCCGAATATTTGGGGAATTTCAGCATTTTACCTTTAAATAAAGGGAATTTCTGCATTTTACCTCAAAATAAGAAGAATTTCTGCCTTTTGCCCCAAAATATGGGGAATTTCTGCCTTTTTGTTTCAAAATAAGGAAAATTTCTTCAATTTTGTACCATAATCAAAGAAATTTCTGCTTTTTGCCCCAAAATAAGGGGAATTTCTGACTGTTTACCCTGAAATAAATGAAATTTCTGCAATTTTGCCCGAAAATAAGGGAAATTTGTGCCTTTTTGCCCCAAAATGAGGGGAATTTCTGCCTTTTGCCCCAAAATATGGGGAATTTTAGGATTTTACCTCAAAATAAGGGGAATTTCAGCCTTTTTGCACCAAAATATGGAGAATTTCTGCTTTTTTGCCCCAAAATAAAGGGAATTCCTGCATTTTGCACCAATATTAAGGGAATTTCTGCAATTTTGCTCCAAAATACAGGTCATTTCTGCCTTTTTGCCCGAAATTAAGTGGAATTTCTGCCTTTTTGTCCCGAAATAATTGAAATTTCCTCCATTTAAGCCAAAAATTATGGATTTCATCTTTTTGCCCCAAAATAATGGGAATTTCCTCCATTTTGCCCTGAAATATTTGAAATTTCTGCAATTTTACCCCAAAATAAGGGGAATTTCTGCCTTTTTCCCCAAAATTAGGCGAATTTCTGCATTTTTACTCCAAAATACGGGGAATTTCTGATTTTTGCCCGAAAATAAGGGGAATGCATACTTTTTTGCCATAAAAAAGGGAAATTTCTTCATTTTTGCTCCAAAATAAGGGGAATTTCTACCTTTTTGCCTCTAAATAAGTGGAATTTCTGTCTTTTTCCTCGAAAACAAAGGGAATTTCTGTCTTTTTTGCCCCAAAATAAGGAAAATTTCTGATTTATTACCCTGAAATAAGTGAATTTTCTGCAATTTTGCCCCAAAATAAGGAAAATTTCTGTCCTTTTGCCCTGAAATATGTGAAATTTCTGCAATGTTACCCCAAAATAAGGGGAATTTCTGCCTTTTTGCCCCAAAATAAAAAAAATTTTTGCTTTTTTTCTCTGAAATAAGTGAAATTTCTGCAATTTTGCCTTAAATTAAGGGAAATTTCTGCAATATTTCCACATAATAAGGGAAATTTCTGCAATTTTGCTCCAAAATAAGGGGAATTTCTCCCTTTTTGCCCCAAAATAAAGGAAATTTCAGCCTTTTTACCTGAAAAAAAGTGAAATTTCTGCAATTTTGCCCCAAATAAGGGAAATTTCTTCAATTTTGCCCCAAAATAAGGTAAATTCCTGAAATTTTGCCCCAAAATAAAGGAAATTTCTTGAATTTTTCCCCAAAAGAAGGGGAATTTCTGATTTTTGCCCCAAAATAAAGGGAATTTCTGCCTTTTGCCCCAAAATTAGGGAATTTCTGCCTTTTTGCCTGAAAATTATGAGAATTTCTGCAATTTTCCTTCAAAATACGGGGAATTTCTGCTTTTTATCCCGAATGTAAGGGGAATGTATACCTTTTACCACAAAAAAGGGAAATTACTTCATTTTTGCCACAAAATAAGAGGAATTTCTGTCTTTTTACCTCAAAAAAACTGAAATTTCGGCCTTTTTACCAAAAAATAAATGGAATTTCTATTTTTTTGCCCCAAAATAAAAGGAATTATTGAATTATGCCCTGAAATAAGTGAAATTTCTGCAATTTTGCCGCAAAATAAAAGAAATTTCTGTCTTTTTGCCCCAAAATAAGGGAAATTTCTGCCTTTTTGCCCCCAAATAAAAAAAATTTCAGCATTTTTACCTCAAAATAAAGAGAATTTCTGCATTTTTGCCACAAAATATTAAGAATTTCTGCATTTTTGCCCAAAAATAAGGAAAATTTCTGCCTTTTTTTTGAAATAAGTGAAATTTCTCCAATTTTGTCCTAAAATAAGTGAAATTTCTGCAATATTTTCACAAAATAAAGGAAATTTCGGGAATTTTGCCCCAAAATAAGTGGAATTTCTGAGTTTTGCCCCAAAATAAAGAGAGTTTCTGTCTTTTTTCCCCAACATATAGGGAATTTCTGCCTTTTTGCCCCACAATTAGGGGAATTTCTGCAATTTTGCTCCAAAATACGGGGAATTTCTGCCTTTTCCCAAAAATAAAGGGAATGCATAACTTTTTGCCATAAAAAAGGGAAATTTCTTCATTTATGCTCCAAAATAAGGGGAATTTCTGCCTTTTTGCCTTTAAATAAGTGGAATTTCTGTCTTTTTCCCCCAAAACAAAGGGAATTTCTGTCTTTTTTGCCCCAAAATAAGGGGAATTTCTGACTTATTACCCTGAAATAAGTGAAATTTCTGCAATTTTGCCCCAAAATAAGGGAAATTTCTGCCTTTTTGCCCTGAAATATGTGAAATTTCTGCAATTTTACCCCAAAATAAAGTGAATTTCTGCCTTTTTGCCCCAAAATAATTGGAATTTCTGCCTTTTTGCCCCAAAAAGAGAAAAATTTTTGCTTTTTTTCTCTGAAATAAGTGAAATTGCTGCAATTTTGCCCTAAAATAAGGAAAATTTCTGCAATTTTTCCCAATAATAAGGGAAATTTCTGAAATTTTACAACAAAATAAGGGGAATTTCTCCCTTTTGGCCCCAAAATAAAGGAAATTTCAGACTTTTTACCTGAAAATAAGTGAAATTTCTGCAATTTTGCCCCAAATAAGAAAAATTTCTTCAATTTTGCCCCAAAATAAGGTAAATTCCTGCAATTTTGCGCCAAAATAAAGGAAATTTCTTGAATTTTGCCCCAAAATAAGGGGTATTTCTGATTTTTGCCCCAAAATAAAGGGAATTTCTTCCTTTTGCCCCAAATTTAGGGGAATTTCTACAATTTTGCTCCAAAATACTGGGAATCTGCCTTTTTGCCCGAAAATAATGGGAATGCATACCTTTTTGCCATAAAAAGGGAAATTTCTTCATTTTTGCTCCAAAATAAGGGGAATTTCTGCCTTCTTGCCTCTAAATAAGTGGAATTTCTTCTTTTTCCCCCAAAACAAAGAGAATTTCTGTCTTTTTTGCCACAAATTAAGGGGAATTTCTGACTTATTACCTGTAATAAGTGAAATTTCTGCAATTTTGCCTCAAAATAAGGGATATTTCTGCCTTTTTGTCCCCAAATAAGGGGAATTTCAGCCTTTTTACCTCAAAATAAAAGGAATTTTTGCCTTTTTGCCCCAAAATAACAAAATTCCTTTTTTTCCTGAAATAAGTGAAATTTCTGCAATTTTGCCCAAAATAAGTGAAATTTTTGCAATTTTGCCCCAGAATAAGGGAAATTTCTGGAATTTTGCCCCAAAATAAGTTGAATTTCTGAGCTTTGCCCCAAAATAAGGAGAATTTCTGCTCTTTTGCCTCTAAATAAGTGGAATTTCTGTCTTTTTCCCCCAAAAAAAAGGGAATTTCTGTATTTTGCCCCAAAATAAGGGGAATTTCTGTCTTATTACCCTGAAATAAGTGAAATTTCTGCAATTTTGCCCCAAAATAAGGGAAATTTCTGCCTTTTGCCCTGAAATATGTTTAATTTCTGCAATTTTACCCCAAAATAAAGTAAATTTCTGCCTTTTAGCCCCAAAATAATGGGAATTTCTGCATTTTTGCCTCAAAAAGAGAAAAATTTTTGCTTTCTTTCTCTGAAATAAGTGAAATTGCTGCAATTTTGCCCTAAAATAAGGAAAATTTCTGCAATTTTTCCCAATAATAAGGGAAAATTCTGAAATTTTACCCCAAAATAAGGGGAATTTCTCCCTTTTGGCCCCAAAATAAAGGAAATTTCAGCCTTTTTATATGAAAATAAGTGAAATTTCTGCAATTTTGCCCCAAATAAGAAAAATTTCTTCAATTTTGCCCCAAAATAAGGTAAATTCCTGCAATTTTGCGCCAAAATAAAGGAAATTTCTTGAATTTTGCCCCAAAATAAGGGGTATTTCTGATTTTTGCCCCAAAATAAAGAAAATTTCTTCCTTTTGCCCCAAATTTAGGGGAATTTCTGCAATTTTGCTCCAAAATACGGGGAATCTGCTTTTTTGCCCGAAAATAATGGGAATGTATACCTTTTTGCCATAAAAAGGGAAATTTCTTCATTTTTGCTCCAAAATAAGGGGAATTTCTGCCTTCTTGCCTCTAAATAAGTGGAATTTCTTCTTTTTCCCCCAAAACAAAGAGAATTTCTGTCTTTTTTGCCACAAATTAAGGGGAATTTCTGACTTATTACCCTGTAATAAGTGAAATTTCTGAAATTTTGCCTCAAAATAAGGGATATTTCTGCCTTTTTGCCCCCAAATAAGGGGAATTTCAGCCTTTTTACCTCAAAATAAAAGGAATTTTTGCCTTTTTGCCCCAAAATAACAAAATTTCTTTTTTTCCTGAAATAAGTGAAATTTCTGCAATTTTGCCCAAAATAAGTGAAATTTCTGCAATTTTGCCCCAGAATAAGGGAAATTTCTGGAATTTTGCCCCAAAATAAGTGGAATTTCTGAGTTTTGCCCCAAAATAAGGAGAATTTCTGTCTTTTGCCCCAACATATAGGGAATTTCTGCATTTTTGCCCCACAATTAGGGGAATTTTTGCAATTTTGCTCCAAAATACGGGGAATTTCTGCCTTTTTGCCCGAAAATAAGAAGAATGCATAACTTTTTTCCTTAAAAAAGGGAAATTTCTTCATTTTTGCTTCAAAATAAGGGGAATTTCTGCTTTTTTGCCTCTAAATAAGTGGAATTTCTGTCTTTTTTCCCCAAAACAAAGGGATTTTCTGTCTTTTTTACCCCAAAATAAGAAAAATTTCTGACTTATTACTCTGAAATAAGTGAAGGTTCTGCAATTTTGCCCCAAAATAAGGGAAATTTTTGCCTTTTTTCCCACAAATAAGGGGAATTTCACCCTTTTTACCTCAAAATAATGGGAATTTCTGCATTTTTGCCACAAAATATTACGAATTTCTACATTTTTGCCCTAAAATAAAGAAAATTTCTGCCTTTTTTCTCTGAAGTAAGTGAAATTTCTGCAATTTTGCCCCAAAATATGTGGAATTTCTGAGTTTTGCCCCAAAGTAAGGAGAATTTCTGTCTTTTGCCCCAACATATAGGGAATTTCTGCATTTTTGCCCCACAATTAGGGGAATTTTTGCAATTTTGCTCCAAAATACAGGGAATTTCTGCCTTTTTGCACGAAAATAAGGGGAATGCATAACTTTTTGCAATAAAAAAGAGAAATTTCTTCATTTTTGCTCCAAAATAAGGGGAATTTCTGCCTTTTTGCTTCTCAATAAGTGGAATTTCTGTCTTTTGTTCCCAAAACAAAGGGAATTTCTGTCTTTTTTGCCAAAAAATAAGGGGAATTTCTGACTTATTACCCAGAAATAAGTGAAATTTCTTCAATTTTGCCCGAAAATAAGGGAAATTTCTGCCTTTTTCCCTGAAATATGTGAAATTTCTGCAATTTTACCTCAAAATAAGGTGAATTTCTGCTTTTTTGCCCCAAAATAATGGGAATTTCTGCCGTTTTGTCCCAAAATAAGAAAAATTTTTGATTTTTTCCCTCTGAAATAAGTGAAATTTCTGCAATTTTGCCCTAAAATAAGGGAAATTTTTGAAATTTTTTCACATAAGAAAAATTTCTGCAATTTTGCCCCAAAATAAGGGGAATTTCTTCCTTTTTGCCCCAAAACAAAGGAAATTTCAGCCTTTTTACCTGAAAATAAGTGAAACATCTGCAATTTTGCTCCAAATAAAAGAAATTTCTGCAATTTTGCCCCAAAATAAGGTAAATTCCTGCAATTTTGCCCCAAAAAAATGAAATTTCTGCAATTTTGCCCCAAAATAAGGGAAATTTCTGGAATTTTGCCCCAAAATAAGGGAAATTTCTGAGTTTTGCCCCAAAATAAGGAGAATTTCTGTGTTTTTGCCCCAACATATAGGGAATTTCTGCCTTTTTGCTTCACAATTAGGGGAATTTCTGATATTTTGCTCCAAAATACAGGGAATTTCTGCTTTTTGCCCAATAATAAGGGGAATGCATAACCTTTTGCCATAAACGAGGAAAATTTCTTTATTTTTGCTCCAAAATAAAAAGAATTTCTGCTTTTTTGACTCAAAATAAGTGGAATTTCTGTCTTTTTCCCCCAAAACAAAGGGAATTTCTGTATTTTGCCCCAAAATAAGGGGAATTTCTGAATTATTACCCTGAAATAAGTAAAATTTCTGCAATTTTGCCCCAAAATAAGGGAAATTTCTGCCTTTTTGCCCTGAAATATGTGAAATTTCTGCAATTTTACCCCAAAATAAGGTGAATTTCTGCCTTTTTGCCCCAAAATAATGGGAATTTCTGCCTTTTTGCCCCAAAATAAGAAAAATTTTTGCTTTTTTTCTCTGAAATAAGTGAAATTGCTGCAATTTTGCCGCAAAATAAAAGGAATTTCTCCTTTTTTGCTCCAAACTAAAGGAAATTTCAGCCTTTTTTTCTCAAAAGAAGTGAAATTTCTGCAATTTTTCCCCAAATAAGTAAAATTTCTACAATTTTGCCCCAAAATAAGGTAAATTCCTGCAATTTTGCCCCAAAATAAAGGAAATTTCTTGTATTTTGCCCCAAAATAAGGGGAATTTATGATTTTTGCTTCAAAATAAAGGGAATTTTTGCCTTTTGCCCCAAATTTACGGGAATTTCTGCAATTATGCCCCAAAATATGGGGAATTTCTGCCTTTTTGCCCGGAAATAATGGGAATGCATACCTTTTTGCCATGAAAAGGGAAATTTCTTCATTTTTGCTCCAAAATAAGGGGAATTTCTGCCTTCTTGCCTCTAAATTAGTGGAATTTCTTCTTTTTCCCCCAAAACAAAGGGAATTTCTGTCTTTTTTGCCCCAAATTAAGGGGAATTTCTGACTTATTACCCTGTAATAAGTGAAATTTCTGCAATTTTGCCCAGAATAAAGGATATTTCTGCCTTTTTGCCCCCAAATAAAGGGAATTTCAGCATTTTTACCTCAAAATAAGGGAAATTTCTGCCTTTTTGCCCCATAATAAGAAAAATTTTTGCTTTTTTTCTCTGAAATAAGTGAAATTTCTGCAATTTTGCCCTAAAATAAGGGAAATTTTTGAAATTTTTTCACATAAGAAAAATTTCTGCAATTTTACCCCAAAATATGGGGAATTTCTTCCTTTTTGCCCCAAAACAAAGGAAATTTCAGCCTTTTTACCTGAAAATAAGTGAAATTTCTGCAATTTTGCCCCAAAAAGGGAAATTTCTGCAATTTTGCCCTAAAATAAGGTAAATTCCTGCAATTTTGCCCCAAAAAAAAGAAAATTTCTGGAATTTTGCCTCAAAATAATGGGAATTTCTGCCTTTTGCCCAAAAATAAGGGGAATTTCTGCACTTTTGCCCGAAAATAATGGGAATGCATACATTTTTGCCATAATAAGGGAAATTTCTTCATTTTTGCTCCAAAAATAGTGGAATTTCTGCCTTTTTGCCTCTAAATAAGTGGAATTTCTGTCTTTTTTCCCCAAAAAAAGGGATTTTCTGTCTATTTTGCCTCAAAATAAAAGAAATTTCTGACTTATTACCCTGAAATATGTGAAATTTCTGCAATTTCGCCCCAATATAAGGGAAATTTCTGCAATTTTGCCCCAATGTAAAAGAAATTTCTGCAATTTTGCCCCAAAATTAGGGGAATTTCTGACTGTTTGCTCCTGAAAAAGGAGATTTTCTGTATTTTTACCCCAAAATAAGGAGAATTTCTGCCTTTTTGCCCGAAAATTGAGAGAATTTCTGCAATTTTGCTTCAAAATACTGAGAATTTCTGCTTTTTATCCCGAAAGTAAGGGGAATATATACCTTTTGCCACAAAAAAAAATTCTTCATTTTTGCCCCAAAATTAGAGCAATTTCTTCCTTTTTACCTCAAAATAAGTGAAATTTCTGCCTTTTTACACAAAAACGGAATTTCTGTCATTTTGCCCCAAAATAAAAGGAATTTTTGAATTATGCCCTGAAATATGTGAAATTTCTGCAATTTTGCCCCAAAATAAAAGAAATTTTTGCATTTTTGCCACAAAATAAAGGGAATTTCTGTCTCTTTGCCTCAAAATAATGGAAATTTCTGCATTTTTGCCCCCAAATAAGGGGAATTACAGCATTTTTACCCCAAAATAAGGGGAATTTCTGCATTTTTGCCCGAAAATAAGAAAAATCTCTGGCTTTTTTCCTCAAAATAATTGAAATTTCTGCAATTTTGCCCCAAAATAAGTGAAATTTCTGCAATTTTGCCCCAAAATAAGGGAAATTTCTGGAATTTTGCCCCAAAATAAGGGGAATTTCTGAGTTTTGCCCCAAAATAAGGAGAATTTCTGTGTTTTTGCCCCAACATATAGGGAATTTCTGCCTTTTTGCCCCACAATTAGGGGAATTTCTGCAATTTTACTCCAAAATACAGGGAATTTCTGCCTTTTTGCCCAAAAATAAGGGGAATGCATAACCTTTTGCCATAAGCGAGGAAAAAATCTTCATTTTTGCTCCAAAATAAGAAGAATTTCTGTTTTTTGCCTCCAAATAAGTGGAATTTCTGTGTTTTTCCCCGAAAACAAAGGAAATTTCTGTATTTTGCCCCAAAATAAGGGGAATTTCTGACTTATTACCCTGAAATAAGTGAAATTTCTGCAATTTTGCCTTAAAATAAAGGAAATTTCTGCCTTTTTCCCTGAAATATGTGAAATTTCTGCAATTTTACCCCAAAATAAGGTGAATTTCTGCCTTTTTGCCCCAAAATAATGGGAATTTCTGCCTTTTTGTCCCAAAATAAGAAAAATTTTTGCTTTTTTTCTCTGAAATAAGTGAAATTGCTGCAATTTTGCTTTAAATAAGGAAAATTTCTGCAATTTTTTCCAATAATAAGGGAAATTTCTTCAATTTTGCCCCAAAATAAAAGGAATTTCTCCCTTTTTGCCGCAAACTAAAGAAAATTTAAGCCTTTTTACCTGAAAATAAGTGAAATTTCTGCAATTTTGCACCAAATAAAAAAAATTTCTGCAATTTTTCCCCAAAATAAGGGAAATTTCTGCCTTTTTGCCCTGAAATATGTGAAATTTCTGCAATTTTACCTCAAAATAAAGTGAATTTCTGCTTTTTTGCCCCAAAATAATGTGAATTTCTGCCTTTTTGCCCCAACATAAGAAAAACTTTTGCTTTTTTTCTCTGAAATAAGTGAAATTTCTGCAATTTTGCCCTAAAATAAGGGAAATTTTGGCAATTTTTTTACATAATAAGAAAAATTTCTGCAATTTTGCCCCAAAAAAAGGGGAATTTCTTCCTTTTTGCCCCAAAACAAAGGAAATTTCAGCCTTTTTACCTGAAAATAAGTGAATTTCTGTATTTTGCCCCAAAATAAGGGGAATTTCTGAATTATTACCCTGAAATAAGTGAAATTTCTGCAATTTTGCCCCAAAATAAGGAAATTTCTGCCTTTTTGCCCCAAAATAAGTGAAAGTTCTGCAATTTTACCCCAAAATAAGGTGAATTTCTGCCTTTTTGCCCCAAAATAATGGGAATTTCTGCCTTTTTGCCCCAAAATAAGAAAAATTTTTGCTTTTTTTCTTCGAAATAAGTGAAATTGCTGCAATTTTGCTCTAAAATAAGGAAAATTTCTGCAATTTTTCCCAATAATAAGGGAAATTTCAGCAATTTTGCCGCAAAATAAGGGGAATTTCTCCCTTTTTGCCCCAAACTAAAGGAAATTTCAGCCTTTTTTTCTCAAAAGAAGTGAAATTTCTGCAATTTTGCCCCAAATAAGAAAAATTTCTGCAATTTTGCCCCAAAATAAGGTAAATTCCTGCAATTTTGCCCCAAAATAAAGGAAATTTCTTGAATTTTGCCCCAAAATAAGGGGAATTTATGATTTTTGCCCCAATATAAAGGGAATTTCTGCCTTTTGCCCCAAATTTAGGGGAATTTCTGCAATTTTGCCCCAAAATATTGGGAATTTCTGCCTTTTTGCCCAAAAATAATAGGAATGCATACCTTTTTGCCATAAAAAGGGAAATTTCTTCATTTTTGCTCCAAAATAAGGGGAATTTCTGCCTTCTTGCCACTAAATAAGTGGAATTTCTTCTTTTTCCCCCAAAACAAAGGGAATTTCTGTCTTTTTTGCCCCAAATTAAGGGGAATTTCTCACTTATTACCCTGTAATAAGTGAAATTTCTGCAATTTTACCCCAAAATAAGGGATATTTCTGCCTCTTTGCCCCCAAATAAGGGGAATTTCTAACTGTTTGCTCCCGAAAATGCAGATTTTCTGTCGTTTTGCCCCAAAATAAGGAGAATTTTTGCCTTTTTGCACGAAAATTGAGAGAATTTCTGCAATTTTGCTTCAAAATACGGGGAATTTCTGTTTATTATCCTGAAAGTAAGAGGAATGTATACCTTTTGCCACAAAAAAAGGGAAATGTCTTCATTTTTGTCCCAAAATAAGAGGAATTTCAGCCTTTTTACCTCAAAATAAGTGAAATTTCTGCCTTTTTACCCAAAAATAAACGGAATTTCTGTCTTTTTGCCCCAAAATAAAAGGAATTTTTGAATTATGCCCTGAAATATGTGAAATTTCTGGAATTTTGCCCCAAAATAAAAGAAATTTCTGCATTTTTGCCACAAAATAAGGAGAATTTCTGTTTTTTTGCCCCAAAATAAGGGAAATTTCTGCCTTTTTGCCCCCAAATAAGGGGAATTTCAGCCTTTTTACTTCAAAATAAGGGGAATTTCTGCATTTTTGCCCTAAAATAAGGAAAATTTCTGCCTTTTTTCCCTGAAATAAGTGAAATTTCTGCAATTTTGCCCCAAAATAAGTGAAATTTCTGCAATTTTGCCCCAAAATAACGGAAATTTCTGGAATTTTGCTCCAAAATACGGGGAATTTCTGCATTTTCCCCGAAAATACAGGAAATGCATAAGTTTTTGCCATAAAAGAGGAAAATTTCTTCATTTTTGCTCCAAAACAAGAAGAATTTCGGCTTTTTAGCCTCTAAATAAGTGGAATTTCTGTCTTTTTCCCCAAAACATAGGGAATTTCTGTCTTTTTTGTCCCAAAATAAGGGAAATTTCTGACTTATTACCCTGAAATAAGTGAAATTTCTGTAATTTTGCCCCAAAATACGGGAAATTTCTACCTTTTTGCCCTGAAATATGTGAAATTTCTGCAATTTTACCCCAAAATAAGGTGAATTTCTGCCTTTTTGCTCCAAATTAATGGGAATTTCTGCATTTTTGCCCCCAAAATAGAAAAATTTTTGATTTTTTTTTCTGAAATAAGTGAAATTTCTGCAATTTTGCCCTAAAATAAGGGAAATTTTTGCAATTTTTTTACATAATAAGAAAAATTTCTGCAATTTTGCCCCAAAATAAGGGGAATTTCTTCCTTTTTGCTCCAAAACAAAGGAAATTTCAGACTTTTTACCTTAAAATAAGTGAAATTTCTGCAATTTTGCTCCAAATAAGGGAAATTTCTGCAATTTTGCCCCAAAATAAGGTAAATTCCTGCAATTTTGCCCCAAAATAAAGGAAATTTCTGGAATTTTGCCCCAAAATAATGGGAATTTCTGATTTTTGCCCCAAAATAAATGGAAATTCTGCCATTTGCCCAAAAATAAGAAGAATTTCTGCATTTTTGCTCCAAAATACGGGGAGTTTCTGCCTTTTTGCCCGAAAATAATGGAATGCATACCTTTTGTCATAAAAAGTGAAATTTCTTCATTTTTGCTCCAAAATAAAGGGAATTTCTTCCTTTTTGCCTCTATATAAGTGGAATTTCTGTCTTTTTCCCCCAAAACAAAGGGAATTTCTGTCTTCTTTGCCCCCAAATAAGGGGAATTTCTTACTTATTACCCTGAAATAAGTGAAATTTCTGCAACTTTGCCCCAAAATAAGGGAAATTTTTTCAATTTTGCCCCAATGTAAAGGAAATTCTGCAATTTTGCCCCAAAATAAGGGGAATTTCTAACTGTTTGCTCCCGAAAAAGCAGATTTTCTGTCGTTTTGCCCCAAAATAAGGAGAATTTTTGCCTTTTTGCACGAAAATTGAGAGAATTTCTGCAATTTTGCTTCAAAATACGGGGAATTTCTGTTTATTATCCTGAAAGTAAGAGGAATGTATACCTTTTGCCACAAAAAAAGGGAAATGTCTTCATTTTTGTCCCAAAATAAGAGGAATTTCAGCCTTTTTACCTCAAAATAAGTGAAATTTCTGCCTTTTTACCCAAAAATAAACGGAATTTCTGTCTTTTTGCCCCAAAATAAAAGGAATTTTTGAGTTATGCCCTGAAATATGTGAAATTTCTGGAATTTTGCCCCAAAATAAAAGAAATTTCTGCATTTTTGCCACAAAATAAAGAGAATTTCTGTTTTTTTGCCCCAAAATAAGGGAAATTTCTGCCTTTTTGCCCTTAAATAAGGGGAATTTCAGCCTTTTTACTTCAAAATAAGGGGAATTTCTGCATTTTTGCCCTAAAATAAGGAAAATTTCTGCCTTTTTTCCCTGAAATAAGTGAAATTTCTGCAATTTTGCCCCAAAATAAGTGAAATTTCTGCAATTTTGCCCCAAAATAACGGAAATTTCTGGAATTTTGCTCCAAAATACCGGGAATTTCTGCATTTTCCCCGAAAATACAGGAAATGCATAAGTTTTTGCCATAAAAGAGGAAAATTTCTTCATTTTTGCTCCAAAATAAGAAGAATTTCGGCTTTTTAGCCTCTAAATAAGTGGAATTTCTGTCTTTTTCCCCCAAAACATAGGGAATTTCTGTCTTTTTTGTCCCAAAATAAGGGAAATTTCTGACTTATTACCCAGAAATAAGTGAAATTTCTGTAATTTTGCCCCAAAATAAGGGAAATTTCTACCTTTTTGCCCTGAAATATGTGAAATTTCTGCAATTTTACCCCAAAATAAGGTGAATTTCTGCCTTTTTGCTCCAAATTAATGGGAATTTCTGCCTTTTTGCCCCAAAAAAAGAAAAATTTTTGATTTTTTTCTCTGAAATAAGTGAAATTTCTGCAATTTTGCCCTAAAATAAGGGAAATTTTTGCAATTTTTTTACATAATAAGAAAAATTTCTGCAATTTTGCCCAAAAATAAGGGGAATTTCTTCCTTTTTGCCCCAAAACAAAGGAAATTTCAGACATTTTACCTGAAAATAAGTGAAATTTCTGCAATTTTGCTCCAAATAAGGGAAATTTCTGCAATTTTGCCCCAAAATAAAGTAAATTCCTGCAATTTTGCCCCAAAATAAAGGAAATTTCTGGAATTTTGTCCCAAAATAATGGGAATTTCTGATTTTTGCCCCAAAATAAACGGAATTTCTGCCTTTTGCCCAAAAATAAGGGGAATTTCTGCATTTTTGCTCCAAAATACGGAGAGTTTCTGCCTTTTTGCCCGAAAATAATGGAATGCATACCTTTTTGTCATAAAAAGTGAAATTTCTTCATTTTTGCTCCAAAATAAAGGGAATTTCTTCCTTTTTGCCTCTATATAAGTGGAATTTCTGTCTTTTTCCCCCAAAAGAAAGGGAATTTCTCTTTTTTTTGCCTCAAAATAAGGGAAATTTCTGACTTATTACCCTGAAATAAGTGAAATTTCTGCAATTTAGCCCCAAAATAAGGGAAATTTCTGCAATTTTGCCCCAATGTAAAGGAAATTTCTGCAATTTTGCCCCAAAATTAGGGGAATTTCTGACTGTTTGCTCCCGAAAAAGGAGATTTTCTGTTTCTTTACCAAAAAAATAAGGAGAATTTCTGCCTTTTTGCCCAAAAATTGAGAGAATTTCTGCAATTTTGCTTCAAAATACGGGGAATTTCTGCTTATTATCCCGAAAGTAAGGGGAATGTATACCTTTTGCCACAAAAAAGGGAAATTTCTTCATTTTTGCCCCAAAATTAGAGCAATTTCTTCCTTTTTACTTCAAAATAAGTGAAATTTCTGCCTTTTTACACAAAAAAAATGGAATTTCTGTCATTTTTCCCCAAAATAAAAGGAATTTTTGAATTATGCCCTGAAATATGTGAAATTTCTGCAATTTTGCCCCAAAATAAAAGAAATTTCTGCATTTTTGCCACAAAATAAGGGGGAATTTCGGTCTCTTTGCCCCAAAATAAGGGAAATTTCTGCCTTTTTGCCCCCAAATAAGGGGAATTACAGCATTTTTACCTCAAAATAAGGGGAATTTCTGCATTTTTGCCCCAAAATAAGAAAAATTTCTGGCTTTTTTCTTTAAAATAATTGAAATTTCTGCAATTTTGCACCAAATTAGTGAAATTTCTGCAATTTTGCCCCAAAATAAAAGAAATTTCTGGAATTTTGCCCCAAAATAAGGGGAATTTCTGAGTTTTGCCCCAAAATAAGGAGAATTTTTGTGTTTTTGCCCAAACATATAGGGAAATTCTGCCTTTTTGCCCCACAATTAGGGGAATTTCTGCAATTTTGCTCCAAAATACAGGGAATTTCTGCCTTTTTGCCCAAAAATAAGGGGAATGTATAACCTTTTGCCATAAACGAGAAAAATCTCTTCATTTTTGCTCCAAAATAAGAAGAATTTCTGCTTTTTTGCCTCTAAATAAGTGGAATTTCTGTCTTTTTCCCCCAAAACAAAGGGAATTTCTGTATTTTGCCCCAAAATAAGGGGAATTTCTGACTTATTACCCTGAAATAAGTGAAATTTCTGCAATTTTGCCCCAAAATAAGGGAAATTTCTGCCTTTTTGCCCTGAAATATGTGAAATTTCTGCAATTTTACCACAAAATAAGGTAAATTTCTGCCTTTTTGCCCCAAAATAATGGGAATTTCTGCCTTTTTGCCCCAAAATAAGAAAAATTTTTGTTTTTTTCCTCTGAAATAAGTAAAATTGCTGCAATTTTGCTCTAAAATAAGGGAAATTTCTGCAATTTTTCCCCATAATAAGGGAAATTTCTGCAATTTTGCCCCAAAATAAGGGGAATTTCTCCCTTATTGCCCCAAAATAAAGGAAATTTCAGGCTTTATACCTGAAAATAAGTAAAATTTCTGCAATTTTGCACCAAATAGGTGAAATTTCTGCAATTTTGACCCAAAATATAGTAAATTCCTGCAATTTTGCCCCAAAATAAAGAAAATTTCTGGAATTTTGCCCCAAAATAAGGGGAATTTCTGCCTTTTGCCCCAAAATTAGAAGAATTTCTGCAATTTTGCTCTAAAATACAGGGAATTTCTGCCTTTTTGCCTGAAAATAATGGGAATGCATACCTTTTTGCCATAAAAAGGGAAATTTCTTCATTTTTGCTCCAAAATAAGGAAAATTTCTGCCTTTTTGCCTCTAAATAAATGGAATTTCTGTCTTTTGCCCCCAAAACAAAGGGAATTTCTGTCTTTTTTGCCCCAAAATAAGGGGAATTACTGATTTATTACCCTGAAATAAGTGAAATTTCTGCAATTTTGCCCCAAAATAAGGAAAATTTCTGCAATTTTGCCCCAATGTAAACAAAATTTCTGCAAGTTTGCCCCAAAATAAGGAGAAATTCTGACTGTTTGCTCCCAAAAAAAGGAGATTTTCTGTCTTTTTGACCCAAAATAAGGAGAATTTCTGCCTTTTTGCCCAAAAATTATGAGAATTTCTGCAATTTTGTTCAAAATACGGGAAATTTCTGCTTTTAATCCCGAAAGTAAGAGGAATGTATACCTTTTCTCACAAAAAAAGGATTTTCTTCATTTTTGCCCCAAAATAAAAGAAATTTCTGCATTTTTGCCACAAAAAAGGGAATTTCTGTCTTTTTGCCCCAAAATAAGGGAAATTTCTGCCTGTTTGCCTCCAAATAAGAAGAATTTCGGACTTTTTACCTCAAAATAAGGGAAATTTCTGCATTTTTGCCCCAAAATAAGGAAAATCTCTGGCTTTTTTCCCTAAAATAAGTGAAATTTCTGCAATTTTGCCCCAAAATAAGTGAAATTTCTTCAATTTTGCCCCAAAATAAGGGAAATTTCTGGAATTTTGCCCCAAAATAAGGGGAATTTCTGAGTTTTGCCCCAAAATAAGGAGAATTTCTTTCTTTTTGCCCCAACATATAGGGAATTTGTGCCTTTTTGCCCCACAATTAGGGGAATTTATGCAATTTTGCTCCAAAATACAGAGAATTTCTGCCTTTTACCCCGAAAATAAGGGGAATGCATAATTTTTGAAATAAACGAGAAAAATTTCTTCATTTTTGCTCCAAAATAAGAATTTCTGCTTTTTTGCCTCTAAATAAGTGGAATTTCTGTCTTTTTCCCCCAAAACAAAGGGAATTTCTGTCTTGTTTGCCCCAAAATAAGGGGAATTTCTGACTTATTAAATTGAAATAAGTGAAATTTCTGCAATTTTGCCACAAAATAAGAGAAATTTCTTCAATTTTGCCCCAATGTAAAGCAAATATTGGCAATTTTGCCCTAAAATAAGGGGAATTTCTCACTTATTAACCTGAAATAAGTGAAATTTCTGCAATTTTGCCTTAAAATAAGGGAAATTTCTGCAATTTTGCCCCAATGTAAAAAAAAATTCTGCAATTTTGCCCCACAATATGGGGAATTTCTGACTGTTTGCTCCTGAAAAAGGAGATTTTCTGTTTTTTTGCCTCAAAATAAAAAGAATTTCTGCCTTTTTGCCCAAAAATTGAGAGAATTTATGCAATTTTGCTTCAAAATACGGGGAATTTCTGCTTTTTATCCCGAAAGTAAGGGAAATGTATACCTTTTGCCACAAAAAAGGGAAATTTCTTCATTTTTGCCCCCAAAAAAGAGGAATTTCTGCCTTTTTACCTCAAAATAAGTGAAATTTCTGCCTTTTTACCCCAAAATAAACAGAATTTCTGTCTTTTTGCCCCAAAATAAAAGGAATTTTTGAATTATGCCCTGAAATAAGTGAAATTTCTGCAATTTTGCCCCAAAATAAAAGAAATTTCTGCATTTGTGCCACAAAATAAGGGGAATTTCTGTGTTTTTGCCCCCAAATAAGGGGAATTTCAGCATTTTTACCTCAAAATAAGGTGAATTTCTGCATTTTTCCACAAAAAAAGGAAAATTTCTGCCTTTTTCCCTGATATAAGTGAACTTTCTGCATTTTTGCCCCAAAATAAGGGAAATTTCAGTCTTTTTGCCCTGAAATATGTGAAATTTCTGCAATTTTGCAGCAAAATAAGGTAAATTCCTGCAATTTTATTCCAAAATAAAGGAAATTTCTGGAATTTTGCCCCAAAATAAGGGGAATTTCTGATTTTTGCCCCAAAATAAAGGGAATTTCTGCCTTTTGCCCCAAAATTAGGGGAATTTCTGCAATTTTGCTCCAAAATACGGGGAATGTTTGCCTTTTTGCCCGAAAATAATGGGAATGCATACCTTTTTGCCATAAAAAGAAAAATTTCTTCATTTTTCCTCCAAAATAAGGGGAATTTCTGCCTTTTTGCCTCTAAATAAATGGAATTTCTGTCTTTTGCCCCCAAAACAAAGGGAATTTCTGTCTTTTTTGCCCCAAAATAAGGGGAATTACTGATTTATTACCCTGAAATAAGTGAAATTTCTGCAATTTTGCCCCAAAATAAGGGGAATTTCTGACTGTTTGCTCCCGAAAAAGGAGATTTTCTGTCTTTTTACCAAAAAATAAGAATTTCTGCCTTTTTGCCCGAAAATTGAGAGAAATTCTGCAATTTTGCTTCAAAATGCGGGGAATTTCTGCTTTTTATCCGGAAAGTAAGGGGAATGTATACCTTTTGCCACAAAAAAGGGAAATTTCTTCATTTTTGCCCCAAAATTAGAGCAATTTCTTCCTTTTTACTTCAAAATAAGTGAAATTTCTGCCTTTTTACACAAAAATAAACGGAATTTCTGTCATTTTGCCCCAAAATAAAAGGAATTTTTGAATTATGCCCTGAAATATGTGAAATTTCTGCAATTTTGCCCCAAAATAAAAGAAATTTCTGCATTTTTGCCACAAAATAAGGGGAATTTCTGTCTCTTTGCCCCAAAATAAGGGAAATTTCTGCCTTTTTGTCCCCAAATAAGGGGAATTACAGCATTTTTACCTCAAAATAAGGGGAATTTCTGCATTTTTTCCCCAAAGTAAGAAAAATTTCTGGCTTTTTTCCTTAAAATAATTGAAATTTCTGCAATTTTGCCCCAAATTAGTGAAATTTCTGCAATGTTGCCCCAAAATAAGGGAAATTTCTGGAATTTTGCCCCAAAATAAGGAAAATTTCTGAGTTTTGCCCCAAAATAAGGAGAATTTTTGTGTTTTTGCCCAAACATATAGGAAAATTCTGCCTTTTTGCCCCACAATTAAGGGAATTTCTGCAATTTTGCTCCAAAATACAGGGAATTTCTGCCTTTTTGCCCAAAAATAAGGGGAATGCATAACCTTTTGCCATAAACGAGAAAAATCTCTTCATTTTTGCTCCAAAATAAGAAGAATGTCTGCTTTTTTGCCTCTAAATAAGTGGAATTTCTGTCTTTTTCCCCCAAAACAAAGGGAATTTCTGTATTTTGCCCCAAAATAAGGGGAATTTCTGACTTATTACCCGGAAATAAGTGAAATTTCTGCAATTTTGCCCCAAAATAAGGGAAATTTCTGCCTTTTTGCACTGAAATATGTGAAATTTCTGCAATTTTACCACAAAATAAGGTAAATTTCTGCCTTTTTGCCCCAAAATAATGGGAATTTCTGCATTTTTGCCCCAAAATAAGAAAAATTTTTGTTTTTTTCTCTGAAATAAGTAAAATTGCTGCAATTTTGCTCTAAAATAAGGAAAATTTTTGCAATTTTTCCCAATAATAAGGGAAATTTCTGCAATTTTGCCCAAAAATAAGGGGAATTTCTCCCTTTTTGCCCCAAACTAAAGGAAATTTCAGCCTTTTTACCTGAAAATAAGTGAAATTTCTGCAATTTTGCACCAAATAAGAAAAATTTCTGCAATTTTGCCCCAAAATAAGGTAAATTCCTGCAATTTTGCCCCAAAATAAAGGAAATTTCTTGAATTTTGCCCCAAAATAAGGGGAATTTCTGCCTTTTTGCCCGAAAATAATAGGAATGCATACCTTTTTGCCATAAAAAGGGAAACTTCTTCATTTTTGCTCCAAAATAAGGGGAATTTCTGCCTTCTTGCCTCTAAATAAGTGGAATTTCTTGTTTTCCCCCCAAAACAAAGGGAACTTCTGGCTTTTTTGCCCCAAATTAAAAGGAATTTCTGACTTATTACCCTGTAATAAGTGAAATTTCTGCAATTTTGCCCCAAAATAAGGGATATTTCTGCCTTTTTGCCCCCAAATAAGGGGAATTTCAGCCTTTTTACCTCAAAATAAGTGGAATTTCTGCCTTTTTGCCCCCAAAATAACAAAATTCCTTTTTTTCCCTGAAATAAGTGAAATTTCTGCAATTTTGCTCAAAATAAGTGAAATTTCTGCAATTTTGCCCCAGAATAAGGGAAATTTCTGGAATTTTGCCCCAAAATAAGTGGAATTTCTGAGTTTTGCCCCAAAATAAAGAGAATTTCTGTGTTTTCGCCCCAACATATAGGGAATTTCTGCCTTTTTGCCCCACAATTATGGGAATTTCTGCAATTTTGCTCCAAAATACAGGGAATTTCTGCCTTTTTGCCCGAAAAAAAGGGGAATGCATAACTTTTTGAAATAAACGAGGAAAATTTCTTCATTTTTGCTCCAAAATAAGAAGAATTTCGGCTTTTTAGCCTCTAAATAAGTGGAATTTCTGTCTTTTTCCCACAAAACAAAGGGAATTTCTGTATTTTTCACCAAAATAAGGGGAATTTCTGACTTATTACCCTGAAATAAGTGAAATTTTTGCAATTTTGCTCCAAAATAAGGGGAATTTCTATCTGTTTGCTCCCGAAAAAAGGAGATTTTCTGTCTTTTTGCCCCAAAAGAAGGATAATTTCTGCCTTTTTGCCCGAAAATTGAGAGAATTTCTGCAATTTTGCTTCAAAATACGCGGAATTTCTGCTTATTATCCCGAAAGTAAGGGGAATGTATACCTTTTGCCACAAAAAAGGGAAATTTCTTCATTTTTGCCCCAAAATTAGAGCAATTTCTGCCTTTTTACCTCAAAATAAGTTAAATTTCTGCCTTTTTAAACAAAAATAAACGGAATTTCTGTCATTTTGCCCCAAAATAAAAGGAATTTTTGAATTATGCCCTGAAATATGTGAAATTTCTACAATTTTTCCCCAAAATAAAAGAAATTTCTGCATTTTTGCCACAAAATAAGGAGAATTTGTGTTTTTTTGCCCCAAAATAATGGAAATTTCTGCCTTTTTGCTCCCAAATAAAGGGAATTTCAGCCTTTTTACCTCAAAATAAGGGGAATTTCTGCATTTTTGCCCTAAAATAAGGAAAATTTCTGCCTTTTTTCCCTGAAATAAGTGAAATTTCTGCAATTTTGCCCCAAAATAAGTGAAATTTCTGCAATTTTGCCCAAAAATAAGGGAAATTTCTGGAATTTTGCCCCAAAATAAGGGGAATTTCTGAGTTTTGCCCCAAAATAAGGAGAATTTCTGTCTTTTTGCCCCAACATATAGGGAATTTTTGCCTTTTTGCCCCAGAATTAGGGGAATTTCTGCAATTTTGCTCCAAAATACAAGGAATTTCTGCATTTTGCCCGAAAATAGAGGAAATGCATAAGTTTTTGCCATAAAAAAGAAAAATTTCTTCATTTTGCTCCAAAATAAGAAGAATTTCGGCTTTTTAGCCTCTAAATAAGTGGAATTTCTGTCTTTTTCCCCCAAAACAAAGAGAATTTTTGTCTTTTTTGTCCCAAAATAAGGGAGATTTCTGACTTATTACCCTGAAATAAGTTAAATTTCTGCAATTTTGCCCCAAAATAAGGGAAATTTCTACCTTTTTGCCCTGAAATATGTGAAATTTCTGCAATTTTACCCCAAAATAAGGTGGATTTCTGCCTTTTTGCCCCAAAATAATGGGAATTTCTACCTTTTTGCCCCCAAAAAAGAAAAATTTTTGCTTTTTTTCTCTAAAATAAGTGAAATTTCTGCAATTTTGCCCTAAAATAAGGGAAATTTCTGCAATTTTTCCCCATAATAAGGGAAATTTCTGCAATTTTGCCCAAAAATAAGGGGAATTTCTCCCTTATTGCCCCAAAATAAAGGAAATTTCAGCCTTTATACCTGAAAATAAGTAAAATTTCTGCAATTTTGCACCAAATAGGTGAAATTTCTGCAATTTTGACCCAAAATAAGGTAAATTCCTGCAATTTTGCCCCAAAATAAAGAAAATTTCTGGAATTTTGCCCCAAAATAAGGGGAATTTCTGCCTTTTGCCCCAAAATTAGAAGAATTTCTGCAATTTTGCTCTAAAATACAGGGAATTTCTGCCTTTTTGCCTGAAAATAATGGGAATGCATACCTTTTTGCCATAAAAAGGGAAATTTCTTCATTTTTGCTCCAAAATAAGGGGAATTTCTGCCTTTTTGCCTCTAAATAAATGGAATTTCTGTCTCTTGCCCCCAAAACAAAGGGAATTTCTGTCTTTTTTGCCCGAAAATAAGGGGAATTACTGATTTATTACCCTGAAATAAGTGAAATTTCTGCAATTTTGCCCCAAAATAAGGAAAATTTCTGCAATTTTGCCCCAATGTAAACGAAATTTCTGCAATTTTGCCCCAAAATGAGAAATTCTGACTGTTTGCTCCCAAAAAAAGGAGATTTTCTGTCTTTTTGACCCAAAATAAGGAGAATTTCTGCCTTTTTGCCCAAAAATTATGAGAATTTCTGCAATTTTGCTTCAAAATACGGGAAATTTCTGCTTTTAATCCCGAAAGTAAGAGGAATGTATACCTTTTCTCACAAAAAATAAAATTTTCTTCATTTTTGCCCCAAAATAAAAGAAATTTCTGCATTTTTGCCACAAAATAAGTAGAATTTCTGTCTTTTTGCCCCAAAATAAGGGAAATTTCTGCATTTTTGCCTCCAAATAAGAAGAATTTCGGACTTTTTACCTCAAAATAAGGGGAATTTCTGCATTTTTGCCCCAAAATAAGGAAAATCTCTGGCTTTTTTCCCTAAAATAAGTGAAATTTCTGCAATTTTGCCCCAAAATAAGTGAAATTTCTTCAATTTTGCCCCAAAATAAGGGAAATTTCTGGAATTTTGCCCCAAAATAAGGGGAATTTCTGAGTTTTGCCTTAAAATAAGGAGAATTTCTTTCTTTTTGCCCCAACATATAGGGAATTTCTGCCTTTTTGCCCCACAATTAGGGGAATTTATGCAATTTTGCTCCAAAATACAGGGAATTTCCGCCTTTTACCCCGAAAATAAGGGGAATGCATAATTTTTGAAATAAACGAGAAAAATTTCTTCATTTTTGCTCCAAAATAAGAATTTCTGCTTTTTTGCCTCTAAATAAGTGGAATTTCTGTCTTTTTCCCCCAAAACAAAGGGAATTTTTGTCTTTTTTGCCCCAAAATAAGGGGAATTTCTGACTGTTTGCTCCCGAAAAAGGAGATTTTCTGTCTTTTTACCAAAAAATAAGGAGAATTTCTGCCTTTTTGCCCGAAAATTGAGAGAATTTCTGCAATTTTGCTTCAAAATACGGGGAATTTCTGCTTTTTATCCCGAAAGTAAGGGGAATGTATACCTTTTGCCACAAAAAAGGAAAAGTTCTTCATTTTTGCCCCAAAATTAGAGCAATTTCTTCCTTTTTACTTCAAAATAAGTGAAATTTCTGCCTTTTTACACAAAAATAAACGGAATTTCTGTCGATTTGCCCCAAAATAAAAGGAATTTTTGAATTATGCCCTGAAATATGTGAAATTTCTGCAATTTTGCCCCAAAATAAAAGAAATTTCTGCATTTTTGCCACAAAATAAGGGGAATTTCTGTCTCTTTGCCCCAAAATAAGGGAAATTTCTGCCTTTTTGTCCCCAAATAAGGGGAATTACAGCATTTTTACCTCAAAATAAGGGGAATTTTTGCATTTTTGCCCCAAAATAAGAAAAATTTCTGGCTTTTTTCCTTAAAATAATTGAAATTTCTGCAATTTTGCACCAAATAGGTGAAATTTCTGCAATTTTGCCCCAAAATAAGGTAAATTCCTGCAATTTTGCCCCAAAATAAAGGAAATTTCTGGAATTTTGCCCCAAAATAAGGGGAATTTCTGCCTTTTGCCCCAAAATTATAAATATTTCTGCAATTTTGCTCCAAAATACAGGGAATTTTTGCCTTTTTGTCTGAAAATAATGGGAATGCATACTTTTTTGCCATAAAAAGGGAAATTTCCTCATTTTTGCTCCAAAATAATGGGAATTTCTGCCTTTTTGCCTCTAAATAAGTTGAATTTCTGTCTTTTTCCCCCAAAACAAAGGGAATTTCTGTCTTTTTTGCCCCAAAATAAGGGGAATTTCTGACTTACTAAATTGAAATAAGTGAAATTTCTGCAATTTTGCAACAAAATAAGAGAGATTTTTGCAATTTTGCCACAATGTAAAGCAAATTTTGGCAATTTTGCCCCAAAATAAGGGGAATTTCTGACTTATTAACCTGAAATAAGTGAAATTTCTGTATTTTTGCCCCAAAATAAGGGAAATTTCTGCCTTTTTGCCCTGAAACATGTGAAATTTCTGTAATTTTACCCCAAAATAAGGTGAATTTCTGAGTTTTTGCCCCAAAATAAGAAAAATTTTTGTTTTTTTCTCTGAAATAAGTGAAATTTCTGCAATTTTGCACTAAAATAAGGGAAATTTCTGCAATTTTTTCCCATAATAAGAGAAATTTCTGCAATTTTGCCCCAAAATAAGGGGATTTTCTCCCTTTTTGCCCCAAAATAAAGAAAATTTCAGACTTTTTACCTGAAAATAAGTGAAATTTCTGCAATTTTTCCTCAAATAAGAGAAATTTCTTCAATTTTGCAGCAAAATAAGGTAAATTCCTGCAATTTTGCCCCAAAATAAAGGAAATTTCTGGAATTTTGCCCCAAAATAAGGGGAATTTCTGATTTTTGCCCCAAACTAAAGGGAATTTCTGCCTTTTGCCCCAAAATTAGGTGAATTTCTGCAATTTTGCTCCAAAATACGGGGAATATCTGCCTTTTTGCCCGAAAATAATAGGAATGCATAACTTTTTGCCATAAAAAGGGAAATTTCTTCATTTTTGCTCCAAAATAAGGGGAATTTCTGCCTTTTGCCTCTAAATAAATGGAATTTCTGTCTTTTTCCCTCAAAACATGGGAATTTCTGTCTTTTTGCCCCAAAATAAGGGGAATTAATGATTTATTACCTTGAAATAAGTGAAATTTTTGCAATTTTGCCCCAAAATAAGGAAAATTTCTGCAATTTTGCCCCAATGTAAATGAAATTTCTGCAATTTTGCCCCAAAATAAGGGGAAATTCTGACTGTTTGCTCCCAAAAAAAAAGATTTTCTGTCTTTTTGCCCCAAAATAAGGAGAATTTCTGCCTTTTTGCCCGAAAATTATGAGAATTTCTGCAATTTTGCTTCAAAATACAGGAAATTTCTACTTTTAATCCCGAAAGAAAGAGGAATGTATACCTTTTCTCACAAAAAAAGGATTTTCTTCATTTTTGCCCCAAAATAAAAGAAATTTCTGCATTTTTGCCACAAAATAAGGGGAATTTCTGTCTTTTTGCCCCAAAATAAGGGAAATTTCTGCCTTTTTGCCTCCAAATAAAAAGAATTTCAGACTTTTTACCTCAAAATAAGGGGAATTTCTGCATTTTTGCCCAAAAATAAGGAAAATTTCTGCCTTTTTTCCCTAAAATAAGTGAAATTTCTGCAATTTTGCCCCAAAATAATTGAAATTTCTTCAATTTTGCCCCAAAATAAAGAAAATTTCTGGAATTTTGCCCCAAAATAAGGGGAATTTCTGAGTTTTGCCCCAAAATAAGGAGAATTTCTTTTTTTTGCCCCAACATATAGGGAATTTCTGCCTTTTTGCCCCACAATTAGGGGAATTTCTGCAATTTTGCTCCAAAATACAGGGAATTTTTGCCTTTTAGCCCGAAAATAAGGGGAATGCATAATTTTTGAAATAAACGAGAAATATTTCTTCATTTTTGCTCCAAAATAAGAAAAATTTTTGCTTTTTTTCTCTGAAATAAGTGAAATTTCTGCAATTTTGCCCTAAAATAAAGGAAATTTTTGCAATTTTTCCCCATAATAAGGGAAATTTCTGTAGTTTTGCCTTAAAATAAAAGGAATTTCTTCCTTTTTACCCCAAAATAAAGGAAATTTCAGCCTTTTTACCTAAAAATAAGTGAAATTTCTGCAATTTTGCCCCAAAATAAAATAAATTCCTGCAATTTTGCCCCAAAATAAAAAAAAAAAATTCTGGAATTCTGCCCCAAAATAAGAGGAATTTCTGATTTTTGCCCCAAAATAAAGGGAATTTCTGACTTTTGCCCCAAAATTAGGGGAATTTCTGCAATTTTGCTCGAAAATACGGGGAATTTCTGCCTTTTTGCCCGAAAATAATGGGAATGCATACCTTTTTGCCATAAAAAGGGAAATTTCTTCATTTTTACTCCAAAATAAGGGGAATTTCTGCATTTTGCCTCTAAATAAGTGGAATTTCTGCCTTTTTCCTCCAAAACAAAGGGAATTTCTGTCTTTTTTGCCCCAACATATAGGGAATTTCTGCCTTTTGCCCCAAATTTAGGGGAATTTCTGCAATTTTGCCCCAAAATATGGGGAATTTCTGCCTTTTTGCCCGATAATAATGAGAATGCATACCTTTTTGCCATAAAAAGGAAAATTTCTTCATTTTTGCTCCAAAATAAGGGGAATTTCTGCCTTCTTGCCTCTAAATAAGTGGAATTTCTTCTTTTTTCCACAAACAAAGGCAATTTCTGTCTTTTTTGCCCCAAATTAAGGGGAATTTCTGACTTATTACCCTGAAATAAGTGAAATTTCTGCAATTATGCCCCAAAATAAGGGAAATTTCTACATTTTTGCCCTGAAATATGTGAAATTTCTGCAATTTTACCCCAAAATAATGTGAATTTCTGCCTTTTTGCCCCAAAATAATGGGAATTTCTGCCTTTTTGTCCCAAAATAAGAAAAATTTTTGCTTTTTTTTCTGAAATAAGTGAAATTACTGAAGTTTCACCCTAAAATAAGGATAATTTCTGCAATTTTTCCCAATAATAAGGGAAATTTCTGCAATTTTACCCCAAAAGAAGGAGAATTTCTCCCTTTTTGCCCCAAACTAAAGGAAATTTCAGCCTTTTTACCTGAAAATAAGTGAAATTTCTGCAATTTTGCCCCAAATAAGAAAAATTTCTGCAATTTTGCCCCAAAATAAGGTAAATTCCTGCAATTTTGCCCCAAAATAAAGGAAATTTCTTGAATTTTGCCCCAAAATAAGGGGAATTTATGATTTTTGCCCCAAAATAAAGGGAATTTCTGCCTTTTGCCCCAAATTTAGGGGAATTTCTGCAATTTTGCCCCAAAATATGGGGAATTTCTGCCTTTTTGCCCAAAAATAATGGGAATGCATACCTCTTTGCCATAAAAAGAGAAATTTCTTCATTTTTGCTCTAAAATAAGGGGAATTTCTGCCTTATTGCCTCTAAATAAGTGGAATTTCTTCTTTTTCCTCCAAAACAAAGGGAATTTCTGTCTTTTTTGCCCTAAATTAAGGGGAATTTCTGACTTATTACCCCGTAATAAGTGAAATTGCTGCAATTTTGCCCCAAAATAAGGGATATTTCTGCATTTTTGCCCCCAAATAAGGGGAATTTCAGCCTTTTTCCCTCAAAATAAGGGGAATTTCTAACTTTTTGCCCCAAAATGAGAAAAATTTTTGCTTTTTTTCTCTGAAATAAGTGAAATTTCTGCAATTTTGTCCTAAAATAAGGGAAATTTTTGCAATTTTTTCACATAATAAGAAAAATTTCTGCAATTTTGCCCCAAAATAAGGGGAATTTCTTCCTTTTTGCCCTAAAACAAAGGAAATTTCAGCCTTTTTACCTGAAAATAAGTGAAATTTCTGCAATTTTGCCCCAAATAAGGGAAATTTCTGCAATTTTGCCCCAAAATAAGGTAAATTCCTGCAATTTTGCCCCAAAAAAAGGAAATTTCTGGAATTTTGCCCCAAAATAATGGGAATTTCTGCCTTTTTGCCCAAAAATAATGGGAATGCATACCTTTTTGCCATAAAAAGGGAAATTTCTTCATTTTTGCTCCAAAATAAGGGGAATTTCTGCCTCTTGCCTCTAAATAAGTGGAATTTCTTCTTTTTCCTCCAAAACAAAGGGAATTTCTGTATTTTTTGCCCTAAATTAAGGGGAATTTCTGACTTATTACCCTGTAATAAGTGAAATTGCTGCAATTTTGCCCCCAAAAAAGGGATATTTCTGCCTTTTTGCCCCCAAATAAGGGGAATTTCAGACTTTTTACCTCAAAATAAGGGGAATTTCTGCCTTTTTGCCCAAAAATAAGATAAATTTTTGCTTTTTTTCTCTGAAATAAGTGAAATTTCTGCAATTTTGCCCTAAAATAAAGGAAATTTTTGCAATTTTTTCACATAATAAGAAAAATTTCTGCAATTTTGCCTTAAAATAAGGGGAATTTCTTTCTTTTTGCCCTAAAACAAAGGAAATTTCAGCCTTTTTACCTGAAAATAAGTGAAATTTCTGCAATGTTGCCCCAAATTAGGGAAATTTCTGCAATTTGCCCCAAAATAAGGTAAATTCCTGCAATTTTGCCCCCAAAAAAGTAAATTTCTGGAATTTTGCCCCAAAATAATGGGAATTTCTGCCTTTTGCCCAAAAATAAGGGGAATTTCTGCACTTTTGCTCCAAAATACGGGGAATTTCTGCCTTTTTTTCCCGAAAATAATGGGTATGCATACCGTTTTGCCATAAAAAGGGAAATTTCTTCATTTTTGCTCCAAAAATAGGGGAATTTCTGCCTTTTTGCCTCTAAATATGTGGAATTTCTGTCTTTTTCCTCCAAAACAAAGGGATTTTCTGTCTTTTTTGCCTCAAAATAAGGGAAATTTCTGACTTATTACCCTTAAATAAGTGAAATTTCTGCAATTTAGCCCCAAAATAAGGGAAATTTCTGCAATTTTGCCCCAATGTAAAGGAAATTTCTGCAATTTTGCCCCAAAATTAGGGGAATTTCTGACTGTTTGCTCCCGAAAAAGGAGATTTTCTGTCTTTTTACCCCAAAATAAGGAGAATTTCTGCCTTTTTGCCCGAAAATTGAGAGAATTTCTGCAATTTTGCTTCAAAATACGGGGAATTTCTGCTTTTTATCCAGAAAGTAAGGGGAATGTATACCTTTTGCCACAAAAAAGGGAAATTTCTTCATTTTTGCCCCAAAATTAGAGCAATTTCTGCCTTTTTACCTCAAAATAATTGAAATTTCTGCCTTTTTACACAAAAATAAACGGAATTTCTGTCATTTTGCCCCAAAATAAAAGGAATTTTTGAATTATGCCCTGAAATATGTGAAATTTCTGCAATTTTGCCCCAAAATAAAAGAAATTTCTGCATTTTTGCCACAAAATAAGGGGAATTTCTGTCTCTTCGCCCCAAAATAAAGGAAATTTCTGCGTTTTGCCCCCAAATAAGGGAAATTACAGCATTTTACCTCAAAATAAGGGGAATTTCTGCATTTTTGCACCAAAATAAGAAAAATTTCTGGCTTTTTTCCTTAAAATAATTGAAATTTCTGCAATTTTGCCCCAAAATAAGTGAAATTTCTGCAATTTTACCCCAAAAAAAGGGAAATTTCTGGAATTTTGCCCCAAAATAAGGGGAATTTCTGAGTTTTGCCCCAAAATAAGGAGAATTTCTGTGTTTTTGCACCAACATATAGGGAATTTCTGCCTTTTTGCCCCACAATTAGGGGAATTTCTGCAATTTTGCTCCAAAATACAGGGAATTTCTGCCTTTTTGCCCAAAAATAAGGGGAATGCATAACCTTTTGCCATAAACGAGAAAAAATTCTTCATTTTTGCTCCAAAATAAGAAGAATTTCTGCTTCTTTGCCTCTAAATAAGTGGAATTTCTGTCTTTTTCCCCCAAAACAAAGGAATTTCTGTATTTTGCCCGAAAATAAGGGGAATTTCTTACTTATTACCCTGAAATAAGTGAAATTTCTGCAATTTTGCCCCAAAATAAGGGAAATTTCTACAGTTTTCCCTAAAATATGTGAAATTTCTGCAATTTTACCCCAAAATAAGGTCAATTTCTGCCTTTTTGCCCCAAAATAAGAAAAATTTTTGCTTTTTTTCTCTGCAATAAGTGAAATTGCTGCAATTTTGCTCTAAAATAAAGTAAATTTCTGCAATTTTTCCCAATAATAAGAGAAATTTCTACAATTTTGCCCCAAAATAAGGGGAATTTCTCCCTTTTCCCCAAACTAAAGGAAATTTCAGCATTTTTACCTGAAAATAAGTGAAATTTCTGCAATTTTGCCCCAAATAAGAAAAATTTCTGCAATTTTGCCCCAAGATATGGTAAATTCCTGCAATTTTGCCACAAAATAAAGGAAATTTCTGGAATTTTGCCCCAAAATAAGGGGAATTTATGATTTTTGCCCCAAAATAAAGGGAATTTCAGCCTTTTGCCCCAAATTTAGGGGAATTTCTGCAATTTTGCCCCAAAATATGGGGAATTTCTGCCTTTTTGCCCGAAAATAATGGGAATGCATACATTTTGCCATAAAAAGGGAAACTTCTTCATTTTTGCTCCAAAATAAGGGGAATTTCTGCCTTCTTGCCTCTAAATAAGTGGAATTTCTTCTTTTTCCCCCAAAACAAAGCGAATTTCTGTCTTTTTTGCCCCAAATTAAGGGGAATTCCTGACTTATTACCCTGTAATAAGTGAAATTGCTGCAATTTGCCCCAAAATAAGGGATATTTCTGCCTTTTTGCCCCCAAATAAGGGGAATTTCAGCCTTTTTACCTCAAAATAAGAGGAATTTCTGCCTTTTTGCCCCAAAATAAGAAAAATTTTTGCTTTTTTTCTCTGAAATAAGTGAAATTTCTGCAATTTTGCCCTAAAATAAGGGAAATTTTTGCAATTTTTTCACATAATAAGAAAAATTTCTGCAATTTTGCCCCCAAATAAGGGGAATTTCATCCTTTTTGCACTAAAACAAAGGAAATTTCAGCCTTTTTACCTGAAAATAAGTGAAATTTCTGCAATTTTGCCCCAAATAAGGGAAATTTCTGCAATTTTGCCCCAAAATAAGGTAAATTCCTGCAATTTTGCCCCCAAAACAGGAAATTTCTGGAATTTTGCCCCAAAATAATGGGAATTTCTGCCTTTTGCCCAAAAATAAGGGGAATTTCTGCACTTTTGCTCCAAAATACGGGGAATTTCTGCCTTTTTGCCCGAAAATAATGGGTATGCATACATTTTTGCGATAAAAAGGGAAATTTCTTCATTTTTGCTCCAAAAAAAGGGGAATTTCTGCCTTTTGCCTCTAAATATGTGGAATTTCTGTCTTTTTCCCCCAAAACAAAGGGATTTTCTGTCTTTTTTGCCTCAAAATAAAGGAAATTTTTGACTTATTACCCTTAAATAAGTGAAATTTCTGCAATTTAGCCCCAAAATAAGGGAAATTTCTGCAATTTTGCCCCAATGTAAAAGAAATTTCTGCAATTTTGCCCCAAAATTAGGGGAATTTCTGACTGGTTGCTCCCGAAAAAGGAGATTTTCTCCCTTTTTACCACAAAATAAGGAGAATTTCTGCCTTTTTGCCCGACAAATGAGAGAATTTCTGCAATTTTGCTTCAAAATACGGGGAATTTCTGCTTTTTATCCCGAAAGTAAGGGGAATGTATACCTTTTGCCACAAAAAAGGGAAATTTCTTCATTTTTGCCCCAAAATTAGAGCAATTTCTGCCTTTTTACCTCAAAATACGTGAAATTTCTGCCTTTTTACACAAAAATAAACAGAATTTCTGTCATTTTGCCCAAAAATAAAAGGAATTTTTGAATTATGCCCTGAAATATGTGAAATTTCTGCAATTTTGCCCCAAAATAAAAGAAATTTTTGCATTTTTGCCACAAAATAAGGGGAATTTCTGTCTCTTTGCCCCAAAATAAAGGAAATTTCTGCGTTTTGCCCCCAAATAAGGGGAATTACAGCATTTTTACCTCAAAAAAAAGTAAATTTCTGCATTTTTGCCCCAAAATAAGAAAAATTTCTGGCTTTTTTCCTTAAAAATAATTGAAATTTCTGCAATTTTGCCCCAAAATAAGTGAAATTTCTGCAATTTTGCCCCAAAATAAGTGAAATTTCTGCAATTTTGCCCCAAAATAAGGGAAATTTCTGGAATTTTGCCCCAAAATAAGGGGAATTTCTGAGTTTTGCCCCAAAATAAGGAGAATTTCTGTGTTTTTGCCCCAACATAGAGGGAATTTCTGCCTTTTTGCCCCACAATTATGAGAATTTCTACAATTTTGCTCCAAAATACAGGGAATTTCTGCCTTTTTGCCCAAAAATAAGGGGAATGCATAACCTTTTGCCATAAACGAGAAAAATTTCTTTATTTTTGCTCCAAAATAAGAAGAATTTTGTTTTTTGCCTCTAAATAACTGGAATTTCTGTCTTTTTCCCCCAAAACAAATAGAATTTCTGTATTTTGCCCCAAAATAAGGGGAATTTCTGACTTATTACCCCGAAATAAGTGAAATTTCTGCAATTTTGCCCCAAAATAAGGGAAATTTTTGCCTTTTTGCCCTGAAATATGTGAAATTACTGCAATTTTACCCCAAAATAAGGTGAATTTCTGCCTTTTTGCCCCAAAATAATGGGAATTTCTGCCTTTTTGCCCCAAAATAAGAAAATTTTTTTTCTTTTTTTCTCTGAAATAAGTGAAATTGCTGCAATTTTGCTCTAAAATAAGGAAAATTTTTGCAATATTTCCCAATAATAAGGGAAATTTCTGCAATTTTGCCCCAAAATAAGGGGAATTTCTCCCTTTTTGCCCCAAACTAAAGGAAATTTCAGCCTTTTTACCTGAAAATAAGTGAAATTTCTGCAATTTTGCCCCAAATAAAAAAAATTTCTGCAATTTTGCCCCAAAATAAGGTAAATTCCTGCAATTTTGCCCCAAAATAAAGGAAATTTCTTGAATTTTGCCTCAATATAAAGGGAATTTATGATTTTTGCCCCAAAATAAAGGGAATTTCTGCTTCTGCCCCAAAAGGAGGGGAATTTCTGCAATTTTGCTCCAAAATACAGGGAATTTCTGCTTTTTTGCCCGAAAATAATGGGAATGCATACCTTTTTGCCATAAAAAGGGAAATTTCTTCATTTTTGCTCCAAAATAAGTGGAATTTCTTCCTTTTTGCCTTTAAATAAGTGGAATTTCTGTCTTTTTACCCCAAAACAAAGGGAATTTCTGTATTTTTTGCCCCAAATTAAGGGGAATTTCTGACTTATTACCCTGTAATAAGTAAAATTTCTGCAATTTTGCCACAAAATAAGAAATATTTCTGCCTTTTTGCCCCCAAATAAGGGGAATTTCAGCCTTTTTACCTCAAAATAAGGGGAATTTCTGCCTTTTTTCCCCAAAATAACAAAATTCCTTTTTTCCCTGAAATAAGTGAAATTTCTGCAATTTTGCACAAAATAAATGATATTTCTGCAATTTTGCCCCAGAATAAGGGAAATTTCTGGAATTTTGCCCCAAAATAAGTGGAATTTCTGAGTTTTGCCCCAAAATAAGGAGAATTTCCGTCTTTTGCCCCAACATATAGGGAATTTCTGCATTTTTGCCCCACAATTAGGGGAATTTTTGCAATTTTGCTCCAATATACGTAGAATTTCTGCCTTTTTGAGCGAAAATAAGAAGAATGCATACCTTTTTGCCTTAAAAAAGGGAAATTTCTTCATTTTTGCTTCAAAATAAGGGGAGTTTCTGCTTTTTTGCCTGTAAATAAGTGGAATTTCTGTCTTTTTCCCCCAAAACAAAGGGATTTTCTGTCTTTTTTGCCCCAAAATAAGAAAAATTTCTGACTTATTACTCTGAAATAAGTGAGGTTTCTGCAATTTTGCCCTAAAATAAGGGAAATTTTTGCCTTTTTGCCCACAAATAAGGGGAATTTCACCGTTTTTACCTCAAACTAAGGGGATTATCTGAATTTTTGCCACAAAATATTAGGAATTTCTGCTTTTTGCCCCAAAATAAGGGAAATTTCTGCCTATTTTAACTGAAGTAAGTGAAATTTCTGCAATATTGCCCCAAAATAAGTGAAATTTCTGAGTTTTGCCCCAAAATAAGGAGAATTTCTGTTTTTTTGTCCCAACATATAGGGAATTTCTGCCTTTTTGCACCACAATTAGGGGAATTTCTTCAATTTTGCTACAAAATACGGGGAATTTCTGCCTTTTTGCACGAAAATAAGAGGAATGCATAACTTTTTGCCATAAAAAAGGGAAATTTCTTCATTTTTGCTCCAAAATAAGAAGAATTTCGGCTTTTTAGCCTCTAAATAAGTGGAATTTCTGTCTTTTTCCCCCAAAACAAAGGGAATTTCTGGGTTTTTTTTGGCCCAAAATAATGGGAATTTCTGACTTATTACCCTGAAATAAGTGAAATTTCTGCAATTTTGCCCCAAAATAAGGGAAATTTCTGCTTTTTCTCCCTGAAATCTGTTAAATTTCTGCAATTTTACCTCAAAATAAGGTGAATTTCTCCTTTTTTGCCCCAAAATAATAGGAATTTCTGCCTTTTTGCCCCAAAATAAGAAAAATTTTTGCTTTTTTTCTCTGAAATAAGTGAAATTGCTGCAATTTTGCTCTAAAATAAGAAAAATTTCTGCAATTTTTCCCAATAATAAGGGAAATTTCTGCAATTTTGCTCCAAAATAAGGGGAATTTCTTCCTTTTTGCCCCAAACTAAAGGAAATTTCAGCCTTTTTACCTGAAAATAAGTGAAATTTCTGCAATTTTGCCCCAAATAAGAAAAATTTCTGCAATTTTGCCCCATAATAAGGTAAATTCCTGCAATTTTGCCCCAAAATAAAGGAAATTTCTTGAATTTTTCCCCAAAATAAGGGAAATTTCTTCATTTTTGCCGCAAAATAATTGGAATTTCTGCCTTCTTGCCTCTAAATAAGTGGAATTTCTTCTTTTTCCCCCAAAACAAAGGGAATTTCTGTCTTTTTTGCCCCAAATTAAGGGGAATTTGTGACTTATTACCCTGTAATAAGTGAAATTTCTGCAATTTTGCCCCAAAATAAAGGATATTTCTGCCTTTTTGACCCCAAATAAGGGGAATTTCAGCCTTTTTACCTCAAAATAAAGGGAATTTCTGCCTTTTTGCCCCAAAATAAAAAAATTCCTTTTTTACCCTGAAATAAGTGAAATTTCTGGATTTTGCCCAAAATAAGTGATATTTCTGCAATTTTGCCCCAGAATAAGGGAAATTTCTGGAATTTTGTCCCAAAATAAGGGGAATTTCTGAGTTTTGCCCCAAAATAAGGAGAATTTCTGTGTTTTCGCCCCAACATATAGGGAATTTCTGCCTTTTTGCCCCACTATTAGGGGAATTTCTGCAATTTTGCTCCAAAATACAGGGAATCTCTGCCCTTTTGCCCGAAAATAAGGGGAATGCATAACTTTTTGAAATAAACGAGGAAAATTTCTTCATTTTTGCTCCAAAATAAGAAGAATTTCAGCTTTTTAGCCTCTAAATAAGTGGAATTTCTGTCTTTTTCCCCCAAAACAAAGGGAATTTCTGTATTTTTCCCCAAAATAAGGGGAATTTCTGACTTTTTACCCTAAAATAAGTGAAATTTCTGCAATTTTGCCCCAAAATAAGGGAAATTTCTGCCTTTTTGCCCTGAAATATGTGAAATTTCTGCAATTTTACCCCTAAATAAGGTGAATTTCTGCCTTTTTGCCCCAAAATAATGGGAATTTCTGCCTTTTTGTTTCAAAATAAGAAAAAATTTTGCTTTTTTTCTCTGAAATAAGTGAAATTTCTGCAATTTTGCTCTAAAATAAGGGAAACTTCTGCAATTTTTACCCATAATAAGGGAAATTTCTGAAATTTTGCCCCAAAATAAGAGGAATTTCTCGCTTTTTGCCCCAAAGTAAAGGAAATTTCAGACTTTTTACCTGAAATAAGTGAAATTTCTGCAATTTTGACCCAAATAATGGAAATTTCTGCAATTTTGCCCCAAAGCAAGGTAAATTCCTGCAATTTTGCCCCAAAATAAAGGAAATTTCTGGAATTTTGCCCCAAAATAAGGGGAATTTATGATTTTTGCTCCAAAATAAAGGGAATTTCTGCTTTTGCCCCAAAAAAAGGGGAATTTCTGCAATCTTGCTCCAAAATACAGGGAATTTCTGCTTTTTTGCCCGAAAATAATGGGAATGCATACCTTTTTGCCATAAAAAGGGAAATTTCTTCATTTTTGCTCCAAAATAAGTGGAATTTCTTCCTTTTTGCCTTTAAATAAGTGGAATTTCTGTCTTTTTACCCCAAAACAAAGGGAATTTCTGTCTTTTTTGCCCCAAAATAAGGGGAATTTCAGACTTATTACCCTGAAATAAGTGAAGTTTCTGCAACTTTACCCCAAAATAAGGGAAATTTTTTCAATTTTGCCCGAATGTAAAGGAAATTTCTGCAATTTTGCCCCAAAATAAGGGAAATTTCTGCCTTTTTGCCCTGAAATATGTGAAATTTCTTCAATTTATCCCCAAAATAAGGTGAATTTCTGCCTTTTTGCCCCAAAATAATGGGAATTTCTGCCTTTTTGTTTCAAAATTAGAAAATATTTTGCTTTTTTTCTCTGAAATAATTGAAATTTCTGCAATTTTGCCCTAAAATAAGGGAAATTTCTGCAATTTTTCCCCATAATAAGGGAAATTTCTGAAATTTTGCCCCAAAATAAGAGGAATTTCTTCCTTTTTGCCCCAAAGTAAAGGAAATTTCAGCCTTTTTACTAGAAATAAGTGAAATTTCTCCAATTTTGCCTCAAATAATGGAAATTTCTGCAATTTGGCCCCAAAACAAGGTAAATTCCTGCAATTTTGCCCCAAAATAAAGGAAATTTCTGGAATTTTGCCCCAAAATAAGGGGAATTTATGATTTTTGCCCCAAAATAAAGGGTATTTCTGCCTTTTGCCCCAAAATTAGGGGAATTTCTGCAATTTTGCTCCAAAATACAGGGAATTTCTGCCTTTTTGCCCGAAAATAATGGGAATGCATACCTTTTTGCCATAAAAAGGGAAATTTCTTCATTTTTGCTCCAAAATAAGTGGAATTTCTTCCTTTTTACCTTTAAATAAGTGGAATTTCTGTCTTTTTCCCCCAAAACAAAGGGAATATCTGTCTTTTTTGCCCCCAAAAAAGGGGAATTTCTGACTTATTACCCTGAAATAAGTGAAATTTCTGCAACTTTGCCCCCAAATAAGGGAAATTTTTTCAATTTTGCCCCAATGTAAAGGAAATTTCTGCAATTTTGCCTTAAAATTAGGGGAATTTCTAATTGTTTGCTCCCGAAAAAGAAGATTTTCTGTCTATTGCCCCAAAATAAGGAGAATTTCTGCCTTTTTGCACAAAAATTGAGAGAATTTCTGCAATTTTCCTTCAAAATACGGGGAATTTCTGCTTATTATCCAGAAAGTAAGGGAAATGTATACATTTTGCCAGAAAAAAAGGGAAATGTCTTCATTTTTGTCCCAAAATAAGAGGAATTTCAGCCTTTTTACCTAAAAATAAGTGAAATTTCTGACTTTTTACCCAAAAAATAAACGGAATTTCTGTTTTTTTGCCCCAAAATAAAAGGAATTTTTGAATTATGCCCTGAAATAAGTGAAATTTCTGCAATTTTGCCACAAAATAAGTGAAATTTCTGCAATTTTGCCCCAAAATAAGGGAAATTTCTGGAATTTTGCCCCAACATATAAGGAATTTCTGCCTTTTTGCCCCAGAATTAGGGGAATTTCTGCAATTTTGCTTCAAAATACAAGGAATTTCTGCATTTTGCCCGAAAATATAGGAAATGCATAAGTTTTTGCCATAAAAAAGGAAAATTTCTTCATTTTTGCTCCAAAATAAGAAGAATTTCGGCTTTTTAGCCTCTAAATAACTGGAATTTCTGTCTTTTTCCCTCAAAACAAAGGGAATTCCTGTCTTTTCTGTTCCAAAATAAGGGAAATTTCTGATTATTACAATGAAATAAGTGAAATTTCTGCAATTTTGCCCCAAAATAAGGGAAATTTTTACCTTTTTGCCCTGAAATATGTAAAATTTCTGCAATTTTACCCCAAAATAAGGTGAATTTCTGCCTTTTTGCCCCAAAATAATGGGAAATTCTACATTTTTGCCCCAAAATAAGAAAAAATTTTGATTTTTTTCTCTGAAATAAGTGAAATTTCTGCAATTTTGCCCTAAAATAAGGGATATTTGTGCAATTTTTCCCCATAATAAGGGAAATTTCTGCAATTTTGCCCCAAAATAAGGGGAATTTCTCCCTTTTTGCCCCAAAATAAATTTCAGCCTTTTTACCTGAAAATAAGTAAAATTTCGGCAATTTTGCACCAAATAAGTGAAATTTCTGCAATTTTCCCCAAAATAAGGTCAATTCCTGCAATTTTGCCCCAAAATAAAGGAAATTTCTGGAATTTTGCCCCAAAATAAGGGGAATTTCTGCCTTTTGCCCCAAAATTAGAATAATTTCTGCAATTTTGCTCCAAAATATAGGGAATTTCTGCCTTTTTGCCTGAAAATAATGGGAATGCATACATTTTTGCCATAAAAAGGGAAATTTCTTCATTTTTGCTCCAAAATAACGGGAATTTCTGCATTTTTGCCTCTAAATAAGTGGAATTTCTGTCTTTTTCCCCCAAAACAAAGGGAATTTCTGTCTTGTTTGCCTCAAAATAAGGGGAATTTCTGACTTATTACCCTGAAATAAGTGAAATTTCTGCAATTTTGCCACAAATAAGAAAAATTTCTGCAATTTTGCCACAATGTAAAGGAAATTTTGGCAATTTTGCCCCAAAATAAGGGGAATTTCTGACTTATTAACCTGAAATGAGTGAAATTTCTGCAATTTTGCCTTAAAATAAGGGAAATTTCTGCAATTTTTCCCCAATGTAAAAAAAATTTCTGCAATTTTGCCCCACAATATGGGGAATTTCTGACTGTTTGCTCCTGAAAAAGGAGATTCTCTGTCATTTTGCCTCAAAATAAAAAGAATTTCTGCCTTTTTGCCCAAAAATTGAGAGAATTTATGCAATTTTGCTTCAAAATACAAGGAATTTCTGCTTTTTATCCCGAAAGTAAGAGAAATGTATACCTTTTGCCACAAAAAAGGGAAATTTCTTCATTTTTGCCCTCCAAAAAAAGGAATTTCTGCATTTTTACCTCAAAATAAGTGAAATTTCTGCCTTTTTACCCCAAAATAAATAGAATTTCTGTCTTTTTGCCCCAAAATAAAAGGAATTTTTGAATTATGCCCTGAAATAAGTGAAATTTCTGCAAATTTGCCCCAAAATAAAAGAAATTTCTGCATTTTTGCCACAAAATAAGGGGAATTTCTGTCTTTTTGCCCCCAAATAAGGGGAATTTCAGCCTTTTTACCTCAAAATAAGGGGAATTTCTGCATTTTTGCCCCAAAATAAGGAAAATTTCTGCCTTTTTTCCCTGACATAAGTGAAGTTTCTGCAATTTTGCCCCAAAATAAGGGAAATTTCTGCCTTTTTGCCCTGAAATATGTGAAATTTCTGCAATTTTACCTCAAAATAAGGTGAATTTCTGAGTTTTTGCCCCAAAATAAGAAAAATTTTTGTTTTTTTCTCTGAAATAAGTTAAATTTCTGCAATTTTGTCCTAAAATAAGGGAAATTTCTGCAATTTTTCCCCATAATAAGGGATATTTCTGCAATTTTGCCCCAAAATAAGGGGATTTTCTTTTTTTTGCCCCAAAATAAAGAAAATTTCAGACATTTTACCTGAAAATAAGTGAAATTTCTGCAATTTTGCCTCAAATAAGAGAAATTTCTGCAATTTTGCACCAAAATAAGGTAAATTCCTGCAATTTTGCCCCAAAATAAAGGAAATTTCTGGAATTTTGCCCCAAAATATTAGGAATTTCTGATTTTTGCCCCAAAATAAAGGGAATTTCTGCCTTTTGCCCCAAAATTAGGGGAATTTCTGCAATTTTGCTCCAAAATACGGGGAATATCTGCCTTTTTGCCCGAAAACAATGGGAATGCATACCTTTTTGCCATAAAAAGTGAAATTTCTTCATTTTTGCTCCAAAATAAGGGGAATTTCTGCCTTTTTGCCTCTAAATAAATGGAATTTCTGTCTTTTTCCCCCAAAACAAAGGGAATTTCTGTCTTTTTTGCCCCAAAATAAGGGAAATTACTGACTTATTACCCTGAAATAAGTGAAATTACTGCAATTTTGCCCTAAAATAAAATTTCTGCAATTTTGCCCCAATGTAAACGAAATTTCTGCAATTTTGCCCCTAAATAAGGGGAAATTCTGACTGTTTGCTCCCGAAAAAAGGAGATTTTCTGTCTTTTTGCCCCAAAATAAGGAGAATTTCTGCCTTTTTGCCTGAAAATTATGAGAATTTCTGCAATTTTGCTTCAAAATACGGGGAATTTCTGCTATTAATCCCGAAAGTATGAGGAATGTATACCTTTTCCCACAAAAAAAGGATTTTCTTCATTTTTGCCCCAAAATAAAAGAAATTTCTGCATTTTTGCCACAAAATAAGAAAAATTTTTGCTTTTTTTCTCTGAAATAAGTGAAATTGCTGCAATTTTGCTCTAAAATAAGGAAAATTTCTGCAATTTTTCCCAATAATAAGGGAAATTTCTGCAATTTTGCCCCAAAATAAGGGGAATTTCTTCCTTTTTGCCCCAAACTAAAGGAAATTTCAGCCTTTTTACCTGAAAATAAGTGAAATTTCTGCAATTTTTCCCCAAATAAGAAAAATTTCTGCAATTTTGCCCCATAATAAGGTAAATTCCTGCAATTTTGCCCCAAAATAAAAAAAATTTCTTGAATTCTGTCCCAAAATAAGGGGAATTTATGATTTTTGCCCCAAAATAAATGGAATTTCTGCCTTTTGCCCCAAATTTAGGGGAATTTCTGCAATTTTGCCCCAAAATATGGGAAATTTCTGCCTTTTTGCCCGAAAATAATGGGAATGCATACCTTTTTGCCATAAAAAGGGAAATTTCTTCATTTTTGCTGCAAAATAAGGGGAATTTCTGCCTTCTTGCCTCTAAATAAGTGGAATTTCTTCTTTTTCCCCCAAAACAAAGGGAATTTCTGTCTTTTTTGCCCCAAATTAAGGGGAATTTGTGACTTATTACCCTGTAATAAGTGAAATTTCTGCAATTTTGCCCCAAAATAAAGGATATTTCTGCCTTTTTGACCCCAAATAAGAGGAATTTCAGCCTTTTTACCTCAAAATAAGGGGAATTTCTGCCTTTTTGCCCCAAAATAACAAAATTCCTTTTTTACCCTGAAATAAGTGAAATTTCTGCTATTTTGCCCAAAATAAGTGAAATTTCTGCAATTTTGCCCCAGAATAAGGGAAATTTCTGGAATTTTGGCCCAAAATAAAGGGAATTTTTGAGTTTTGCCCCAAAATAAGGAGAATTTCTGTGTTTTCGCCCCAACATATAGGGAATTTCTGCCTTTTTGCCCCACTATTAGGGGAATTTCTGCAAATTTGCTCCAAAATACAGGGAATTTCTGCCCTTTTGCCCGAAAATAAGGGGAATGCATAACTTTTTGAAATAAACGAGGAAAATTTTTTCATTTTTGCTCCAAAATAAGAAGAATTTCGGCTTTTTAGCCTCTAAATAAGTGGAATTTCTGTCTTTTCCCCCAAAACAAAGGGAATTTCTGTATTTTTCCCCAAAATAAAGGGAATTTCTGACTTATTACCATAAAATAAGTGAAATTTCTGCAATTTTGCCCCAAATTAAGGGAAATTTCTGCCTTTTTGCCCTGAAATATGTGAAATTTCTGCAATTTTACCCCAAAATAAGGTGAATTTCTGCCTTTTTGCCCAAAATAATGGGAATTTCTGCCTTTTTGTTTCAAAATAAAAAAAATTTTGCTTTTTTTCTCTGAAATAAGTGAAATTTCTGCAATTTTGCCCTAAAATAAGGAAAATTTCTGCAATTTTTCCCCATAATAAGTAAAATTTCTGAAATTTTGCCCCAAAATAAGAGGAATTTCTTCTTTTTTGCCCCAAAGTAAAGGAAATTTCAGCCTTTTTACCAGAAATAAGTGAAATTTCTGCAATTTTGCCCCAAAACAAGGTAAATTCCTGCAATTTTGCCCCAAAATAAAGGAAATTTCTGGAATTTTGACCCAAAATAAGGGGAATTTATGATTTTTGCCTTAAAATAAAGGGAATTTCTGCCTTTTGCCCCAAAATTAGGGGAATTTCTGCAATTTTGCTCCAAAATACAGGGAATTTCTGCCTTTTTGCCCGAAAATAATGGGAATGCATACCTTTTTGCCATAAAAAGGGAAATTTCTTCATTTTTGCACCAAAATAAGTGGAATTTCTTCCTTTTTGCCTTTAAATAAGTGGAATTTTTATCTTTTTCCCCCAAAACAAAGGGAATTTCTGTCTTTTTTGCCCCAAAAAAAGGGGAATTTCTGACTTATTACCCTGAAATAAGTGAAATTTCTCCAACTTTGCCCCAAAATAAGGGAAATTTTTTCAATTTTGCCCCAATGTAAAGGAAATTTCTCAATTTTGCCCCAAAATAAGGGGAATTTCTAACTGTTTGCTTTCGAAAAAGGAGATTTTCTGTCTTTTTGCCCCAAAATAAGGAGAATTTCTGCCTTTTTGGACGAAAATTGAGATAATTTCTGCAATTTTGCTTCAAAATACGGGGAATTTCTGCTTATTATCCCGAAAGTAAGGGGAATGTATACCTTTTGCCTCAAAAAAAAGGGAAATGTCTTCATTTTTGTCCCAAAATAAGAGGAATTTCAGCCTTTTTACCTAAAAATAAGTGAAATTTCTTACTTTTTACCCAAAAATAAACGGAATTTCTGTTTTTGCCCCAAAATAAAAAGAATTTTTGAATTATGCCCTGAAATATGTGAAATTTCTGCAATTTTGCCCCAAAATAAAAGAAATTTCTGCATTTTTGCCACAAAATAAGGGGAATTTCTGTTTTTTTGCCCCAAAATAAGGGAAATTTCTGCCTTTTTGCCCACAAATAAGGGGAATTTCTGCCTTTTTACCTCAAAATAAGGGGAATTTCTGCATTTTTGCCCTAAAATATAGAAATTTTCTGCCTTTTTTCCCTGAAATAAGTGAAATTTCTGCAATTTTGCCCCAAAATAAGTGAAATTTCTGCAATTTTGCCCCAAAATAAGGGAAATTTCTGAAATTTTGCCCCAAAATAAGGGGAATTTCTGAGTTTTGCCCCAAAATAAGGAGAATTTCTGTCTTTTTGCCCCAACATATAGGGAATTTCTGCCTTTTTGCCCCAGAATTAGGGGAATTTCTGCAATTTTGCTTCAAAATACAAGGAATTTCTGCATCTTGCCCGAAAATAGAGGAAATGCATAAGTTTTTGCCATAAAAAAGGAAAATTTCTTCATTTTTGCTCCAAAATAAGAAGAATTTTGGCTCTTTAGCCTCTAAATAAGTGGAATTTCTGTCTTTTTCCCCCAAAACAAAAGGAATTTCTGTCTTTTCTGTCCCAAAATAAGGGAAATTTCTGATTATTACCCTGAAATAAGTGAAATTTCTGCAATTTTGCCCCAAAATAAGGGAAATTTTTACCTTTTTGCCCTGAAATATGTAAAATTTCTGCAATTTTACCCCAAAATAAGGTGAATTTCTGCCTTTTTGCCCCAAAATATGGGGAATTTCTGCCTTTTGCCCGAAAATAATGGGAATGCATACCTTTTTGCCATAAAATGGGATTTTTCTTCATTTTTGCACCAAAATAAGGGGAATTTCTGCCTTCTTGCCTCTAAATAAGTGAATTTCTTCTTTTTCCCCTAAAACAAAGGGAATTTCTGTCTTTTTTGCCCCAAATTAAGAAGAATTTCTGACTTATTACCCTGTTATAAGTTAAATTTCTGCAATTTTGCCCCAAAATAAGAGATATTTCTGCCTTTTTGCCCCCAAATAAGGGGAAATTCAGCCTTTTTACCTCAAAATAAGGGGAATTTCTGCCTTTTTGCCCCAAAATAACAAAATTCCTTTTTTTCCCTGAAATAAGTGAAATTTCTGCAATTTTGCCCAAAATAAGTGAAATTTCTGCAATTTTGCCCCAGAATAAGGGAAATTTCTGGAATTTTGCCCCAAAATAAGTGGAATTTCTGAGTTTTGCCTCAAAATAAGGAGAATTTCTGTCTTTTGCCCCAACATATAGGGAATTTCTGCATTTTTGCCCCACAATTAGGGGAATTTTTGCAATTTTGCTCCAATATACGAGGAATTTCTGCCTTTTTGCCCGAAAATAAGAAGAATGCATACCTTTTTGCCTAAAAAAAGGGAAATTTCTTCATTTTTGCTTCAAAATGATGGGAATTTCTGCTTTTTTGGCTCTAAATAAGTGGAATTTCTGTTTTTTTCCCCCAAAACAAAGGGATATTCTGTCTTTTTTGCCCCAAAATAAGAAAAATTTCTAACTTATTACTCTGAAATAAGTGAGGTTTCTGCAATTTTGTCCCAAAATAAGGGAAATTTTTTCCTTTTTGCCCTCAAATAAGAGGAATTTCATCTTTTTTACCTCAAAATAAGAAGAATTTCTGCATTTTTGCAACAAAATATTAGGAATTTCTGCTTTTTTGCCCCAAAATAAGGAAAATTTCTGCCTTTTTTCCCTGAAGTAAGTGAAATTTCTGCAATATTGCCCCAAAATAAGTGGAATTTCTGAGTTTTGCCCCAAAATAAGGAGAATTTCTGTCTTTTTGCCCCAACATATAGAAAATTTCTGCCTTTTTGCACCACAATTAGGGGAATTTCTGCAATTTTGCTCCAAAATACGGGGAATTTCTGCCTTTTTGCACGAAAATAAGAGGAATGCATAACTTTTTGCTATAAAGAAGGGAAATTTCTTCATTTTTGCTCCAAAATAAAAGGAATTTCTGCCTTTATGCTTCTCAATAAGTGGAATTTCTGTCTTTTTCCCCCAAAACAAAGGAAATTTCTGGTTTTTTTTGCCCAAAATAAGGGGAATTTCTGACTTATTACCCTGAAATAAGTGAATTTTCTGCAATTTTGCCCCAAAATAAAGGAAATTTCTGCTTTTTTGACCTGAAATCTGTGAAATTTCTGCAATTTTACCTCAAAATAAGGTGAATTTCTCATTTTTTGCCCAAAAATAATGGGAATTTCTGCCTTTTTGCCCCAAAATAAGAAAAATTTTTGCTTTTTTTCTCTGAAATAAGTAAATTGCTGCTATTTTGCTCTAAAATAAGGAAAATTTCTGCAATTTTTCCCAATAATATGGGAAATTTCTGCAATTTTGCCCCAAAATAAGGGGAATTTCTTTCTTTTTGCCCCAAACTAAAGGAAATTTCAGCCTTTTTACCTGAAAATAAGTGAAATTTCTGCAATTTTGCCCCAAATAAGAAAAATTTCTGCAATTTTGTCCCATAATAAGGTAAATTCCTGCAATTTTGCCCCAAAATAAAAAAAAAATTTCTTGAATTCTGTCCCAAAATAAGGGGAATTTATGATTTTTGCCCCAAAATAAATGGAATTTCTGCCTTTTGCCCCAAATTTAGGGGAATTTCTGCAATTTTGCCGCAAAATATGGGGAATTTCTGCCTTTTTGCCCGAAAATAATGGGAATGCATACCTTTTTGCCATAAAAAGGGAAATTTCTTCATTTTTGCTGCAAAATAAGGGGAATTTCTGCCTTCTTGCCTCTAAATAAGTGGAATTTCTTCTTTTTCCCCCAAAACAAAGGGAATTTCTGTCTTTTTTGCCCCAAATTAAGGGGAATTTGTGACTTATTACCCTGTAATAAGTGAAATTTCTGCAATTTTGCCCCAAAATAAAGGATATTTCTGCCTTTTTGACCCCAAATAAGGGGAATTTCAGCCTTTTTCCCTCAAAATAAGGGGAATTTCTGCCTTTTTGCCCCAAAATAACAAAATTCCTTTTTTACCCTGAAATAAGTGAAATTTCTGCAATTTTGCCCAAAATAAGTGAAATTTCTGCAATTTTGCCCCAGAATAAGGGAAATTTCTGGAATTTTGCCCCAAAATAAGGGGAATTTCTGAGTTTTGCCCCAAAATAAGGAGAATTTCTGTGTTTTCGCCCCAACATATAGGGAATTTCTGCCTTTTTGCCCCACTATTAGGGGAATTTCTGCAATTTTGCTCCAAAATACAGGGAATTTCTGCCCTTTTGCCCGAAAATAAGGGGAATGCATAACTTTTTGAAATAAACGAGGAAAATTTCTTCATTTTTGCTCCAAAATAAGAAGAATTTCAGCTTTTTAGCCTCTAAATAAGTGGAATTTCTGTCTTTTTTCTCCAAAACAAAGGGAATTTCTGTATTTTTCCCCAAAATAAGGGGAATTTCTGACTTATTACCCTAAAATAAGTGAAATTTCTGCAATTTTGCCCCAAAATAAGGGAAATTTCTGCCTTTTTGCCCTGAAATATGTGAAATTTCTGCAATTTTACCCCAAAATAAGGTGAATTTCTGCCTTTTTGCCCAAAATAATGGGAATTTCTGCCTTTTTGTTTCAAAATAAAAAAAATTTTGCTTTTTTTCTCTGAAATAAGTGAAATTTCTGCAATTTTGCCCTAAAATAAGGAAAATTTCTGCAATTTTTCCCCATAATAAGTAAAATTTCTGAAATTTTGCCCCAAAATAAGAGGAATTTCTTCTTTTTTGCCCCAAAGTAAAGGAAATTTCAGCCTTTTTACCAGAAATAAGTGAAATTTCTGCAATTTTGCCCCAAAACAAGGTAAATTCCTGCAATTTTGCCCCAAAATAAAGGAAATTTCTGGAATTTTGACCCAAAATAAGGGGAATTTATGATTTTTGCCTTAAAATAAAGGGAATTTCTGCCTTTTGCCCCAAAATTAGGGGAATTTCTGCAATTTTGCTCCAAAATACAGGGAATTTCTGCCTTTTTGCCCGAAAATAATGGGAATGCATACCTTTTTGCCATAAAAAGGGAAATTTCTTCATTTTTGCACCAAAATAAGTGGAATTTCTTCCTTTTTGCCTTTAAATAAGTGGAATTTTTATCTTTTTCCCCCAAAACAAAGGGAATTTCTGTCTTTTTTGCCCCCAAAAAAGGGGAATTTCTGACTTATTACCCTGAAATAAGTGAAATTTCTCCAACTTTGCCCCAAAATAAGGGAAATTTTTTCAATTTTGCCCCAATGTAAAGGAAATTTCTCAATTTTGCCCCAAAATAAGGGGAATTTCTAACTGTTTGCTTTCGAAAAAGGAGATTTTCTGTCTTTTTGCCCCAAAATAAGGAGAATTTCTGCCTTTTTGGACGAAAATTGAGATAATTTCTGCAATTTTGCTTCAAAATACGGGGAATTTCTGCTTATTATCCCGAAAGTAAGGGGAATGTATACCTTTTGCCTCAAAAAAAAGGGAAATGTCTTCATTTTTGTCCCAAAATAAGAGGAATTTCAGCCTTTTTACCTAAAAATAAGTGAAATTTCTTACTTTTTACCCAAAAATAAACGGAATTTCTGTTTTTGCCCCAAAATAAAAAGAATTTTTGAATTATGCCCTGAAATATGTGAAATTTCTGCAATTTTGCCCCAAAATAAAAGAAATTTCTGCATTTTTGCCACAAAATAAGGGGAATTTCTGTTTTTTTGCCCCAAAATAAGGGAAATTTCTGCCTTTTTGCCCACAAATAAGGGGAATTTCTGCCTTTTTACCTCAAAATAAGGGGAATTTCTGCATTTTTGCCCTAAAATATAGAAATTTTCTGCCTTTTTTCCCTGAAATAAGTGAAATTTCTGCAATTTTGCCCCAAAATAAGTGAAATTTCTGCAATTTTGCCCCAAAATAAGGGAAATTTCTGAAATTTTGCCCCAAAATAAGGGGAATTTCTGAGTTTTGCCCCAAAATAAGGAGAATTTCTGTCTTTTTGCCCCAACATATAGGGAATTTCTGCCTTTTTGCCCCAGAATTAGGGGAATTTCTGCAATTTTGCTTCAAAATACAAGGAATTTCTGCATCTTGCCCGAAAATAGAGGAAATGCATAAGTTTTTGCCATAAAAAAGGAAAATTTCTTCATTTTTGCTCCAAAATAAGAAGAATTTTGGCTCTTTAGCCTCTAAATAAGTGGAATTTCTGTCTTTTTCCCCCAAAACAAAAGGAATTTCTGTCTTTTCTGTCCCAAAATAAGGGAAATTTCTGATTATTACCCTGAAATAAGTGAAATTTCTGCAATTTTGCCCCAAAATAAGGGAAATTTTTACCTTTTTGCCCTGAAATATGTAAAATTTCTGCAATTTTACCCCAAAATAAGGTGAATTTCTGCCTTTTTGCCCCAAAATATGGGGAATTTCTGCCTTTTGCCCGAAAATAATGGGAATGCATACCTTTTTGCCATAAAATGGGATTTTTCTTCATTTTTGCACCAAAATAAGGGGAATTTCTGCCTTCTTGCCTCTAAATAAGTGAATTTCTTCTTTTTCCCCTAAAACAAAGGGAATTTCTGTCTTTTTTGCCCCAAATTAAGAAGAATTTCTGACTTATTACCCTGTTATAAGTTAAATTTCTGCAATTTTGCCCCAAAATAAGAGATATTTCTGCCTTTTTGCCCCCAAATAAGGGGAAATTCAGCCTTTTTACCTCAAAATAAGGGGAATTTCTGCCTTTTTGCCCCAAAATAACAAAATTCCTTTTTTTCCCTGAAATAAGTGAAATTTCTGCAATTTTGCCCAAAATAAGTGAAATTTCTGCAATTTTGCCCCAGAATAAGGGAAATTTCTGGAATTTTGCCCCAAAATAAGTGGAATTTCTGAGTTTTGCCTCAAAATAAGGAGAATTTCTGTCTTTTGCCCCAACATATAGGGAATTTCTGCATTTTTGCCCCACAATTAGGGGAATTTTTGCAATTTTGCTCCAATATACGAGGAATTTCTGCCTTTTTGCCCGAAAATAAGAAGAATGCATACCTTTTTGCCTAAAAAAAGGGAAATTTCTTCATTTTTGCTTCAAAATGATGGGAATTTCTGCTTTTTTGGCTCTAAATAAGTGGAATTTCTGTTTTTTTCCCCCAAAACAAAGGGATATTCTGTCTTTTTTGCCCCAAAATAAGAAAAATTTCTAACTTATTACTCTGAAATAAGTGAGGTTTCTGCAATTTTGTCCCAAAATAAGGGAAATTTTTTCCTTTTTGCCCTCAAATAAGAGGAATTTCATCTTTTTTACCTCAAAATAAGAAGAATTTCTGCATTTTTGCAACAAAATATTAGGAATTTCTGCTTTTTTGCCCCAAAATAAGGAAAATTTCTGCCTTTTTTCCCTGAAGTAAGTGAAATTTCTGCAATATTGCCCCAAAATAAGTGGAATTTCTGAGTTTTGCCCCAAAATAAGGAGAATTTCTGTCTTTTTGCCCCAACATATAGAAAATTTCTGCCTTTTTGCACCACAATTAGGGGAATTTCTGCAATTTTGCTCCAAAATACGGGGAATTTCTGCCTTTTTGCACGAAAATAAGAGGAATGCATAACTTTTTGCTATAAAGAAGGGAAATTTCTTCATTTTTGCTCCAAAATAAAAGGAATTTCTGCCTTTATGCTTCTCAATAAGTGGAATTTCTGTCTTTTTCCCCCAAAACAAAGGAAATTTCTGGTTTTTTTTGCCCAAAATAAGGGGAATTTCTGACTTATTACCCTGAAATAAGTGAATTTTCTGCAATTTTGCCCCAAAATAAAGGAAATTTCTGCTTTTTTGACCTGAAATCTGTGAAATTTCTGCAATTTTACCTCAAAATAAGGTGAATTTCTCATTTTTTGCCCAAAAATAATGGGAATTTCTGCCTTTTTGCCCCAAAATAAGAAAAATTTTTGCTTTTTTTCTCTGAAATAAGTAAATTGCTGCTATTTTGCTCTAAAATAAGGAAAATTTCTGCAATTTTTCCCAATAATATGGGAAATTTCTGCAATTTTGCCCCAAAATAAGGGGAATTTCTTTCTTTTTGCCCCAAACTAAAGGAAATTTCAGCCTTTTTACCTGAAAATAAGTGAAATTTCTGCAATTTTGCCCCAAATAAGAAAAATTTCTGCAATTTTGTCCCATAATAAGGTAAATTCCTGCAATTTTGCCCCAAAATAAAAAAAAAATTTCTTGAATTCTGTCCCAAAATAAGGGGAATTTATGATTTTTGCCCCAAAATAAATGGAATTTCTGCCTTTTGCCCCAAATTTAGGGGAATTTCTGCAATTTTGCCGCAAAATATGGGGAATTTCTGCCTTTTTGCCCGAAAATAATGGGAATGCATACCTTTTTGCCATAAAAAGGGAAATTTCTTCATTTTTGCTGCAAAATAAGGGGAATTTCTGCCTTCTTGCCTCTAAATAAGTGGAATTTCTTCTTTTTCCCCCAAAACAAAGGGAATTTCTGTCTTTTTTGCCCCAAATTAAGGGGAATTTGTGACTTATTACCCTGTAATAAGTGAAATTTCTGCAATTTTGCCCCAAAATAAAGGATATTTCTGCCTTTTTGACCCCAAATAAGGGGAATTTCAGCCTTTTTCCCTCAAAATAAGGGGAATTTCTGCCTTTTTGCCCCAAAATAACAAAATTCCTTTTTTACCCTGAAATAAGTGAAATTTCTGCAATTTTGCCCAAAATAAGTGAAATTTCTGCAATTTTGCCCCAGAATAAGGGAAATTTCTGGAATTTTGCCCCAAAATAAGGGGAATTTCTGAGTTTTGCCCCAAAATAAGGAGAATTTCTGTGTTTTCGCCCCAACATATAGGGAATTTCTGCCTTTTTGCCCCACTATTAGGGGAATTTCTGCAATTTTGCTCCAAAATACAGGGAATTTCTGCCCTTTTGCCCGAAAATAAGGGGAATGCATAACTTTTTGAAATAAACGAGGAAAATTTCTTCATTTTTGCTCCAAAATAAGAAGAATTTCAGCTTTTTAGCCTCTAAATAAGTGGAATTTCTGTCTTTTTTCTCCAAAACAAAGGGAATTTCTGTATTTTTCCCCAAAATAAGGGGAATTTCTGACTTATTACCCTAAAATAAGTGAAATTTCTGCAATTTTGCCCCAAAATAAGGGAAATTTCTGCCTTTTTGCCCTGAAATATGTGAAATTTCTGCAATTTTACCCCAAAATAAGGTGAATTTCTGCCTTTTTGCCCAAAATAATGGGAATTTCTGCCTTTTTGTTTCAAAATAAAAAAAATTTTGCCTTTTTTCTCTGAAATAAGTGAAATTTCTGCAATTTTGCCCTAAATATGGAAAATTTCTGCAATTTTTCCCCATAATAAGTAAAATTTCTGAAATTTTGCCCCAAAATAAGAGGAATTTCTTCTTTTTTGCCCCAAAGTAAAGAAAATTTCAAACTTTTTACCAGAAATAAGTGAAATTTCTGCAATTTTGCCCCAAAAAAGGTAAATTCCTGCAATTTTGCCCCAAAATAAAAAAAAAATTTCTTGAATTCTGTCCCAAAATAAGGGGAATTTATGATTTTTGCCCCAAAATAAAGGGAATTTCTGCCTTTTGCCCCAAAATTAGGGGAATTTCTGCAATTTTGCTCCAAAATACAGGGAATTTCTGCCTTTTTGCCCGAAAATAATGGGAATGCATACCTTTTTGCCATAAAAAGGGAAATTTCTTCATTTTTGCTCCAAAATAAGTGGAATTTCTTCCTTTTTGCCTTTAAATAAGTGGAATTTCTGTCTTTTTCCCCCAAAACAAAGGGAATTTCTGTCTTTTTTGCCCCAAAAAAGGGGGAATTTCTGACTTATTACCCTGAAATAAGTGAAATTTCTCCAACTTTGCCCCAAAATAAGGGAAATTTTTTCAATTTTGCCCCAATGTAAAGGAAATTTCTGCAATTTTGCCCCAAAATAAGGGGAATTTCTAACTGTTTGCTTTCGAAAAAGGAGATTTTCTGTCTTTTTGCCCCAAAATAAGGAGAATTTCTGCCTTTTTGGACGAAAATTGAGATAATTTCTGCAATTTTGCTTCAAAATACGGGGAATTTCTGCTTATTATCCCGAAAGTAAGGGGAATGTATACCTTTTGCCTCAAAAAAAAAGGGAAATGTCTTTATTTTTGTCCCAAAATAAGAGGAATTTCAGCCTTTTTACCTAAAAATAAGTGAAATTTCTTACTTTTTACCCAAAAATAAACGGAATTTCTGTTTTTGCCCCATAATAAAAAGAATTTTTGAATTATGCCCTGAAATATGTGAAATTTCTGCAATTTTGCCCCAAAATAAAAGAAATTTCTGCATTTTTGCCACAAAATAAGGGGAATTTCTGTTTTTTTGCCCCAAAATAAGGGAAATTTCTGCCTTTTTGCCCCCAAATAAGAGGAATTTCAGCCTTTTTACCTCAAAATAAGGGGAATTTCTGCATTTTTGCCCTAAAATATAGAAATTTTCTGCCTTTTTTCCCTGAAATAAGTGAAATTTCTGCAATTTTGCCCCAAAATAAGTGAAATTTCTGCAATTTTGCCCCAAAATAAGGAAAATTTCTGAAATTTTGCCCCAAAATAAGGGGAATTTCTGAGTTATGCCCCAAAATAAGGAGAATTTCTGTCTTTTTGCCCCAACATATAGGGAATTTCTGCCTTTTTGCCCCAGAATTAGGGGAATTTCTGCAATTTTGCTTCAAAATACAAGGAATTTCTGCATTTTGCCCGAAAATAGAGGAAATGCATAAGTTTTTGACATAAAAAAGGAAAATTTCTTCATTTTTGCTCCAAAATAAGAAGAATTTCGGCTTTTTAGCCTCTAAATAATTAGAATTTCTGTCTTTTTCCCCCAAAACAAACGGAATTTCTGTCTTTTGTGTCCCAAAATAAGGGAAATTTCTGATTATTACCCTGAAATAAGTGAAATTTCTGCAATTTTGCCCCAAAATAAGGGAAATTTTTACCTTTTTGCCCTGAAATATGTAAAATTTCTGCAATTTTACCCCAAAATAAGGTGAATTTCTGCCTTTTTGCCCCAAAATAATGGGAATTACTACTTTTTTGCCCAAAAAAAAAAAAATTTTTGATTTTTTTCTCTGAAATAATAAAATTTCTGCAATTTTGCCCTAAAATAAGGGAAATTTCTGCAATTTTTCCCCATAATAAGGGAAATTTCTGCAATTTTGCCCCAAAATAAGGGGAATTTCTCCCTTTTTGCCCCAAAATATAGGAAATTTCAGCCTTTTTACCTGAAAATAAGTAAAATTTCTGCAATTTTGAACCAAATATGTGAAATTTCTGCAATTTTGCCCCAAAATAAGGTAAATTCCTGCAATTTTGCCCCAAAATAAAGGAAATTTCTGGAATTTTGCCCCAAAATAAGGGGAATTTCTGCCTTTTGCCCCAAAATTAGAATAATTTCTGCAATTTTGCTCCAAAATATAGGGAATTTCTGCCTTTTTGCCTGAAAATAATGGGAATGCATACATTTTTGCTATAAAAAGGGAAATTTCTTCATTTTTGCTCCAAAATAACGGGAATTTCTGCCTTTTTGCCTCTAAATAAGTGGAATTTCTGTCTTTTTCCCCCAAAACAAAGGAAATTTCTGTCTTGTTGGCCCCAAAATAAGGGGAATTTCTGACTTATTACCCTGAAATAAGTGAAATTTCTGCAATTTTGCTACAAAATAAGAGAAATTTTTGCAATTTTGCCACAATATAAAGGAAATTTTGGCAATTTTGCCCCAAAATAAGGGGAATTTCTGACTTATTAACCTGAAATAAGTGAAATTTCTGCAATTTTGCCTTAAAATAAGGGAAATTTCTGCAATTTTGCCCCAATGTAAAAAAAATTTCTGCAATTTTGCCCCACAATATGGGGAATTTCTGACTGTTTGCTCCTGAAAAAGGAGATTTTCTGTCTTTTTGCCTCAAAATAAAAAGAATTTCTTCTTTTTGCCCAAAAATTGAGAGAATTTATGCAATTTTGCTTCAAAATACGGGGAATTTCTGCTATTTATCCCGAAAGTAAGGGAAATGTATACCTTTTGCCACAAAAAAAAGAAATTTTTTCATTTTTGCCCCCCAAAAAAAGGAATTTCTGCCTTTTTACACCAAATTAGTGAAATTTCTGCCTTTTTACCACAAAATAAACAGAATTTCTGTCTTTTTGCCCCAAAATAAGAGGAATTTTTGAATTATGCCCTGAAATAAGTGAAATTTCTGCAAATTTGCCCCAAAATAAAAGAAATTTCTGCATTTTTGCCATAAAATAAGGGGAATTTCTGTCTTTTTGCCCCCAAATAAGGGGAATTTCAGCCTTTTTACCTCAAAATAAGGGGAATTTCTGCATTTTTGCCCCAAAATAAGGAAAATTTCTGCCTTTTTTCCCTGATATAAGTGAAGTTTCTGCAATTTTGCCCCAAAATAAGGGAAATTTCTGCCTTTTTGCCCTGAAATATGTGAAATTTCTGCAATTTTACCCCAAAATAAGGTGAATTTCTGAGTATTTGCCCCAAAATAAGAAAAACTTTTGTTTTTTTCTCTGAAATAAGTGAAATTTCTGCAATTTTGCCCAAAAATAAGGGAAATTTTTGACTTTTTGCCCTGAAATATGTGAAATTTCTGCATTTTTACCCAAAAATAAGGTGAATTTCTGACTTTTTGCCCAAAAATAATGGGAATTTCTGGCTTTTTGCCCCAAAATAAGAAAAATTTTTGCTTTTTTTCTCTGAAATAAGTGAAATTTCTGCAATTTTGCCCTAAAATAAAGGAAATTTCTGCAATTTTTCCCCATAATAAAGGAAATTTCTGTAATTTTGCCTTAAAATAAAAGGAATTTCTTCCTTTTTACCCCAAAATATAGGAAATTTCAGCCTTTTTACCTAAAAATAAGTGAAATTTCTGCAATTTTGCCCCAAAATAAAATAAATTCCTGCAATTTTGCCCCAAAATAAAAAAAAAATTTCTGGAATACTGCCCCAAAATAAGAAGAATTTCTGATTTTTGCCCCAAAATAAAGGGAATTTCTCCCTTTTGCCCCAAAATTAGGGGAATTTCTGCAATTTTGCTCCAAAATACGGGGAATTTCTGCCTTTTTGCCCGAAAATAATGGGAATGCATACCTTTTTGCCATAAAAAGGGAAATTTCTTCATTTTTGCTCCAAAATAACGGGAATTTCTGCATTTTTACCTCTAAATAAGTGGAATTTCTGTCTTTTTCCCTCAAGACAAAGGGAATTTCTGTCTTTTTTCCCCAAAATAAAGGGAATTTCTGCCTTTTGCCCCAAAATTATGGGAATTTCTGCAATTTTGCTCCAAAATACAAGGAATTTCTGCCTTTTTGCCCGAAAATAATGGGAATGCATACCTTTTTGCCATAAAAAGGGAAATTTCTTCATTTTGGCTCCAAAATAAAGGTAATTTCTGCCTTTTGCCCCACAATTAGGGGAATTTCTGCAATTTTGCTCCAAAATACGGGGAATTTCTGTCTTTTTGCCCGAAAATAATGGGAATGCATACCTTTTTGCTATAAAAAGGGAAATTTCTTCATTTTTGCTCCAAAATAAATTGAATTTCTGCCTTTTTGCCTCTAAATAAGTGGAATTTCTGTGTTTTTCCCCCCAAACAAAGGGAATTTCTGTCTTTTTTGCCCCAAAATAAGGGGAATTTCTGACTTATTACCCTGAAATAAGTGAAATTTCTGCAACTTTGCCCCAAAATAAGGGAAATTTCTGCAATTTTGCCCCAATGTAAAGGAAATTTCTGCAATTTTTCCCCAAAACAAGGGGAATTTCTGACTGTTTGCTCCTGAAAAAGGAGATTTTCTGTCTTTTTGTCCCAAAATAAGGAGAATTTCTGCCTTTTTGCACGAAAATTGAGAGAATTTCTGCAATTTTGCTTCAAAATACGGGGAATTTCTGCTTTTTATCCCGAAAGTAAGGGGAATGTATACCTTTTGCTACAAAAAAAGGAAATTTCTTCATTTTTGCCCCAAAATAAGAGGATTTTCTGCCTTTTTACCTCAAAATAAGTGAAATTTATGCCTTTTTACCCAAAAATATACGGAATTTCTGACTTTTTGTCCCAAAATAAAAGGAATTTTTGAATTATGCCCTGAAATAGGTGAAATTTCTGCAATTTTGCCCCAAAATAAAAAAAAATTCTGCATTTTTGCCACAAAATAAAGAGAATTTCTGTTTTTTTGCCCCAAAATAAGGGAAATTTCTGCATTTTTGCCCCCAAATAATGGGAATTTCAGCCTTTTTACCTCAAAATAAGGGGAATTTCTGCATTTTTGCCCCAAAATTAGGAAAATTTCTGCCTTTGTTCCCTGAAATAAGTGAAATTTCTGCAATTTTGCCCCAAAATAAGTGAAATTTCTGCAATTTTGACCAAAAATAAGAGAAATTTCTGGAATTTTGCCCCAAAATAAGTGGAATTTCTGAGTTTTGCCCCAAAATAAAGAGAATTTCTGTCTTTTTTCCCCAACATATAGAAAAATTCTGCCATTTTGCCCCAGAATTAAGGGAATTTCTGCAATTTTGCTCCAAAATACGGGGAATTTCTGCATTATGCCCGAAAATAGAGGAAATGCATAAGTTTTTGCCATAAAAGAGAAAAATTTCTTCATTTTTGGTACAAAATAAGAAGAATTTCGGCTTTTTAACCTCTAAATAAGTTGAATTTCTGTCTTTTTCCCCCCAAAAAAGGGAATTTCTGTTTCTTAGCCCCAAAATACGGGGAATTTCTGACTTATTTCCCTGAAATAAGTGAAATTTCTGCAATTTTGCCCCAAAATAAGGGAAAGTTCTGCCTTTTTGCCCTGAAATATGTGAAATTTCTGCAATTTTACTCCAAAATAAGGTGAATTTCTGCCTTTTGCACCAAAATAATGGGAATTACTGCCTTTTTGTCCCAAAATAAGAAAAATTTTTGCTTTTTTTCTCTGAAATAAGTGAAATTTCTGCAATTTTTCCCCATAATAAAGGAAATTTCTGCAATTTTGCCCCAAAATAAGAGGAATTTCTCACCTTTTACCCCAAAATAATGGAAATTTCAGCCTTTTTACCTGAAAATAAGTGAAATTTCTGCAATTTTACACCAAATAATGGAAATTTCTGCAATTTTGCCCCAAAATAAGGTAAATTCCTGCAATTTTACCCCAAAATAGAGGAAATTTCTGGAATTTTGCCCCAAAATAAGGGGATTTTCTGATTTTTGCCCCAAAATGAAGGGAATTTCTGCCTTTTGCCCCAAAATTAGGGGAATTTCTGCAATTTTGCTCCAAAATACGGGGAATTTCTGCCTTTTTGCCCGAAAATAATGGGAATGCATACCTTTTTGCCGTAAAAAGGGAAAATTCTTCATTTTTGCTCCAAAATAACAGGAATTACTGCATTTTTCCTCTAAATAAGTGGAATTTCTGTCTTTTTCCCTCAAAAAAAAGGGAATTTCTGTTTTTTTGCCCCAAAATAAGGGGAATTTCTGACTTATTACCCTGAAATAAGTGAAATTTCTGCAATTTTGCCCCAAAATAAGGGAAATTTCTACCTTTTGCCCTGAAATATGTGAAATTTCTGCAATTTTACCCCAAAATAAGTGAATTTCTGTTTTTTTGCCCCAAAATAATGGGAATTTCTGCATTTTTGCCCCAAAAAAAGAAAAATTTTTGATTTTTTTCTCTGAAATAAGTGAAATTTCTGCAATTTTGTCCTAAAATATGGGAAATTTCTGCATTTTTGCCACAAAATAATGGGAATTTCTGTCTTTTTGCAACCAAATAAAAGGAATTTCAGCCTTTTTAGCTCAAAATAAGAGGAATATCTGCATTTTTGCCCCAAAATAAGGAAAATCTCTGCCTTTTTTCCCTGATATAAGTGAAATTTCTGCAATTTTGCCCCAAAATAAGGGAAATTTCTGCCTTTTTGCCCTGAAATATGTGAAATTTCTGCAATTTTACCCCAAAATAAGGTGAATTTCTGCCTTTTTGCCCCAAAATAAGAAAAAAATTTTTTTTTTCTGAAGTAAGTGAAATTTCTGCAATTTTGCCCTAAAAAAAGGGAAATTTCTGCAATTTTTCCCCATAATAAGGATAATTTCTCAATTTTGCCCCAAAATAAGGGGATTTTCTCCCTTTTTGCCCCAAAATAAAGAAAATTCAGACTTTTTACCTGAAAATAAGTGAAATTTCTGCAATTTTGCCTCAAATAAGAGAAATTTCTGCAATTTTTCACCAAAATAAGGCAAATTCCTGCAATTTTGCCCCAAAATAAAGGAAATTTCTGGAATTTTGCCCCAAAATAAGGGGAATTTCTGATTTTTGCCCCAAAATAAAGGGAATTTCTGCCTTTTTGCCCGAAAAAATGGGAATGCATACCTTCTTAACATAAAAAGGGCAATTTCTTCATTTTTGCTCCAAAATAAGGGGAATATCTTCCTTTTTGCCTTTAAATAAGTGGAATTTCTGTTTTTTTCCCCCAAAACAAAGGGAATTTCTGTCTTTTTTGCCCCAAAATAAGTGGAATTACTGACTTATTACCCTGAAATAAGTGAAATTTCTGCAATTTTGCCCCAAAATTAGGGGAATTTCTGCAATTTTGCTCCAAAATACGGGGAATTTCTGCCTTTTTGCCCGAAAATAATGGGAATGTATACCTTTTTGCCATAAAAAGGGAAATTTCTTCATTTTTGCTCCAAAATAACAGGAATTACTGCATTTTTCCTCTAAATAAGTGGAATTTCTGTCTTTTTCCCTCAAAAAAAGGGAATTTCTGTTTTTTTGCCCCAAAATAAGGGGAATTTCTGACTTATTACCCTGAAATAAGTGAAATTTCTGCAATTTTGCCCCAAAATAAGGGAAATTTCTACCTTTTGCCCTGAAATATGTGAAATTTCTGCAATTTTACCCCAAAATAAGTGAATTTCTGTTTTTTTGCCCCAAAATAATGGGAATTTCTGCATTTTTGCCCCAAAAAAAGAAAAATTTTTGATTTTTTTCTCTGAAATAAGTGAAATTTCTGCAATTTTGTCCTAAAATAAGGGAAATTTCTGCATTTTTGCCACAAAATAAGGGGAATTTCTGTCTTTTTGCAACCAAATAAAAGGAATTTCAGCCTTTTTACCTCAAAATAAGAGGAATATCTGCATTTTTGCCCCAAAATAAGGAAAATCTCTGCCTTTTTTCCCTGATATAAGTGAAATTTCTGCAATTTTGCCCCAAAATAAGGGAAATTTCTGCCTTTTTGCCCTGAAATATGTGAAATTTCTGCAATTTTACCCCAAAATAAGGTGAATTTCTGCCTTTTTGCCCCAAAATAAGAAAAAATTTTTTTTTTCTGAAGTAAGTGAAATTTCTGCAATTTTGCCCTAAAAAAAGGGAAATTTCTGCAATTTTTCCACATAATAAGGGAAATTTCTCAATTTTGCCCCAAAATAAGGGGATTTTCTCCCTTTTTGCCCCAAAATAAAGAAAATTCAGACTTTTTACCTGAAAATAAGTGAAATTTCTGCAATTTTGCCTCAAATAAGAGAAATTTCTGCAATTTTTCACCAAAATAAGGCAAATTCCTGCAATTTTGCCCCAAAATAAAGGAAATTTCTGGAATTTTGCCCCAAAATAAGGGGAATTTCTGATTTTTGCCCCAAAATAAAGGGAATTTCTGCCTTTTTGCCCGAAAAAATGGGAATGCATACCTTCTTAACATAAAAAGGGCAATTTCTTCATTTTTGCTCCAAAATAAGGGGAATATCTTCCTTTTTGCCTTTAAATAAGTGGAATTTCTGTTTTTTTCCCCCAAAACAAAGGGAATTTCTGTCTTTTTTGCCCCAAAATAAGTGGAATTACTGACTTATTACCCTGAAATAAGTGAAATTTCTGCAATTTTGCCCCAAAATTAGGGGAATTTCTGCAATTTTGCTCCAAAATACGGGGAATTTCTGCCTTTTTGCCCGAAAATAATGGGAATGTATACCTTTTTGCCATAAAAAGGGAAATTTCTTCATTTTTGCTCCAAAATAACAGGAATTACTGCATTTTTCCTCTAAATAAGTGGAATTTCTGTCTTTTTCCCTCAAAAAAAGGGAATTTCTGTTTTTTTGCCCCAAAATAAGGGGAATTTCTGACTTATTACCCTGAAATAAGTGAAATTTCTGCAATTTTGCCCCAAAATAAGGGAAATTTCTACCTTTTGCCCTGAAATATGTGAAATTTCTGCAATTTTACCCCAAAATAAGTGAATTTCTGTTTTTTTGCCCCAAAATAATGGGAATTTCTGCATTTTTGCCCCAAAAAAAGAAAAATTTTTGATTTTTTTCTCTGAAATAAGTGAAATTTCTGCAATTTTGTCCTAAAATAAGGGAAATTTCTGCATTTTTGCCACAAAATAAGGGGAATTTCTGTCTTTTTGCAACCAAATAAAAGGAATTTCAGCCTTTTTACCTCAAAATAAGAGGAATATCTGCATTTTTGCCCCAAAATAAGGAAAATCTCTGCCTTTTTTCCCTGATATAAGTGAAATTTCTGCAATTTTGCCCCAAAATAAGGGAAATTTCTGCCTTTTTGCCCTGAAATATGTGAAATTTCTGCAATTTTACCCCAAAATAAGGTGAATTTCTGCCTTTTTGCCCCAAAATAAGAAAAAAATTTTTTTTTCTGAAGTAAGTGAAATTTCTGCAATTTTGCCCTAAAAAAAGGGAAATTTCTGCAATTTTTCCACATAATAAGGGAAATTTCTCAATTTTGCCCCAAAATAAGGGGATTTTCTCCCTTTTTGCCCCAAAATAAAGAAAATTCAGACTTTTTACCTGAAAATAAGTGAAATTTCTGCAATTTTGCCTCAAATAAGAGAAATTTCTGCAATTTTTCACCAAAATAAGGCAAATTCCTGCAATTTTGCCCCAAAATAAAGGAAATTTCTGGAATTTTGCCCCAAAATAAGGGGAATTTCTGATTTTTGCCCCAAAATAAAGGGAATTTCTGCCTTTTTGCCCGAAAAAATGGGAATGCATACCTTCTTAACATAAAAAGGGCAATTTCTTCATTTTTGCTCCAAAATAAGGGGAATATCTTCCTTTTTGCCTTTAAATAAGTGGAATTTCTGTCTTTTTCCCCTAAAACAAAGGGAATTTCTGTCTTTTTTGCCCCAAAATAAGTGGAATTACTGACTTATTACCCTGAAATAAGTGAAATTTCTGCAATTTTGCCCCAAAATAAGGGATATTTCTGCAATTTTGCCCCAATGTAAAGGAAATTTCTGCAATTTTGCCCCAAAAAAAGGGGAAATCCTGACTGTTTGCTCCCGAAAAAAGGAGATTTTCTGTATTTTTGCACCAAAAGAAGGAGAATTCCTGCCTTTTTGCCCGAAAATTATGAGAATTTCTGCAATTTTGTTTCAAAATACGGGGAATTTATGCTTTTAATTCCGAAAGTAAGAGGAATGTATACCTTTTCCCACAAAAAAAAGGAATTTCTTCATTTTTGCCCCACAATAATAGAAATTTCTGCAGTTTTTCCACAAAATAAAGGGAATTTCTGTCTTTTTGCCCCAAAATAAGGGAAATTTCTGCCTTTTTGCCTCCAAATAAAGGGAATTTCAGCCTTTTTACCTCAAAATAAGGGGAATTTCTGCATTTTTGCCCCAAAATAAGGAAAATTTCTGCCTTTTTTCCCTAAAATAAGTGAAATTTCTGCAATTTTGCCCCAAAATAAGTGAAATTTCTGCAATTTTGCACCAAAATAAGGGAAATTTCTGGAATTTTGCCCCAAAATAAGGGGAATTTCTGAGTTTTGCCCCAAAATAAGGAGAATTTCTATCTTTTTGCTCCAACATATAGAGAATATCTGCCTTTTTGCCCCACAATTAGGGGAATTTCTGCAATTTTGCTCCAAAATACGGGGAATTTCTGCATTTTTGCCCGAAAATAAGGGGAATTTCTGCCTTTTTACCTCAAAATAAGTGAAATTTCTGCCTTTTTACCCAAAAATAAACAGAATTTCTGAGTTTTTGCCCCAAAATAAAAGGAATTTTTGAATTATGCCATAAAACAGGTGAAATTTCTGCAATTTTGCCCCAAAATAAAAGAAATTTCTGCATTTTTGCAACAAAATAAGGAGAATTTCTGTTTTTTTGCCCCAAAATAAGGGAAATTTTGCATTTTTTCGACCAAATAAGGGGTATTTCAGCCTTTACCTCAAAATAAAGGGAATTTCTGCATTTTTGCCCCAAAATAAAGAAAATTTCTGGCTTTTTTTCTTGAAATAAGTGAAATTTGTGCAATTTTGCCCCAATATAAGTGAAATTTCTGCAATTTTGACCCAAAATAAGGGAAATTTCTGGAATTTTGCCCCAAAATAAGGGAAATTTCTGAGTTTTGTTCCAAAATAAGGAGAATTTCTGTCTTTTTGCCCCAACATATAGGGAATTTCTGACTTTTTGCCCCAGAATTAGGGGAATTTCTGCAATTTTGCTCCAAAATAGGGGGAATTTCTGCATTTTGCCTGAAAATAGAGGAAATGCATAAGTTTTTGCCATAAAAGAGGAAAATTTCTTCATTTTTGCTCCAAAATAAGAAGAATTTCGGCTTTTTTGACTCTAAATAAGTTGAATTTCTGTCTTTTTCCCCCAAAACAAAGGGAATTTCTATATTTTTTGCCCCAAAATAAGGGGAATTTCTGACTTATTACCCTGAAATAAGTGAAATTTCTGCAATTTTGCCCCAAAATAAGGGAAATTTCTGCCTTTTTTCCCTGAGATATGTGAAATTTCTGCAATTTTACCCCAAAGTAAAGTGAATTTCTGCCTTTTTGCCCCAAAATAATGGGAATTTCTGCCTTTTTGTCCCAAAATGAGAAAAATTTTTGCTTTTTTTCTCTGAAATAAGTGAAATTTCTGCAATTTTACCCTAAAATAAGGGAAATTTCTGCAATGTTTTCCCATAATAAGGGAAATTTCTGCAATTTTGCCCCAAAATAAGAGGAATTTCTCCCTTTTTTACCAAAATAAAGGAAATTTCAGCCTTTTTACCTGAAAATTAGTGAAATTTCTGCAATTTTACCCCAAATAATGGAAATTTCTGCAATTTTGCCCCAAAATAAGGTAAATTCCTGCAATTTTGCCCTAAAATAAAGGAAATTTCTGGAATTTTGTCCCATAATAAGGGGATTATCTGATTTTTGACCCAAAATAAAGGGAATTTCTGCCTTTTGCCCCAAAATACGGGGAATTTCTGCCTTTTTGCCCGAAAATAATGGGAATGCATACCTTTTTGCCATAAGAAGGGAAATTTCTTCATTTTTGCTCCAAAATAACGGGAATTTCTGCATTTTTACCTCTAAATAAGTGGAATTTCTGTTTTTTCCCTCAAAACAAAGGGAATTTCTGTTTTTTTGCCCCAAAATAAGGGGAATTTCTGACTTATTACCCTGAAATAAGTGAAATTTCTTCAATGTTGCCCCAAAATATGGGAAATATCTACCTTTTTGCCCTGTAATATGTGAAATTTCTGCAATTTTACCCCAAAATAAGGTGAATTTCTGCCTTTTTGCCCCAAAATAATGGGAATTTCTGCATTTTTGCCCCAAAAAAAGAAAAATTTTTAATTTTTTTCTTTGAAATAAGTGAAATTTCTGCAATTTTGTCCTAAAATAAGGGAAAATTCTGCATTTTTGCCAGAAAATAAGGGGAATTTCTGTCTTTTTGCCCCCAAATGAAAGGAATTTCAGCCTTTTTACCTCAAAATAAGAGGAATTTCTGCATTTTTGCCCCAAAATAAGGGAAATTTCTGCCTTTTTGGCCTGAAATATGTGAAATTTCTGCAATTTTACCCCAAAATAAGGTGAATTTCTGCCTTTTTGCCCCAAAATAAGAAAAAAAAATTTTTTCTGAAGTAAGTGAAATTTCTGCAATTTTGCCCTAAAATAAAGGAAATTTCTGCAATTTTTCCCCATAATAAGGGAAATTTCTCAATTTTGCCCCAAAATAAGGGGATTTTCTCTCTTTTTGCCCCAAAATAAAGAAAATTTCAGACTTTTTACCTGAAAATAAGTGAAATTTCTGCAATTTTGCCTCAAATAAGAGAAATTTCTGCAATTTTTCACCAAAATAAGGGAAATTCCTGCAATTTTTCCCCAAAATAAAGGAAATTTCTGGAATTTTGCCCCAAAATAAGGGGAATTTCTGATTTTTGCCCCAAAATAAAGGGAATTTCTGCCTTTTGCCTCAAAATTAGGGAAATTACTGCAATTTTGCTCCAAAATACGAGGAATTTCTGCCTTTTTGCCCGAAAATAATGGGAATGCAAACCTTTTTAACATAAAAAGGGAAATTTCTTCATTTTTGCTTCAAAATAAGGGGAATTTCTTCCTTTTTGCCTTTAAATAAGTGGAATTTCTGTCTTTTTCCCCCAAAACAAAGGGAATTTCTGTCTTTTTTGCCCCAAAATAAGTGGAATTACTGACTTATTACCCTGAAATAAGTGAAATTTCTGCAATTTTGCCTCAAAATAAGGGAAATTTCTGCAATTTTGCCCCAATGTAAAGGAAATTTCTGCAATTTTGCCCCAAAATAAGGGGAAATTCTGAATGTTTGCTCCCGAAAAAAGGAGATTTTCTGTATTTTTGCCCCAAAATAAGGAGAATTCCTGCCTTTTTGCCCGAAAATTATGAGAATTTCTGCAATTTTGCTTGAAAATACGGGGAAATTCTGCGTTTAATCCCGAAAGTAAGAGGAATGTATATATTTTCCCACAAAAAAAAAAAGAATTTCTTCATTTTTGCCCCACAATAAAAGAAATTTCTGCATTTTTGCCACAAAATAAGGGGAATTTCTGTCTTTTTGCCCCAAAATAAGGGAAATTTCTGCCTTTTTGCCTCCAAATAAGGGGAATTTCAGCCTTTTTACCTCAAAATAAGGGGAATTTCGGCATTTTTGCCCCAAAATAAGGAAAATTTCTGCCTTTTTTCCCTAAAATAAGTGAAATTTCTGCAATTTTGCCCCAAAATAAGTGAAATTTCTGCAATTTTGCACCAAAATAAGGGAAATTTCTGGAATTTTGCCCCAAAATAAGGGGAATTTCTGAGTTTTGCCCCAAAATAAGGAGAATTTCTATCTTTTTGCCCCAACATATAGAAAATATCTGCCTTTTGACCCACAATTATGGGAATTTCTGCAATTTTGATCCAAAATACGGGGAATTTCTGCATTTTTGCCCGAAAATAAGGGGAATGCATAACTTTTTGAAATAAACGAGGAAAATTTCTTTATTTTTGCTCCAAAATAAGAAGAATTTCTGCTTTTTTGCCTCTAAATAAGTGGAATTTCTGTCTTTTTCTCCCAAAACAGAGAGAATTTCTGTCTTTTTTGCTCCCAAATAAGGGGAATTTCTGACTTATTAACCTGAAATAAGTGAAATTTCTTCAATTTTGCCCCCAAATAAGGGAAATTTCTGCCTTTTTGCCCTGAAATATATGAAATTTCTGCAATTTTACCCCAAAATAAGGTGAATTTCTGACTTTTTGCCCCAAAATAATGGAAATTTCTGCCTTTTTTGCCCCAAAATGAGAAAAATATTTGCTTTTTTTCTCTGAAATAAGTGAAATTTCTGCAATTTTGCCCTAAAATAAAGGAAATTTCTGCAATTTTTTCTCATAATAAGGGAAATTTCTGTAATTTTGCCATAAAATAAGGGGAATTTCTCCCTATTTGCCCCAAAATAAAGGAAATTTCAGCCTTTTTACCAGAATATAAGTGAAATTTCTACAATTTTGCCACAAAATAAAATAAATTCCTGCAATGTTTCCCCAAAATAAAAAAAATTTCTGGAATTCTGCCCCAAAATAAGAGGAATTTCTGATTTTTCCCCAAAATAAAGGGAATTTCTGAATTTTGCCCCAAAATTAGGGGAATTTCTGCAATTTGCTCGAAAATACGGGGAATTTCTGCCTTTTTGCACGAAAATAATGGGAATGCATACCTTTTTGCCATAAAAAAGGAAATTTCTTCATTTTTGCTCCAAAATAAGGGGAATTTCTGCTTTGTTACCTCTAAATAAGTGGAATATCTGTCTTTTTCCCCCAAAACAAAGGGAATTTCTGTATTTTTTGCCCAAAAATAAAGGGAATTTCTGACTTATTACCCTGAAATAAGTGAAATTTCTGCAATTTTGCCCCAAAATAAGGAAAATTTCTGCCTTTTTGCCCTGAAATATGTGAAATTTCTGCAATTTTACCCCAAAATAAGGTGAATTTCTGCCTTTTTGCCCCAAAATAATTGGAATTTCTGCCTTTTTGCCCCCCAAAAAAATTTTTTTGATTTTTTTTTACTGAAATAAGTGAAATTTCTGCAATTTTGCCCTAAAATAAGGGAAATTTCTGCAATTTTTCCCCATAATAAGGGAAATTTCTGCAATTTTCCTTCAAAATAAGAGGAATTTCTCTCTTTTTGCACCAAAATAAAGGAAATTTCAGCCTTTTTATCTGAAAATAAGTGAAATTTCTTCAATTTTGCCCCAAATAAGAAAAATTTCTGCAATTTTGCCCCAAAATAAGGTAAATTCCTGCAATTTTGCCCCAAAAATAAAGGAAATTTCTGGAATTTTGCCCCAAAATAAGAGGAATTTCTGATTTTTGCCCCAAAATAAAGGGAATTTCTGCCTTTTGCCCCAAAACTAGGGGAATTTCTGCAATTTTGCTCGAAAATACAGGTAATTTCTGCCTTTTTGTCCGAAAATAATGGGAATGCATAACTTTTTGCCATAAAAAAGGAAATTTCTTCATTTTTGCTCCAAAATAAAGGGAATTTCTGCCTTTTGCCCCACAATTAGGGGAATTTCTGCAATTTTGCTCCAAAATACGGGGAATTTCTGCCTTTTTGCCCGAAAATAATGGGAATGCATACCTTTTTGCTATAAAAAGGGAAATTTCTTCATTTTTGCTCCAAAATAAGGGGAATTTCTGCTTTTTTGCCTCTAAATTAGTGGAATTTCTGTCTTTTTCCCCCAAAACAAAGGGAATTTCTGTCTTTTTTGCCCCAAAATAAGGGGAATTTCTGACTTATTACCCTGAAATAAGTGAAATTTCTGCAACTTTGCCCAAAAATCAGGGAAATTTCTGCAATTTTGCCCTAATGTAAAAGAAATTTCTGCAATTTTGCCCCAAAATAAGGGGAATTTCTGACTGTTTGCTCCCGAAAAAGGAGATTTTCTTCCTTTTGGCCCCAAAATAAGTAGAATTTCTGCCTTTTTGCACGAAAATTGAGAGAATTTCTGCAATTTTGCTTCAAAATACGGGGAATTTCTGCTTTTTATCCCGAAAGTAAAAAGAATGTATAGCTTTTGCCACAAAAAAAGGAAATTTCTTCATTTTTGCCCCAAAATAAGAGGAATTTCTGCCTTTTTACCTCAAAATAAGTGAAATTTCTGCCTTTTTACCCAAAAATAAACAGAATTTCTGAGTTTTTGCCCCAAAATAAAAGGAATTTTTGAATTATGCCATAAAACAGGTGAAATTTCTGCAATTTTGCCCCAAAATAAAAGAAATTTCTGCATTTTTGCAACAAAATAAGGAGAATTTCTGTTTTTTTGCCCCAAAATAAGGGAAATTTTGCATTTTTTCGACCAAATAAGGGGTATTTCAGCCTTTACCTCAAAATAAAGGGAATTTCTGCATTTTTGCCCCAAAATAAAGAAAATTTCTGGCTTTTTTTCTTGAAATAAGTGAAATTTGTGCAATTTTGCCCCAATATAAGTGAAATTTCTGCAATTTTGACCCAAAATAAGGGAAATTTCTGGAATTTTGCCCCAAAATAAGGGAAATTTCTGAGTTTTGTTCCAAAATAAGGAGAATTTCTGTCTTTTTGCCCCAACATATAGGGAATTTCTGACTTTTTGCCCCAGAATTAGGGGAATTTCTGCAATTTTGCTCCAAAATAGGGGGAATTTCTGCATTTTGCCTGAAAATAGAGGAAATGCATAAGTTTTTGCCATAAAAGAGGAAAATTTCTTCATTTTTGCTCCAAAATAAGAAGAATTTCGGCTTTTTTGACTCTAAATAAGTTGAATTTCTGTATTTTTCCCCCAAAACAAAGGGAATTTCTGTATTTTTTTGCCCCAAAATAAGGGGAATTTCTGACTTATTACCCTGAAATAAGTGAAATTTCTGCAATTTTGCCCCAAAATAAGGGAAATTTCTGCCTTTTTGCCCTGAGATATGTGAAATTTCTGCAATTTTACCCCAAAGTAAAGTGAATTTCTGCCTTTTTGCCCCAAAATAATGGGAATTTCTGCCTTTTTGTCCCAAAATGAGAAAAATTTTTGCTTTTTTTCTCTGAAATAAGTGAAATTTCTGCAATTTTACCCTAAAATAAGGGAAATTTCTGCAATGTTTTCCCATAATAAGGGAAATTTCTGCAATTTTGCCCCAAAATAAGAGGAATTTCTCCCTTTTTTACCAAAATAAAGGAAATTTCAGCCTTTTTACCTGAAAATTAGTGAAATTTCTGCAATTTTACCCCAAATAATGGAAATTTCTGCAATTTTGCCCCAAAATAAGGTAAATTCCTGCAATTTTGCCCTAAAATAAAGGAAATTTCTGGAATTTTGTCCCATAATAAGGGGATTATCTGATTTTTGACCCAAAATAAAGGGAATTTCTGCCTTTTGCCCCAAAATACGGGGAATTTCTGCCTTTTTGCCCGAAAATAATGGGAATGCATACCTTTTTGCCATAAGAAGGGAAATTTCTTCATTTTTGCTCCAAAATAACGGGAATTTCTGCATTTTTACCTCTAAATAAGTGGAATTTCTGTTTTTTCCCTCAAAACAAAGGGAATTTCTGTTTTTTTGCCCCAAAATAAGGGGAATTTCTGACTTATTACCCTGAAATAAGTGAAATTTCTTCAATGTTGCCCCAAAATATGGGAAATATCTACCTTTTTGCCCTGTAATATGTGAAATTTCTGCAATTTTACCCCAAAATAAGGTGAATTTCTGCCTTTTTGCCCCAAAATAATGGGAATTTCTGCATTTTTGCCCCAAAAAAAGAAAAATTTTTAATTTTTTTCTTTGAAATAAGTGAAATTTCTGCAATTTTGTCCTAAAATAAGGGAAAATTCTGCATTTTTGCCACAAAATAAGGGGAATTTCTGTCTTTTTGCCCCCAAATGAAAGGAATTTCAGCCTTTTTACCTCAAAATAAGAGGAATTTCTGCATTTTTGCCCCAAAATAAGGGAAATTTCTGCCTTTTTGGCCTGAAATATGTGAAATTTCTGCAATTTTACCCCAAAATAAGGTGAATTTCTGCCTTTTTGCCCCAAAATAAGAAAAAAAAATTTTTTCTGAAGTAAGTGAAATTTCTGCAATTTTGCCCTAAAATAAAGGAAATTTCTGCAATTTTTCCCCATAATAAGGGAAATTTCTCAATTTTGCCCCAAAATAAGGGGATTTTCTCTCTTTTTGCCCCAAAATAAAGAAAATTTCAGACTTTTTACCTGAAAATAAGTGAAATTTCTGCAATTTTGCCTCAAATAAGAGAAATTTCTGCAATTTTTCACCAAAATAAGGGAAATTCCTGCAATTTTTCCCCAAAATAAAGGAAATTTCTGGAATTTTGCCCCAAAATAAGGGGAATTTCTGATTTTTGCCCCAAAATAAAGGGAATTTCTGCCTTTTGCCTCAAAATTAGGGAAATTACTGCAATTTTGCTCCAAAATACGAGGAATTTCTGCCTTTTTGCCCGAAAATAATGGGAATGCAAACCTTTTTAACATAAAAAGGTAAATTTCTTCATTTTTGCTTCAAAATAAGGGGAATTTCTTCCTTTTTGCCTTTAAATAAGTGGAATTTCTGTCTTTTTCCCCCAAAACAAAGGGAATTTCTGTCTTTTTTGCCCCAAAATAAGTGGAATTACTGACTTATTACCCTGAAATAAGTGAAATTTCTGCAATTTTGCCTCAAAATAAGGGAAATTTCTGCAATTTTGCCCCAATGTAAAGGAAATTTCTGCAATTTTGCCCCAAAATAAGGGGAAATTCTGAATGTTTGCTCCCGAAAAAAGGAGATTTTCTGTATTTTTGCCCCAAAATAAGGAGAATTCCTGCCTTTTTGCCCGAAAATTATGAGAATTTCTGCAATTTTGCTTGAAAATACGGGGAAATTCTGCGTTTAATCCCGAAAGTAAGAGGAATGTATATATTTTCCCACAAAAAAAAAAAAAGAATTTCTTCATTTTTGCCCCACAATAAAAGAAATTTCTGCATTTTTGCCACAAAATAAGGGGAATTTCTGTCTTTTTGCCCCAAAATAAGGGAAATTTCTGCCTTTTTGCCTCCAAATAAGGGGAATTTCAGCCTTTTTACCTCAAAATAAGGGGAATTTCGGCATTTTTGCCCCAAAATAAGGAAAATTTCTGCCTTTTTTCCCTAAAATAAGTGAAATTTCTGCAATTTTGCCCCAAAATAAGTGAAATTTCTGCAATTTTGCACCAAAATAAGGGAAATTTCTGGAATTTTGCCCCAAAATAAGGGGAATTTCTGAGTTTTGCCCCAAAATAAGGAGAATTTCTATCTTTTTGCCCCAACATATAGAAAATATCTGCCTTTTGACCCACAATTATGGGAATTTCTGCAATTTTGATCCAAAATACGGGGAATTTCTGCATTTTTGCCCGAAAATAAGGGGAATGCATAACTTTTTGAAATAAACGAGGAAAATTTCTTTATTTTTGCTCCAAAATAAGAAGAATTTCTGCTTTTTTGCCTCTAAATAAGTGGAATTTCTGTCTTTTTCTCCCAAAACAGAGAGAATTTCTGTCTTTTTTGCTCCCAAATAAGGGGAATTTCTGACTTATTAACCTGAAATAAGTGAAATTTCTTCAATTTTGCCCCCAAATAAGGGAAATTTCTGCCTTTTTGCCCTGAAATATATGAAATTTCTGCAATTTTACCCCAAAATAAGGTGAATTTCTGACTTTTTGCCCCAAAATAATGGAAATTTCTGCCTTTTTTGCCCCAAAATGAGAAAAATATTTGCTTTTTTTCTCTGAAATAAGTGAAATTTCTGCAATTTTGCCCTAAAATAAAGGAAATTTCTGCAATTTTTTCTCATAATAAGGGAAATTTCTGTAATTTTGCCATAAAATAAGGGGAATTTCTCCCTTTTTGCCCCAAAATAAAGGAAATTTCAGCCTTTTTACCAGAATATAAGTGAAATTTCTACAATTTTGCCACAAAATAAAATAAATTCCTGCAATGTTTCCCCAAAATAAAAAAAATTTCTGGAATTCTGCCCCAAAATAAGAGGAATTTCTGATTTTTCCCCAAAATAAAGGGAATTTCTGAATTTTGCCCCAAAATTAGGGGAATTTCTGCAATTTGCTCGAAAATACGGGGAATTTCTGCCTTTTTGCACGAAAATAATGGGAATGCATACCTTTTTGCCATAAAAAAGGAAATTTCTTCATTTTTGCTCCAAAATAAGGGGAATTTCTGCTTTGTTACCTCTAAATAAGTGGAATATCTGTCTTTTTCCCCCAAAACAAAGGGAATTTCTGTATTTTTTGCCCAAAAATAAAGGGAATTTCTGACTTATTACCCTGAAATAAGTGAAATTTCTGCAATTTTGCCCCAAAATAAGGAAAATTTCTGCCTTTTTGCCCTGAAATATGTGAAATTTCTGCAATTTTACCCCAAAATAAGGTGAATTTCTGCCTTTTTGCCCCAAAATAATTGGAATTTCTGCCTTTTTGCCCCCCAAAAAAATTTTTTTGATTTTTTTTTACTGAAATAAGTGAAATTTCTGCAATTTTGCCCTAAAATAAGGGAAATTTCTGCAATTTTTCCCCATAATAAGGGAAATTTCTGCAATTTTCCTTCAAAATAAGAGGAATTTCTCTCTTTTTGCACCAAAATAAAGGAAATTTCAGCCTTTTTATCTGAAAATAAGTGAAATTTCTTCAATTTTGCCCCAAATAAGAAAAATTTCTGCAATTTTGCCCCAAAATAAGGTAAATTCCTGCAATTTTGCCCCAAAAATAAAGGAAATTTCTGGAATTTTGCCCCAAAATAAGAGGAATTTCTGATTTTTGCCCCAAAATAAAGGGAATTTCTGCCTTTTGCCCCAAAACTAGGGGAATTTCTGCAATTTTGCTCGAAAATACAGGTAATTTCTGCCTTTTTGTCCGAAAATAATGGGAATGCATAACTTTTTGCCATAAAAAAGGAAATTTCTTCATTTTTGCTCCAAAATAAAGGGAATTTCTGCCTTTTGCCCCACAATTAGGGGAATTTCTGCAATTTTGCTCCAAAATACGGGGAATTTCTGCCTTTTTGCCCGAAAATAATGGGAATGCATACCTTTTTGCTATAAAAAGGGAAATTTCTTCATTTTTGCTCCAAAATAAGGGGAATTTCTGCTTTTTTGCCTCTAAATTAGTGGAATTTCTGTCTTTTTCCCCCAAAACAAAGGGAATTTCTGTCTTTTTTGCCCCAAAATAAGGGGAATTTCTGACTTATTACCCTGAAATAAGTGAAATTTCTGCAACTTTGCCCAAAAATCAGGGAAATTTCTGCAATTTTGCCCTAATGTAAAAGAAATTTCTGCAATTTTGCCCCAAAATAAGGGGAATTTCTGACTGTTTGCTCCCGAAAAAGGAGATTTTCTTCCTTTTGGCCCCAAAATAAGTAGAATTTCTGCCTTTTTGCACGAAAATTGAGAGAATTTCTGCAATTTTGCTTCAAAATACGGGGAATTTCTGCTTTTTATCCCGAAAGTAAAAAGAATGTATAGCTTTTGCCACAAAAAAAGGAAATTTCTTCATTTTTGCCCCAAAATAAGAGGAATTTCTGCCTTTTTACCTCAAAATAAGTGAAATTTCTGCCTTTTTACCCAAAAATAAACAGAATTTCTGAGTTTTTGCCCCAAAATAAAAGGAATTTTTGAATTATGCCATAAAACAGGTGAAATTTCTGCAATTTTGCCCCAAAATAAAAGAAATTTCTGCATTTTTGCAACAAAATAAGGAGAATTTCTGTTTTTTTGCCCCAAAATAAGGGAAATTTTGCATTTTTTCGACCAAATAAGGGGTATTTCAGCCTTTACCTCAAAATAAAGGGAATTTCTGCATTTTTGCCCCAAAATAAAGAAAATTTCTGGCTTTTTTTCTTGAAATAAGTGAAATTTGTGCAATTTTGCCCCAATATAAGTGAAATTTCTGCAATTTTGACCCAAAATAAGGGAAATTTCTGGAATTTTGCCCCAAAATAAGGGAAATTTCTGAGTTTTGTTCCAAAATAAGGAGAATTTCTGTCTTTTTGCCCCAACATATAGGGAATTTCTGACTTTTTGCCCCAGAATTAGGGGAATTTCTGCAATTTTGCTCCAAAATAGGGGGAATTTCTGCATTTTGCCTGAAAATAGAGGAAATGCATAAGTTTTTGCCATAAAAGAGGAAAATTTCTTCATTTTTGCTCCAAAATAAGAAGAATTTCGGCTTTTTTGACTCTAAATAAGTTGAATTTCTGTCTTTTTCCCCCAAAACAAAGGGAATTTCTGTATTTTTTTGCCCCAAAATAAGGGGAATTTCTGACTTATTACCCTGAAATAAGTGAAATTTCTGCAATTTTGCCCCAAAATAAGGGAAATTTCTGCCTTTTTGCCCTGAGATATGTGAAATTTCTGCAATTTTACCCCAAAGTAAAGTGAATTTCTGCCTTTTTGCCCCAAAATAATGGGAATTTCTGCCTTTTTGTCCCAAAATGAGAAAAATTTTTGCTTTTTTTCTCTGAAATAAGTGAAATTTCTGCAATTTTACCCTAAAATAAGGGAAATTTCTGCAATGTTTTCCCATAATAAGGGAAATTTCTGCAATTTTGCCCCAAAATAAGAGGAATTTCTCCCTTTTTTACCAAAATAAAGGAAATTTCAGCCTTTTTACCTGAAAATTAGTGAAATTTCTGCAATTTTACCCCAAATAATGGAAATTTCTGCAATTTTGCCCCAAAATAAGGTAAATTCCTGCAATTTTGCCCTAAAATAAAGGAAATTTCTGGAATTTTGTCCCATAATAAGGGGATTATCTGATTTTTGACCCAAAATAAAGGGAATTTCTGCCTTTTGCCCCAAAATACGGGGAATTTCTGCCTTTTTACCCGAAAATAATGGGAATGCATACCTTTTTGCCATAAGAAGGGAAATTTCTTCATTTTTGCTCCAAAATAACGGGAATTTCTGCATTTTTACCTCTAAATAAGTGGAATTTCTGTTTTTTCCCTCAAAACAAAGGGAATTTCTGTTTTTTTGCCCCAAAATAAGGGGAATTTCTGACTTATTACCCTGAAATAAGTGAAATTTCTTCAATGTTGCCCCAAAATATGGGAAATATCTACCTTTTTGCCCTGTAATATGTGAAATTTCTGCAATTTTACCCCAAAATAAGGTGAATTTCTGCCTTTTTGCCCCAAAATAAGAAAAAAAAATTTTTTTCTGAAGTAAGTGAAATTTCTGCAATTTTGCCCTAAAATAAGGGAAATTTCTGCAATTTTTCCCCATAATAAGGGAAATTTCTCAATTTTGCCCCAAAATAAGGGGATTTTCTCTCTTTTTGCCCCAAAATAAAGAAAATTTCAGACTTTTTACCTGAAAATAAGTGAAATTTCTGCAATTTTGCCTCAAATAAGAGAAATTTCTGCAATTTTTCACCAAAATAAGGCAAATTCCTACAATTTTTCCCCAAAATAAAGAAAATTTCTGGAATTTTGCCCCAAAATAAGAGGAATTTCTGATTTTTGCCCCAAAATAAAGGGAATTTCTGCCTTTTGCCTCAAAATTAGGGGAATTTCTGCAATTTTGCTCCAAAATACGAGGAATTTCTGCCTTATTGCCCGAAAATAATGGGAATGCAAACCTTTTTAACATAAAAAGGGAAAGTTCTTCATTTTTGCTTCAAAATAAGGGGAATTTCTTCCTTTTTGCCTTTAAATAAGTGGAATTTCTGTCTTTTTCCCCCAAAACAAAGGGAATTTCTGTCTTTTTTGCCCCAAAATAAATGGAATTACTGACTTATTACCCTGAAATAAGTGAAATTTCTGCAATTTTGCCTCAAAATAAGGGAAATTTCTGCAATTTTGCCCCAATGTAAAGGAAATTTCTGCAATTTTGCCCCAAAATAAGGGGAAATTCTGACTGTTTGCTCCCGAAAAAAGGAGATTTTCTGTATTTTTGCCCCAAAATAAGGAGAATTCCTGCCTTTTTGCCCGAAAATTATGAGAATTTCTGCAATTTTGCTTCAAAATACGGGGAAATTCTGCTTTTAATCCCGAAAGTAAGAGGAATGTATACCTTTTCCCACAAAAAAAAAAAGAATTTCTTCATTTTTGCCCCACAATAAAAGAAATTTCTGCATTTTTGCCACAAAATAAGGGGAATTTCTGTCTTTTTGCCCCAAAATAAGGGAAATTTCTGCCTTTTTGCCTCCAAATAAGGGGAATTTCAGCCTTTTTACCTCAAAATAAGGGGAATTTCTGCATTTTTGCCCCAAAATAAGGAAAATTTCTGCCTTTTTTCCCTAAAATAAGTGAAATTTCTGCAATTTTGCCCCAAAATAAGTGAAATTTCTGCAATTTTGCACCAAAATAAGGGAAATTTCTGGAATTTTGCCCCAAAATAAGGGGAATTTCTGAGTTTTGCCCCAAAATAACAAGAATTTCTATCTTTTTGCCCCAACATATAGGGAATTTCTGCCTTTTTGCCCCACAATTAGGGGAATTTCTGCAATTTTTCTCCAAAATACGGGGAATTTCTGCATTTTGCCTGAAAATAGAGGAAATGCATAAGTTTTTGCCATAAAAGAGGAAAATTTCTTCATTTTTGCTCCAAAATAAGAAGAATTTCGGCTTTTTTGCCACTAAGTAAGTTGAATTTCTGTCTTTTTCCCCCAAAACAAAGGGAATTTCTGTATTTTTTGCCCCAAAATAAAGGGAATTTCTGAATTATTACCCTGAAATAAGTGAAATTTCTGCAATTTTGCCCCAAAATAAGGGAAATTTCTGCCTTTTTGCCCTGAAATATGTGAAATTTCTGCAATTTTACCCCAAAGTAAGGTGAATTTCTGCCTTTTTGCCCCAAAATAATGGGAATTTCTGCCTTTTTGTCCCAAAATAAGAAAAAATTTTGCATTTTTTCTCTGAAATAAGTGAAATTTCTGCAATTTTACCCTAAAATAAGGGCAATTTCTGCAATTTTTTCCCATTATAAGGGAAATTTCTGCAATTTTGCCCCAAAATAAGAGGAATTTCTCCCTTTTTGCCTCAAAATAAAAGAAATTTCAGCCTTTTTACCTGAAAATTAGTGAAATTTCTGCAATTTTACCCCAAATAATGGAAATTTCTGCAATTTTGCCCCAAAATAAGGTAAATTCCTGCAATTTTGCCCTAAAATAGAATTTCTGGAATTTTGTCCCATAATAAGGGGATTTTCTGATTTTTGCCCCAAAATAAAGGGAATTTCTGCCTTTTGCCCCAAAATTAGGGGAATTTCTGCAATTTTGCTCCAAAATATGGGGAATTTCTGCCTTTTTGCCTGAAAATAATGGGAATGCATACCTTTTTGCCATAAAAAGGGAAATTTCTTCATTTTTGCTCCAAAATAACGGGAATTTCTGCATTTTTACCTCTAAATAAGTGGAATTTCTGTCTTTTTCCCTCAAAACTAAGGGAATTTCTGTCTTTTTGCCCCAAAATAAGGGGAATTTCTTACTTATTACCCTGAAATAAGTGAAATTTATGCAATTTTGCCCCAAAATAAGGGTAATTTCTACCTTTTTGCTCTAAAATATGTGAAATTTTTACAAGTTTACCCCAAAATAAGATGAATTTCTGCCTTTTTGCCCCAAAATAATGGGAATTTCTGCCTTTTTGCTCCCAAAAAAGAAAAATTTTTGATTTTTTTCTCAGAAATAAGTGAAATTTCTGCAATTTTGTCCTAAAATAAGGGAAATTTCTGCAATTTTTCCCCATAATAAGGGAAATTTCTGAAATTTTGCCCCAAAATAAGGGGAATTTCTCCCTTTTTGCCCCAAAATAAAGGAAATTTCAGCCTTTTTACCTGAAAATAAGTGAAATTTCTGCAATTTTGCACCAAATAAGGAAAATTTCTGCAATTTTGCTCCAAAATAAGGTAAATTCCTGCAATTTTGCCCAAAATAAAGGAAATTTCTGGAATTTTGCCCCAAATTAAGGGGAATTTCTGATTTTTGCCACAAAATAAAAGGAATTTCTGCCTTTTGCCCCCAAAATGGGGGAATTTCTGCAATTTTGCTCCAAAAAAAGGGAATTTCTGCCTTTTTGCCTGAAAATAATAGGAATGCATACCTTTTTGCCATAAAAATAAAAATTTCTTCTTTTTTGCTTCAAAATAAGGGGAATTTCTGCCTTTTTGCCTCTAAATAAGTGGAATTTCTGTCTTTTTCCCCCAAAACAAAAGGAATTTCTGTCTTTTTTGCTCCAAAATAAGGGTAATTTCTGACTAATTACCCTGAAATAAGTAAAATATCTGCAATTTGCCACAAAATAAGAAAAATTTCTGCAATTTTGCCCCAATGTAAAGGAAATTTTTGCAAATTTGCCCCAAAATAAGGGGAATTTCTGACTTATTAACCTGAAATAAGTGAAATTTCTGCAATTTTGCCTTTAAATAAGGGAAATTTCTGCTATTTTTCTTCAATGTAAAAAAAATTTCTGCAATTTTGCCCCACAATATCGGGAATTTCTGACTGTTTGCTCCTGAAAATGGAGATTTTCTGTCTTTTTGCCCCAAAATAAGGAGAATTTCTGCCTTTTTGCCCAAAAATTGAGAGTATTTATGCAATTTTGCTTCAAAATACGGGGAATTTCTGCTTTTTTTCCCGAAAATAAGGGGAATGTATACCTTTTGCCACAAAAAAAGGGAAATTTCTTCATTTTTGCCCCAAAATAAGAGGAATTTCTGCCTTTTTACCTCAAAGTAAGTGAAATTTCTGCCTTTTTACCGAAAAATAAACGGAATTTCTGTTTTTTTGCCCCAAAATAAATGCAATTTTTGAATTATGCCCTGAAATAAGTGAAACTTCTCCAATTTTGCCTCAAAATAAGGGAAATATCTGCTTTTTTGCCACAAAATAAGGGGAATTTCTGTCTTTTTGCCCCAAAATAAAAAGAATTTCAGCCTTTTTACCTAATAATAAGGGGAATCTTTCCTTTTTGCCCTAAAATATGGGGAATTTCTGTATTTTTGCCCCAAAATAAAAAAATTTTCTGCAAATTTGTACCAAAATAAAAGTAATTTCTGCCTTTTTGCCCTAAAATAAGAGAAATTTCTGCGTTTTATCTCTGAAATAAGTGAAATTTCTGTATTTTTGCCCCAAAATTAGAGAGATTTCTGCTATTTTGCACCAAAATAAAGGAATTTTCTGGAATTTTGCCCCAAAATAAGGGGAATTTCTGACTTTTTGCCCTGAAATAAGGAGAATTTCTGTCTTTTTGCCCCAAAATAATGTGAATTTCTGAATTTTCCCTCAAAATTAGGGGAATATGTGCAATTTTGCTTCAAAATACGGGGAATTTTTGCCTTATTGAACCAAAATAAAGGAATTTCTGCATTTTTGCACCAATATAAGGGGAATTTCTGAAATTTTGCTCCAAAATACGGGGAATTTTTGCCTTATTGCCAGAAATAAAGTGGAATTTCTGCCTTTTTGCCCTGAAATATTTGAAATTTCCGCAATTTTACCCCAAAATAAAGGGAATTTCTGTTTTTGGCCCCAAAATTAGGAGAATTTCTGCTTTTTGCCCCAAATTAAGGCAAATTTCTGACTTTTTGCCCTGAAATAAGTGAAATTTCTGCAATTTTGCCCAAAATAAGGGGAATTTCTGCCTTTTTGCCAAAATAAGGGGAATTTCAGCATTTTACTTTTAAATAAGGGGAATTTCTGCCTTTTTGCCACAAAATATGGGGAATTTCTGCCTTATTGCCCCCAAATAAGAAAAATTTTTGCTTTTCTGCCACAATTAATGTGAATTTCTGCCTTTTTGCCACAAATTATAAGGAATTTCAGCCTTTTTACCCCAAAATAAGGGTAATTTCTGCCTTTTGCCAAAAATATGGGGAATTTCTGACTTTTATTTCCAAAATAAGGAAAATTTCTTCAATTTTGTACCAAAATAAAAGAAACTTCTGCTTTCTGCCCCAAAATAAAAGTAATTTCTTACTTTTTGCCCTGAAATAAATGAAATTTCTGCAATTTTGCCCGAAAATAAGGGAAATTTGTCCCTTTTTGCCCTAAAATGAGGGGAATTTCTCCCTTTAACCCCAAAATATGGGGAATTTCAGCATTTTACCTCAAAATAAGGGGAATTTCAGCCTTTTTGCACCAAAATATGGAGAATTTCTGCCTTTTTGCTACAAAATAAGAAAAATTTCTGCAATTCTGTACCAAAATAAAAGAAATTTCTTAAATTTTGCCCCCAAATAAGGGAAATTTCTGATTTTTGCCCCGAAATAAGGAGAATTTCTGTATTTTTACGGCCCAAAAAAGGGAATTTCTGCCTTTTTGTCTCAAAATTAGGGGAGTTTCTGCAATTTTGCTCCAAAATACGGGGATTTTCTGCCTTTTTCGGAGAAAATAAGGGGAATTTCTGCAATTTTGCCGCAAAATAAGTGAAATTTCTGCAGTTTTACCCCAAAATAAGGGGAATTTCTGCCTTTTTGCCCCAATATTAGGGGAATTTCTGCAATTTTGCTCCAAAATACAGAGAATTTCTGACTTTTTGCCCGAAAATAAAGGGAATGTATACCTTTTTGCCATAAAAATGGAAATTTCTTCATTTTTACCCCAAAATAAGGGGATTTTCCGCCTTTTTGACTCAAAATATGTGCAATTTCTGACTTTTTTCTAAAAATAAATGGAATTTCTGTCTTTTTGCCCCAAAATAAGGGGAATTTTCGACTTTTTGCCCTGAAATAAGATAATTTCAAAAATTTTTCCCCAAACTAATTGAAATTTCTGCAATTTTGCCACAAATTAAGGGGAATTTCTGTATTTTTGCCCCAAAATAAGGGAAATTTCTGCCTTTTACCTCAAAATAAGGGGAATTTCTTCATTTTTGCCACAAAATATAAGGAATTTCTTCCTTTTTGCCCCAAAATAAGAAAAATTTCTGCCTTTTTTCCCTGAAATAAGTGAAATTTCTGCAATTTTGGCCCAAAAAAATTGAAATTTCTGTAATTTTGTCCCAAAATAAAGAAAATTTCTGGAATTTTGACCCAAAATAAGGGGAATTTCTGACTTTTTGCCCTGAAATAAGGAGAATTTCTGTCTTTTTGCTTCAAATAATGTGAATTTCTGCATTTTCCCTCAAAATTAGGGGAATATGTGCAATTTTGCTTCAAAATACGGGGAATTTTTGCCTTATTGAACCAAAATAAAGGAATTTCTGCATTTTTGCACCAATATAAGGGGAATTTCTGAAATTTTGCTCCAAAATACGGGGAATTTTTGCCTTATTGCCAGAAATAAAGTGGAATTTCTGCCTTTTTGCCCTGAAATATTTGAAATTTCCGCAATTTTACCCCAAAATAATGGGAATTTCTGGTTTTGGCCCCAAAATTAGGAAAATTTCTGCTTTTTGCCCCAAATTAAGGCAAATTTCTGACTTTTTGCCCTGAAATAAGTGAAATTTCTGCAATTTTGCCCCAAAATAAGGAGAATTTCTGCCTTTTTGCCAAAATAAGGGGAATTTCAGCATTTTACCTTCAAATAAGGGAAATTTCTGCCTTTTTGCCAAAAAATATGGGGAATTTCTGCCTAATAGCCCCCAAATAAGGAAAATTTTTGCTTTTCTGCCACAATTAATGGGAATTTCTGCCTTTTTGCCACAAAGTAAAGGGAATTTCTGCCTTTTTGCCCCAAAATAACGGAAATTTCAGCCTTTTAACCCCAAAATAATGGGAATTTCTGCCTTTTGCCCAAAATATGGGGAATTTCTGACTTTTTGTTCCAATATAAGATAAATTTCTTCAATTTTGTACCAAAATAAAAGAAATTTCTGCTTTTTGCCCCAAAATAAAAGTAATTTCTGACTTTTTGCCCTGAAATAAATGAAATTTCTGAAATTTTGCCCGAAAATAAGAGAAATTTGTGCCTTTTTGCCACAAAAAGAGGGGAATTTCTGCCTTTTAACCCCAAAATATGAGGAATTTCAGCATTTTACCTCAAAATAAGGGAAATTTCAGCCTTTTTGCACCAAAATATGGAGAATTTCTGCCTTTTTGCCACAAAATAAGAAAAATTTCTGCAATTCTGTACCAAAATAAAAAAAATTTCTAAAATTTTGCCCCCAAATAAAGGAAATTTCTGATTTTTGCCCCTAAATAAGGAGAATTTCTGTATTTTTGCCCCCCAAAAAAGGGAATTTCTGCCTTTTTGACCCAAAATTAGGGGAGTTTCTGCAATTTTGCTCCAAAATACGGGGATTTTCTGCCTTTTTCGCAGAAAATAAGGGGAATTTCTGCCATTTTGCCGCAAAATAAGTGAAATTTCTGCAGTTTTACCCCAAAATGAGGAGAATTTCTGCTTTTTTGCCCCAATGTTAGGGGAATTTCTGCAATTTTGCTCCAAAATACAGAGAATTTCTGCCTTTTTGCACGAAAATAAAATGAATGTATACCTTTTTGCCATAAAAAGTGAAATTTCTTCATTTTTACCCTAAAATAAGGGGATTTTCCGCCTTTTTGACTCAAAATAAGTGCAATTTCTGACTTCTTTCCAAAAATAAATGGAATTTCTGTCTTTTTGCCCCAAAATAAGGGGAATTTCCGACTTTTTGCCCTGAAATAAGTTAAATTTCAAAAATTTTTCCTTAAAATATTTGAAATTTCTGTAATTTTGCCCCAAAGTAAGGGGAATTTCTGTATTTTTGCCCCAAAATAAGGGAAATTTCTGCCTTTTTACCTCAAAATAAGGGAAATTTCTGCATTTTTGCCACAAAATATAAGGAATTTCTGCTTTTTGCCCCAAAATAAGAAAAATTTCTGCCTTTTTTTTCTGAAATAAGTGAAATTTCTGCAATTTTTGCCCAAAAACATTAAAATTTCTGCAATTTTGTCCCAAAATAAAGGAAATTTCTGGAATTTTGCCCCAAAATAAGGGGAATTTCTGACTTTTTGCCCTGAAATAAGGAGAATTTCTGTCTTTTTGCCCCAAAATAATGTGAATTTCTGCATTTTCCCTCAAAATTAGGGGAATATGTGCAATTTTGCTTCAAAATACGGGGAATTTTTGCCTTATTGAACCAAAATAAAGGAATTTCTGCATTTTTGCACCAATATAAAGGGAATTTCTGAAATTTTGCTCCAAAATACGGGGAATTTTTGCCTTATTCCCAGAAATAAAGTGGAATTTCTGCCTTTTTGCCCTGAAATATTTGAAATTTCTGCAATTTTACCACAAAATAAGGGGAATTTCTGTTTTTGGCCCCAAAATTATGAGAATTTCTGATTTTGCCCCAAATTAAGGCAAATTTCTGACTTTTTGCCCTGAAATAAGTGAAATTTCTGCAATTTTGCACCAAAATAAGGAGAATTTCTGCCTTTTTGCCAAAATAAGGGGAATTTCAGCATTTTACCTTCAAATAAGGGGAATTTCAGCATTTTACCTTCAAATAATGGGAATTTCTGCCTTTTGCCACAAAATATGGGGAATTTCTGCCTTTTTGCCCCAAAATAACGGGAATTTCAGCCTTTTTACCCCAAAATAAGGGGAATTTCTGCATTTTTGCCCCAAAATATGAAAAATTTTTGCTTTTTTTCTCTGAAATATGTGAAATTTCTGCAATTTTGCCTTAAAATAAAAGAAATTTCTGCAATTTTTCCCCATAATAAAAAAATTTTTTGCAATTTTGCCGCAAAATAAAGGGAATTTCTGTTTTTTGTCCCCAAATAAGGGAAATTTCTGCAATTTTGCCCTAAAATAAGGAGAATTTCTTCCTTTTGCCCCAAAATAAGGAGAATTTCTGCCTTTTTGCCCCAAAACAAAGAAAATTACTGCATGTTTTACGCCAAAATTAGGTGAATTTCTGCAATTTTGCTCCAAAATACGGGGATTTTATGCCTTTTTCGCAAAAAATAAGGGGAATTTCTGCCATTTTGCCACAAAATAAGTGAAATTTCTGCAGTTTTACCCCAAAATAAGGGAAATTTCTGCCTTTTTGCCCCAATATTAGGGGAATTTCTGCAATTTTGTTCCAAAATACAGAGAATTTATGCCTTTTTGCCTGAAAATAAAGGGAATGTATACCTTTTTGCAATAAAAAGGGAAATTTCTTCATTTTTACCCCAAAATAAGGGGATTTTCCGCCTTTTTGACTCAAAATAAGTGCAATTTCTGATTTTTTCCAAAAATAAATGGAATTTCTGTCTTCTTGCCCCAAAATAAGGGGAATTTCCGAATTTTTGCCCTGAAATAAGTTAAATTTCAAAAATTTTTCCTTAAAATAATTGAAATTTCTGCAATTTTGCCCCAAAGTAATGGGAATTTCTGTATTTTTGCCCCAAAATTAGGGAAATTTCTGCCTTTTTACCACAAAATAAGAGGAATTTCTGCATTTTTGCCACAAAATATAAGGAATTTCTGCTTTTTGCCCAAAAATAAGAAAAATTTCTGCCTTTTTTTCCTGAAATAAGTGAAATTTCTGCAATTTGGCCCAAAAAATTGAAATTTCTGCAATTTTGTCCCAAAATAAAGGAAATTTCTGTAATTTTGCCCCAAAATAAGGGGAATTTCTGACTTTTTGCCCTGAAATAAGGAGAATTTCTGTCTTTTTGCCCCAAAATAATGTGAATTTCTGCATTTTTCCTCAAAATTAGGGGAATATGTGCAATTTTGCTTCAAAATACGGGGAATTTTTGCCTTATTGCACCAAAATAAAAGGAATTTCTGCATTTTTGCACCAATATAAAGGGAATTTCTGAAATTTTGCTCCAAAATACGGGGAATTTTTGCCTTATTGCCTGAAATAAAGTGGAATTTCTGCCTTTTTGCCCTGAAATATTTGAAATTTCCGCAATTTTACCCCAAAATAAGAGGAATTTCTGTTTTTGGCCCCAAAATTAGGAGAATTTCTGCTTTTTGCCCCAAATTAATGCAAATTTCTGACTTTTTGCCCTGAAATAAGTGAAATTTCTGCAATTTTGCCCCAAAATAAGAGGAATTTCTGCTTTTTTGCCAAAATAAGGGGAATTTCAGCATTTCACCTTCAAATAATGGGAATTTCTGACTTTTTGCCACAAAATATGGGGAATTTCTGCCTTATTGCCCCCAAATAAGGAAAATTTTTGCTTTTCTGCCCCAAATAATGGGAATTTCTGCCTTTTTGCCACAAAGTAAAGGGAATTTCTGCCTTTTTGCCCCAAAATAATGGGAATTTCAGCCTTTTTACCCCAAAATAAGGGGAATTTCTGCCTTTTGCCCAAAATATGGGGAATTTCTGCCTTTTTGTTCCAAAATAAGGAAAATTTCTTCAATTTTGTACCAAAATGAAAGAAATTTCTGCTTTCTGTCCCAAAATAAAAGTAATTTCTGAATTTTTGCCCTGAAATAAATGAAATTTCTGCAATTTTGCCCGAAAATAAGGGAAATTTGTGCCTTTTTGCCCCTAAATGAGGGGAATTTCTGCCTTTTAACCCCAAAATATGGGGAATTTCAGCATTTTACCTCAAAATAAGGGGAATTTCAGCCTTTTTGCACCAAAATATGAGGAATTTCTGCCTTTTTGCAACAAAATAAGAAAAATTTCTGCAATTCCTTACCAAAATAAAAGAAATTTCTAAAATTTTGCCCCAAAATAAGGGAAATTTCTGATTTTTTCCTCAAAATAAGGAGAATTTCTGTATTTTTGCCCCCAAAAAAAGGAATTTCTGTGTTTTTGCCCAAAAATTAGGGGAGTTTCTCCAATTTTGCTTCAAAGTACAGAGAATTTCTGCCTCTTTTTTCGAAAATAAGGGGAACTTCTGGCGATTTGCCCCAAATAAAGCGAATTTCTGCATTTTTGCCCCAATATTTAGGGAATTTCTGCAATTTTGCTTTAAAATACGGGGAATTTCTGACTTTTTCCCAAAATTAAGGGGATTTTCTGCCTTTTTGCCCCCAAACAAGGGAAATTTCTGCAATTTTATCCCAAAATAAAAGGAATTTCTGCCTTTATGCCCTCAAATAATGGGAATTTCTGCTTTTTTGCCCTGAAATATGTGAAATGTCTGCAATTTTACCCCAAAATAAGGTGAATTTCTGCTTTTTGCCCCAAAATAATGGGAATTCTGCATTTTTGCCCCAAAATATGAAAAATTTTTGCTTTTTTTCTCTGAAATATTTGAAATTTCTGCAATTTTGCCTTAAAATAAAAGAAATTTCTGCAATTTTTCCCCATAATAAAAAAATTTTTTGCAATTTTGCCCCAAAATAAAGGGGATTTCTGTTTTTTGTCCCCAAATAAGGGAAATTTCTGCAATTTTGCCCTAAAATAAGGGGAATTTCTTCCTTTTGCCCCAAAATAAGGAGAATTTCTGCCTTTTTGCTCCAAAACAAAGAAAATTACTGCATTTTTTACGCCAAAATTAGGTGAATTTCTGCAATTTTGCTCCAAAATACGGGGATTTTCTGCCTTTTTCGCAGAAAATAAAAGGAATTTCTGCCATTTTGCCGCAAAATAAGTGAAATTTCTGCAGTTTTACCCCAAAATAAGGGGAATTTCTGCTTTTTTGCCCCAATGTTAGGGGAATTTCTGCAATTTTGCTCCAAAATACAGAGAATATCTGCCTTTTTGCCCGAAAATAAAAGGAATGTATACCTTTTTGCCATAAAAAGGGAAATTTCTTCATTTTTACCCTAAAATAAGGGGATTTTCCGCCTTTTTGACTCAAAATAAGTGCAATTTCTGACTTTTTTCCAAAAATAAATGGAATTTCTGTCTTTTTGCCCCAAAATAAGGGGAATTTCCAACTCTTTGCCCTGAAATAAGTTAAATTTCAAAAATTTTTCCTTAAAATAATTGAAATTTCTGCAATTTTGCCCCAAAGTAAGGGGAATTTCTGTATTTTTGCCCCAAAATAAGGGAAATTTCTGCCTTTTTACCTCAAAATAAGGGGAATTTGTGCATTTTTGCCACAAAATATAAGGAATTTCTGCTTTTTGCACCAAAATAAGAAAAATTTCTGCCTTTTTTCCCTGAAATAAGTGAAATTTCTGCAATTTTGGCCCAAAAAATTAAAATTTCTGCAATTTTGTCCCAAAATATAGGAAATTTCTGTAATTTTGCCCCAAAATAAGGGGAATTTCTGACTTTTTGCCCTGAAATAAGGAGAATTTCTGTCTTTTTGCCCCAAAATAATGTGAATTTCTGCATTTTTCCTCAAAATTAGGGGAATATGTGCAATTTTGCTTCAAAATACTGGGATTTTTTGCCTTATTGAACCAAAATAAAGGAATTTCTGCATTTTTGCACCAATATAAGGGGAATTTCTGAAATTTTGCTCCAAAATACGGGGAATTTTTGCCTTATTGCCAGAAATAAAGTGGAATTTCTGCCTTTTTGCCCTGAAATATTTCAAATTTCTGCAATTTTACCCCAAAATAAGGGGAATTTCTGTTTTTGGCCCCAAAATTAGGAGAATTTCTGATTTTGCCCCAAATTATGGCAAATTTCTGACTTTTTGCCCTGAAATAAGTGAAATTTCTGCAATTTTGCACCAAAATAAGGAGAATTTCTGCCTTTTTGCCAAAATAAGGGGAATTTCAGCATTTTACCTTCAAATAAGGGGAATTTCTGCCTTTTTGCCACAAAATATGGGGAATTTCTGCCTTTTTGCCCCAAAATAACGGTGATTTCAGCCTTTTTACCCCAAAATAAGGGGAATTTCTGCATTTTTGCCCCAAAATATGAAAAATTTTTGCTTTTTTTCTCTGAAATATGTGAAATTTCTGCAATTTTGCCTTAAAATAAAAGAAATTTCTGCAATTTTTCCCCATAATAAAAAAAAATTTGCAATTTTGCCGCAAAATAAAGGGAATTTCTGTTTTTTGTCCCCAAATAAGGGAAATTTCTGCAATTTTGCCCTAAAATAAGGAGAATTTCTTCCTTTTGCCCCAAAATAAGGAGAATTTCTGCCTTTTTACCCCAAAACAAAGAAAATTACTGCATGTTTTACGCCAAAATTAGGTGAATTTCTGCAATTTTGCTCCAAAATACGGGGATTATCTGCCTTTTTCGCAGAAAATAAGGGGAATTTCTGCCATTTTGCCACAAAATAAGTGAAATTTCTGCAGTTTTACCCCAAAATAAGGGGAATTTCTGCCTTTTGCCCCAATATTAGGGGAATTTCTGCAATTTTGCTCCAAAATACAGAGAATTTATGCCTTTTTGCCTGAAAATAAAGGGAATGTATACCTTTTTGCCATAAAAAGGGAAATTTCTTCATTTTTACCCCAAAATAAGGGGATTTTCCGCCTTTTTGACTCAAAATAAGTGCAATTTCTGACTTTTTTCCAAAAATAAATGGAATTTCTGTCTTTTTGCCCCAAAATAAGGGGAATTTCCGACTTTTTGCCCTGAAATAAGTTAAATTTCAAAAATTTTTCCTTAAAATAATTGAAATTTCTGCAATTTTGCCCCACAGTAATGGGAATTTCTGTATTTTTGCCCCAAAATAAGGGAAATTTCTGCCTTTTTACCACAAAATAAGGGGAATTTCTGCATTTTTGCCACAAAATATAAGGAATTTCTGCTTTTTGCCCCAAAATAAGAAAAATTTCTGCCTTTTTTTCCTGAAATAAGTGAAATTTCTGCAATTTTGGCCCAAAAAATTGAAATTTCTGCAATTTTGTCCCAAAATAAAGAAAATTTCTGGAATTTTGCCCCAAAATAAGGGGAATTTCTGACTTTTTGCCCTGAAATAAGGAGAATTTCTGTCTTTTTGCCCCAAAATAATGTGAATTTCTGCATTTTTCCTCAAAATTAGGGGAATATGTGCAATTTTGCTTCAAAATACGGGGAATTTTTGCCTTATTGCACCAAAATAAAAGGAATTTCTGCATTTTTGCACCAATATAAAGGGAATTTCTGAAATTTTGCTCCAAAATACGGGGAATTTTTGCCTTATTGCCTGAAATAAAGTGGAATTTCTGCCTTTTTGCCCTGAAATATTTGAAATTTCCGCAATTTTACCCCAAAATAAGAGGAATTTCTGTTTTTGGCCCCAAAATTAGGAGAATTTCTGCTTTTTGCCCCAAATTAATGCAAATTTCTGACTTTTTGCCCTGAAATAAGTGAAATTTCTGCAATTTTGCCCCAAAATAAGAGGAATTTCTGCTTTTTTGCCAAAATAAGGGGAATTTCAGCATTTCACCTTCAAATAATGGGAATTTCTGACTTTTTGCCACAAAATATGGGGAATTTCTGCCTTATTGCCCCCAAATAAGGAAAATTTTTGCTTTTCTGCCCCAAATAATGGGAATTTCTGCCTTTTTGCCACAAAGTAAAGGGAATTTCTGCCTTTTTGCCCCAAAATAATGGGAATTTCAGCCTTTTTACCCCAAAATAAGGGGAATTTCTGCCTTTTGCCCAAAATATGGGGAATTTCTGCCTTTTTGTTCCAAAATAAGGAAAATTTCTTCAATTTTGTACCAAAATGAAAGAAATTTCTGCTTTCTGCCCCAAAATAAAAGTAATTTCTGAATTTTTGCCCTGAAATAAATGAAATTTCTGCAATTTTGCCCGAAAATAAGGGAAATTTGTGCCTTTTTGCCCCTAAATGAGGGGAATTTCTGCCTTTTAACCCCAAAATATGGGGAATTTCAGCATTTTACCTCAAAATAAGGGGAATTTCAGCCTTTTTGCACCAAAATATGAGGAATTTCTGCCTTTTTGCAACAAAATAAGAAAAATTTCTGCAATTCCTTACCAAAATAAAAGAAATTTCTAAAATTTTGCCCCAAAATAAGGGAAATTTCTGATTTTTTCCTCAAAATAAGGAGAATTTCTGTATTTTTGCCCCCAAAAAAAGGAATTTCTGTGTTTTTGCCCAAAAATTAGGGGAGTTTCTGCAATTTTGCTTCAAAGTACAGAGAATTTCTGCCTCTTTTTTCGAAAATAAGGGGAACTTCTGGCGATTTGCCCCAAATAAAGCGAATTTCTGCATTTTTGCCCCAATATTTAGGGAATTTCTGCAATTTTGCTTTAAAATACGGGGAATTTCTGACTTTTTCCCAAAATTAAGGGGATTTTCTGCCTTTTTGCCCCCAAAGAAGGGAAATTTCTGCAATTTTATCCCAAAATAAAAGGAATTTCTGCCTTTATGCCCTCAAATAATGGGAATTTCTGCTTTTTTGCCCTGAAATATGTGAAATGTCTGCAATTTTACCCCAAAATAAGGTGAATTTGTGCTTTTTGCCCCAAAATAATGGGAATTCTGCATTTTTGCCCCAAAATATGAAAAATTTTTGCTTTTTTTCTCTGAAATATTTGAAATTTCTGCAATTTTGCCTTAAAATAAAAGAAATTTCTGCAATTTTTCCCCATAATAAAAAAATTTTTTGCAATTTTGCCCCAAAATAAAGGGGATTTCTGTTTTTTGTCCCCAAATAAGGGAAATTTCTGCAATTTTGCCCTAAAATAAGGGGAATTTCTTCCTTTTGCCCCAAAATAAGGAGAATTTCTGCCTTTTTGCTCCAAAACAAAGAAAATTACTGCATTTTTTACGCCAAAATTAGGTGAATTTCTGCAATTTTGCTCCAAAATACGGGGATTTTCTGCCTTTTTCGCAGAAAATAAAAGGAATTTCTGCCATTTTGCCGCAAAATAAGTGAAATTTCTGCAGTTTTACCCCAAAATAAGGGGAATTTCTGCTTTTTTGCCCCAATGTTAGGGGAATTTCTGCAATTTTGCTCCAAAATACAGAGAATATCTGCCTTTTTGCCCGAAAATAAAAGGAATGTATACCTTTTTGCCATAAAAAGGGAAATTTCTTCATTTTTACCCTAAAATAAGGGGATTTTCCGCCTTTTTGACTCAAAATAAGTGCAATTTCTGACTTTTTTCCAAAAATAAATGGAATTTCTGTCTTTTTGCCCCAAAATAAGGGGAATTTCCAACTTTTTGCCCTGAAATAAGTTAAATTTCAAAAATTTTTCCTTAAAATAATTGAAATTTCTGCAATTTTGCCCCACAGTAAGGGGAATTTCTGTATTTTTGCCCCAAAATAAGGGAAATTTCTGCCTTTTTACCTCAAAATAAGGGGAATTTGTGCATTTTTGCCACAAAATATAAGGAATTTCTGCTTTTTGCACCAAAATAAGAAAAATTTCTGCCTTTTTTCCCTGAAATAAGTGAAATTTCTGCAATTTTGGCCCAAAAAATTAAAATTTCTGCAATTTTGTCCCAAAATATAGGAAATTTCTGTAATTTTGCCCCAAAATAAGGGGAATTTCTGACTTTTTGCCCTGAAATAAGGAGAATTTCTGTCTTTTTGCCCCAAAATAATGTGAATTTCTGCATTTTTCCTCAAAATTAGGGGAATATGTGCAATTTTGCTTCAAAATACTGGGATTTTTTGCCTTATTGAACCAAAATAAAGGAATTTCTGCATTTTTGCACCAATATAAGGGGAATTTCTGAAATTTTGCTCCAAAATACGGGGAATTTTTGCCTTATTGCCAGAAATAAAGTGGAATTTCTGCCTTTTTGCCCTGAAATATTTCAAATTTCTGCAATTTTACCCCAAAATAAGGGGAATTTCTGTTTTTGGCCCCAAAATTAGGAGAATTTCTGATTTTGCCCCAAATTATGGCAAATTTCTGACTTTTTGCCCTGAAATAAGTGAAATTTCTGCAATTTTGCACCAAAATAAGGAGAATTTCTGCCTTTTTGCCAAAATAAGGGGAATTTCAGCATTTTACCTTCAAATAAGGGGAATTTCTGCCTTTTTGCCACAAAATATGGGGAATTTCTGCCTTTTTGCCCCAAAATAACGGTGATTTCAGCCTTTTTACCCCAAAATAAGGGGAATTTCTGCATTTTTGCCCCAAAATATGAAAAATTTTTGCTTTTTTTCTCTGAAATATGTGAAATTTCTGCAATTTTGCCTTAAAATAAAAGAAATTTCTGCAATTTTTCCCCATAATAAAAAAAAATTTGCAATTTTGCCGCAAAATAAAGGGAATTTCTGTTTTTTGTCCCCAAATAAGGGAAATTTCTGCAATTTTGCCCTAAAATAAGGAGAATTTCTTCCTTTTGCCCCAAAATAAGGAGAATTTCTGCCTTTTTACCCCAAAACAAAGAAAATTACTGCATGTTTTACGCCAAAATTAGGTGAATTTCTGCAATTTTGCTCCAAAATACGGGGATTATCTGCCTTTTTCGCAGAAAATAAGGGGAATTTCTGCCATTTTGCCACAAAATAAGTGAAATTTCTGCAGTTTTACCCCAAAATAAGGGGAATTTCTGCCTTTTGCCCCAATATTAGGGGAATTTCTGCAATTTTGCTCCAAAATACAGAGAATTTATGCCTTTTTGCCTGAAAATAAAGGGAATGTATACCTTTTTGCCATAAAAAGGGAAATTTCTTCATTTTTACCCCAAAATAAGGGGATTTTCCGCCTTTTTGACTCAAAATAAGTGCAATTTCTGACTTTTTTCCAAAAATAAATGGAATTTCTGTCTTTTTGCCCCAAAATAAGGGGAATTTCCGACTTTTTGCCCTGAAATAAGTTAAATTTCAAAAATTTTTCCTTAAAATAATTGAAATTTCTGCAATTTTGCCCCACAGTAATGGGAATTTCTGTATTTTTGCCCCAAAATAAGGGAAATTTCTGCCTTTTTACGACAAAATAAGGGGAATTTCTGCATTTTTGCCACAAAATATAAGGAATTTCTGCTTTTTGCCCCAAAATAAGAAAAATTTCTGCCTTTTTTTCCTGAAATAAGTGAAATTTCTGCAATTTTGGCCCAAAAAATTGAAATTTCTGCAATTTTGTCCCAAAATAAAGAAAATTTCTGGAATTTTGCCCCAAAATAAGGGGAATTTCTGACTTTTTGCCCTGAAATAAGGAGAATTTCTGTCTTTTTGCCCCAAAATAATGTGAATTTCTGCATTTTTCCTCAAAATTAGGGGAATATGTGCAATTTTGCTTCAAAATACGGGGAATTTTTGCCTTATTGCACCAAAATAAAAGGAATTTCTGCATTTTTGCACCAATATAAAGGGAATTTCTGAAATTTTGCTCCAAAATACGGGGAATTTTTGCCTTATTGCCTGAAATAAAGTGGAATTTCTGCCTTTTTGCCCTGAAATATTTGAAATTTCCGCAATTTTACCCCAAAATAAGAGGAATTTCTGTTTTTGGCCCCAAAATTAGGAGAATTTCTGCTTTTTGCCCCAAATTAATGCAAATTTCTGACTTTTTGCCCTGAAATAAGTGAAATTTCTGCAATTTTGCCCCAAAATAAGAGGAATTTCTGCTTTTTTGCCAAAATAAGGGGAATTTCAGCATTTCACCTTCAAATAATGGGAATTTCTGACTTTTTGCCACAAAATATGGGGAATTTCTGCCTTATTGCCCCCAAATAAGGAAAATTTTTGCTTTTCTGCCCCAAATAATGGGAATTTCTGCCTTTTTGCCACAAAGTAAAGGGAATTTCTGCCTTTTTGCCCCAAAATAATGGGAATTTCAGCCTTTTTACCCCAAAATAAGGGGAATTTCTGCCTTTTGCCCAAAATATGGGGAATTTCTGCCTTTTTGTTCCAAAATAAGGAAAATTTCTTCAATTTTGTACCAAAATGAAAGAAATTTCTGCTTTCTGCCCCAAAATAAAAGTAATTTCTGAATTTTTGCCCTGAAATAAATGAAATTTCTGCAATTTTGCCCGAAAATAAGGGAAATTTGTGCCTTTTTGCCCCTAAATGAGGGGAATTTCTGCCTTTTAACCCCAAAATATGGGGAATTTCAGCATTTTACCTCAAAATAAGGGGAATTTCAGCCTTTTTGCACCAAAATATGAGGAATTTCTGCCTTTTTGCAACAAAATAAGAAAAATTTCTGCAATTCCTTACCAAAATAAAAGAAATTTCTAAAATTTTGCCCCAAAATAAGGGAAATTTCTGATTTTTTCCTCAAAATAAGGAGAATTTCTGTATTTTTGCCCCCAAAAAAAGGAATTTCTGTGTTTTTGCCCAAAAATTAGGGGAGTTTCTGCAATTTTGCTTCAAAGTACAGAGAATTTCTGCCTCTTTTTTCGAAAATAAGGGGAACTTCTGGCGATTTGCCCCAAATAAAGCGAATTTCTGCATTTTTGCCCCAATATTTAGGGAATTTCTGCAATTTTGCTTTAAAATACGGGGAATTTCTGACTTTTTCCCAAAATTAAGGGGATTTTCTGCCTTTTTGCCCCCAAAGAAGGGAAATTTCTGCAATTTTATCCCAAAATAAAAGGAATTTCTGCCTTTATGCCCTCAAATAATGGGAATTTCTGCTTTTTTGCCCTGAAATATGTGAAATGTCTGCAATTTTACCCCAAAATAAGGTGAATTTGTGCTTTTTGCCCCAAAATAATGGGAATTCTGCATTTTTGCCCCAAAATATGAAAAATTTTTGCTTTTTTTCTCTGAAATATTTGAAATTTCTGCAATTTTGCCTTAAAATAAAAGAAATTTCTGCAATTTTTCCCCATAATAAAAAAATTTTTTGCAATTTTGCCCCAAAATAAAGGGGATTTCTGTTTTTTGTCCCCAAATAAGGGAAATTTCTGCAATTTTGCCCTAAAATAAGGGGAATTTCTTCCTTTTGCCCCAAAATAAGGAGAATTTCTGCCTTTTTGCTCCAAAACAAAGAAAATTACTGCATTTTTTACGCCAAAATTAGGTGAATTTCTGCAATTTTGCTCCAAAATACGGGGATTTTCTGCCTTTTTCGCAGAAAATAAAAGGAATTTCTGCCATTTTGCCGCAAAATAAGTGAAATTTCTGCAGTTTTACCCCAAAATAAGGGGAATTTCTGCTTTTTTGCCCCAATGTTAGGGGAATTTCTGCAATTTTGCTCCAAAATACAGAGAATATCTGCCTTTTTGCCCGAAAATAAAAGGAATGTATACCTTTTTGCCATAAAAAGGGAAATTTCTTCATTTTTACCCTAAAATAAGGGGATTTTCCGCCTTTTTGACTCAAAATAAGTGCAATTTCTGACTTTTTTCCAAAAATAAATGGAATTTCTGTCTTTTTGCCCCAAAATAAGGGGAATTTCCAACTTTTTGCCCTGAAATAAGTTAAATTTCAAAAATTTTTCCTTAAAATAATTGAAATTTCTGCAATTTTGCCCCAAAGTAAGGGGAATTTCTGTATTTTTGCCCCAAAATAAGGGAAATTTCTGCCTTTTTACCTCAAAATAAGGGGAATTTGTGCATTTTTGCCACAAAATATAAGGAATTTCTGCTTTTTGCACCAAAATAAGAAAAATTTCTGCCTTTTTCCCTGAAATAAGTGAAATTTCTGCAATTTTGGCCCAAAAAATTAAAATTTCTGCAATTTTGTCCCAAAATATAGGAAATTTCTGTAATTTTGCCCCAAAATAAGGGGAATTTCTGACTTTTTGCCCTGAAATAAGGAGAATTTCTGTCTTTTTGCCCCAAAATAATGTGAATTTCTGCATTTTTCCTCAAAATTAGGGGAATATGTGCAATTTTGCTTCAAAATACGGGGAATTTTTGCCTTATTGCACCAAAATAAAAGGAATTTCTGCATTTTTGCACCAATATAAAGGGAATTTCTGAAATTTTGCTCCAAAATACGGGGAATTTTTGCCTTATTGCCTGAAATAAAGTGGAATTTCTGCCTTTTTGCCCTGAAATATTTGAAATTTCCGCAATTTTACCCCAAAATAAGAGGAATTTCTGTTTTTGGCCCCAAAATTAGGAGAATTTCTGCTTTTTGCCCCAAATTAATGCAAATTTCTGACTTTTTGCCCTGAAATAAGTGAAATTTCTGCAATTTTGCCCCAAAATAAGAGGAATTTCTGCTTTTTTGCCAAAATAAGGGGAATTTCAGCATTTCACCTTCAAATAATGGGAATTTCTGACTTTTTGCCACAAAATATGGGGAATTTCTGCCTTATTGCCCCCAAATAAGGAAAATTTTTGCTTTTCTGCCCCAAATAATGGGAATTTCTGCCTTTTTGCCACAAAGTAAAGGGAATTTCTGCCTTTTTGCCCCAAAATAATGGGAATTTCAGCCTTTTTACCCCAAAATAAGGGGAATTTCTGCCTTTTGCCCAAAATATGGGGAATATCTGCCTTTTTGTTCCAAAATAAGGAAAATTTCTTCAATTTTGTACCAAAATGAAAGAAATTTCTGCTTTCTGCCCCAAAATAAAAGTAATTTCTGAATTTTTGCCCTGAAATAAATGAAATTTCTGCAATTTTGCCCGAAAATAAGGGAAATTTGTGCCTTTTTGCCCCTAAATGAGGGGAATTTCTGCCTTTTAACCCCAAAATATGGGGAATTTCAGCATTTTACCTCAAAATAAGGGGAATTTCAGCCTTTTTGCACCAAAATATGAGGAATTTCTGCCTTTTTGCAACAAAATAAGAAAAATTTCTGCAATTCCTTACCAAAATAAAAGAAATTTCTAAAATTTTGCCCCAAAATAAGGGAAATTTCTGATTTTTTCCTCAAAATAAGGAGAATTTCTGTATTTTTGCCCCCAAAAAAAGGAATTTCTGTGTTTTTGCCCAAAAATTAGGGGAGTTTCTGCAATTTTGCTTCAAAGTACAGAGAATTTCTGCCTCTTTTTTCGAAAATAAGGGGAACTTCTGGCGATTTGCCCCAAATAAAGCGAATTTCTGCATTTTTGCCCCAATATTTAGGGAATTTCTGCAATTTTGCTTTAAAATACGGGGAATTTCTGACTTTTTCCCAAAATTAAGGGGATTTTCTGCCTTTTTGCCCCCAAAGAAGGGAAATTTCTGCAATTTTATCCCAAAATAAAAGGAATTTCTGCCTTTATGCCCTCAAATAATGGGAATTTCTGCTTTTTTGCCCTGAAATATGTGAAATGTCTGCAATTTTACCCCAAAATAAGGTGAATTTGTGCTTTTTGCCCCAAAATAATGGGAATTCTGCATTTTTGCCCCAAAATATGAAAAATTTTTGCTTTTTTTCTCTGAAATATTTGAAATTTCTGCAATTTTGCCTTAAAATAAAAGAAATTTCTGCAATTTTTCCCCATAATAAAAAAATTTTTTGCAATTTTGCCCCAAAATAAAGGGGATTTCTGTTTTTTGTCCCCAAATAAGGGAAATTTCTGCAATTTTGCCCTAAAATAAGGGGAATTTCTTCCTTTTGCCCCAAAATAAGGAGAATTTCTGCCTTTTTGCTCCAAAACAAAGAAAATTACTGCATTTTTTACGCCAAAATTAGGTGAATTTCTGCAATTTTGCTCCAAAATACGGGGATTTTCTGCCTTTTTCGCAGAAAATAAAAGGAATTTCTGCCATTTTGCCGCAAAATAAGTGAAATTTCTGCAGTTTTACCCCAAAATAAGGGGAATTTCTGCTTTTTTGCCCCAATGTTAGGGGAATTTCTGCAATTTTGCTCCAAAATACAGAGAATATCTGCCTTTTTGCCCGAAAATAAAAGGAATGTATACCTTTTTGCCATAAAAAGGGAAATTTCTTCATTTTTACCCTAAAATAAGGGGATTTTCCGCCTTTTTGACTCAAAATAAGTGCAATTTCTGACTTTTTTCCAAAAATAAATGGAATTTCTGTCTTTTTGCCCCAAAATAAGGGGAATTTCCAACTTTTTGCCCTGAAATAAGTTAAATTTCAAAAATTTTTCCTTAAAATAATTGAAATTTCTGCAATTTTGCCCCACAGTAAGGGGAATTTCTGTATTTTTGCCCCAAAATAAGGGAAATTTCTGCCTTTTTACCTCAAAATAAGGGGAATTTGTGCATTTTTGCCACAAAATATAAGGAATTTCTGCTTTTTGCACCAAAATAAGAAAAATTTCTGCCTTTTTTCCCTGAAATAAGTGAAATTTCTGCAATTTTGGCCCAAAAAATTAAAATTTCTGCAATTTTGTCCCAAAATATAGGAAATTTCTGTAATTTTGCCCCAAAATAAGGGGAATTTCTGACTTTTTGCCCTGAAATAAGGAGAATTTCTGTCTTTTTGCCCCAAAATAATGTGAATTTCTGCATTTTTCCTCAAAATTAGGGGAATATGTGCAATTTTGCTTCAAAATACTGGGATTTTTTGCCTTATTGAACCAAAATAAAGGAATTTCTGCATTTTTGCACCAATATAAGGGGAATTTCTGAAATTTTGCTCCAAAATACGGGGAATTTTTGCCTTATTGCCAGAAATAAAGTGGAATTTCTGCCTTTTTGCCCTGAAATATTTCAAATTTCTGCAATTTTACCCCAAAATAAGGGGAATTTCTGTTTTTGGCCCCAAAATTAGGAGAATTTCTGATTTTGCCCCAAATTATGGCAAATTTCTGACTTTTTGCCCTGAAATAAGTGAAATTTCTGCAATTTTGCACCAAAATAAGGAGAATTTCTGCCTTTTTGCCAAAATAAGGGGAATTTCAGCATTTTACCTTCAAATAAGGGGAATTTCTGCCTTTTTGCCACAAAATATGGGGAATTTCTGCCTTTTTGCCCCAAAATAACGGTGATTTCAGCCTTTTTACCCCAAAATAAGGGGAATTTCTGCATTTTTGCCCCAAAATATGAAAAATTTTTGCTTTTTTTCTCTGAAATATGTGAAATTTCTGCAATTTTGCCTTAAAATAAAAGAAATTTCTGCAATTTTTCCCCATAATAAAAAAAAATTTGCAATTTTGCCGCAAAATAAAGGGAATTTCTGTTTTTTGTCCCCAAATAAGGGAAATTTCTGCAATTTTGCCCTAAAATAAGGAGAATTTCTTCCTTTTGCCCCAAAATAAGGAGAATTTCTGCCTTTTTACCCCAAAACAAAGAAAATTACTGCATGTTTTACGCCAAAATTAGGTGAATTTCTGCAATTTTGCTCCAAAATACGGGGATTATCTGCCTTTTTCGCAGAAAATAAGGGGAATTTCTGCCATTTTGCCACAAAATAAGTGAAATTTCTGCAGTTTTACCCCAAAATAAGGGGAATTTCTGCCTTTTGCCCCAATATTAGGGGAATTTCTGCAATTTTGCTCCAAAATACAGAGAATTTATGCCTTTTTGCCTGAAAATAAAGGGAATGTATACCTTTTTGCCATAAAAAGGGAAATTTCTTCATTTTTACCCCAAAATAAGGGGATTTTCCGCCTTTTTGACTCAAAATAAGTGCAATTTCTGACTTTTTTCCAAAAATAAATGGAATTTCTGTCTTTTTGCCCCAAAATAAGGGGAATTTCCGACTTTTTGCCCTGAAATAAGTTAAATTTCAAAAATTTTTCCTTAAAATAATTGAAATTTCTGCAATTTTGCCCCACAGTAATGGGAATTTCTGTATTTTTGCCCCAAAATAAGGGAAATTTCTGCCTTTTTACCACAAAATAAGGGGAATTTCTGCATTTTTGCCACAAAATATAAGGAATTTCTGCTTTTTGCCCCAAAATAAGAAAAATTTCTGCCTTTTTTTCCTGAAATAAGTGAAATTTCTGCAATTTTGGCCCAAAAAATTGAAATTTCTGCAATTTTGTCCCAAAATAAAGAAAATTTCTGGAATTTTGCCCCAAAATAAGGGGAATTTCTGACTTTTTGCCCTGAAATAAGGAGAATTTCTGTCTTTTTGCCCCAAAATAATGTGAATTTCTGCATTTTTCCTCAAAATTAGGGGAATATGTGCAATTTTGCTTCAAAATACGGGGAATTTTTGCCTTATTGCACCAAAATAAAAGGAATTTCTGCATTTTTGCACCAATATAAAGGGAATTTCTGAAATTTTGCTCCAAAATACGGGGAATTTTTGCCTTATTGCCTGAAATAAAGTGGAATTTCTGCCTTTTTGCCCTGAAATATTTGAAATTTCCGCAATTTTACCCCAAAATAAGAGGAATTTCTGTTTTTGGCCCCAAAATTAGGAGAATTTCTGCTTTTTGCCCCAAATTAATGCAAATTTCTGACTTTTTGCCCTGAAATAAGTGAAATTTCTGCAATTTTGCCCCAAAATAAGAGGAATTTCTGCTTTTTTGCCAAAATAAGGGGAATTTCAGCATTTCACCTTCAAATAATGGGAATTTCTGACTTTTTGCCACAAAATATGGGGAATTTCTGCCTTATTGCCCCCAAATAAGGAAAATTTTTGCTTTTCTGCCCCAAATAATGGGAATTTCTGCCTTTTTGCCACAAAGTAAAGGGAATTTCTGCCTTTTTGCCCCAAAATAATGGGAATTTCAGCCTTTTTACCCCAAAATAAGGGGAATTTCTGCCTTTTGCCCAAAATATGGGGAATTTCTGCCTTTTTGTTCCAAAATAAGGAAAATTTCTTCAATTTTGTACCAAAATGAAAGAAATTTCTGCTTTCTGCCCCAAAATAAAAGTAATTTCTGAATTTTTGCCCTGAAATAAATGAAATTTCTGCAATTTTGCCCGAAAATAAGGGAAATTTGTGCCTTTTTGCCCCTAAATGAGGGGAATTTCTGCCTTTTAACCCCAAAATATGGGGAATTTCAGCATTTTACCTCAAAATAAGGGGAATTTCAGCCTTTTTGCACCAAAATATGAGGAATTTCTGCCTTTTTGCAACAAAATAAGAAAAATTTCTGCAATTCCTTACCAAAATAAAAGAAATTTCTAAAATTTTGCCCCAAAATAAGGGAAATTTCTGATTTTTTCCTCAAAATAAGGAGAATTTCTGTATTTTTGCCCCCAAAAAAAGGAATTTCTGTGTTTTTGCCCAAAAATTAGGGGAGTTTCTGCAATTTTGCTTCAAAGTACAGAGAATTTCTGCCTCTTTTTTCGAAAATAAGGGGAACTTCTGGCGATTTGCCCCAAATAAAGCGAATTTCTGCATTTTTGCCCCAATATTTAGGGAATTTCTGCAATTTTGCTTTAAAATACGGGGAATTTCTGACTTTTTCCCAAAATTAAGGGGATTTTCTGCCTTTTTGCCCCCAAAGAAGGGAAATTTCTGCAATTTTATCCCAAAATAAAAGGAATTTCTGCCTTTATGCCCTCAAATAATGGGAATTTCTGCTTTTTTGCCCTGAAATATGTGAAATGTCTGCAATTTTACCCCAAAATAAGGTGAATTTGTGCTTTTTGCCCCAAAATAATGGGAATTCTGCATTTTTGCCCCAAAATATGAAAAATTTTTGCTTTTTTTCTCTGAAATATTTGAAATTTCTGCAATTTTGCCTTAAAATAAAAGAAATTTCTGCAATTTTTCCCCATAATAAAAAAATTTTTTGCAATTTTGCCCCAAAATAAAGGGGATTTCTGTTTTTTGTCCCCAAATAAGGGAAATTTCTGCAATTTTGCCCTAAAATAAGGGGAATTTCTTCCTTTTGCCCCAAAATAAGGAGAATTTCTGCCTTTTTGCTCCAAAACAAAGAAAATTACTGCATTTTTTACGCCAAAATTAGGTGAATTTCTGCAATTTTGCTCCAAAATACGGGGATTTTCTGCCTTTTTCGCAGAAAATAAAAGGAATTTCTGCCATTTTGCCGCAAAATAAGTGAAATTTCTGCAGTTTTACCCCAAAATAAGGGGAATTTCTGCTTTTTTGCCCCAATGTTAGGGGAATTTCTGCAATTTTGCTCCAAAATACAGAGAATATCTGCCTTTTTGCCCGAAAATAAAAGGAATGTATACCTTTTTGCCATAAAAAGGGAAATTTCTTCATTTTTACCCTAAAATAAGGGGATTTTCCGCCTTTTTGACTCAAAATAAGTGCAATTTCTGACTTTTTTCCAAAAATAAATGGAATTTCTGTCTTTTTGCCCCAAAATAAGGGGAATTTCCAACTTTTTGCCCTGAAATAAGTTAAATTTCAAAAATTTTTCCTTAAAATAATTGAAATTTCTGCAATTTTGCCCCAAAGTAAGGGGAATTTCTGTATTTTTGCCCCAAAATAAGGGAAATTTCTGCCTTTTTACCTCAAAATAAGGGGAATTTGTGCATTTTTGCCACAAAATATAAGGAATTTCTGCTTTTTGCACCAAAATAAGAAAAATTTCTGCCTTTTTCCCTGAAATAAGTGAAATTTCTGCAATTTTGGCCCAAAAAATTAAAATTTCTGCAATTTTGTCCCAAAATATAGGAAATTTCTGTAATTTTGCCCCAAAATAAGGGGAATTTCTGACTTTTTGCCCTGAAATAAGGAGAATTTCTGTCTTTTTGCCCCAAAATAATGTGAATTTCTGCATTTTTCCTCAAAATTAGGGGAATATGTGCAATTTTGCTTCAAAATACTGGGATTTTTTGCCTTATTGAACCAAAATAAAGGAATTTCTGCATTTTTGCACCAATATAAGGGGAATTTCTGAAATTTTGCTCCAAAATACGGGGAATTTTTGCCTTATTGCCAGAAATAAAGTGGAATTTCTGCCTTTTTGCCCTGAAATATTTCAAATTTCTGCAATTTTACCCCAAAATAAGGGGAATTTCTGTTTTTGGCCCCAAAATTAGGAGAATTTCTGATTTTGCCCCAAATTATGGCAAATTTCTGACTTTTTGCCCTGAAATAAGTGAAATTTCTGCAATTTTGCACCAAAATAAGGAGAATTTCTGCCTTTTTGCCAAAATAAGGGGAATTTCAGCATTTTACCTTCAAATAAGGGGAATTTCTGCCTTTTTGCCACAAAATATGGGGAATTTCTGCCTTTTTGCCCCAAAATAACGGTGATTTCAGCCTTTTTACCCCAAAATAAGGGGAATTTCTGCATTTTTGCCCCAAAATATGAAAAATTTTTGCTTTTTTTCTCTGAAATATGTGAAATTTCTGCAATTTTGCCTTAAAATAAAAGAAATTTCTGCAATTTTTCCCCATAATAAAAAAAAATTTGCAATTTTGCCGCAAAATAAAGGGAATTTCTGTTTTTTGTCCCCAAATAAGGGAAATTTCTGCAATTTTGCCCTAAAATAAGGAGAATTTCTTCCTTTTGCCCCAAAATAAGGAGAATTTCTGCCTTTTTACCCCAAAACAAAGAAAATTACTGCATGTTTTACGCCAAAATTAGGTGAATTTCTGCAATTTTGCTCCAAAATACGGGGATTATCTGCCTTTTTCGCAGAAAATAAGGGGAATTTCTGCCATTTTGCCACAAAATAAGTGAAATTTCTGCAGTTTTACCCCAAAATAAGGGGAATTTCTGCCTTTTGCCCCAATATTAGGGGAATTTCTGCAATTTTGCTCCAAAATACAGAGAATTTATGCCTTTTTGCCTGAAAATAAAGGGAATGTATACCTTTTTGCCATAAAAAGGGAAATTTCTTCATTTTTACCCCAAAATAAGGGGATTTTCCGCCTTTTTGACTCAAAATAAGTGCAATTTCTGACTTTTTTCCAAAAATAAATGGAATTTCTGTCTTTTTGCCCCAAAATAAGGGGAATTTCCGACTTTTTGCCCTGAAATAAGTTAAATTTCAAAAATTTTTCCTTAAAATAATTGAAATTTCTGCAATTTTGCCCCACAGTAATGGGAATTTCTGTATTTTTGCCCCAAAATAAGGGAAATTTCTGCCTTTTTACCACAAAATAAGGGGAATTTCTGCATTTTTGCCACAAAATATAAGGAATTTCTGCTTTTTGCCCCAAAATAAGAAAAATTTCTGCCTTTTTTTCCTGAAATAAGTGAAATTTCTGCAATTTTGGCCCAAAAAATTGAAATTTCTGCAATTTTGTCCCAAAATAAAGAAAATTTCTGGAATTTTGCCCCAAAATAAGGGGAATTTCTGACTTTTTGCCCTGAAATAAGGAGAATTTCTGTCTTTTTGCCCCAAAATAATGTGAATTTCTGCATTTTTCCTCAAAATTAGGGGAATATGTGCAATTTTGCTTCAAAATACGGGGAATTTTTGCCTTATTGCACCAAAATAAAAGGAATTTCTGCATTTTTGCACCAATATAAAGGGAATTTCTGAAATTTTGCTCCAAAATACGGGGAATTTTTGCCTTATTGCCTGAAATAAAGTGGAATTTCTGCCTTTTTGCCCTGAAATATTTGAAATTTCCGCAATTTTACCCCAAAATAAGAGGAATTTCTGTTTTTGGCCCCAAAATTAGGAGAATTTCTGCTTTTTGCCCCAAATTAATGCAAATTTCTGACTTTTTGCCCTGAAATAAGTGAAATTTCTGCAATTTTGCCCCAAAATAAGAGGAATTTCTGCTTTTTTGCCAAAATAAGGGGAATTTCAGCATTTCACCTTCAAATAATGGGAATTTCTGACTTTTTGCCACAAAATATGGGGAATTTCTGCCTTATTGCCCCCAAATAAGGAAAATTTTTGCTTTTCTGCCCCAAATAATGGGAATTTCTGCCTTTTTGCCACAAAGTAAAGGGAATTTCTGCCTTTTTGCCCCAAAATAATGGGAATTTCAGCCTTTTTACCCCAAAATAAGGGGAATTTCTGCCTTTTGCCCAAAATATGGGGAATTTCTGCCTTTTTGTTCCAAAATAAGGAAAATTTCTTCAATTTTGTACCAAAATGAAAGAAATTTCTGCTTTCTGCCCCAAAATAAAAGTAATTTCTGAATTTTTGCCCTGAAATAAATGAAATTTCTGCAATTTTGCCCGAAAATAAGGGAAATTTGTGCCTTTTTGCCCCTAAATGAGGGGAATTTCTGCCTTTTAACCCCAAAATATGGGGAATTTCAGCATTTTACCTCAAAATAAGGGGAATTTCAGCCTTTTTGCACCAAAATATGAGGAATTTCTGCCTTTTTGCAACAAAATAAGAAAAATTTCTGCAATTCCTTACCAAAATAAAAGAAATTTCTAAAATTTTGCCCCAAAATAAGGGAAATTTCTGATTTTTTCCTCAAAATAAGGAGAATTTCTGTATTTTTGCCCCCAAAAAAAGGAATTTCTGTGTTTTTGCCCAAAAATTAGGGGAGTTTCTGCAATTTTGCTTCAAAGTACAGAGAATTTCTGCCTCTTTTTTCGAAAATAAGGGGAACTTCTGGCGATTTGCCCCAAATAAAGCGAATTTCTGCATTTTTGCCCCAATATTTAGGGAATTTCTGCAATTTTGCTTTAAAATACGGGGAATTTCTGACTTTTTCCCAAAATTAAGGGGATTTTCTGCCTTTTTGCCCCCAAAGAAGGGAAATTTCTGCAATTTTATCCCAAAATAAAAGGAATTTCTGCCTTTATGCCCTCAAATAATGGGAATTTCTGCTTTTTTGCCCTGAAATATGTGAAATGTCTGCAATTTTACCCCAAAATAAGGTGAATTTGTGCTTTTTGCCCCAAAATAATGGGAATTCTGCATTTTTGCCCCAAAATATGAAAAATTTTTGCTTTTTTTCTCTGAAATATTTGAAATTTCTGCAATTTTGCCTTAAAATAAAAGAAATTTCTGCAATTTTTCCCCATAATAAAAAAATTTTTTGCAATTTTGCCCCAAAATAAAGGGGATTTCTGTTTTTTGTCCCCAAATAAGGGAAATTTCTGCAATTTTGCCCTAAAATAAGGGGAATTTCTTCCTTTTGCCCCAAAATAAGGAGAATTTCTGCCTTTTTGCTCCAAAACAAAGAAAATTACTGCATTTTTTACGCCAAAATTAGGTGAATTTCTGCAATTTTGCTCCAAAATACGGGGATTTTCTGCCTTTTTCGCAGAAAATAAAAGGAATTTCTGCCATTTTGCCGCAAAATAAGTGAAATTTCTGCAGTTTTACCCCAAAATAAGGGGAATTTCTGCTTTTTTGCCCCAATGTTAGGGGAATTTCTGCAATTTTGCTCCAAAATACAGAGAATATCTGCCTTTTTGCCCGAAAATAAAAGGAATGTATACCTTTTTGCCATAAAAAGGGAAATTTCTTCATTTTTACCCTAAAATAAGGGGATTTTCCGCCTTTTTGACTCAAAATAAGTGCAATTTCTGACTTTTTTCCAAAAATAAATGGAATTTCTGTCTTTTTGCCCCAAAATAAGGGGAATTTCCAACTTTTTGCCCTGAAATAAGTTAAATTTCAAAAATTTTTCCTTAAAATAATTGAAATTTCTGCAATTTTGCCCCAAAGTAAGGGGAATTTCTGTATTTTTGCCCCAAAATAAGGGAAATTTCTGCCTTTTTACCTCAAAATAAGGGGAATTTGTGCATTTTTGCCACAAAATATAAGGAATTTCTGCTTTTTGCACCAAAATAAGAAAAATTTCTGCCTTTTTCCCTGAAATAAGTGAAATTTCTGCAATTTTGGCCCAAAAAATTAAAATTTCTGCAATTTTGTCCCAAAATATAGGAAATTTCTGTAATTTTGCCCCAAAATAAGGGGAATTTCTGACTTTTTGCCCTGAAATAAGGAGAATTTCTGTCTTTTTGCCCCAAAATAATGTGAATTTCTGCATTTTTCCTCAAAATTAGGGGAATATGTGCAATTTTGCTTCAAAATACTGGGATTTTTTGCCTTATTGAACCAAAATAAAGGAATTTCTGCATTTTTGCACCAATATAAGGGGAATTTCTGAAATTTTGCTCCAAAATACGGGGAATTTTTGCCTTATTGCCAGAAATAAAGTGGAATTTCTGCCTTTTTGCCCTGAAATATTTCAAATTTCTGCAATTTTACCCCAAAATAAGGGGAATTTCTGTTTTTGGCCCCAAAATTAGGAGAATTTCTGATTTTGCCCCAAATTATGGCAAATTTCTGACTTTTTGCCCTGAAATAAGTGAAATTTCTGCAATTTTGCACCAAAATAAGGAGAATTTCTGCCTTTTTGCCAAAATAAGGGGAATTTCAGCATTTTACCTTCAAATAAGGGGAATTTCTGCCTTTTTGCCACAAAATATGGGGAATTTCTGCCTTTTTGCCCCAAAATAACGGTGATTTCAGCCTTTTTACCCCAAAATAAGGGGAATTTCTGCATTTTTGCCCCAAAATATGAAAAATTTTTGCTTTTTTTCTCTGAAATATGTGAAATTTCTGCAATTTTGCCTTAAAATAAAAGAAATTTCTGCAATTTTTCCCCATAATAAAAAAAATATTTGCAATTTTGCCGCAAAATAAAGGGAATTTCTGTTTTTTGTCCCCAAATAAGGGAAATTTCTGCAATTTTGCCCTAAAATAAGGAGAATTTCTTCCTTTTGCCCCAAAATAAGGAGAATTTCTGCCTTTTTACCCCAAAACAAAGAAAATTACTGCATGTTTTACGCCAAAATTAGGTGAATTTCTGCAATTTTGCTCCAAAATACGGGGATTATCTGCCTTTTTCGCAGAAAATAAGGGGAATTTCTGCCATTTTGCCACAAAATAAGTGAAATTTCTGCAGTTTTACCCCAAAATAAGGGGAATTTCTGCCTTTTGCCCCAATATTAGGGGAATTTCTGCAATTTTGCTCCAAAATACAGAGAATTTATGCCTTTTTGCCTGAAAATAAAGGGAATGTATACCTTTTTGCCATAAAAAGGGAAATTTCTTCATTTTTACCCCAAAATAAGGGGATTTTCCGCCTTTTTGACTCAAAATAAGTGCAATTTCTGACTTTTTTCCAAAAATAAATGGAATTTCTGTCTTTTTGCCCCAAAATAAGGGGAATTTCCGACTGTTTGCCCTGAAATAAGTTAAATTTCAAAAATTTTTCCTTAAAATAATTGAAATTTCTGCAATTTTGCCCCACAGTAATGGGAATTTCTGTATTTTTGCCCCAAAATAAGGGAAATTTCTGCCTTTTTACCTCAAAATAAGGGGAATTTCTGCATTTTTGCCACAAAATAAGGGGAATTTCTGCTTTTTGCCCCAAAATAAGAAAAATTTCTGCCTTTTTTTCCTGAAATGAGTGAAATTTCTGCAATTTTGGCCCAAAAAATTGAAATTTCTGCAATTTTGTCCCAAAATAAAGAAAATTTCTGGAATTTTGCCCCAAAATAAGGGGAATTTCTGACTTTTTGCCCTGAAATAAAGAGAATTTCTGTCTTTTTGCCCCAAAATAATGTGAATTTCTGCATTTTCCCTCAAAATTAGGGGAATATGTGCAATTTTGCTTCAAAATACGGGGAATTTTTGCCTTATTGAACCAAAATAAAGGATTTTCTGCATTTTTGCACCAATATAAGGGGAATTTCTGAAATTTTGCTCCAAAATACGGGGAATTTTTGCCTTATTGCCAGAAATAAAGTGGAATTTCTGCCTTTTTGCCCTGAAATATTTGAAATTTCCGCAATTTTACCCCAGAATAAGGGGAATTTCTGTTTTTGGCCCCAAAATTAGGAGAATTTCTGCTTTTTGCCCCAAATTAAGGCAAATTTTTGACTTTTTGCCCTGAAATAAGTGAAAATTCTGCAATTTTGCTCAAAAATAAGGAGAATTTCTGCCTTTTTGCCAAAATAAGGGGAATTTCAACATTTTACCTTCAAATAAGGGGAATTTCCGCATTTTTGCCACAAAATATGAGGAATTTCTGCCTTTTTGCCCCAAAATAATGGGAATTTCAGCCTTTTTACCCCAAACTAAGGGGAATTTCTGCCTTTTGCCCAAAATATGGGGAATTTGTGACATTTTGTTCCAAAATAAGGAAAATTTCTTCAATTTTGTACCAAAATAAAAGAAATTTCTGCTTTCTGCCCCAAAATAAAAGTAATTTTTGACATTTTGCCCTGAAATAAATGAAATTTCAGAAATTTTGCCCGAAAATAAGAGAAATTTGTGCCTTTTTGCCCCAAAAAGAGGGGAATTTCTGCCTTTTAACCCCAAAATATGAGGAATTTCAGCATTTTACCTCAAAATAATAGGAATTTCAGCCTTTTTGCACCACAATATGGGGAATTTCTGCATTTTGCCACAAAATAAGAAAAATTTCTACAATTCTGTACCAAAATAAAAGAAATTTCTAAAATTTTGCCCCCAAATAAAGGAAACTTCTGATTTTTGCCCCTAAATAAGGAGAATTTCTGTATTTTTGCCCCCCAAAAAAGGGAATTTCTGCCTTTTTGACCCAATATTAGGGGAGTTTCTGTAATTTTGCTCCAAAATACGGGGATTTTCTGCCTTTTTCGCAGAAAATAAGGGGAATTTCTGCCATTATGCCGCAAAATAAGTGAAATTTCTGCAGTTTTACCCCAAAATGAGGGGAATTTCTACCTTTTTGCCCCAATATTAGGGGAATTTCTGCAATTTTGCTCCAAAATACAGAGAATTTCTGCCTTTTTGCCCAAAAATAAAGGGAATGTATAACTTTTTGCCATAAAAAGGGAAATTTTTTCATTTTTACACCCAAAATAAGGGGATTTTCCGCCTTTTTGACTCAAAATAAGTGCAATTTCTGACTTTTTTCCAAAAATAAATGGAATTTCGGTATTTTTGCCCCAAAATAAGGGGAATTTCTGACTTTTTGCCCTGAAATAAGTTAAATTTCAAAAATTTTTCCTTAAAATAATTGAAATTTCTGCAATTTTTCCCCAAAGTAATGGGAATTTCTGTATTTTTGCCCCAAAATAAGAGAAATTTCTGCCTTTTTACCTCAAAATAAGGGGAATTTCTGCATTTTTGCCAAAAAATATAAGGAATTTCTGCTTTTTGCCTCAAAATAAGAAAAATTTCTGCCTTTTTTCCCTGAAATAAGTGAAATTTCTGCAATTTTGGCCCAAAAAATTAAAATTTCTGCAATTTTGTCCCAAAATAAAGGAAATTTCTGTAATTTTGCCCCAAATTAAGGGGAATTTCTGACTTTTTGCCCAGAAATAAGGAGAATTTCTGTCTTTTTGCCCCAAAATAATGTGAATTTCTGCATTTTCCCTCAAAATTAGGGGAATATGTGCAATTTTGCTTCAAAATACGGGGAATTTTTGCCTTATTGAACCAAAATAAAGAAATTTCTGCATTTTTGCACCAATATAAGGGGAATTTCTGAAATTTTGCTCCAAAATACGGGGAATTTTTGCCTTATTGCCAGAAATAAAGTGGAATTTCTGCCTTTTTGCCCTTAAATATTTGAAATTTCTGCAATTTTACCCCAAAATAAGGGGAATTTCTGTTTTTGGCCCCAAAATTAGGAGAATTTCTGATTTTGCCCCAAATTAAGGCAAATTTCTGACTTTTTGCCCTGAAATAAGTGAAATTTCTGCAATTTTGCACCAAAATAAGGAGAATTTCTGCCTTTTTGCCAAAATAAGGGGAATTTCAGCATTTTACCTTCAAATAAGGGGAATTTCTGACTTTTTGCCACAAAATATGGGGAATTTCTGCCTTTTTGCCCCAAAATAACGGGAATTTCAGCCTTTTTACCCCAAAATAAGGGGAATTTCTGCATTTTTGCCCCAAAATATGAAAAATTTTTGCTTTTTTTCTCAGAAATATGTGAAATTTCTGCAATTTTGCCTTAAAATAAAAGAAATTTCTGCAATTTTTCCCCATAATAAAAAAATTTTTTGCAATTTTGCCGCAAAATAAAGGGAATTTCTGTTTTTTGTCCCCAAATAAGGGAAATTTCTGCAATTTTGCCCTAAAATAAGGAGAATTTCTTCCTTTTGACCCAAAATAAGGAGAATTTCTGCCTTTTTGCCCCAAAACAAGAAAATTACTGCATGTTTTACGCCAAAATTATGTGAATTTCTGCAATTTTGCTCCAAAATACGGGGATTTTCTGCCTTTTTCGAAGAAAATAAGGGGAATTTCTGCCATTTTGCAACAAAATAAGTGAAATTTCTGCAGTTTTACCCCAAAATAAGGGTAATTTCTGCCTTTTGCCCCAATATTAGGGGAATTTCTGCAATTTTGCTCCAAAATACAGAGAATTTATGCCTTTTTGCCTGAAAATAAAGGGAATATATACCTTTTTTGCCATAAAAAGGGAAATTTCATCATTTTTACCCCAAAATAAGGGGATTTTCCGCCTTTTTGACTCAAAATAAGTGCAATTTCTGACTTTTTTCCAAAAATAAATGGAATTTCTGTATTTTTGCCCCAAAATAAGGGGAATTTCCGACTTTTTGCCCTGAAATAAGTTAAATTTCAAAAATTTTTCCCCAAAATAATTGAAATTTCTGCAATTTTGCCCCAAAATAAGGAAAATTTCTGTATTTTTGCCCCAAAATAAGGGAAATTTTTGCCTTTTTACCACAAAATAAGGGGAATTTCTGCATTTTTGCCACAAAATATAAGGAATTTCTGCTTTTTGCCCCAAAATAAGAAAAATTTCTGCCTTTTTTTCCTGAAATAAGTGAAATTTCTGCAATTTTGGCCCAAAAAATTGAAATTTCTGCAATTTTGTCCCAAAATAAAGAAAATTTCTGGAATTTTGCCCCAAAATAAGGGGAATTTCTGACTTTTTGCCCTGAAATAAAGAGAATTTCTGTCTTTTTGCCCCAAAATAATGTGAATTTCTGCATTTTCCCTCAAAATTAGGGGAATATGTGCAATTTTGCTTCAAAATACGGGGAATTTTTGCCTTATTGCCAGAAATAAAGTGGAATTTCTGCCTTTTTGCCCTGAAATATTTGAAATTTCCGCAATTTTACCCCAGAATAAGGGGAATTTCTGTTTTTGGCCCCAAAATTAGGAGAATTTCTGCTTTTTGCCCCAAATTAAGGCAAATTTTTGACTTTTTGCCCTGAAATAAGTAAAAATTCTGCAATTTTGCTCCAAAATAAGGAGAATTTCTGCCTTTTTGCCAAAATAAGGGGAATTTCAGCATTTTACCTTCAAATAAGGGGAATTTCCGCATTTTTGCCACAAAATATGAGGAATTTCTGCCTTTTTGCCCCAAAATAACGGGAATTTCAGCCTTTTTACCCCAAAATAAGGGGAATTTCTGCCTTTTGCCCAAAATATGGGGAATTTCTGACATTTTGTTCCAAAATAAGGAAAATTTCTTCAATTTTGTACCAAAATAAAAGAAATTTCTGCTTTCTGCCCCAAAATAAAAGTAATTTCTGACTTTTTGCCCTGAAATAAATGAAATTTCTGAAATTTTGCCCGAAAATAAGAGAAATTTGTGCCTTTTTGCCCCAAAAAGAGGGGAATTTCTGCCTTTTAACCCCAATATATGAGGAATTTCAGCATTTTACCTCAAAATAATAGGAATTTCAGCCTTTTTGCACCAAAATATGGGGAATTTCTGCCTTTTTGCCACAAAATAAGAAAAATTTCTGCAATTCTGTACCAAAATAAAAGAAATTTCTAAAATTTTGCCCCCAAATAAAGGAAACTTCTGATTTTTGCCCCTAAATAAGGAGAATTTCTGTATTTTTACCCCCAAAAAAGGGAATTTCTGACTTTTTGACCCAAAATTAGGGGAGTTTCTGCAATTTTGCTCTAAAATATGGGGATTTTCTGCCTTTTTTGCAGAAAATAAGGGGAATTTCTGCCATTTTGCCGCAAAATAAGTGAAATTTCTGCAGTTTTACCCCAAAATAAGGGGAATATCTGCCTTTTTGCCCCAATATTAGGGGAATTTCTGCAATTTTGCTCCAAAATACAGAGAATTTCTGCCTTTTTGCCCGAAAATAAAGGGAATGTATACCTTTTTGCCATAAAAAGGGAAATTTTTTCATTTTTACCCCAAAATAAGGGGATTTTCCGCCTTTTTGACTCAAAATAAGTGCAATTTCTGACTTTTTTTCAAAAATAAATGGAATTTCTGTCTTTTTGCCCCAAAATAAGGGGAATTTCCGACTTTTTGCCCTGAAATAAGTTAAATTTCAAAAATTTTCCCCAAAATAATTGAAATTTCTGCAATTTTGCCCCAAAATAAGGGAAATTTCTGTATTTTTGCCCCAAAATAAGGGAAATTTCTGCCTTTTTACCTCAAAATAAGGGGAATTTCTGCATTTTTGCCACAAAATATAAGGAATTTCTGCCTTTTTGCCCCAAAATAAGAAAAATTTCTGCCTTTTTTCAATGAAATAAGTGAAATTTCTGCAACTTTGGCCCAAAAAATTGAAATTACTGCAATTTTGTCCCAAAATAAAGGAAATTTCTGGAATTTTGCCCCAAAATATGGGAAATTTCTGACTTTTTGCCCTGAAATAAGGAGAATTTCTGTCTTTTTGCCCCAGAATAATGTGAATTTCTGCATTTTCCCTCAAAATTAGGGGAATATGTGCAATTTTGCTTCAAAATACGGGGAATTTTTGCCTTATTGCCAGAAATAAAGTGGAATTTCTGCCTTTTTGCCCTGAAATATTTGAAATTTCCGCAATTTTACCCCAGAATAAGGGGAATTTCTGTTTTTGGCCCCAAAATTTGGAGAATTTCTGCTTTTTGCCCCAAATTAAGGCAAATTTTTGACTTTTTGCCATGAAATAAGTAAAAATTCTGCAATTTTGCTCCAAAATAAGGAGAATTTCTGCCTTTTTGTCAAAATAAGGGGAATTTCAGCATTTTACCTTCAAATAAGGGGAATTTCCGCATTTTTGCCACAAAATATGAGGAATTTCTGCCTTTTTGCCCCAAAATAACGGGAATTTCAGCCTTTTTACCCCAAAATAAGGGGAATTTCTGCCTTTTGCCCAAAATATGGGGAATTTCTGACATTTTGTTCCAAAATAAGGAAAATTTCTTCAATTTTGTACCAAAATAAAAGAAATTTCTGCTTTCTGCCCCAAAATAAAAGTAATTTCTGACTTTTTGCCCTGAAATAAATGAAATTTCTGAAATTTTGCCCGAAAATAAGAGAAATTTGTGCCTTTTTGCCCCAAAAAGAGGGGAATTTCTGCCTTTTAACCCCAATATATGAGGAATTTCAGCATTTTACCTCAAAATAATAGGAATTTCAGCCTTTTTGCACCAAAATATGGGGAATTTCTGCCTTTTTGCCACAAAATAAGAAAAATTTCTGCAATTCTGTACCAAAATAAAAGAAATTTCTAAAATTTTGCCCCCAAATAAAGGAAACTTCTGATTTTTGCCCCTAAATAAGGAGAATTTCTGTATTTTTACCCCCAAAAAAGGGAATTTCTGACTTTTTGACCCAAAATTAGGGGAGTTTCTGCAATTTTGCTCTAAAATATGGGGATTTTCTGCCTTTTTTGCAGAAAATAAGGGGAATTTCTGCCATTTTGCCGCAAAATAAGTGAAATTTCTGCAGTTTTACCCCAAAATAAGGGGAATATCTGCCTTTTTGCCCCAATATTAGGGGAATTTCTGCAATTTTGCTCCAAAATACAGAGAATTTCTGCCTTTTTGCCCGAAAATAAAGGGAATGTATACCTTTTTGCCATAAAAAGGGAAATTTTTTCATTTTTACCCCAAAATAAGGGGATTTTCCGCCTTTTTGACTCAAAATAAGTGCAATTTCTGACTTTTTTTCAAAAATAAATGGAATTTCTGTCTTTTTGCCCCAAAATAAGGGGAATTTCCGACTTTTTGCCCTGAAATAAGTTAAATTTCAAAAATTTTCCCCAAAATAATTGAAATTTCTGCAATTTTGCCCCAAAATAAGGGAAATTTCTGTATTTTTGCCCCAAAATAAGGGAAATTTCTGCCTTTTTACCTCAAAATAAGGGGAATTTCTGCATTTTTGCCACAAAATATAAGGAATTTCTGCCTTTTTGCCCCAAAATAAGAAAAATTTCTGCCTTTTTTCAATGAAATAAGTGAAATTTCTGCAATTTTGGCCCAAAAAATTGAAATTACTGCAATTTTGTCCCAAAATAAAGGAAATTTCTGGAATTTTGCCCCAAAATATGGGGAATTTCTGACTTTTTGCCCTGAAATAAGGAGAATTTCTGTCTTTTTGCCCCAGAATAATGTGAATTTCTGCATTTTCCCTCAAAATTAGGGGAATATGTGCAATTTTGCTTCAAAATACGGGGAATTTTTGCCTTATTGCACCAAAATAAAAGGAATTTCTGCATTTTTGCACCAATATAAGGGGAATTTCTGAAATTTTGCTCCAAAATACGGGAATTTTTTCTTATTGCCCAAAATAAAGTGGAATTTCTGCCTTTTTGCCCTGAAATATTTGAAATTTCCGCAATTTTACCCCAAATTAGAGGAATTTCTGTTTTTGGCCCCAAAATTATGAGAATTTCTGCTTTTTGCCCCAAATTAAGGCAAATTTCTGACTTTTTGCCCTGAAATAAGTGAATTTTCTGCAATTTTGCCCCAAAATAAGGGGAATTTCTGCTTTTTTGCCAAAATAAGGGGAATTTCAGCATTTTACTTTCAAATAAGGGGAATTTCTGCCTTTTTGCCACAAAATATGTGGAATTTCTGCCTTATTGCCCCCAAATAAGGAAAATTTTTGCTTTTCTGTCCCAAATAATGGGAATTTCTGCCTTTTTGCCACAAAGTAAAGGGAATTTCTGCCTTTTTGCCCCAAAATAATGGGAATTTCAGCCTTTTACCCCAAAATAAGGGGAATTTCTGCCTTTTGCCCAAAATATGGGGAATTTCTGCCTTTTTGTTCCAAAATAAGAAAAATTTCTTCAATTTTGTACCAAAATAAAAGAAATTTCTGCTTTCTGCCCCAAAATAAAAGTAAGTTCTGACTTTTTGCCCTGAAATAAATGAAATTTCTGCAATTTTGCCCAAAAATAAGGGAAATTTGTGCCTTTTTGCCCCTAAATGAGGGGAATTTCTGCCTTTTAACCCCAAAATATGGGGAATTTCAGCATTTTACCTCAAAATAAGGGGAATTTCAGCCTTTTTGCACCAAAATATGAGGAATTTCTGCCTTTTTGCCACAAAATAAGAAAAATTTCTGCAATTCCTTACCAAAATAAAAGAAATTTCTAAAATTTTGCCCCAAAATAAGGGAAATTTCTGATTTTTGCCCCGAAATAAGGAGAATTTCTGTATTTTTGCCCCCCAAAGAAAGGAATTTCTGCGTTTTTACCCAAAAATTAGGGGAGTTTCTGCAATTTTGCTCCAAAATACGGGGATTTTCTGCATTTTTCGCAGAAAATAAGGGGAATTTCTGCCATTTTGCCGCAAAATAAGTGAAATTTCTGCAGTTTTACCCCAAAATAAGGGGAATTTCTGCTTTTTGCCCCAATATTAGGGGAATTTCTGCAATTTTGCTCCAAAATACAGAGAATTTCTGCCTTTTTGCCCGAAAATAAAGGGAATGTATACCATTTTGCCATAAAAAGGGAAATTTCTTCATTTTTACCACAAAAAAGGGGATTTTCCGCCTTTTTGACTCAAAATAAGTGCAATTTCTGACTTTTTTAAAAAATTAAATGGAATTTCTGTTTTTTGCCCCAAAATAAGTGGAATTTCCGAATTTTTGCCCTGAAATATGTTAAATTTCAAAAATTTTTCCCCAAAATAATTGAAATTTCTGCAATTTTGCCCCAAAATAAAGGGAATTTTTGTATTTTTGCCCCAAAATAAGGGAAATTTCTGCCTTTTTACCTCAAAATAAGGGGAATTTCTGCATTTTTGCCACAAATTATAAGGAATTTCTGCCTTTTTGCCCCAAAATAAAAAAAAATTCAGCCTTTTTTCCCTGAAATAAGTGAAATTTCTGCAATTTTGCCCCAAAATAAGGGGAATTTTTGCCTTTTTGCCAAAATAAAGGGAATTTCAGTATTTACCTTCAAATAAGGGGAATTTCTGCCTTTTTGCCACAAAATATGGGGAATTTCTGCCTTATTGCCCCCAAATAATGAAAATTTTTGCGTTTCTGCCCAAATTAATAAGAATTTCTGCCTTTTTGCCACAAAGTAAAGGGAATTTCTGCGTTTTTGCCCCAAAATAATGGGAATTTCAGCCTTTTTACCCCAAAATAAGGGGAATTTCTGCCTTTTGCCCAAAATATGGGGAATTTCTGACTTTTTGTTCCAAAATAAGGAAATTTTCTTCAATTTTGTACCAAAATAAAAGAAATTTCTGCTTTCTGCCCCAAAATAAAAGTAATTTCTGACTTTTTGCCCTGAAATAAATGAAATATCTGCAATTTTGCCCAAAAATAAGGGAAATTTGTGCCTTTTTGCCCCAAAATGAGGGGAATTTCTGCCTTTTAACCCCAAAATATGGGGAATTTCAGCATTTTACCTCAAAATAAGGGGAATTTCAGTCTTTTTGAAACAAAATATAAAAATTTCTGCCTTTTTGCCACAAAATAAGAAAAATTTCTGCAATTCTGTAACAAAATAATAGAAATTTCTAAAATTTTGCCCCCAAATAAAGGAAACTTCTGATTTTTGCCCCTAAATAAGGAGAATTTCTGTATTTTTGCCCCCCAAAAAAGGGAATTTCTGCCTTTTTGACCCAAAATTAGGGGAGTTTCTGCAATTTTGCTCTAAAATACGGGGATTTTCTGCCTTTTTCGCAGAAAATAAGGGGAATTTCTGCCATTTTGCCGCAAAATAAGTGAAATTTCTGCAGTTTTACCCCAAAATGAGGGGAATATCTGCCTTTTTGCCCCCATATTAGGGGAATTTCTGCAATTTTGCTCCAAAATACAGAGAATTTCTGTCTTTTTGCCCGAAAATAAAGGGAATGTATACCTTTTTGCCATAAAAAGGGAAATTTCTTCATTTTTACCCCAAAATAAGGGGATTTTCCGCCTTTTTGACTCAAAATAAGTGCAATTTCTGACTTTTTTCCAAAAATAAATGGAATTTCTGTCTTTTTGCCCAAAAATAAGGGGAATTTTCGAATTTTTGCCCTGAAATAAGTTAAATTTCAACAATTTTTCACCAAAATAATTGAAATTTCTGCAGTATTGCCCCAAAATAAGGGGAATTTCTGTATTTTTGCCCCAAAATAAAGAAAATTTCTGCCTTTTTACCTCAAAATAAGGGGAATTTCTGCATTTTTTGCCACAAAATATAAGTAATTTCTGCCTTTTTGCCCCAAAATAAGAAAAATGTCTGCCTTTTTTCCCTGAAATAAGTGAAATTTCTGCAATTTTGGCCCAAAATAAGAAAAATTTCTGGAATTTTGCCCCAAAATAAGTGGAATTTCTGAGTTTTGCCCCAAAATAAGGAGAATTTCTGTCTTTTTGCCCCAACATATAGGGAATTTCTGCCTTTTTGCCCGACAATTAGGGGAATTTCTGCAATTTTGCTCCAAAATACAGGGAATTTCTGCCTTTTTACGTCAAAATAAGTGAAATTTCTGCCTTTTTACTCAAAAATATACGAAATTTCTGTATTTTCGCTTCAAAATAAATGCAATTTTTGAATTTTGCCCTGAAATAAGTGAAATTTCTCCAATTTTGCCTCAAAATAAGGGAAATTTCTGATTTTTTGCCACAAAATAAGGGCAATTTCTGTTTTTTTGCCCCAAAATAAAAGGAATTTCAGCCTTTTTACCTAATAATAAGGGGAATCTCTCCTTTTTGTCCTAAAATATGGGGAATTTCTGTATTTTTGCCCCAAAATAAAAAAATTTTCTGCAATTTTGTACAAAAATAAAAGTAATTTCTGCCTTTTTGCCCCAAAATAAGAGAAATTTCTGCGTTTTTTCCCTGAAATCAGTGAAATTTCTGTAATTTTGCCCCAAAATTAGGGAGATTTCTGCAATTTTGCCCCAAAATAAAGGAAATTTCTAAAATTTTGCCCCAAAATAAGAAGAATTTCTGACTTTTTGCCCTGAAATAAGGAGAATTTCTGTCTTTTTGCCCCAAAATAATGTGAATTTCTGCATTTTTCCTCAAAATTAGCGGAATATGTGCAATTTTGCTTCAAAATACGGGGAATTTTTGCCTTATTGCACCAAAATAAAAGGAATTCCTGCATTTTTGCACCAATATAAGGGGAATTTCTGAAATTTTCTCCAAAATACGGGGAATAATTGCCTTATTGCCCGAAATAATGTGGAATTTCTGCATTTTTGCCCTGAAATATTTGAAATTTCCGCAATTTTACCCCAAGATAAGGGGAATTTCTGTTTTTGGCCTCAAAATTAGGAGAAATTCTGCTTTTTGCGCCAAATTAAGGCAAATTCCCGACTTTTTGCCCTGAAATAAGTGAAATTTCTACAATTTTGCCCCAAAATAAGCGGAATTTCTGCCTTTTTGCCAAAATAAGGGGAATTTCAGCATTTTACCTTTAAATAAGGGGAATTTCTGCCTTTTTGCCACAAAATATGGGAAATTTCTGCCTTATTGCCCCCAAATAATGAAAATTTTTGCTTTTCTGCCACAATTAATGGGAATTTCTGCCTTTTTGCCACAAAGTAAAGGGAATTTCTGCCTTTTTGCCCCAAAATAACGGGAATTTCAGCCTTTTTACCCCAAAATAAGGGGAATTTCTGCCTTTTGCCCAAAATATGAGGAATTTCTGACTTTTTGTTCCAAAATAAGAAAAATTTCTTCAATTTTGTACCAAAATAAAAGAAATTTCTGCTTTTTGCCCCAAAATAAAAGTAATTTCTGACGTTTTGCCCTGAAATAAATGAAATTTCTGCAATTTTGCCCGAAAATAAGGGAAATTTGTGCCTTTTTGCCCGAAAATGAGGGGAATTTCTCCCTTTTAACCCCAAAATATGGGGAATTTCAGCATTTTACCTCAAAATAAGGGGAATTTCAGCCTTTTTGCACCAAAATATGGGGAATTTCTGCCTTTTTGCCACAAAATAAGAAAAATTTCTGCAATTCTGTACCAAAATAAAAGAAATTTCTAAAATTTTGCCCCCAAATAAGGGAAATTTCTGATTTTTGCCCCGAAATAAGGAGAATTTCTGTATTTTTGCCCCCCAAAAAAGGGAATTTCTGCGTTTTTGCCCAAAAATTAGGGGAGTTTCTGCAATTTTGCTTCAAAATACAGAAAATTTCTGACTCTTTTCCTGAAAATAAGGGGAACTTCTGCCGATTTTCCCCAAATAATGGAATTTCTGCACTTTTGCCCCAATATTTAGGGAATTTTTGCAATTTTGCTTTAAAATACGGGGAATTTCTGCCTTTTTGCCCAAAATTAAGGGGATTTTCTGCATTTTTGCCCCCAAACAAGGGAAATTTCTGCAATTTTATCCCAAAATAAAAGGAATTTCTGCCTTTTTCCCCTGAAATATGTGAAACGTCTGCAATTTTACCCCAAACTAAGGTGAATTTCTGCCTTATTGCCCTAAAATAATGGGAATCTCTGCCTTTTTGCCCCAAAATATGAAAAATTTTTGCTTTTTTTCTCTGAAATATGTGAAATTTCTGCAATTTTGCCTTAAAATAAAAAAATTTCTGCAATTTTTCCCCATAATAAAGGAATTTTTTGCAATTTTGCCCCAAAATAAAAGGAATTTATGTTTTTTTCCTCAAATAAGGAAAATTTCTGCAATTTTGCCTTAAAATAAGGGGAATTTCTGCCTTTTGCCCCAAAATAAGAAGAATTTCTGCCTTTTTGCCCCAAAACAAAGAAAATTACCCCAAGTTTTACACAAAAATTAGGTGAATTTCTAAAATTTTGCTCCAAAATACGGGGATTTTCTGCCATTTTCGAAGAAAATAAGTAGAATTTCTGCCATTTTGCCGCGAAATAATTGAAATTTCTGCATTTTTACCCCGAAATAAGGAAAATTTCTGCCTTTTTGCCCCAAAATTAGGGGAATTTCTGCAATTTTGCTCCAAAATATGGGGAATTTCTGCCTTTTTCCGAAAATAAAGGGAATGTATACCTTTTTGCCATAAACAGGGAAATTTCTTCATTTTTACCCCAAAATAAGGGGATTTTCCGCCTTTTTGACTCAAAATAAGTGCATTTTCTCACTTTTTTCCAAAAATAAATGGAATTTCTTTCTTTTTGCCACAAAATAAGGGGAATTTCTGCCTTTTTGCCCCAAAATTAGGGGAATTTCTGATATTTTGCTCCAAAATACGGGGATTTTCTGCCTTTTTGCCCGAAAATAAAGGGAATGTATACCTTTTTGCCATAAAGAGGGAAATTTCTTCATTTTTACCCCAAAATAAGGGGATTTTCCGCCTTTTTGACTCAAAATAATTGCAATTTCTGACTTTTTTCCAAAAATAAAAGGAATTTCTGTATTTTTGCCCCAAAATAAGGGGAATTTTCGACTTTTTGCCCTGAAATAAGTTAAATTTCAAAAATTTTTCCCCAAAATAATTGAAATTTTTGCAGTTTTTCCCCAAAATAAGTGGAATTTCTGTATTTTTGCCCCAAAATAAGGGAAATTTCTGCCTTTTTACCTTAAAATAAGGGGAATTTCTGCATTTTTTACCACAAAATGTAAGGAATTTCTGCCTTTTTGCCCCACAATAAGAAAAATTTTGCCTATTTTCCCTGAAATAAGTGAAATTTCTGCAATTTTGGCCCAAAAAAATTGAAATTTCTGCAATTTTGTCCCAAAATAAGAGAAATTTCTGGAATTTTGCCCCAAAATTAGTGGAATTTCTGAGTTTTGCCCTAAAATAAGGAGAATTATTGTCTTTTTGCCCCAACATATAAGGAATTTCTGCCTTTTTGCCCAACAATTTTGGGAATATCTGCAATTTTGCTCCAAAATACAGGGAATTTCTGATTTTTGCCCGAAAATAAGGGGAATGTTTACCTTTTGCCACAAAAAAGGGAAATTTCTTCATTTTTGCCCCAAAATAAGAGGAATTTCTGCCGTTTTATGTCAAAATAAGTGAAATTTCTGCCTTTTTACTCAAAAATATACGGAATTTCGCCATTTTTGCCCCAAAATAAATGCAATTTTTGAATTTTGCCCTGAAATAAGTGAAATTTCTCCAATTTTGCCTTAAAATAAGGAAAAATACTGATTTTTTGCCACAAAATAAGGGGAATTTCTGTCTTTTTGCCCCAAAATCAAAGGAATTAAAGCCTTTTTGCCTAATAATAAGGGGAATCTCTCCTTTTTGCCCTAAAATATGGGGAATTTCTGTATTTTTTCCCCAAAATAAAAAAATTTTCTGCAATTTTGTAACAAAATAAAAGTAATTTCTGCCTTTTTGCCCCAAAATAAGAGAAATTTCTGCGTTTTTTCCCTGAAATAAGTGAAATTTCTGTTTTTTTTGCCCCAAAATTAGGGAGATTTCTGCAATTTTGCCCCAAACTAAAGGAAATTTCTGAAATTTTGCCCCAAAATAAGGGGAATTTCTGACTTTTTGCCCTGAAATAAGGAGAATTTCTGTCTTTTTGCCCCAAAATAATGTGAATTTCTGCATTTTCCCTCAAAATTAGGGGAATATGTGCAATTTTGCTTCAAAATAAGGGGAATTTTTGCCTTATTGCACCAAAATAAAAGGAATTTCTGCATTTTTGCACCAATATAAGGGGAATTTCTAAAATTTTGCTCCAAAATACGGGGAATTTTTGCCTTATTGCCAGAAATAAAGTGGAATTTCTGCCTTTTTGCCCTGAAATATTTGAAATTTCCGCAATTTTATCTCAAAATAAGGGGAATCTGTTTTTGGCCCCAAAATTAGGAGAATTTCTGCTTTTTTCCCCAAATTAAGGCAAATTTCTGACTTTTTGCCCTGAAATAAGTGAAATTTCTGCAATTTTGCCTAGAAATTAGGGGAATTTCTGCCTTTTTGCCAAAATAAGAGGAATTTCAGCATTTTACCTTCAAATAAGGGAAATTTCTGCCTTTTTCCCACAAAATATGTGGAATTTCTGCCTTATTGCCCCCAAATAAAGAAAATTTTTGCTTTTCTGCCACAATTAATGGGAATTTCTGCCTTTTTGCCACGAAGTAAAGGGAATTTCTGCCTTTTTGCTCCAAAATAACAGGAATTTCAGCATTTTTACCCCAAAATAAGGGGAATTTCTGCCTTTTGACCAAAATAAGGGGGAATTTCTGACTTTTTGTTCCAAAATAAGGAAAATTTCTTCAATTTTGTACCAAAATAAAAGAAATTTCTGCTTTTTGCCCCAAAATAAAAGTAATTTCTGACTTTTTGCCCTGATATAAATAAAATTTCTGCAATTTTGCCCGAAAATAAGGGAAATTTGTGCCTTTATGCCCCAAAATGAGGGGAATTTCTGCCTTTTAATTCCAAAATATGGGGAATTTCAGCATTTTACCTCAAAATAAGGGGAATTTCAGCCTTTTTGCATCAAAATATGGGTAATTTCTGCCTTTTTGCCACAAAATAAGAAAAATTTCTGCAATTCTGTACCAAAATAAAAGAAATTTCTAAAATTTTGCCCCAAAATAAGGGAAGTTTCAGATTTTTGCCCCGAAATAAGGAGAATTTCTGTTTTTTTGCCCCCCAAAATAGGGAATTTCTGCCTTTTTGCCCCAAAATTAGGGGAGTTTCTGCAATTTTGCTTCAAATTATAGGGAATTTCTGCCTTTTTTTTCTGAAAATAAGGGGAACTTCTGCTGATTTGCCCCAAATAAAGGGAATTTCTGCATTTTTGCCCAAATATTTAGGGAATTTCTGCAACTTTGCTTTAAAATACGGGGAATTTCTGCCTTTTTGCCCAAAATTAAGGGGATTTTCTGCCTTTTTGCCCCCAAACAAGGGAAATTTCTGCAATTTTATCCCAAAATAAAAGGAATTTCTGCCTTTATGCCCTCAAATAACGGGAATTTCTGCCTTTTTGCCCTGAAATATGTGAAATGTCTGCAATTTTACCCCAAAATAAGGTGAATTTCTGCCTTTTTGTTCCAAAATAATGGGAATTTCTGCCTTTTTGCCCCAAAATATGAAAAATTTTTGCTTTTTTTCTCTGAAATATGTGAAATTTCTGCAATTTTGCATTAAAATAAAAGAAATTTCTGCAATTTTTCCCAATAATAAAAGAATTTTTTGCAATTTTGCCCCAAAATAAAGGGAATTTCTGTTTTTTTTCCGCAAATAAGGGAAATTTCTGCAATTTTGCCCTAAAATAAAAGGAATTTCTGCCTTTTGCCCCAAAATAAGGAGAATTTCTGCCTTTTTGCCCCAAAACAATAAAAATTACTGCATGTTTTACGCCATAATTAGGTGAATTTCTGCAATTTTGCTCCAAAATACAGGGATTTTCTGCTTTTTCGCAGAAAATAATGGGAATTTCTTCCATTTTGCCGCGAAATAAGTGAAATTTCTGCAGTTTTACCCCAAAATAAGGGGAATTTCTGCCTTTTTGCCCCAAAATTAGGGGAATTTCTGCAATTTTGCTCCAAAATGGGAGGAATTTCTGCCCTTTTGCCCAAAAATAAAGGGAATGTATACCTTTTTGCCATAAAAAGGGAAATTTCTTCATTTTTACCCCAAAATAAGGGGATTTTCCGCCTTTTTTACTCAAAATAAGTGCAATTTCTGACTTTTTTCCAAAAATAAATGGAATTTCTGTCTTTTTGCCCCAAAATAAGGGGAATTTCCGACTTTTTGCCCTGAAATAAGTTAAATTTCAAAAATTTTTCCCCAAAATAATTGAAATTTCTGCAGTTTTGCCCCAAAATAAGGGGAATTTCTGTATTTTTGCCCCAAAATAAGGGAAATTTCTGACATTTTACCTCAAAATAAGGGGGATTTCTGCATTTTTTGCCACAAAATATAAGTAATTTTTGCCTTTTTGCCCCAAAATAAAAAAAATTTCTGCCTTTTTTCCCTGAAATAAGTAAAATTTCTGCAATTTTGGCCCAAAAAAATTGAAATTTTTGCAATTTTGTCCCATAATAAAAGAAATTTCAGGAATTTTGCCCCAAAATAAGTCGAATTACTGAGTTTTGCCCCAAAATAAGGAGAATTTCTGTCTTTTTGCCCCAACATATAGGGAATTTCTGCCTTTTTGCCCCACAGTTAGGGGAATTTCTGCAATTTTGCTCCAAAATACGGGGAATTTCAGCTTTTTTGCCCGAAAATAAGGGGAATGTTTACCTTTTGCCACAAAAAAGGGAAATTTCTTCATTTTTGCCCCAAAATAAGAGGAATTTCTGCCTTTTTACGTCAAAATAAGTGAAATTTCTGCCTTTTTACTCAAAAATATACGGAATTTCTGTATTTTTGCCCCAAAATAAATGCAATTTTTGAATTTTGCCCTGAAATAAGTGAAATTTCTCCAATTTTGCCTCAAAATAAGGGAAATTTCTGCCTTTGTGCCACAAAATAAGAGGAATTTCTGACTTTTTGCCCAAAAATATGGGAAATTTCTGCCTTTTTGCCCCCAAATAAGGGGAATTTCAGCATTTTTACCTCAAAATAAGGTGAATTTCTGCATTTTCGCCAAAAAATACTAGGAATTTCTGCCTTTTTGCTCCAAAATAAAACCATTTCTGCCTTTTTCCCCTGAAATAAGTAAAATATCTGCAATTTTGCCCTTAAATAAGGGGAATTTCTGTCTTTTTGCCTAATAATAAGGGGAATCTCTGCCTTTTTGCCCTAAAATATGGGGAATTTCTGTATTTTTGCCCCAAAATAAAGAAACTTTCTGCAATTTTGTACCAAAATAAAAGTAATTTCTGCCTTATTGCCCCATAATAAGAAAAATTTCTGCGTTTTTTCCCTGAAATAAGTGAAATTTCTGTAATTTTGCCCCAAAATAAGGGAGATTTCTGCAATTTTGCCCCAAAATAATGGACATTTCTGAAATTTGGCCCCAAAATAAGGGAATTTCTCACTTTTTGCCCTGAAATAAGGAGAATTTCTGTCTTTTTGCCCCAAAATAATGTGAATTTCTGCATTTTCCCTCAAAATTAGGGGAATATGTGCAATTTTGCTTCAAAATACGGAGAATTGCTGCCTTATTACACCAAAATAACGGGAATTTCTGCATTTTTGCACCAATATAAGGGGAATTTCTGAAATTTTGCTCCAAAATACAGGGAATTTCTGCCTTATTGCCAGAAATAATGTGAAATTTCTGCCTTTTTGCCCTGAAATATGTGAAATGTCTGCAATTTTACCCCAAAATAAGGTGAATTTCTGCCTTTTTGTTCCAAAATAATGGGAATTTCTGCCTTTTTGCCCCAAAATATGAAGAATTTTTGCTTTTTTTCTCTGAAATAAGTGAAATTTCTGCAATTTTGCCTTAAAATAAAAGAAATTTCTGCAATTTTTCCCCATAATAAAGGAATTTTTTGCAATTTTGCCCCAAAATATAAAGAATTTCTGTTTTTTTCCCCAAATAAAAGAAATTTCTGCAATTTTGCCCTAAAATAAGGGGAATTTCTGCCTTTTGCCCCAAAATAACGAGAATTTCTGCCTTTTTGCCCCAAAACAAAGAAAATTACTGCATGATTTACACCAAAATTAGGTGAATTTCTGCAATTTTGCTCCCAAATACGGGGATTTTCTGCCTTTTTCGCAGAAAATAAGGGGAATTTCTTCCATTTTGCTGCGAAATAAGTGAAATTTCTGCAGTTTTACCCCAAAATAAGGGGGATTTTTGCCTTTTTGCCCTAAAATTAGGGGAATTTCTTCAATTTTGCTCCAAAATACGAGGAATTTCTGGAGTTTTGCCCGAAAATAAAGGGAATGTATACCTTTTTGCCATAAAAAGGGAAATTTCTTCATTTTTACCCCCAAATAAGGGGATTTTCCGCCTTTTTGACTCAAAATAATTGCAATTTCTGACTTTTTTTCAAAAATAAATGGAATTTCTGTCTTTTTGCCCCAAAATCAGGGGAATTTCCGACTTTTTGCCCTGAAATAAGTTAAATTTCAAAAATTTTTCCCAAAAATAATTGAAATTTCTGCAGTATTGCCCCAAAATAAGGGGAATTTCTGTATTTTTGCCCCAAAATAAGGGAAATTTCTGCCTTTTTACCTCAAAATAAGGGGGATTTCTGCCTTTTTTGCCACAAAATATAAGGAATTTCTGCCTTTTTGCCCCAAAATAAGAAAAATGTCTGCCTTTTTTCCCTGAAATAAGTGAAATTTCTGCAATTTGGCCCAAAAAAATTGAAATTTTTGCAATTTTGTCCCAAAATAAGAGAAATTTCTGGAATTTTGCCCCAAAATAAGTGGAATTTCTGAGTTTTGCCCCAAAATAAGGAGAATTTCTGTCTTTTTGCTCCAACATATAAGGAATTTCTGCCTTTTTTACCCCACAATTTTGGGAATATCTGCAATTTTGCTTCAAAATACAGGGAATTTCTTCTTTTTTGCCCGAAAATAAGGGGAATGTATACCTTTTGCCACAAAAAAGGGAAATTTCTTCATTTTTGCCCCAAAATAAGAGGAATTTCTGCCTTTTTACGTCAAAATAAGTGAAATTTCTGCCCTTTTACTCAAAAATATACGGAATTTCTGTATTTTTACCCCAAAATAAATGCAATTTTTGAATTTTGCCCTGAAATAAGTGAAATTTCTCCAATTTTGCCTCAAAATAAGGGAAATTTCTGCCTTTGTGCCACAAAATAAGGGGAATTTCTGACTTTTTGCCCCAAAATATGGGAAATTTCTGCCTTTTGCCCCCAAATAAGGGGAATTTCAGCCTTTTTACCTCAAAATAAGGTTAATTTCTGCATTTTCGCTACAAAATATTAGGAATTTCTGCCTTTTTGCTCCAAAATAAAAAAATTTCTGCCTTTTTCCCCTGAAATAAGTGAAATATCTGCAATTTTGCCCCTAAATAAGAGGAATTTCTGTCTTTTTGCCTAATAATAAGGGTATCTCTGCCTTTTTGCCCTAAAATTTGGGGAATTTCTGTATTTTTGCCCAAAATAAAGAAATTTTCTGCAATTTTGTACCAAAATAAAAGTAATTTCTGCCTTTTTGCCCCAAAATAAGAGAAATTTCTGTGATTTTTCCCTGAAATAAGTAAAATTTCTGTAATTTTGCCCCAAAATAATGGAGATTTCTGCGATTTTGCCCAAAAATAATGGACATTTCTGGAATTTTGCCCCAAAATAAGAAGAATTTCTGACTTTTTGCCCTGAAATAAGGAGAATTTCTGTCTTTTTGGCCCAAAATAATGTGAATTTCTGCATTTTCCCTCAAAATTAGGGGAATATGTGCAATTTTGCTTCAAAATACGGGGAATTTCTGCCTTATTGCACCAAAATAACGGGAATTACTGCATTTTTGCACCAATATAAGGGGAATTTCTGAAATTTTGCTCCAAAATACGGGGAATTTCTGCCTTATTGCCAGAAATAATGTGGAATTTCTGCCTTTTTGCCCTGAAATATTTGAAATTTCTGCAATTTTACCCCAAAATAAGGGGAATTTCTGTTTTTGGCCCCAAAATTAGGAGAATTTTTGCTTTTTGCCACAAAATAAGACAAATTTCTTACTTTTTGCCCTGAAATAAGTGAAATTTCTGCAATTTTGCCCCTAAATAATGAGAATTTCTGCCTTTTTGCCAAAATAAGGGGTATTTCAGCATTTTACCTCCAAATATGGAGAATTTCTGCCTTTTTGCCACAAAATATAGGGAATTTCTGCCTTATTGCCCCCAAATAAGGAAAATTTTTGCATTTCTGCCCCAATTAATGGGAATTTCTGCCTTTTTGCCACAAAGTAAAGGGAATTTCTGCCTTTTTGCCCAAAAATAACGGGAATTTCAGCCTTTTTAAAACAAAATAAGGGTAATTTCTGCCTTTTTGCCCCCAAATAACAGGAATTTCTGCCTTTTTGCCCTGAAATATGTGAAATGTCTGCAATTTTACCCCAAAATAAGGTGAATTTATGCCTTTTTGCCCCAAAATAATGGGAATTTCTGCATTTTTGCCCCAAAATAAGAAAAATTTTTGCTTTTTTTCTCTGAAATAAGTGAAATTTCTGCAATTTTGCCTTAAAATAAAAGAAATTTTTGCAATTTTTCCCCAAAATAATTGAAATTTCTGCAATTTTGCCCCAAAATATGGGGAATTTCTGTATTTTTGCCAAAAAATAAGGGAAATTTCTGCCTTTTATCCCCAAATAAGGTGAATTTCAGCCTTTTTAACTAAAAATAAGTTGTAATTTCTGCATTTTTGCTCCAAAATGAGGAAAATTTCTGCCTTTCTTGGCTGAAATAAGTGAAATTTCTGCAATTTTGCCCCAAAATAAGTGATATTTCTGCAATTTTGCCCCAAAATAAGGGAAATTTCTGGAATTTTGCCTCAAAATAAGTGGAATTTCTGAGTTTTGCTCCAAAATAAGGAGAATTTCTGTCTTTTTGCCTCAACAAATAGGGAATTTCTGCTTTTGCCCCACAACTAGAGGATTTTCTGCAATTTTGTTCCAAAATACAAAGAATTTCTGCATTTTTCCCAAAAATAAAGGGAATGTATACATTTTGCCACAAAAAAGGGAAATTTCTTCATTTTTGCCACAAAATAAGAGGAATTTATGCCTTTTTACCTCAAAATAAGTGAAATTTCTGCCATTTTACCCAAAAATAAACGGAATTTCTGTCTTTTTGCCCAAAAATAAAAGGAATTTTTTAATTATGCCATGAAATTAGTGAAATTTCTGCAATTTTGCCCTAAAATAAAAGAAATTTCTGCCTTTGTGCCACAAAATAAAGGGAATTTCTGTCTTTTTGCCCCAAAATAGGGAAAATTTCTGCCTTTTTGCCCGTAAATGAGAGGAATTTCAGCCTTTTTACCACAAAATAAGTGAAATTTTTGCAATTTTGCCCTAAAATAAAAGAAATTTCTGCCTTTGTGCCACAAAATAACGGGAATTTCTGTCTTTTTGCCTCAAAATAAGGGAAATTTCTGCCTTTTTGCCCCTAAGTAAGGGAAATTTCAGCCTTTTTACCACAAAATAAGTGAAATTTCTGCAATTTTGCCCCAAAATAAGAAAAATTTCTGGAATTTTGCCCCAAAATAAGTGAAATTTCTGCAATTTTGCCCCAAAATAAGAAAAATTTCTGGAATGTTGCCCCAAAATAAGTGGAATTTCTGAGTTTTGAACCAAAATAAGGAGAATTTCTGTCTTAGTGCCCCAACAAATAGGAAATTTCTGCCTTTTTGCCCCACAACTAGGGGAATATCTGCAATTTTGCTCCAAAATACGGGGAATTTCTGCTTTTTTTCCCGAAAATAAGGGGAATGTATACCTTTTGCCACAAAAAAGGGAAATTTCTTAATTTTTGCCCCAAAATAAGAGGAATTTCTGCAATTTTGCCTCAAAATAAGTGAAATTTCTGCTTTTTACCCAAAAATAAATGGAATTTCTATCTTTTTGCCCCAAAATAAAAGGAATTTTTGAATTATGCCCTGAAATAAGTGAAATTTCTGCAATTTTGCCCCAAAATAAGGGAAATATCTGCCTTTTTGCCACAAAAAAGGGGGAATTTCTGCAATTTTGCTCCAAAATACGGGGAATTTCTGCCTTTTTGCCCGAAAATTAAAGAAATGTATACCTTTTTGCCATAAAAAGGGAAATTTCTTCATTTTTAACCCAAAATAAGGAGATTTTCTGCCTTTTTGACTCAAAATAAGTGCAATTTCTGACTTTTTTCCAAAAATAAATGGAATTTCTGTTTTTTGCCCCAAAATAAAAGGAATATCTGACTTTTTGCCCTGAAATAAGTTAAATTTCAAAAATTTTTTCCCAAAATAATTGAAATTTCTGCAGTTTTGCCCCAAAATAAGGGGAATTTCTGTATTTTTGCCCCCAAATAAGGGAAGTTTCTGCTTTTTACCTCAAAATAAGTGGAATTTCTGCATTTTTTGCCACAAAATATAAGGAATTTCTGCCTTTTTGCCCACAATAAGAAAAATTTCTGCCTTTTTTCCCTGAAATAAGTGAAATTTCTGCAATTTTGGCCCAAAAAAATTGAAATTTCTGCAATTTTGTCCCAAAATAAGAGAAATTTCTGGAATTTTGCCCCAAAAAGAGTGGAATTTCTGAGTTTTGCCCCAAAATAAGGAGAATTTCTGTCTTTTTGCTCCAACATACAGGGAATTTCTGCCTTTTTGCCCCACAATTAGGGGAATTTCTGCAATTTTGCTCCAAAATACAGGGAATTTCTGCTTTTTAGCCCGAAAATAAGGGGAATGTTTACCTTTTGCCACAAAAAAGGGAAATTTCTTCATTTTTGCCCCAAAATAAGAGGAATTTCTGCCTTTTTACGTCAAAATAAGTGAAATTTCTGCCTTTTTACTCAAAAATATACGGAATTTCTGTATTTTTGACCCAAAAAAATGCAATTTTTTAATTTTGCCCTGAAATAAGTGAAATTTCTTCAATTTTGCCTCAAAATAAGGGAAATTTCTGCTTTTTTGCCACAAAATAAGGGGAATTTCTGTCTTTTTGCCCCAAAATAAAAGGAATTTCAGCCTTTTTACCTAATAATAAGGGGAATCTCTCCTTTTTGCCCTAAAATATGGAAAATTTCTGTATTTTTGCCCCAAAATAAAAAAATTTTCTGCAATTTTGTACCAAAATAAAAGTAATTTCTGCATTTTTGCCCCAAAATAAGAGAAATTTCTGCATTTTTTCTTTGAAATAAGTGAAATTTCTGTAATTTTGGCGCAAAATTAGAGAGATTTTTGCCATTTTGCCCCAAAATAAAGGAAATTTCTGGAATTTTGCCCCAAAATATAAGGAATTTCTGACTTTTTGCCCTGAAATAAGGAGAATTTCTGTCTATTTGCCCCAAAATAATGTGAATTTCTGCATTTTCCCTCAAAATTAGGGGAATATGTGCAATTTTGCTTCAAAATACGGGGAATTTTTGCCTTATTGCACCAAAATAAAAGGAATTTCTGCATTTTTGCACCAATATAAGGGGAATTTCTGAAATTTTACTTCAAAATATGGGGAATTTTTGCCTTATTGCCAGAAATAAAGTGGAATTACTGCCTTTTTGCCCTGAAATATTTGAAATTTCTGCAATTTTACCCCAAAATAAGAGGAATTTCTGTTTTTGGCCCCAAAATTAGGAGAATTTCTGCTTTTTGCCCCAAATTGAGGCAAATTTCTGACTTTTTGCCCTGAAATAAGTGAAATTTCTGCAATTTTGCCCCAAAATAAGGGGAATTTCTGCCTTTTTGCCAAAATAAGGGGAATTTCAGCATTTTACCTACAAATAAGAGGAATTTCTTCCTTTTTGCCACAAAATATGGGGAATTTCTGCCTTATTGCCCCCAAATAAAGAAAATTTTTGCTTTTCTGCCCCAAATAATGGGAATTTCTGCCTTTTTGCCACAAAGTAAAGGGAATTTCTGTTTTTTTGCCCCAAAATAACGGGAATTTCAGCCTTTTTACCCCAAAATAAGGGGAATTTCTGCCTTTTGCCCAAAATATGGGGAATTTCTGAATTTTTGTTCCAAAATAAGAAAAATTTCTTCAATTTTGTACCAAAATAAAAGAAATTTCTACTTTTTGCCCCAAAATAAAAGTAATTTCTGACTTTTTGCCCTGAAATAAATGAAATTTCTGCAATTTTGCCCGAAAATAAGGGAAATTTGTGCCTTTTTGCCCGAAAATGAGGGGAATTTCTGCCTTTTAACCCCAAAATATGGGGAATTTCAGCATTTTACCTCAAAATAAGGGGAATTTCAGCATTTTTGCACCAAAATATGGGGAATTTCTGCCTTTTTGCCACAAAATAAGAAAAATTTCTGCAATTCTGTACCAATATAAAAGAAATTTCTAAAATTTTGCCCCAAAATAAGGGAAATTTCTGATTTTTGCCCCGAAATAAGGAGAATTTCTGTTTTTTGGCCCCCCAAAAAAGAGAATTTCTGCCTTTTTGCCCCAAAATTAGGGGAGTTTCTGCAATTTTGCTGAAAAATACAGGGAATTTCTGCCTCTTTTCCTGAAAATAAGGGGAACTTCTGCCGATTTGCCCCAAATAAAGAGAATTTCTGCATTTTTGCCCAAATATTTAGGGAATTTCTGCAATTTTGCTTTAAAATATGGGGAATTTCTGTCTTTTTGCCCAAAATTAAGGGGATTTTCTGCCTTTTTGCCCCCAAACAAGAGAAATTTCTGCAATTTTATCCCAAAATAAAAGGAATTTCTGCCTTTATGCCCTCAAATAACGGGAATTTCTGCCTTTTTGCCCTGAAATATGTGAAATGTCTGCAATTTTACCCCAAAATAAGGTGAATTTCTACCTTTTTGCCCGAAAATAATGAGAATTTCTGCCTTTTTGCCCTAAAATATGAAAAATTTTTGCTTTTTTTCTCTGAAATATGTGAAATTTCTGCAATTTTGCCTTAAAATAAAAGAAATTTCTGCAATTTTTCCCCATAATAAAGGAATTTTTTGCAATTTTGCCCCAAAATAAAAGGAATTTCTGTTTTTTGTCTCCAAATAAGAGAAATTTCTGCAATTTTGCCCTAAAATAAGGGGAATTTCTGCCTTTTGCCCCAAAATAAGGAGAATTTCTGCCTTTTTGCCCCAAAACAAAGAAAATTACTGCATGTTTTACGCCAAAATTAGGTGAATTTCTGCAATTTTGCTCCAAAATACGGGGATTTTCTGCCTTTTTCGCAGAAAATAAGGGGAATTTCTTCCATTTTGCCGCGAAATAAGTGAAATTTCTGCAGTTTTACCCCAAAATAAGGAGAATTTCTGCCTTTTTGCCCCCAAATTAGGGGAATTTCCACAATTTTGCTCCAAAAACGAGGAATTTCTGGCCTTTTGCCCGAAAATAAAGGGAATGTATACCTTTTTGCCATAAAAAGGGAAATTTCTTCATTTTTACCCCAAAATAAGGGGATTTTCCGCCTTTTTGACTCAAAATAATTGCAATTTCTGACTTTTTTTCAAAAATAAATGGAATTTCTGTCTTTTTGCCCCAAAATAAGGGGAATTCCGACTTTTGCCCTTAAATAAGTTAAATTTCAAAAATTTTTCCCGAAAATAATTGAAATTTCTGCAGTATTGCCCCAAAATAAGGAGAATTTCTGTATTTTTGCCCCAAAATAAGGGAAATTTCTGCCTTTTTACCTCAAAATAAGGGGGATTTCTGCATTTTTGCCACAAAATATAAGAAATTTCTGCATTTTAGCCCCAAAATAAGAAAAATGTCTGCCTTTTTTCCCTGAAATAAGTGAAATTTCTGCTATTTTGGCCCAAAAAATTGAAATTTCTGCAATTTTGTCCCAAAATAAGAGAAATTTCTGGAATTTTGCCCCAAAATAAGTGGAATTTCTGAGTTTTGCCCCAAAATAAGTAGAATTTCTGTTTTTTTGCCCCAACATATAAGGAATTTCTGCCTTTTTGCCCCACAATTTTGGGAATATCTGCAATTTTGCTCCAAAATACAGGGAATTTCTGCTTTTTTGCCCGAAAATAAGGGGAATGTTTACCTTTTGCCACAAAAAAGGGAAATTTCTTCATTTTTGCCCCAAAATAAGAGGAATTTCTGCCTTTTTACATCAAAATAAGTGAAATTTCTGCCTTATTACTCAAAAATATACGGAATTTCTGTATTTTTGCGCCAAAATAAATGCAATTTTTGAATTTTGCCCTGAAATAAGTGAAATTTCTCCAATTTTGCATCAAAATAAGGGAAATTACTGTCATTGTGCCACAAAATAAGGAAAATTTCTGACTTTTTACCCCAAAATATGGGAAATTTCTGTTTTTTGCCCCCAAATAGGGGAATTTCAGGCTTTTTACCTCAAAATAAGGTGAATTTCAGCTTTTTCGCTACAAAATATTAGGAATTTCTGACTTTTTGCTCCAAAATAAAAAAATTTCTGCCTTTTTCCCCTGAAATAAGTGAAATATCTGCAATTTTGCCCCTAAATAAGGGTAATTTCTGTCTTTTTGCCTAATAATAAGGGGTATCTTTGCCTTTTTGCCCTAAAATTTGGGGAATTTCTGTATTTTTGCCCCAAAATAAAGAAATTTTCTGCAATTTTGTACCAAAATAAAAGTAATTTCTGCATTTTTGCCCCAAAATAAGAGAAATTTCTGCGTTTTTTCCCTGAAATAAGTAAAATTTCTGTAATTTTGCCCTAAAATAAGGGAGATTTCTGCAATTTTTCCCCAAAATAATGGACATTTCTGGAATTTTGCCCCAAAATAAGGGAAATTTCTGACTTTCTGCCCTGAAATAAGAAGAATTTCTGTCTTTTTGCCCCAAAATAATGTGAATTTCTGCATTTTCCCTCAAAATTAGGGGAATATGTGCAATTTTGCTTCAAAATACGGGGAATTTCTGCCTTATTGCACCAAAATAGCGGGAATTTCTGCATTTTTGCACCAATATAAGGGGAATTTCTGAAATTTTTCTCCAAAATACAGGGAATTTCTGCCTTATTGCCAGAAATAATGTGGAATTTCTGCCTTTTTGCCCTGAAATATTTGAAATTTCTGCAATTTTACCCCAAAATAAGGGGAATTTCTGTTTTGGCCCCAAAATTAGGAGAATTTCGGCTTTTTGCCCCAAAATAAGACAAATTTCTTACTTTTTGCCCTGAAATAAGTGAAATTTCTGCAATTTTGCCCCTAAATAAGGGGAATTTCTGCCTTTTTGCCAAAATAAGGGGTATTTCAGCATTTTACCTCCAAATATGGAGAATTTCTGCCTTTTTGCCACAAAATATGGGGAATTTCTGCCTTATTGCCCCCAAATAAGGAAAATTTTTGCATTTCTGCCTCAATTAATGGGAATTTCTGCCTTTTTGCCACAAAGTAAAGGGAATTTCTGCCTTTTTGCCCCAAAATAACGGGAATTTCAGCCTTTTTAAAACAAAATAAGGGGAATTTCTGCCTTTTTGCCCCCAAATAACAGGAATTTCTGCCTTTTTGCCCTGAAATATGTGAAATGTCTGCAATTTTACCCCAAAATAAGGTGAATTTATGCCTTTTTGCCCCAAAATAATGGGAATTTCTGCATTTTTGCCTCAAAATATTAAAAATTTTTGCATTTTTTCTCTGAAATAAGTGAAATATCTGCAATTTTGCCTTAAAATAAAAGAAATTTTTGCAATTTTTCCCCAAAATAATTGAAATTTCTGCAATTTTGCCCCAAAATAAGGGGAATTTCTGTATTTTTGCCAAAAAATAAGGAAAATTTCTGCCTTTTATCCCTAAATAAGGTGAATTTCAGCATTTTAACTAAAAATAAGTTGTAATTTCTGCATTTTTGCCACAAAATATTAGGAATTTCTGCATTTTTGCTCAAAATGAGGAAAATTTCTGCCTTTCTTGGCTAAAATAAGTGAAATTTCTGCAATTTTGCCCCAAAATAAGTGATATTTCTGCAATTTTGCCCCAAAATAAGGGAAATTTCTGGAATTTTGCCCCAAAATAAGTGGAATTTCTGAGTTTTTCCCCAAAATAAGGAGAATTTCTGTCTTTTTGCCTCAGCAAATAGGGAATTTCTGCTTTTGCCCCACAAATAGAAGAATTTCTGCAATTTTGCTCCAAAATACAAAGAATTTCTGCATTTTTCCTAAAAATAAGGGGAATGTATACATTTTGCCACAAAAAAAAGAAATTTCTTCATTTTTGCCCCAAAATAAGAGGAATTTATGCCTTTTTACCTCAAAATAAGTGAAATTTCTGCCATTTTACCCAAAAATAAACGAAATTTCTGTCTTTTTCCCCAAAAATAAAAGGAATTTTTTAATTATGCCATGAAATTAGTGATATTTCTGCAATTTTGCCCTAAAATAAAAGAAATTTCTGCCTTTGTGCCTCAAAATAAGGGGAATTTCTGTCTTTTTGCCCCAAAATAGGGGAAATTTCTGCCTTTTTGCCCCTAAATGAGGGAAATTTCAGCCTTTTTACCACAAAATAAGTGAAGTTTTTGCAATTTTGCCCTAAAATATAAGAAATTTCTGCCTTTGTGCCACAAAATAAGAGGAATTTCTGTCTTTTTGCCCCTAAATAAGGGAAATTTCAGCCTTTTTACCACAAAATAAGTGAAATTTCTGCAATTTTGCCCCAAAATGAAAAAAATTTCTGGAATTTTGCCCCAAAATAAGTGAAATTTCTGCAATTTTGCCCCAAAATAAAAAAAATTTCTGGAATTTTGCCCCAAAATAAGTGGAATTTCTGAGTTTTGCCCCAAAATAAAGAGAATTTCTGTCTTTTTGCCCCAACAAATAGGGAATTTCTGCCTTTTTGCCCCACAACTAGGGGAATTTCTGCAATTTTGCTCCAAAATATGGGGAATTTCTGCTTTTTTTCCCGAAAATAAGGGGAATGTATACCTTTTGCCACAAAAAAGGGAAATTTCTTAATTTTTGCCCCAAAATAAGAGGAATTTCTGCCTTTTTACCTCAAAATAAGTGAAATTTCTGCCTTTTTACCCAAAAATAAACGGAATTTCTTTCTTTTTGCCCCAAAATAAAAGGAATTTTTGAATTATGCCCTGAAATAAGTGAAATTTCTGCAATTTTGCCCCAAAATAAGGGAAATTTCTGCCTTTTTGCCACAAAATAAGGGGAATTTCTGCAATTTTGCTACAAAATACGGGGAATTTCTGGCTTTTTGCCCGAAAATAAAGAGAATGTATACCTTATTGCCATAAAAAGGGAAATTTCTTCATTTTTACCCCAAAATAAGGAGATTTTCCGCATTTTTGACTCAAAATAAGTGCAATTTCTGAATTTTTTTCCAAAAATAAATGGAATTTCTGTATTTTGCCCCAAAATAAAAGGAATATCTGACTTTTTGCCCTGAAATAAGTTAAATTTGAAAAAATTTTTTCCCAAAATAATTAAAATTTCTGCAGTTTTGCCCCAAAATAAGGGGAATTTCTGTATTTTTGCCCCAAAATAAGGGAAATTTCTGCCTTTTAACCTCAAAATAAGGAGAATTTCTGCATTTTTTGCCACAAAATATAAGGAATTTCTGCCTTTTTGCCCCACAATAAGAAAAATTTCTGCCTTTTTTCCCTAAAATAAGTGAAATTTCTGCAATTTTGGCCCAAAAAATTGAAATTTCTGCAATTTTGTCCCAAAATAAGAGAAATTTCTTGAATTTTGCCCCAAAATAAGTGGAATTTCTGAGTTTTGCCCCAAAATAAAGAGAATTTCTGTCTTTTTGCCCCAACATATAGGGAATTTCTGCCTTTTTGCCCCACAATTAGGGGAATTTCTGCAATTTTGCTCCAAAATACGGGGAATTCCTTTTTTTTTGCCCGAAAATAAGGGGAATGTTTACCTTTTGCCACAAAAAGGAAAATTTCTTCATTTTTGCCCCAAAATAAGAGGAATTTCTGCCTTTTTACGTCAAAATAAGTGAAATTTCTGCCTTTTTACTCAAAAATATACGGAATTTCTGTATTTTTGCCCCAAAATAAATGCAATTTTTGAATTTTGCCCTGAAATAAGTGAAATTTCTCCAATTATGCCTCAAAATAAGGGAAATTTCTGCATTTGTGCCACAAAATAAGGGGAATTTCTGACTTTTTGCCCCAAAATAGAGGAAATTTCTGCCTTTTTGCCTCCAAATAAGGAGAATTTCAGCCTTTTTACCTCAAAATAAGGTGAATTTCTGCATTTTTGCCACAAAATATTAGGAATTTCTGCTATTTTGCTCCAAACTAAAAAAATTTCTGCCTTTTTTCCCTGAAATAAGTGAAATATCTGTTATTTTGCCCCTAAATAAGGGGAATTTCTGTCTTTTTGCCTAATAATAAGGGGAATCTCTGCATTTTTGCCCTAAAATATGGGGAATTTCTGTATTTTTGCCCCAAAATAAAGAAATTTTCTGCAATTTTGTACCAAAATAAAAGTAATTTCTGCCTTTTTGCCCCAAAATAAGAGAAATTTCTGCGTTTTTTCCCTGAAATAAGTGAAATTTCTGTAATTTTGCCCCAAAATAAGGGAGATTTCTGCAATTTTGCCCCAAAATAATGGACATTTCTGGAATTTTGCCCCAAAATAAGGGGAATTTCTGACTTTTTGCCCTGAAATAAGGAGAATTTCTGTCTTTTTGCCCCAAAATAATGTGAATTTCTGCATTTTCCCTCAAAATTAGGGGAATATGTGCAATTTTGCTTCAAAATACGGGGAATTTTTTTTTTATTGCACCAAAATAAAAGGAATTTCTGCATTTTTGCACCAATATAAGGGGAATTTCTGAAATTTTGCTCCAAAATACGGGGAATTTTTGCCTTATTGCCGGAAATAAAGTGGAATTTCTGCCTTTTTGCCCTGAAATATTTGAAATTTCCGCAATTTTACCCCAAAATAAGGGGAATCTCTGTTTTGGGCCCCAAAATTAAGAGAATTTCTGCTTTTTGCCCCAAATTAAGGCAAATTTCTGACTTTTTGCCCTGAAATAAGTAAAATTTCTGCAATTTTGCCCCAAAATAAGGGGAATTTCATCATTTTCCCTTCAAATAAGGGGAATTTCTGCCTTTTTGCCACAAAATATGGGGAATTTCTGCCTTATTGCCCCCAAATATGGAAAATTTTTGCTTTTCTGCCCCAATAATTGGAATTTCTGCCTTTTTGCCACAAAGTAAAGTGAATTTCTGCCTTTTTGCCCCAAATTAACGGGAATTTCAGCCTTTTTACCCCAAAATAAGGGGAATTTCTGCCTTTTGCCCAAAATATGGGGAATTTCTGACTTTTTGTTCCAAAATAAGGAAAATTTCTTCAATTTTGTACCAAAATAAAAGAAATTTCTACTTTTTGCTCCAAAATAACAGTAATTTCTATTTGCCCTGAAATAAATGAAATTTCTGCAATTTTGCCCGAAAATAATGGAAATTTGTGCCTTTTTGACCCAAAATGAGGGGAATTTCTGCCTTTTAACCCCAAAATATGGGGAATTTCAGCATTTTACCTCAAAATAAGGGGAATTTCAGCCTTTTTGCACCAAAATATGAAGAATTTCTGCCTTTTTGACACAAAATAAGAAAAATTTCTGCAATTCTGTACCAAAATAAAAGAAATTTCTAAAATTTTGCCCCAAAATAAGGGAAATTTCTGATTTTTGCCTTGAAATAAGGAGAATTTCTGTTTTTTTGCCCCCCAAAAAAGGGAATTTCTGCCTTTTTGCCCCAAAATTAGGGGAGTTTCTGCAATTTTGCTTCAAAATACAGGGAATTTCTGCCTCTTTTCCCGAAAATAAGGGGAACGTCTGCCGATTTGTCCCAAATAAAGGGAATTTCTGCATTTTTGCCCCAATATTTAGGGAATTTCTGCAATTTTGCTTTAAAATACGGGGAATTTCTGCCTTTTTGCCCAAAATTAAGGGGATTTTCTTCCTTTTTGCCCCCAAACAAGGGAAATTTCTGCAATTTTATCCCAAAATAAAAGGAATTTCTGCCTTTATGCCCTCAAATAACGGGAATTTCTGCCTTTTTGCCCTGAAATATGTGAAACGTCTGCAATTTTACCCCAAAATGAGGTGAATTTCTACCTTTTTGCCCAAAAATAATGGGAATTTCTGCCTTTTTGCCCCAAAATATGAAAAATTTTTGCTTTTTTTCTCTGAAATATGTGAAATTTCTGCAATTTTGCCTTAAAATAAAAGAAATTGCTGCAATTTTTTCCCATAATAAAGGAATTTTTGCAATTTTGCCAAAATAAAGGGAATTTCTGTTTTTTGTTCCCAAATAAGGGAAATTTCTGCAAATTTGCCCTAAATTAAGGGGAATTTCTGCCTTTTGCCCCAAAATAAGGAGAATTTCTGCCTTTTTTGCCCCAAAACAAAGAAGATTACTGCATGTTTTACGCCAAAATTAGGTGAATTTCTGCAATTTTGCTCCAAAATACGGGGATTTTCTGCCTTTTTCACAGAAAATAAGGGGAATTTCTGCCATTTTTCCGCGAAATAAGTGAAATTTCTGCAGTTTTACCACAAAATAAGGGGAATTTCTGCCTTTTTGCCATAAAATTTGGGGAATTTTTGCAATTTTGCTCCAAAATATGGGGAATTTCTGCCTTTTTGCCCGAAAATAAAGGGAATGTATACCTTTTGGCCATAAAAAGGGAAATTTCTTCATTTTTACCCCAAAATAAAAAGATTTTCCGCCTTTTTGACTCAAAATAAGTGCAATTTCTGACTTTTTTCCAAAAATAAATGGAATTTCTGTCTTTTTGCCCCAAAATAAGGGAAATTTCTGCCTTTTAACCTCAAAATAAGGGGAATTTCTGCATTTTTTGCCACAAAATATAAGGAATTTCTGCCTTTTTGCCTCACAATAAGAAAAATTTCTGTATTTTTTCCCTGAAATAAGTGAAATTTCTGCAATTTTGGCCCAAAAAATTGAAATTTCTGCAATTTTGTCCAAAAATAAGAGAAATTTCTTGAATTTTGCCCCAAAATAAGTGGAATTTCTGAGTTTTGCCCCAAAATAAAGAGAATTTCTGTCTTTTTGCCCCAACATATAGGGAATTTCTGCCTTTTTGCCCCACAATTAGGGGAATTTCTGCAATTTTGCTCCTAAATACGGGGAATTTCTGTTTTTTTGCCCAAAAATTAGGGGGATGTTTACCTTTTGCCACAAAAAAAGAGAAATTTCTTCATTTTTGCCCCAAAATAAAAGGAATTTCTGCCTTTTTACGTCAAAATAAGTGAAATTTCTGCCTTTTTACTCAAAAATATACGGAATTTCTGTATTTTTGCCCCAAAATATAGCAATTTTTGAATTTTGCCCTGAAATAAGTGAAATTTCTCCAATTTTGCCTCAAAATAAGGGAAATTTCTGCCTTTGTGCGACAAAATAAGGGGAATTTCTGACTTTTTGCCCCAAAATAGGGGAAATTTCTGCCTTTTTGCCTCCAAATAAGGAGAATTTCAGCCTTTTTACCTCAAAATAAGGTGAATATCTGCATTTTCGCCACAAAATATTAGGAATTTCTGCTATTTTGCTCCAAACTAAAAAAATTTCTGCCTTTTTTCCCTGAAATAAGTGAAATACCTGTTATTTTGCCCCTAAATAAGGGGAATTTCTGTCTTTTTGCCTAATAATAAGGGGAATCTCTGCATTTTTGCCCTAAAATATGGGGAATTTCTGTATTTTTGCCCCAAAATAAAGAAATTTTCTGCAATTTTGTACCAAAATAAAAGTAATTTCTGCCTTTATGCCCCAAAATAAGAGAAATTTCTGTGTTTTTTCCCTGAAATAAGTGAAATTTCTGTAATTTTGCCCCAAAATATGGAAGATTTCTGCAATTTTGCCCCAAAATAAGAAAATTTTCCTGAATTTTGCCCCAAAATAAGTGGAATTTCTGAGTTTTGCCCCAAAATAAGGAGAATTTCTGTCTTTTTGCCCAAACAAATAGGGAATTTCTGCCTTTTTGCCTTACAACTAGGGGGATTTCTGCAATTTTGCTCCAAAATATGGGGAATTTCTGCTTTTTTTCCCGAAAATATGGGAAATTATTACCTTTTGCCACAAAAAAGGGAAATTTTTAATTTTTGCTCCAAAATAAGAGGAATTTCTGCATTTTAACCTCAAAATAAGTGAAATTTTTGCCTTTTTACCCAAAAATAAATGGAATTTCTGTCTTTTTGCTCCAAAATAAAAGGAATTTTTGAATTATGCCCTGAAATAAGAGAAATTTCTGCAATTTTGCCCCAAAATAAGGGAAATTTCTGCCTTTTTGCCACAAAATAAGGGGAATTTCTGCATTTTTGCCACAAAATATTAGGAATTTCTGCCTTTTTGCCCCAAAATAAGGAAAATTTCTGCTTTTTTTTCATGAAATAAGTTAAATTTCTGCAATTTTGCTCCAAAATAATTGAAATTTCTGCAATTTTTTCCCAAAATAAGGGAAATTTCTGGAATTTGCCCCAAAATATGTGGAATTTCTGAATTTAGCCCCAAAATAAGGTTAATTTCTGTCTTTTTTTCAACAACATATAGGGAATTTCTGCCTTTTTGCCCCATAATTAGGGTAATTTCTGCAATTTTGCTCCAAAATACGGGGAATTTCTGCCTTTTTGCACGAAAATAAGGGGAATGTTTACCTTTTGCCAAAAAAAGGGAAATTTCTTCATTTTTGCCCCAAAATAAGAGGAATTTCTGCCTTTTTACCTCTAAATAAGTGAAATTTCTGCCTTTTTACCTAAAAATATATGGAATTTCTGTATTTTTGTTCCAAAATAAAAGGAATTTTTGAATTATGCCCTGAAATAAGTGAAATTTCTGCAATTTTGCTCCAAAATAAGGGAAATTTCTGCCTTTTTGCCACAAAATAAGGGGAATTTCTCTCTTTTTGCCCCAAAATTAGGGGAATTTCAGCCTTTTTACCTAATAATAAGAGGAATCTCTGCCTTTTTGCCCTAAAATATGGAGAATTTCTGTATTTTTGCCCCAAAATAAAGAAATTTTCTGCAATTTTTTACCAAAATAATAGTAATTTCTGCCTTTTTGCCCCAAAATAGAGAAATTTCTGACTTTTTGCCCTAAAATAAATAAAATTTCTGCAATTTTGCGCGAAAATAAGGGAAATTTGTGCCTTTTTGCCCCAAAATAATGAACATTTCTTAAATTTTGCCCCAAAATAAGGGGAATTTCTGAATTTTTGCCCTGAAATAAGGAGAATTTCTGTCTTTTTGCCCCAAATTAATGTGAATTTCTGATTTTTCCCTCAAAATTAGGGGAATATGTGCAATTTTGCTGCAAAATACGGGGAATTTCTGCCTTATTGCACCAAAATAATGGGAATTTCTGCCTTTTTGCACCAATATAAGGGGAATTTCTGAAATTTTGCTTTAAAATACAAAGAATTTCTGCCTTTTTGCCCAAAATTAAGGGGATTTTCTGCCTTTTTGCCCCCAAAAAAGGGAAATTTCTGCAATTTTATCCCAAAATAAGGAGAATTTCTGCCTTTTTGCACCCAAATGACAGGAATTTCTGCCTTTTTGCCCCGAAATATGTGAAATGTCTGCAATTTTACCCCAAAATAAGGTGAATTTCTGCCTTTTTGCCACAAAATTATGGGAATTTCTGCATTTTTGCCCCAAAATAAGAAAAATTTTTGCTTTTTTTCTCTGAAATAAGTGAAATTTCTGCAATTTTGCCTTAAAATAAAAGAAATTTCTGCAATTTTTCTTCATAATAAAGGAATTTTCTGCAATTTTGCCCCAAAATAAAGGGAATTTCTGTTTTTTTGTCCCCAAATAAGGAAAATTTCTGCAATTTTGCCTTAAAATAAGGGGAATTTCTGCCTTTTGCCCCAAAATAAGGGGAATTTCTGCCTTTTTGCCTCAAAACAAAAAAAATTACTGCCTGTTTACGCCAAAATTAGGTGAATATCTGCAATTTTGCTCCAAAATACAGGGATTTTCTGCCTTTTTCGGCGAAAATAATGGGAATTTCTGACTTTTCCCTCAAAATTAGGGGAATATGTGCAATTTTGCTTCAAAATACGGAGAATTTCTGCCTTATTGCACCAAAATAAAGGGAATTTCTGCCTTTTTGCACCAATATAAGGGGAATTTCTGAAATTTTGCTCCAAAATACGGGGAATTTCTGCCTTATTGCCCGAAATAAATTGTAATTTCTGCCTTTTTGCCCTGAAATATTTGAAATTTCCGCAATTTTACCCCAAAATAAAGGGAATTTCTGTTTTTGGCCCCAAAATTAGGAAAATTTCAGCTTTTTACCCCAAATTAAGGCAAATTCTGACTTTTTACCCTGAAATAAGTGAAATTTCTACAATTTTGCCCCAAAATAAGGGGAATTTCTGCTTTTTTGCCAAAATAAGGGGAATTTCAGCATTTTACCTCCAAATAAAGGGAATTTCTGCCTTTTTGCCATAAAATATGGGTCATTTCTGCCTTATTGCCCACAAATAAGAAAAATTTTTGCTTTTCTGCCCCAATTAATGGGAATTTCTGCCTTTTTGCTACAAAGTAAAGGGAATTTCTGCCTTTTTGCCCCAAAATAACGGGAATTTCAGCCTTTTTACCTCAAAATAAGGGGAATTTCTTCCTTTTGCCCAAAATATGGGGAATTTCTGACTTTTTGTTTTAAAATAAGAAAAATTTCTTCAATTTTGTACCAAAATAAAAGAAATTTCTGCTTTTTGCCCCAAAATAAAAGTAATTTCTGACTTTTTGCCCTGAAATAAATGAAATTTCTGCAATTTTGCCCGAAAATAATGGAAATTTGTGCCTTTTTGCACCAAAATGAGGGGAATTTCTGCCTTTTAACCACAAAATATGGGGAATTTCAGCATTTTACCTCAAAATAAGGGAAACTTCAGCCATTTTGCACCAAAATGTGGGGCATTTCTTCCTTTTTGCCACAAAATAAGAAAAATTTCAGCAATTCTGTTCCAAAATAAAAAAAATTTCTAAAATTTTGCCCCAAAATAAGGGAAATATCTGATTTTTGCCCCGAAATAAGGAGAATTTTTTGTATTTTTGCCCCAAAAAAGGGAAATTTCTGCCTTTTTGCCCCAAAATTAGGGGAGTTTCTGCAATTTTGCTTCAAAATACAGGGAATTTCTGCCTCTTTTCCCGAAAATTGGGGAACTTCTGCCGATTTGCCCCAAATAAAGGGAATTTCTGCATTTTTGCCCCAATATTTGGAAAATTTCTGCAATTTTGCTTTAAAATACAAAGAATTTCTGCCTTTTTGCCCGAAATTAAGGGGATTTTCTGCCTTTTTGCCTCCAAAAAAGGGAAATTTCTGCAATTTTATCCTAAAATAATAGGAATTTCTGCCTTGTTGCCTCCAAATAACAGGAATTTCTGCCTTTTTGCCCCGAAATATGTGAAATGTCTGCAATTTTACCCCAAAATAAGGTGAATTTCTTTCTTTTTTGCCCCAAAATTATGGGAATTTTTGCATTTTTGCCCCAAAATAAGAAAAATTTTTGCTTTTTTTCTCTGAAATAAGTGAAATTTCTGCAATTTTGCCTTAAAATAAAAGAAATTTCTGCAATTTTTCTTCATAATAAAGGAATTTTCTGCAATTTTGCCACAAAATAAAGGGAATTTCTGTTTTTTGTCCTTAAATAAGGGAAATTTCTGCAATTTTGCCTTATAATAAGGGGAATTTCTGCCTTTTGCCCCAAAATAAGGGAAATTTCTGCCTTTATGCCCCAAAACAAAGAAAATTACTGCCTGTTTTACGCCAAAATTAGGTGAATTTCGGCAATTTTGCTCCAAAATACAGGGATTTTCTGCCTTTTTCGCCATAAATAATGGGAATTTCTGACTTTTCCCTCAAAATTAGAGAAATATGTGCAATTTTGCTTCAAAATACGGGGAAATTCTGCCTTATTGCACCAAAATAAAGGGAATTTCTGCCTTTTTGCACAAATATAAAAAGAATTTCTGAAATTTTGCTCCAAAATACAAGGAATTTCTGCCTTTTTGCCCGAAAATAAAGGGAATGTATACCTTTTTGCCATAAAAAGGGAAATTTCTTCATTTTTACCCCAAAATAAGGGGATTTTCCGCCTTTTTGACTCAAAATAAGTTCAATTTCTGACTTTTTTCCAAAAATAAACAGAATTTCTGTCTTTTTGCCCCAAAATAAGGGGATTTTCTGAATTTTTGCCCTGAAATGAGTTAAATTTCTAAAATTTTTCCTCAAAATAATTAAAATTTCTGCAATTTTGCCCCAAAATAAGGGGAATTTCTGTATTTTTGCCCCAAAATAAGGGAAATTTCTGCCTTTTTACCCCTAAATAATGGGATTTTCAGCCTCTTTACCTCAAAATAATAGGAATTTCTGCATTTTTGCCACTAAATATTAGGAATTTCTGCATTTTTGCTCCAAAATAAGGAAAATTTCTGCCTTTCTTCCCTGAAATAAGTGAAATTTCTGCAATTTTGCCCCAAAATAAGTGAAATTTCTGCAATTGTGCCCCAAAATCCGGGAAATTTCTGGAATTTTGACTCAAAATAAGTGGAATTTCTGAGTTTTGCCCCAAAATAAGGAGAATTTCTGTCTTTTTGCCCCACCAGATAAGGAATTACTGCCTTTTTGCCCCACAACTAGGAAATTTTCTAGAATTTTGCTCCAAAATACGGGCAATTTCTTCATTATTTCCTGAAAATAAGGGGAATGCATACCTTTTGCCACAAAAAAGCGAAATTTCTTATTTTTGCCCCAAAATACGAGGAATTTCTGCTTTTTTGCCCGAAAATAAGGGGAACGTTTACCTTTTGCCAGAAAAAAAAGAAATTTTTTTATTTTTGTCCCAAAAAAAGAGGAATTTCTGCCTTTTTACCTCAAAATAAGTGAAATTTCTGCCTTTTTACCCAAAAATATACGGAATTTCTGTATTTTTGCCCCAAAATAAAAGGAATTTTTGAATTTTGCCCTGAAATAAGTGCAATTTCTGCAATTTTGCCCCAAAATAAGGGAAATTTCTGCCTTTTTGCCACAAAATAATGGGAATTTCTGTCTTTTTTTTCCAAAATAAGGGGAATTTCAGCCTTTTTACCTAATAATAAAGGGAATCTCTGCCTTTTTGCCCTAAAATATGGGGAATTTCTGTATTTTTGCCCCAAAATAAAGAAATTTTCTGCAATTTTTTAGCAAAATAAAAGTAATTTCTGCCTTTTTGCCCTAAAATAAGAGAAATTTCTGCATTTTTTTCCCTGAAATAACAGAAATTTCTGTAATTTTGCCCCAAAATAAGGGAGATTTCTGCAATTTTGCCCCAAAATAATGGACATTTCTAGAATTTTGCACCAAAATAAGGGGAATTTCTGAATTTTGCCTTGAAATAAGGAGAATTTCTGTTTTTTTGCCCCAAAATAATGTGAATTTCTGCATTTTCCCTCAAAATTAGGGGAATATGTGCAATTTTGCTTCAAAATACGGGGAATTTCTGTCTTATTGCACCAAATAAAGGGAATTTCTGCCTTTTTGCACCAATAAAAGGGGAATTTCTGAAATTTTGCTCCAAAATACGGGGAATTTCTGCCTTATTGCCCGAAATAAAGTGGAATTTCTGCCTTTTTGCCCTGAAATATATGAAATTTCCGCAATTTTACCTCACAATAAGGGCAATTTCTATTTGGCCCCAAAATTAAAAGAATTTCTGCTTTTTGCCCTTAAATAAGGCAAATTTCTGACTTTTTTCCCTGAAATAAGTGAAATTTCTGCAATTTTGCCCCAAAATAAGGGGGATTTCTGCCTTTTTGCCAAAATAAGGGGAATTTCAGCATTTTACCTCCAAATGGGAATTTCTGCCTTTTTGCCACAAAATATGGGGAATTTCTGCCTTATTGCCCCCAAATAAGGAAAATTTTGCTTTTCTGCCCCAATTAACGGAAATTTCTGCCTTTTTGCCACAAAGTAAAGGGATTTCTGTCTGTTTGCCCCTAAATAACGGGAATTTCAGCCTTTTTACCTCAAAATAAAGGGAATTTCTGCCTTTTGCCAAAATATGGGGAATTTCTGACTTTTTGTTCCAAAATAAGTAAAATTTCTTCAATTTTGTACCAAAATAAAAGAAATTTCTGCTTTTTGCCCCAACGTAAAAGTAATTTCTGACTTTTTGCCCTGAAATAAATGAAATTTCTGCAATTTTGCCCGAAAAAAAGAGAAATTTGTGCTTTTTTGCCCCAAAATGAGGGGAATTTCTGCCTTTTAACTCCAAAATATGGGGTATTTCAGCATTTTACCTCAAAATAAGGAGAATTTCAGCCTTTTTGCACCAAAATATGGGGAATTTCTGCCTTTTTGCCACAAAATAAGAAAAATTTCTGCAATTCTGTAACAAAATAAAAGAAATTTCTAAAATTTTGCCCCAAAATAAAGGAAATTTCTGATTTTTGCCCCGAAATAAGGAGAATTTCTGTATTTTTGCCCCAAAATATAGGGAATTTCTGCATTTTTGCCCCAAAATTAGGGGAGTTTCTGCAATTTTGCTTCAAAATACAGGGAATTTCTGCCTCTTTTCCCGAAAATAAGGGGAACTTCTGCCGATTTGCTTCAAATAAAGGGAATTTCTGCATTTTTGCCCCAATATTAGGGGAATTTCTGCAATTTTGCTCCAAAATACGGGGAATTTCTGCCTTTTTGCCCGAAATTAAGGAGATTTTCTGCCTTTTTGCCTCCAATCAAGGGAAATTTCTTCAATTTTATCACAAAATAAGGGGAATTTCTGCCTGTTTGCCCCCAAATAACGGGAATTTCTGCCTTTTTGCCCTGAAATATGTGAAATGTCTGCAATTTTACCCCAAAATAAGGTGAATTTCTGCCTTTTTGCCCCAAAATAATGGGAATTTCTGCCTTTTTGTCCCAAAATAAGAAAAATTTTTGCATTTATTCTCTGAAAGAAGTGAAATTTCTGCAATTTTGCCTTAAAATAAAAGAAATTTCTGCAATTTTTCCCCATAATAAAGGAATTTTCTGCAATTTTGCTTCAAAATAAAGGGAATTTCTGTTTTTTGTCCCCAAATAAAGGAAATTTCTGCAATTTTGCCTTAAAATAAGGGGAATTTCTGACTTTTGCCCCAAAATAAGGGGAATTTCTGCCTTTTCGCCCCAAATCAAAGTAAATTACTGCATGTTTTACCCGAAAATTAGGTGAATTTCTGCAATTTTGCTTCAAATTACGGGGATTTTTTTCCTTTTTCGCCGAAAATAGGGGGAATTTCTGCCACATTGCCGCGAAATAAGTGAAATTTCTGCAGTTTTACTTCGAAATAAGGGGAATTTCTTCCTTTTTTTTCCCCAAAATTAGGGGAATTTCTGCAATTTTGCTCCAAAATACGGGGAATTTCTGCCTTTTTGCCCGAAAATAAAGGGAATGTATACCTTTTTGCCATAAAAAGGGAAATTTCTTCATTTTTACCCCAAAATAAGGGGATTTTCAGCCTTTTTGCCTCAAAATAAGTGCTATTTCTGACTTTTCCCCAAAAATAAGGGGAATTTCTGACTTTTTGCCCTGAAATAAGTTAAATTTCTAAAATTTTTCCCCAAAATAAAGGAAACGTCTGCTTTTTGCCTCAAAATAAGGGAAATTTCTGCATTCTTGCCCCAAAATAAGGGGAATTTCAGCCTTTTTTCCTCAAAATAAGGGGAATTTCTGCCTTTTGCCCCAAAATAAGGGGAATTTCTGCCTTTTTGCCCCAAAATAAGAAAAAGTTCTGCAATTTTGTACAAAAATAAAAGAAATTTCTGCGTTTTTGCCCCAAAATATGAAAAAATTCTGCCTTTTTTCCCTGAAATAATTGAAATTTCTTCAATTTTGCCCCATAATAAGGGAAATTTCTGCAATTTTGCCCCAAAGTAAGGGAAATTTCTGCAATTTTGCCTCAAATAAGGGGAATTTCTGACTTTTTGCCCTTCAAAAATGGAGATATTCTTTCTTTTTGCACCAAAATAAGGAGAATTTCAGCCTTTTTCCCCTAAAATTATGAGAATTTCTGCAATTTTGTTTCAAAATACGGGGAATTTCTGCCTTTTAGCCCCAAAATAAAGGGAATTTCTGCATTTTTCCTTAAAATTAGGGGAATTTCTGCATTTTACCTCTAAATATGGGGATATCCTGCATTTTGCCCCAAAATATGGGGAATTTTTGCCTTTTTGTTCCAAAAAAAGGATAATTTCTCAAATTTTGTACCATGATAAAAGAAATTTCTGCTTTTTGCCCCAAAATAAGGGGAATTTCTGACTTTTTACCCTGAAATAAATGAAATTTCCGCAATTTTGCCTGAAAATAAGGGAAATTTGTGCCTTTTTGCCCCAAAATGAGGGGAATTTCTGCCTTTTGACCCAAAATATGAGGAATTTCAACATTTTACCTCAAAATGAGGAGAATTTCAGCCTTTTTGCACCAAAATATGGGGAATATCTGCATTTTTGCTCCAAAATAAAGGACATTTCTGCATTATTGCACCAATATTAGAGGAATTTCTGCAATTTTGCTCCAAAATACGCGTCATTTCTGCCTTTTTGCCTGAAATTAAGTGGAATTTCTGCCTTTTTGTCCAAAAATGAGTGAAATATCGGCAATTTTATCCCAAAATAAGGGGAATTTCTGCTTTTTTGCCCAAAAATAAAGGAAATTTCTGCATTTTTGCCCCAAAATAAGAAAAATTTTTGCTTTTTTTCTCTGAAATATGTGAAATTTCTGCAATTTTGCCCTAAAATAAGAGAAATTTCTGCAATTTTCCCCATAATAAAGGAAATTTCTGCAATTTTACCCAAACTAAGGGAATTTCTGTCTTTTACCCCCAAATAAAAGAAATTTCTGCAATTTTGCCCTAAAATAAGGGGAATTTGTTACTTTTTCCCCAAAATAAGGGGAATTTCTGCCTTTTAGCCCCAAAATAAAGGGAATTTCTTCATTTTCCCCCAATATTAGGGGAATTTCTGTGTTTCACCTCTAAATAAGGGGAATTTCTGGATTTTACCCCAAAAAATGGGGAATTTCTGCCTTTTTGTTCCAAAAAAAAGAAAATTTCTTAAATTTTGTACCATAATAAAAGAAATTTCTGCTTTTTGCCCCAAAATAAGGGGAATTTCTGACTTTTTACCCTTAAATACATGAAATTTCTGCAATTTTGCCTGAAAATAAGGGAAATTTGTGCATTTTTGCCCCAAAATGAGGGGAATTTCTGCCTTTTGCCCCAAAATATGAAGAATTTCAGAATTTTACCTCAAAATGAGGAGAATTTCAGCCTTTTTGCACCAAAATATGGGGAATATCTGCCTTTTTCCTCCAAAATAAAGGAAATTTCTCCATTATTGCACCAATATTATAGGAATTTCTGCAATTTTGCTCCAAAATATGGGTCATTTCTGCCTTTTTGCCTGAAATTAAGTGGAATTTCTGCCTTTTTGTCCCAAAAATGTGAATTATCGGCAATTTTAGCCAAAAATTAGGGATTTAATCTTTTTGCCCCAAAATAAGGGGAATTTCTGCCATTTTGCTCTGAAATATTTGAAATTTTTTAATTTTACCCCAAAATAAAAAGAATTTCTGCCTTTTTGCCCAAAAATAATGGGAATTTCAGCCTTATTACCTCAAAATAAGAGGAATTTCTGACTTTTGCCACAAAATATGGGGAATTTCTGCCTTTTTGTTCCAAAATAAGGAAAATTTCTTCGATTTTGTACCAAAATAAGAAATTTCTGCTTTCTGCCCCAAAATAAAAGGAATTTCTGACTTTTTGTCCTGAAATAAATGAAATTTCTGCAATTTTGCCCAAAAATAAGAAAAATTTGTGCCTTTTTGCCACAAAATATAAAAAATTTCTGCCTTCTTGCCACAAAATAAGAAAAATTTCTGCAATTCTGTACCAAAATAAAAGTAATTTCTCCAATTTTGGCCCAAAATAAAGGAAATTTCTGCAATTTTGCCCCAAAATAAGGGAAATTTCTTCAATTTTGCCCCAAAATGAGGGGAATTTCTGATTTTGCCCCGAAATAAGGAGAATTTCTGTATTTTTGCCCCAAAATAAAGGGAATTTCTGCCTTTTTGCCCCAAAATTAGGGGAGTTTCTATAATTTTGCTTCAAAATACAGGGAATTTCTGCCTCTTTCCCCAAAAATAAGAGGAACTTCTGCCTTCTTGCCCCAAATAAAAGGAATTTCTGCATTTTTGCCCCAATATTAGGGGATTTTCTGCAATTTTGCTCCAAAATACGGGGAATTTTTGCCTTTTTGCCCGAAATTAAGGAGATTTTCTGCCTTTTTGCCCCCAAATAAGGGAAATTTCGGCAATTTTATCCCAAAATAAGGGGAATTTCTGCTTTTTTGCCCAAAAATAAAAGAAATTTCTGCATTTTTGCCCCAAAATAAGAAAAATTTTTGCTTTTTTTCTCTGAAATAAGTGAAATTTCTTCAATTTTGCCCTAAAATAAGAGAGATTTCTGCAATTTTTCCCCATAATAAAGGAAATTTCTGCAATTTTCCCCAAATTAAGGGAATTTCTGTTTTTTACCACCAAATAAAAGAAATTTCTGCAATTTTGCCCTAAAATAAGGGGAATTTGTGACTTTTTCCCCAAAATAAGGGGAATTTCTGCCTTTTAGCCCAAAAATATAGGGGATTTCTTCATTTTCCGCCAATATTAGGGGAATTTCTGCGTTTTACGTCTAAATAAGGGGAATTTCTGTATTTTACCCAAAAAATGAGGAATTTCTGCCTTTTTGTTCCAAAAAAAAAAAATTCTTAAATTTTCTACCATAATAAAAGAAATTTCTGCTTTTTGCCCCAAAATAAGGGGAATTTCTGACTTTTTACTCTGATATAAATGAAATTTCCACAATTTTGCCTGAAAATAAGGGAAATTTGTGCCTTTTTGCCCCAAAATGAGGGGAATTTCTGCCTTTTGCCCCAAAATATGAGGAATTTCAGCATTTTACCTCAAAATGAGGGGAATTTCAGCCTTTTTGCACCAAAATATGGGGAATATCTGCCTTTTTGCTCCAAAATAAAGGACATTTCTGCATTATTGCACCAATATTAGAGGAATTTCTGCAATTTTGCTCCAAAATACGTGTCATTTCTGCCTTTTTGCCTGAACTTAAGTGGAATTTCTGCCTTTTTATCTCAAAATAAGTGAAATATCGGCAATTTTAGCCAAAAATAAGGGATTTAATCTTTTTGCCCCAAAATAAGGGGAATTTCTGCCATTTTGCCCTGAAATATTTGAAATTTTTTCAATTTTACCCCAAAATAAAAAGAATTTCTGCCTTTTTGCCCCAAAATAAGGGGAATTTCAGCCTTATTACTTCAAAATAAGGGGAATTTCTGCCATTTTGCCCTGAAATATTTGAAATTTTTTAATTTTACCCCAAAATAAAAAGAATTTCTGCCTTTTTGCCCAAAAATAATGGGAATTTCAGCCTTATTACCTCAAAATAAGAGGAATTTCTGACTTTTGCCACAAAATATGGGGAATTTCTGCTTTTTTGTTCCAAAATAAGGAAAATTTCTTCGATTTTGTACCAAAATAAGAAATTTCTGCTTTCTGCCCCAAAATAAAAGGAATTTCTGACTTTTTGTCCTGAAATAAATGAAATTTCTGCAATTTTGCCCAAAAATAAGAAAAATTTGTGCCTTTTTGCCACAAAATATAAAAAATTTCTGCCTTCTTGCCACAAAATAAGAAAAATTTCTGCAATTCTGTACCAAAATAAAAGTAATTTCTCCAATTTTGGCCCAAAATAAAGGAAATTTCTGCAATTTTGCCCCAAAATAAGGGAAATTTCTTCAATTTTGCCCCAAAATGAGGGGAATTTCTGATTTTTGCCCCGAAATAAGGAGAATTTCTGTATTTTTGCCCCAAAATAAAGGGAATTTCTGCCTTTTTGCCCAAAAATTAGGGGAGTTTCTATAATTTTGCTTCAAAATACAGGGAATTTCTGCCTCTTTCCCCGAAAATAAGAGGAACTTCTGCCTTCTTGCCCCAAATAAAAGGAATTTCTGCATTTTTGCCCCAATATTAGGGGATTTTCTGCAATTTTGTTCCAAAATACGGGGAATTTTTGCCTTTTTGCCCGAAATTAAGGAGATTTTCTGCCTTTTTGCCCCCAAATAAGGGAAATTTCGACAATTTTATCCCAAAATAAGGGGAATTTCTGCTTTTTTGCCCAAAAATAAAAGAAATTTCTGCATTTTTGCCCCAAAATAAGAAAAATTTTTGCTTTTTTTCTCTGAAATAAGTGAAATTTCTTCAATTTTGCCCTAAAATAAGAGAGATTTCTGCAATTTTTCCCCATAATAAAGGAAATTTCTGCAATTTTCCCCAAATTAAGGGAATTTCTGTTTTTTACCACCAAATAAAAGAAATTTCTGCAATTTTGCCCTAAAATAAGGGGAATTTGTGACTTTTTCCCCAAAATAAGGGGAATTTCTGCCTTTTAGCCCAAAAATATAGGGGATTTCTTCATTTTCCGCCAATATTAGGGGAATTTCTGCGTTTTACCTCTAAATAAGGGGAATTTCTGTATTTTACCCAAAAAATGAGGAATTTCTGCCTTTTTGTTCCAAAAAAAAAAATTCTTAAATTTTCTACCATAATAAAAGAAATTTCTGCTTTTTGCCCCAAAATAAATGGAATTTCTGACTTTTTACTCTGATATAAATGAAATTTCCACAATTTTGCCTGAAAATAAGGGAAATTTGTGCCTTTTTGCCCCAAAATGAGGGGAATTTCTGCCTTTTGCCCCAAAATATGAGGAATTTCAGCATTTTACCTCAAAATGAGGGGAATTTCAGCCTTTTTGCACCAAAATATGGGGAATATCTGCCTTTTTGCTCCAAAATAAAGGACATTTCTGCATTATTGCACCAATATTAGAGGAATTTCTGCAATTTTGCTCCAAAATACGGGTCATTTCTGCCTTTTTGCCTGAACTTAAGTGGAATTTCTGCCTTTTTGTCTCAAAATAAGTGAAATATCGGCAATTTTAGCCAAAAATAAGGGATTTAATCTTTTTGCCCCAAAATAAGGGGAATTTCTGCCATTTTGCCCTGAAATATTTGAAATTTTTTCAATTTCACCCCAAAATAAAAAGAATTTCTGCCTTTTTGCCCCAAAATAAGGGGAATTTCAGCCTTATTACTTCAAAATAAGGGGAATTTCTGCCTTTTGCCACAAAATATGGGGAATTTCTGCTTTTTTGTTCCAAAATAAGGAAAACTTCTTCAATTTTGTACCAAAATAGAAGAAATTTCTGCTTTTTGCCCCAAAATAAAAGGAATTTCTGACTTTTTGTCCTGAAATAAATGAAATTTCTGCAATTTTGCCCATAAATAAGAAAAATTTGTGCCTTTTTGCCACAAAATATAAAAAATTTCTGCCTTCTTGCCACAAAATAAGAAAAATTTCTGCAATTCTGTACCAAAATAAAAGTAATTTCTGAAATTTTGCCCCAAAATAAGGGAAATTTCTTCAATTTTGCCCCAAAATAAGGGAATTTCTGTATTTTTGCCCCAAAATAAATGGAATTTCTGATTTTTTGCCCCAAAATTAGGGGAGTTTCTGCAATTTTGCTTCAAAATACAGGGAATTTTTGCCTCTTTCCCCGAAAATAAGGGGAACTTCTGCCTTTTTGCCCCAAATAAAAGGAATTTCTGCATTTCTGTCTCAATATAAGGGGAATTTTTGCAATTTTGCTCAAAAATATGGGGAATTTTTGGCTTTTTGCCCGAAATTAAGGGGATTTTCTGCATTTTTTCCTCCAAATAAGGGAAATTTCTGCAATTTTATCCCAAAATTAGGGGAATTTCTGCTTTTTTGCCCCAAAATAAAGGAAATTTCTGCATTTTTGCCCCAAAATAAGAAAAATTTTTGCTTTTTTTCTATGAAATAAGTGAAATTTCTGCAATTTTGCCTTAAAATAAGGGAAATTTCTGCAATTTTTCTTCATAATAAAGGAAATTTCTTCAATTTTCCCCAAAATAAAGGGAATTTCTGTTTTTTGCTCCCAAATAAAAAAAAATTTCTGCAATTTTGTCCTAAAATAAGGGGAATTTCTGACTTTTTCCCCAAAATAAGGGGAATTTCTGCCTTTTAGCCCCAAAATAAATGGAATTTCTTCATTTTCCCCCAATATTAGGGGAATTTCTGCGTTTTACCTCTAAATAAAAGGAATTTTGGCATTTTACCCCAAAAAATGGGGAATTTCTGCCTTTTTGTTCCAAAAAAAGGAAAATTTCTTAAATTGTGTACCATAATAAAAAAAAATTCTGCTTTTTGCCCCAAAATAAGGGGATTTTCTGACTTCTTACCCTGAAATACATGAAATTTCTGCAATTTTGCCTGAAAATAAGGGAAATTTGTGCCTTTTTGCCCCAAAATGAAGGGAATTTCTGCCTTTTGCCCCAAAATATGAGGAATTTCAGCATTTTACCTCAAAATGAGAAGAATTTCAGCCTTTTTGCACCAAAATATAGGGAATATTTGCCTTTTTGCTCCAAAATAAAGGGAATTTCTGCATTATTGCACCAAAATTAGAAAAATTTCTGCAATTTTGCTCCAAAATACGGGTCATTTCTGCCTTTTTGCCTGACATTAAGTGGAATTTCTGCCTTTTTGTCCCGAAATAAGTGAAATATCTGCAATTTTAGCCAAAAATAAGGGATTTAATCTTTTTGCCCCAAAATTAGGGGAATTTCTGCAATTTTGCTCCAAAACACGGGGAATTTCTGCCTTTTTGCCCGAAAATAAGGGGAATGCAAACCTTTTTGCCATAAAAAAGGGAAATTTCTTCATTTTTGCCCCAAAATGAGGAGAATTTCTGCCGTTTTGCATCTAAATAAGTGGAATTTCTGTCTTTTTCCCCCAAAACAAAAATAATTTCTGTCTTTTTTGCCCCAAAATAAGGGGAATGTCTGACTTATTACCCTGAAATAAGTGAAATTTCTTCAATTTTGCCCCAAAATAAGGGGAATTTCTGAATTTTTACCCCCAAATAAGGGGAATTTCAGCCTGTTTACCTCAAAATAAGGAAAATTTCTGCATTTTTGCAACAAAATATTAGGAATTTCTGCCCTTTTGCCTTAAAATAAGGAATATTTCTGCCTTTTTTTCCTGAAATAAGGGAAATGTCTGCAATTTTGCCCCAAAAGAAGGGAAATTTCTGCATTTTGCCTTAAAATAAGGGAAATTTTTGGAATTTTGCCCCAAAATAAGTGGAATTTCTGAATTTTGCCCCAAAATAAGAATTTCTGTTTTTTTTCCCCAACATATAGGGAAATTCTGCATTTTTACCCCAAAATAAACGGTATTTCTGTATTTTTGCCACAAAATAAGCGGAATTTTTGAATTTTGCCCTGAAATAAGTTAAATTTCCGCAATTTTGCCACAAAATAAGAGAAATTTCTGCCTTTTTGCCACAAAATAAGGGGCATTTCTGTCTTTTTGCCTCAAAATAAAGGGAATTTCAGCCTTTTTACCTCATAATAAGGGGAATCTCTGCTTTTTTGCCCCAAAATATGGGGAGTTTCTGCATTTTTGCCCCAAAATAAAGAAAATTTCTGCAATTTTCTACAAAAATAAAAGAAATTTCTGCACTTTGCCCCAAAAATAGAGAAATGCCTGTCTTCTTTACCTGAAATAAGTGAAATTTCTGCAATTTTGCCCAAAATAAGAAAAATTTCTTCAATTTTGCCCCAAAATAAGGGGAATTTCTGACTTTTTGCCCTGAAATAAGTAAAATTTCTGTCTTTTTGCCCCAAAATAATGTGTATTTCTGCATTTTCCCTCAAAATTAGGGAAATTTGTGCAATTTTGCTTCAAAATACGAAGGATTTCAGCCTTAGTTCACCAAAATAAAGGAAATTTCTGCATTTTTGCACCAATATAAGGGGAATTTCTGAAATTTTGCTCCAAAATACGGGAAATTTCTGCCTTATAGCCCGAAATTAAGTGGAATTTCTGCCTTTTTGCCCTGAAATATTTGAAATTTCTGCAATTTTACCCCAAAATAAGGGGAATTTCTTTTTTTGGCCCCAAAATTAGGGGGATTTCTGCTTTTTGCCCCAAAATAAGGCAAATTTCTGACTTTTTGCCCTGAAATAAGTAAAATTTCTGTCTTTTTGCCTCAAAATAATGTGTATTTCTGAATTTTCCCTCAAAATTAGGGGAATTTGTGCAATTTTGCTTCAAAATACGAAGGATTTCAGCATTATTTCACCAAAATAAAGGGAATTTCTGCATTTTTGCACTAATATAAGGGGAATTTCTTAAATTTTGCTCCAAAATACGAGAAATTTCTGCCTTGTAGCCCGAAATTAAGTGGAATTTCTGCCTTTTTGCCCTGAAATATTTGAAATTTCCGCAATTTTACCCCAAAATAAGGGGAATTTCTGTTTTTGGACACAATATTAGGGGAATTTCTGATTTTTGCCCCAAAATAAGGCAAATTTCTGAGTTTCTGCCCTGAAATAAGTGAAATTTCTGCAATTTTGCCCCAAAATAAGGGGAATTTCTGCCTTTTTGCCCAAAATAAAGGGAATTTCAGCATTTTACCTCCAAATAAGGGGAATTTCTGCCTTTTTGCCACAAAATATGGGGAATTTCTGCCTTATTGCCTCCAAATAAGGAAAATTTCTGCTTTTCTGCCCCAATTAACAGGAATTTCGGCCTTTTTGCCCCAAAGAAAGGGAATTTCTGCTTTTTTGCCCAAAAATAAGGGGAATTTCAGCCTATTTACCTCAAAAAAGGGAATTTCTGCCTTTTGCCCCAAAATATGGGGAATTTCTGCATTTTTGTTCCAAAATAAGGAAAATTTCTTCAATTTTGTACTAAAATAAAAGTAATTTCTGATTTTTGCCCCAAAATAAAAGAAATTTCTGACTTTTAGTCCTGAAATAAATGAAATTTCTGCAATTTTGCCTGAAAATAAGAAAAATTTGTGCCTTTCTGCCACAAAATATAAAAAATTTCTGCCTTCTTGCCACAAAATAAGAAAAATTTCTGCAATTCTGTACCAAAATAAAAGAAATTTCTCCAATTTTGTCCCAAAATAATGGAAATTTCTGCAATTTTGCCCCAAAATAAGGGAAATTTCTTCAATTTTGCCCCAAAATAAGGGGAATTTCTGACTTTTTGCCCCGAAATAAGGAGAATTTCTGTATTTTTGCCCCAAAATAAAGGGAATTTCTTCCGTTTTGCCCAAAAATTAGGGGAGTTTCTGCAATTTTGCTTCAAAATACAGGGAATTTCTGCCTCTTAACACGAAAACAAGGGGAACTTCTACCATTTTGCCCCAAATAAAAGAAATTTCTGCATTTTTGCCCCAATATTAGGGGAATTTCTGCAATTTTGCTCCAAAATACGGGGAATTTCTTCCTTTTTGCTCGAAATTAAGGGGATTTTCTGCCTTTTTGCCCCCAAAGAAAGGAAATTTCTGCAATTTTATCCCAAAATACGGGGAATTTCTGCCTTTTTGCCCCAAAATAAGGGGAATTTCTGCCTTTTTGCCCCAAAATAAGGGAAATTTCTGCAATTTTGCCCCAAAATAAGAAAAATTTTTGATTTTTTTCTCTGAAATAAGTGAAATTTCTGCAATTTTGCCCTAAAATAAGAAAAATATCTGCAATTTTTCCTCAAATAAAGCAAATTTCTGCAATTTTTCCCCAAAATACGGGGAATTTCTGTTTTTTGCTCCAAAATAACTGAAATTTCTGCAATTTTGCCCTAAAATGAGGGGAATTTCTGCCATTTGCCTCAAAATAAGGGAAATTTCTGCCTTTTTGCCCCAAAATAAAGAAAATTACTGCATGTTTTACCCCCAAATTAGGTGAATTTCTGCAATTTTGCTCCAAAATATGGGGATTTTCTGCCTTTTTCGACGAAAATAAGGGGAATTTCTGACATTTTGCTGCGAAATAAGTAAAATTTCTGCAGTTTTACCCCAAAAGAAGGGGAATTTCTGCCTTTTTGCCCCAAAATTAGGGAAATTTCTGCTATTTTGCTCTAAAATCCGGGGAATTTCTTCCTTTTTGCCCGAAAATAAAGGGAATGTATATCTTTTTGCCATAAAAAAGGGAAATTTCTTCACTTTTGCCCCAAAATAAGCGGATTTTACGCTTTTTTGACTCAAAATAAGTGCAATATCTGCATTTTCCCAAAAAATAAACGGAATTTCTGTCTTTTTGCCCCCAAAAAAGGGGAATTTCTGACTTTTTGCCCTGAAATAAATTAAATTTCTAAAATTTTTCCCCAAAATAAGGGAAATGTCTGCTTTTTGCCCCAAAATAAGGAGAATTTCTGCCTTTTTGCCCCAAAATAAGGGGAATTTTAGCCTTTTTTCCTCAAAATAAGGAGAATTTCTGTGTTTTGCCCCCAAAATATGGGGAATTTCTGCCTTTTTGACCCAAAATAAGAAAAATTTCTGCAATTTTGTACCAAAATAAAAGAAATTTCTGCCTTTTGGCCCCAAAATAAGAGAAATTTCTGCCTTTTTTCACTGAAATAAGTGAAATTTCTGCAATTTTGCCCAAAAATAAGAGAAATTTCTGCAATTTTGCCACAAAGTAAAGGAAATTTCTGCAATTTTGCCCCAAATAAAAGGAATTTCTGACTTTTTGCACCCAAAAAAAGGAGATTTTCTGTCTTTTTGCCCCAAAATAAAGAGAATTTCAGCCTTTTTACCCAAAAATTATGAGAATTTCTGCAATTTTTCTTCAAAATACGAAAAATTTCTGCCTTTTAACCCCAAAATAAAGGGAATTTCTGCATTTTTCCCCTATATTAGGAAATTTCTGCATCTTACCTCTAAATAAGGGGAATTTCTGCATTTTACCTCAAAATAAAAAGAATTTCTGCCTTTTACCCCAGAACATGGGAAATTTCTACCTTTTTGTTCCAAAGTAAAGAAAATTTCTTCAATTTTGTACCATAATAAAAGAAATTTCTCCTTTTAGCTCCAAAATAAAGGGAATTTCTGACTTTTTACCCTGAAATAAATGAAATTTCTGCAATTTTGCCCGAAAATTAGGGATATTTGTGCCTTTTTGCCCCAAAATAAGGGAAATTTCTGTTTTTCCCGCAAAATATGGGGAATTTCAGCATTTTACTTCAAAATAAATGGAATTTCTGCATTTTTACCCTGATATATGTGAAATTTCTGCAATTTTACCCACAAGTAAGGTGAATTTCTGCCTTTTTGCCCCAAAATAATGGGAATTTCTGCCTCTTTGCCACAAAATAAGAAAAATTTTTGCTTTTTTTCTCTGAAATAAGTGAAATTTCTGCAATTTTGCCCTAAAATAAGAAAAATTTCTGCAATTTTTCCTCATAATAAATCAAATTTCTGCAATTTTGCTGCAAAATAAGGGGATTTTCTGCTTTTTGCCCACAAATAAGGGATATTTCTGAAATTTTGCCCTAAAATAAGGGGAATTTCTGCAATTTGCCTTAAAATAAGGGGAATTTCTGCCTTTTTGCTACAAAATAAAGAAAATTACCTCATGTTTTTCCCCAAAATTAGGTGAATTTCTGCAATTTTGCTCCAAAATATGAGGATTTTCTGCCTTTTTCGCCGAAAATAAGGGGAATTTCTGCCATTTTGCCACGAAATAAGTAAAATTTCTGCAGTTTTACCCCAAAATAAGGGGAATTTCTGCATTTTGCCTCAAAATTAGGGGAATTTCTGCAATTTTGCTCCAAATTCCGGAGAATTTCTGCCTTTTTCCCCGAAAATAAATGGAATGTATACCTTTTTGCCATAAAAAAAGGAAATTTCTTCACTTTTGCCCCCAAAATAATGGGATTTTCCTCCTTTTTGACTCAAAATAAGTGCAATTTTTACCTTTTCCCCAAAAATAAACGGAATTTCTGTCTTTTTGCCCCAAAATAAAGGGAATTTCTGACTTTTTGCCCTGAAATAAGTGAAATTTCTAAAATTTTTTCCCAAAATAACGGAAATGTCTGCTTTTTGCCCCAAAATAAGGGGAATTTCTGCCTTTTTGCACCAAAATAATGGGAATTTCAGCCCTTTTACCTCAAAATAATGGGAATTTCTGCCTTTTTGCCTTAAAATATGGGGAATTTCTGCCTTTTTGCCACAAAATAAGAAAAATTTTTGCAATTTTTTACCAAAATAAAAGAAATTTCTGCCTTTTTGCACCAAAATAAGGAAAATTTCTGCAATTTTGCTCCAATGTAAAGGAATTTTTTTTGCCCCCATATAAGGGGATTTTCTGAATTTTAGCTCCCGAAAAAAGGGGATTTTCTGATTTTTTGCCCCAAAATAAGGAGAATTTCTGCCTTTTTGCCCGAAAATTATGAGAATTTCTGCAATTTTGCTTCAAAATACGGGAAATTTCTGCCTTTTAGCCTCAAAATAAAGGGAATTTCTGCATTTTACCTCAAAATAAGAATAATTTCTGCATTTTGCCCCAAAATATGGGGAATTTCTGCCTTTTTGTTCCAAAATATAAAAAAAATTTCTTCAATTTTGTACCATAATAAAAGAAATTTCTGCATTTTCCCCAAAATAAGGGGAATTTCTGACTTTTTGCCCTGAAATAAATGAAATTTCTGCAATTTTGCACAAAAATAAAGGAAATTTGTGCCTTTTTGCCCCAAAATAAGAATTTCTGCCTTTTGCCTCAAAATATGGGGAATTTCAGCATTTTACCTCAAAATAAGAAAAATTTCAGCCTTTTTGCACCAAAATATGGGAAATTTCTTCTTTTTGGCCTCCAAAATAAAGGGAATTTCTGCATTTTTGCACCAATATTAGTGGAATTTCTGCAATTTTGCTCCAAAATACGGGTCATTTCTGCAATTTTGCCCGAAATTAAGAAGATTTTCTGAATTTTTGCCCTCAAATAAGGGAAATTTCTGCAATTTTATTCAAAAATAAGGGGAATTTCTGCATTTTGCCCCAAAATAAGAAAAATTTTTGCTTTTTTTCCCTGAAATAAGTGAAATTTCTGCAATTTTGCCCTAAAATAAGGGAAATTTCTGCAATTTTTCCACATAATAAAGCAAATTTCTGCAATTTTTCCCCAAAATAAGGGAAATTTCTGTTTTTTGCCCTCAAATAATGGAAATTTCTGCAATTTTGCCCTAAAATAGGGGAATTTCTGCCTTTTGCCCCAAAATAAGGGGAATTTCTGCGTTTTTGCCACAAAATAAAAAAAAATTACTGCATGTTTTACTTCATAATTAGGTGAATTTCTGCAATATTGCTCCAAAATACGAAGATTTTCTGCCTTTTTCGCCGAAAATAAGGGGAATTTCTGCCATTTTGCCGTGAAATAAGTGAAATTTCTGCAGTTTTTCCTCAAAATAAGAGGAATTTCTGTCTTTTTGCCAACAATTAGAAGAATTTCTGCAATTTTGCTTCAAAATACGAGGAATTTCTGCATTTTTGCCCGAAAATAAAGGGAATGTATACCTTTTTGCCATAAAAAAAGGGAAATTTCTTCACTTTTGCCCCAAAATAAGGAAATTTTCCGACTTTTTGACTCAAAATAAGTGCAATTTCTGCCTTTTCCCCAAAAATAAACGGAATTTCTCTCTTTTTGCCCCCAAATAAGGGGAATTTCTGAATTTTTGCCCTAAAATAAGTGAAATTTCTAAAATTTTTCCCCAAGATAACGGAAATGTCTGCTTTTTGCCCCAAAATAAGGGGAATTTCTGCCTTTTTGCCCCCAAATAAGAAGAATTTCAGCCTTTTTACCTCAAAATAAGGGGAATTTCTGCCTTTTTGCCCCCAAATAAGAAGAATTTCAGCCTTTTTACCTCAAAATAAGGGGAATTTCTGCCTTTTTGCCCCAAAATATGGGGAATTTCTGCCTTTTTGCCCCCAAAAAAGAAAAATTTTAGCAATTTTTTACTAAAATAAAAGAAATTTCTTCCTTTTTGCTCCAAAATAAGAGAAATTTTTGCCTTTTTCCCTTAAATAAGTGAATTTTCTGCAATTTTGCCCCAAAATAAGGAAAATTTCTGCCATTTTGCCCCAATGTAAAGGAAATTTCTGCAATTTTGCCCCAAAATAAGGGGATTTTCTGACTTTTTGCTCTTGAAAAAAGGGGATTTTCTGTCTTTTTACCCCAAAATACAGAGAATTTCTGCATTTTTGCCCGAAAATTATGAGAATTTCTGCAATTTTTCTTCAAAATACGGAAAATTTCTGACTTTTAGCCCCAAAATAAAGGGAATTTCTGCATTTTTCCTTAATATTATGGGAATTTCTGCATTTTACCTCTAAATCAGGGGAATTTCGGCATTTTACCTAAAAATAAGAAGAATTTCTGCCTTTTACCCCAAAATATGGGGAATTTCTGCCTTTTTGTTCTAAAATAAAGAAAATTTCTTCAATTTTGTACCATAATAAAAGAAATTTCTCCTTTTTGCCCAAAAATAAGGGAAATTTCTGACGTTTTACCCTGATATAAATGAAATTTCTGCAATTTTGCGCGAAAATAAGGGAAATTTGTGCCTTTTTGCCCCAAAATAAGGGGAATTTCTGCCTTTTGCCCCAAAATATGGGGAATTTCAGCATTTTACCCCCAAATAAGGGGAATTTCTGCCTTTTTGCCCTGAAATATGAGAAATTTCTGCAATTTTACCACAAAATAAGGTGAATTTCTGCCTTTTGCCCCAAAATAATGGGAATTTCTTCCTTTTTGCTCCAAAATAAGAAAAATTTTTGCTTTTTTTTCTGAAATAAGTGAAATTTCTGCAATTTTGCCCTAAAATAAGGGAAATTTCTCAATTTTTCTCCATAATAAAGCAAATTTCTGCAATTTTGCCCCAAAATAAGGAAAATTTCTGTTTTTTGTCCCAAAATAAGGGGAATTTCTGCCTTTTTGCCCCAAAATAAGAAAAATATTTGTATTTTTTTTCTGAAATAAGTGAAATTTCTGCAATTTTGCCCTAAAATAATGGAAATTTCTGCACTTTTTCCCCATAATAAACCAAATTTCTGCAATTTGGCCCCAAAATAAGGGGAATTTCTGTTTTTTGCCCCCAAATAAAGCAAATTTCTGCAATTTTGCCCCAAAATAAGGGGAATTTCTGTTTTTTGTCCCCGAATAAGGGAAAGTTTTGCAAATTTTGCCCTAAAATAAGGGGAAATTCGGCAATTTGCCCCAAAATAAGGGGAAATTCTGCCTTTTTGCCACAAAATAAAGAAAATTACTGCATGTTTTACCCGAAAATCAGGTGAATATCTGCAATTTTGCTCCAAAAAACGAAGATTTTCTGCTTTTTTCGCTGAAAATAAGGGGAATTTCTGCCATTTTGCCGCGAAATAAGTGAAATTTCTGCAGTTTTACCCTAAATTAAAGCAAATTTCTGCCTTTATGCCCCAAAATTAGGAAAATTTCTGCAATTTTGCTTCAAAATACAGGGAATTTCTGCCTTTTTGCCCGAAAATAAAAGGAATGTACACCTTTTTGCCATAAAAAAGGGAAATTTCTTCACTTTTGCCCCAAAATAAGGGGATTTTCAGCCTTTTTAACTCAAAATAAGTGCAATTTCTGCCTTTTCCCCAAAAATAAACGGAATTTCTGTATTTTTGCCCCAAAATAAGGGGAATTTTTGACTTTTTGCCCTGAAATAAGTGAAATTTCTAAAATTTTTCCCCAAAATAAGGGAAATGTCTGCTTTTTGCCCCAAAATAAGGGGAATTTCTGCCTTTTAGCCCCAAAATAAAGGGAATTTCTGCATTTTACCTCAAAATAAGAATAATTTCTGCATTTTGCTCCAAAATATGGGGAATTTCTGCCTTTTTGTTCCAAAATAAGGAAAATTTCTTTAATTTTGTACCATAATAAAAGAAATTTCTGCTTTTTGCCCCAAAATAAGGGGAATTTCTGACTTTTTGCCCTGAAATAAGTGAAATTTCTAAAATTTTTCCCCAAAATAAGGGAAATGTCTGCTTTTTGCCCCAAAATAATAGGAATTTCTGCCTTTTTGCCCCCAAACAAGGGGAATTTCAGCTTTTTTACCTCAAAATAAGGGAAATTTCTGCCTTTTTGCCCCAAAATAGGAAAAATTTCTGCAAATTTGTACCAAAATAAAAGAAATTTCTGCCTTATTGCCCCAAAATAAGAGAAATTTCTGCCTTTTTTCCCTGAAATAAGTGAAATTTCTGCAATTTTGCCCCAAAATAAGTAAAATTTCTTCAATTTTGCCACAAAGTAAAGGAAATTTCTAAAATTTTGCCCCAAATAATGGGAATTTCTGACTTTATGCACCCGAAAAATGGAGATTTTCTTTCTTTTTGCCCCAAAATAAGGAGAATTTCAGCCTTTTTACCGGAAAATCAAGAGAATTTCTGCAATTTTTTTTCAGAATACGGAAAATTTCTGCCTTTTAGCTCTAAAATAAATGGAATTCCTGCATTTCTCCCTAATATTAAGGGAATTTCTATATTTTACCTCTAAATAAGGGGAATTTCTTCATTTTACCTAAAAATAAGAACCATTTCTGCCTTTTACCTCAAAATATGGGGAATTTCTGACTTTTTCTTCCAAAAAAAAAAATTTCATTTATGTACCATAATAAAAGAAATTTCTCCTTTTTGACTCAAAATAAGGGAAATTTCTGACTTTTTACCCTGAAATAAATGAAATTTCTGAAATTTTGCCCGAAATAAGGAAAATTTGTGGCTTTTTGCCCCAAAATAAGGGGAATTTCTGCCTTTTGCCCCAAAATATGGGGAATTTCAGGATTTTACCTCAAAATAAGGGGAATTACTTCCTTTTTGCCCTGAAATATGTGAAATTTCTGCAATTTTACCCCAAAATAAGGTGAATTTCTGCCTTTTGCCCCAAAATAATAGGAATTTCTGCCTTTTTGCCCCAAAATAAGAAAAATTTTTGCTTTTTTTTCTGAAATAAGTGAAATTTCTGCAATTTTGGCCTAAAATAAGGCAAATTTCTGCAATTTTTCCCAATAATAAAGCAAATTTCTGAAATTTTGCCCCAAATTAAGGGGAATTTCTGGTCTTTTCCCACAAATAAGGGAAATTTCTGCAATTTTGCCCTAAAATAAGGAGAATTTCTGCCATTTGACCCAAAATAAGGGGAATTTCTGCCTTTTTGCCACAGAATATAGAAAATTACTGCATGTTTTACCCCAAAATTAGGTGAATTTTCAATTTTGCTCCAAAATACGAGGATTTTCTGCATTTTTCGCTGAAAATAAGGGGAATTTCTGCCATCTTGCCGCGAAATAAGTGAAATTTCTGCAGTTTTACCCCAAAATAAGAAGAATTTCTGCCTTTTTGCCACAAAATTAGGGGAATTTCTGCAATTTTGCTCCAAAATACAGGGAATTTCTGCCTATTTGCCCGAAAATAATGGGAATGCATACCTTTTTGCCATAAAAAAGGGAATTTTCTTCACTTTTGCCATAAAATAGGGGGATTTTCTGCCTTTTATCTAAAAATAAGTGCAATTTCTGCCTTTTCCCCAAAAATAAAAGGAATTTCTGTTATTTTGCACAAAAATAAGGGGAATTTCTGCCTTTTTGCCCCAAAATAAGGGGAATTTCAGCCTTTTTTCTCAAAATAAGGGGAATTTCTGCCTTTTGCCCCAAAATATGGGGAATTTCTGCATTTTTGCCCCAAAATAAGAAAAATTTCTGCAATTTTGTACCAAAATAAAAAAAATTTCTGCCTTTTTGCCCCAAAATAAGAGAAATTTCTGCCATTTTTACCTGAAATAAGTGAAATTTCTGCAATTTTACCCCAAAATAAGAGAAATTTCTGCAATTTTGCCCTAAAGTATAGGAAATTTCTGCAATTTTGCCCAAAATAAAAGGAATTTCTGAATTTTTGCAACCGAAAAAAGGAGATTTTCTGACTTTTTGCCCCAAAATAAGGAGAATTTCAGCCTTTTTGCCGGAAAATAATGAGAATTTCTGCAATTTTTCTTCAAAATACGAAAAATTTCTGCCTTTTAGCTCCAAAATAAAGTGAATTTCTGCATTTTTTCCCAATATTAGGGGAATTTCTGCATTTTACCTCTAAATAAGAGGAATTTCTGCATTTTACCTCAAAATAAGAAGAATTTCTGCCTTTTACCCCAAAATAAGGTGAATTTCTGCCTTTTTGCCACAAAATAATGGGAATTTCTGCCTTTTTGCCCCAAAATAGGAAAAAAAATTTGCTTTTTTTTCTGAAATAAGTGAAATTTCTGCAATTTTGCCCTAAAATGAGGGAAATTTCTGCACTTTTTCCCCATAATAAAGCAAATTTCTGCAATTTTGCCCCAAAATAAGGGGAATTTCTGTTTTTGCCCCCAAATAAAGCAAATTTCTGCAATTTTGCCCCAAAATAAGGGGAATTTCTGTTTTTTGCCCCCGAATAAGGAAAAGTTTTGCAAATTTTGCCCTAAAATAAGGGGAATTTCTGCCATTTGACCCAAAATAAGGGGAATTTCTGCCTTTTTGCCACAGAATATAGAAAATTACTGCATGTTTTACCCCAAAATTAGGTGAATATCTGCAATTTTGCTCCAAAATACGAGGATTTTCTGCATTTTTCGCTGAAAATAAGGGGAATTTCTGCCATCTTGCCGCGAAATAAGTGAAATTTCTGCAGTTTTACCCCAAAATAAGAAGAATTTCTGCCTTTTTGCCACAAAATTAGGGGAATTTCTGCAATTTTGCTCCAAAATACAGGGAATTTCTGCCTATTTGCCCGAAAATAATGGGAATGCATACCTTTTTGCCATAAAAAAGGGAATTTTCTTCACTTTTGCAATAAAATAGGGGGATTTTCTGCCTTTTATCTAAAAATAAGTGCAATTTCTGCCTTTTCCCCAAAAATAAAAGGAATTTCTGTTATTTTGCACAAAAATAAGGGGAATTTCTGCCTTTTTGCCCCAAAATAAGGGGAATTTCAGCCTTTTTTCTCAAAATAAGGGGAATTTCTGCCTTTTGCCCCAAAATATGGGGAATTTCTGCATTTTTGCCCCAAAATAAGAAAAATTTCTGCAATTTTGTACCAAAATAAAAAAAATTTCTGCCTTTTTGCCCCAAAATAAGAGAAATTTCTGCCATTTTTACCTGAAATAAGTGAAATTTCTGCAATTTTACCCCAAAATAAGAGAAATTTCTGCAATTTTGCCCTAAAGTATAGGAAATTTCTGCAATTTTGCCCAAAATAAAAGGAATTTCTGAATTTTTGCAACCGAAAAAAGGAGATTTTCTGACTTTTTGCCCCAAAATAAGGAGAATTTCAGCCTTTTTGCCGGAAAATAATGAGAATTTCTGCAATTTTTCTTCAAAATACGAAAAATTTCTGCCTTTTAGCTCCAAAATAAAGTGAATTTCTGCATTTTTTCCCAATATTAGGGGAATTTCTGCATTTTACCTCTAAATAAGAGGAATTTCTGCATTTTACCTCAAAATAAGAAGAATTTCTGCCTTTTACCCCAAAATAAGGTGAATTTCTGCCTTTTTGCCACAAAATAATGGGAATTTCTGCCTTTTTGCCCCAAAATAGGAAAAAAAAATTGCTTTTTTTTCTGAAATAAGTGAAATTTCTGCAATTTTGCCCTAAAATGAGGGAAATTTCTGCACTTTTTCCCCATAATAAAGCAAATTTCTGCAATTTTGCCCCAAAATAAGGGGAATTTCTGTTTTTGCCCCCAAATAAAGCAAATTTCTGCAATTTTGCCCCAAAATAAGGGGAATTTCTGTTTTTTGCCCCCGAATAAGGAAAAGTTTTGCAAATTTTTCCCTAAAATAAGGGGAATTTCTGCCATTTGACCCAAAATAAGGGGAATTTCTGCCTTTTTGCCACAGAATATAGAAAATTACTGCATGTTTTACCCCAAAATTAGGTGAATATCTGCAATTTTTCTCCAAAATACGAGGATTTTCTGCATTTTTCGCTGAAAATAAGGGGAATTTCTGCCATCTTGCCGCGAAATAAGTGAAATTTCTGCAGTTTTACCCCAAAATAAGAAGAATTTCTGCCTTTTTGCCACAAAATTAGGGGAATTTCTGCAATTTTGCTCCAAAATACAGGGAATTTCTGCCTATTTGCCCGAAAATAATGGGAATGCATACCTTTTTGCCATAAAAAAGGGAATTTTCTTCACTTTTGCCCTAAAATATGAGGATTTTCTGCCTTTTATCTAAAAATAAGTGCAATTTCTGCCTTTTCCCCAAAAATAAAAGGAATTTCTGTTATTTTGCACAAAAATAAGGGGAATTTCTGCCTTTTTGCCCCAAAATAAGGGGAATTTCAGCCTTTTTTCTCAAAATAAGGGGAATTTCTGCCTTTTGCCCCAAAATATGGGGAATTTCTGCATTTTTGCCCCAAAATAAGAAAAATTTCTGCAATTTTGTACCAAAATAAAAAAAATTTCTGCCTTTTTGCCCCAAAATAAGAGAAATTTCTGCCATTTTTACCTGAAATAAGTGAAATTTCTGCAATTTTACCCCAAAATAAGAGAAATTTCTGCAATTTTGCCCTAAAGTATAGGAAATTTCTGCAATTTTGCCCAAAATAAAAGGAATTTCTGAATTTTTGCAACCGAAAAAAGGAGATTTTCTGACTTTTTGCCCCAAAATAAGGAGAATTTCAGCCTTTTTGCCGGAAAATAATGAGAATTTCTGCAATTTTTCTTCAAAATACGAAAAATTTCTGCCTTTTAGCTCCAAAATAAAGTGAATTTCTGCATTTTTTCCCAATATTAGGGGAATTTCTGCATTTTACCTCTAAATAAGAGGAATTTCTGCATTTTACCTCAAAATAAGAAGAATTTCTGCCTTTTACCCCAAAATAAGGTGAATTTCTGCCTTTTTGCCACAAAATAATGGGAATTTCTGCCTTTTTGCCCCAAAATAAGAAAAAATTTTGCTTTTTTTTCTGAAATAAGTGAAATTTCTGCAATTTTGCCCTAAAATGAGGGAAATTTCTGCACTTTTTCCCCATAATAAAGCAAATTTCTGCAATTTTGCCCCAAAATAAGGGGAATTTCTGTTTTTGCCCCCAAATAAAGCAAATTTCTGCAATTTTGCCCCAAAATAAGGGGAATTTCTGTTTTTTGCCCCCGAATAAGGAAAAGTTTTGCAAATTTTGCCCTAAAATAAGGGGAATTTCTGCCATTTGACCCAAAATAAGGGGAATTTCTGCCTTTTTGCCACAGAATATAGAAAATTACTGCATGTTTTACCCCAAAATTAGGTGAATATCTGCAATTTTGCTCCAAAATACGAGGATTTTCTGCATTTTTCGCTGAAAATAAGGGGAATTTCTGCCATCTTGCCGCGAAATAAGTGAAATTTCTGCAGTTTTACCCCAAAATAAGAAGAATTTCTGCCTTTTTGCCACAAAATTAGGGGAATTTCTGCAATTTTGCTCCAAAATACAGGGAATTTCTGCCTATTTGCCCGAAAATAATGGGAATGCATACCTTTTTGCCATAAAAAAGGGAATTTTCTTCACTTTTGCCCTAAAATATGGGGATTTTCTGCCTTTTATCTAAAAATAAGTGCAATTTCTGCCTTTTCCCCAAAAATAAAAGGAATTTCTGTTATTTTGCACAAAAATAAGGGGAATTTCTGCCTTTTTGCCCCAAAATAAGGGGCATTTCAGCCTTTTTTCTCAAAATAAGGGGAATTTCTGTTTTTTGCCCCAAAATATGGGGAATTTCTGCATTTTTGCCCCAAAATAAGAAAAATTTCTGCAATTTTGTACCAAAATAAAAAAAATTTCTGCCTTTTTGCCCCAAAATAAGAGAAATTTCTGCCATTTTTACCTGAAATAAGTGAAATTTCTGCAATTTTACCCCAAAATAAGAGAAATTTCTGCAATTTTGCCCTAAAGTATAGGAAATTTCTGCAATTTTGCCCAAAATAAAAGGAATTTCTGAATTTTTGCAACCGAAAAAAGGAGATTTTCTGACTTTTTGCCCCAAAATAAGGAGAATTTCAGCCTTTTTGCCGGAAAATAATGAGAATTTCTGCAATTTTTCTTCAAAATACGAAAAATTTCTGCCTTTTAGCTCCAAAATAAAGTGAATTTCTGCATTTTTTCCCAATATTAGGGGAATTTCTGCATTTTACCTCTAAATAAGAGGAATTTCTGCATTTTACCTCAAAATAAGAAGAATTTCTGCCTTTTACCCCAAAATAAGGTGAATTTCTGCCTTTTTGCCACAAAATAATGGGAATTTCTGCCTTTTTGCCCCAAAATAAGAAAAAATTTTGCTTTTTTTTCTGAAATAAGTGAAATTTCTGCAATTTTGCCCTAAAATGAGGGAAATTTCTGCACTTTTTCCCCATAATAAAGCAAATTTCTGCAATTTTGCCCCAAAATAAGGGGAATTTCTGTTTTTGCCCCCAAATAAAGCAAATTTCTGAAATTTTGCCCCAAAATAAGGGGAATTTCTGTTTTTTGCCCCCAAATAAGGAAAAGTTTTGCAAATTTTGCCCTAAAATAAGGGGAATTTCTGCCATTTGACCCAAAATAAGGGGAATTTCTGCCTTTTTGCCACAGAATATAGAAAATTACTGCATGTTTTACCCCAAAATTAGGTGAATATCTGCAATTTTGCTCCAAAATACGAGGATTTTCTGCATTTTTCGCTGAAAATAAGGGGAATTTCTGCCATCTTGCCGCGAAATAAGTGAAATTTCTGCAGTTTTACCCCAAAATAAGAAGAATTTCTGCCTTTTTGCCACAAAATTAGGGGAATTTCTGCAATTTTGCTCCAAAATACAGGGAATTTCTGCCTATTTGCCCGAAAATAATGGGAATGCATACCTTTTTGCCATAAAAAAGGGAATTTTCTTCACTTTTGCCCTAAAATATGGGGATTTTCTGCCTTTTATCTAAAAATAAGTGCAATTTCTGCCTTTTCCCCAAAAATAAAAGGAATTTCTGTTATTTTGCACAAAAATAAGGGGAATTTCTGCCTTTTTGCCCCAAAATAAGGGGAATTTCAGCCTTTTTTCTCAAAATAAGGGGAATTTCTGCCTTTTGCCCCAAAATATGGGGAATTTCTGCATTTTTGCCCCAAAATAAGAAAAATTTCTGCAATTTTGTACCAAAATAAAAAAATTTCTGCCTTTTTGCCCCAAAATAAGAGAAATTTCTGCCATTTTTACCTGAAATAAGTGAAATTTCTGCAATTTTACCACAAAATAAGAGAAATTTCTGCAATTTTGCCCTAAAGTATAGGAAATTTCTGCAATTTTGCCCAAAATAAAAGGACTTTCTGAATTTTTGCAACCGAAAAAAGGAGATTTTCTGACTTTTTGCCCCAAAATAAGGAGAATTTCAGCCTTTTTGCCGGAAAATAAAGAGAATTTCTGCAATTTTTCTTCAAAATACGAAAAATTTCTGCCTTTTAGCTCCAAAATAAAGTGAATTTCTGCATTTTTTCCCAATATTAGGGGAATTTCTGCATTTTACCTCTAAATAAGAGGAATTTCTGCATTTTACCTCAAAATAAGAAGAATTTCTGCCTTTTACCCCAAAATAAGGTGAATTTCTGCCTTTTTGCCACAAAATAATGGGAATTTCTGCCTTTTTGCCCCAAAATAAGAAAAAATTTTGCTTTTTTTTCTGAAATAAGTGAAATTTCTGCAATTTTGCCCTAAAATGAGGGAAATTTCTGCACTTTTTCCCCATAATAAAGCAAATTTCTGCAATTTTGCCCCAAAATAAGGGGAATTTCTGTTTTTGCCCCCAAATAAAGCAAATTTCTGCAATTTTGCCCCAAAATAAGGGGAATTTCTGTTTTTTGCCCCCGAATAAGGAAAAGTTTTGCAAATTTTGCCCTAAAATAAGGGGAATTTCTGCCATTTGACCCAAAATAAGGGGAATTTCTGCCTTTTTGCCACAGAATATAGAAAATTACTGCATGTTTTACCCCAAAATTAGGTGAATATCTGCAATTTTGCTCCAAAATACGAGGATTTTCTGCATTTTTCGCTGAAAATAAGGGGAATTTCTGCCATCTTGCCGCGAAATAAGTGAAATTTCTGCAGTTTTACCCCAAAATAAGAAGAATTTCTGCCTTTTTGCCACAAAATTAGGGGAATTTCTGCAATTTTGCTCCAAAATACAGGGAATTTCTGCCTATTTGCCCGAAAATAATGGGAATGCATACCTTTTTGCCATAAAAAAGGGAATTTTCTTCACTTTTGCCCTAAAATATGGGGATTTTCTGCCTTTTATCTAAAAATAAGTGCAATTTCTGCCTTTTCCCCAAAAATAAAAGGAATTTCTGTTATTTTGCACAAAAATAAGGGGAATTTCTGCCTTTTTGCCCCAAAATAAGGGGCATTTCAGCCTTTTTTCTCAAAATAAGGGGAATTTCTGTTTTTTGCCCCAAAATATGGGGAATTTCTGCATTTTTGCCCCAAAATAAGAAAAATTTCTGCAATTTTGTACCAAAATAAAAAAAATTTCTGCCTTTTTGCCCCAAAATAAGAGAAATTTCTGCCATTTTTACCTGAAATAAGTGAAATTTCTGCAATTTTACCCCAAAATAAGAGAAATTTCTGCAATTTTGCCCTAAAGTATAGGAAATTTCTGCAATTTTGCCCAAAATAAAAGGAATTTCTGAATTTTTGCAACCGAAAAAAGGAGATTTTCTGACTTTTTGCCCCAAAATAAGGAGAATTTCAGCCTTTTTGCCGGAAAATAATGAGAATTTCTGCAATTTTTCTTGAAAATACGAAAAATTTCTGCCTTTTAGCTCCAAAATAAAGTGAATTTCTGCATTTTTTCCCAATATTAGGGGAATTTCTGCATTTTACCTCTAAATAAGAGGAATTTCTGCATTTTACCTCAAAATAAGAAGAATTTCTGCCTTTTACCCCAAAATAAGGTGAATTTCTGCCTTTTTGCCACAAAATAATGGGAATTTCTGCCTTTTTGCCCCAAAATAGGAAAAAAAAATTGCTTTTTTTTCTGAAATAAGTGAAATTTCTGCAATTTTGCCCTAAAATGAGGGAAATTTCTGCACTTTTTCCCCATAATAAAGCAAATTTCTGCAATTTTGCCCCAAAATAAGGGGAATTTCTGTTTTTGCCCCCAAATAAAGCAAATTTCTGCAATTTTGCCCCAAAATAAGGGGAATTTCTGTTTTTCGCCCCCGAATAAGGAAAAGTTTTGCAAATTTTTCCCTAAAATAAGGGGAATTTCTGCCATTTGACCCAAAATAAGGGGAATTTCTGCCTTTTTGCCACAGAATATAGAAAATTACTGCATGTTTTACCCCAAAATTAGGTGAATATCTGCAATTTTGCTCCAAAATACGAGGATTTTCTGCATTTTTCGCTGAAAATAAGGGGAATTTCTGCCATCTTGCCGCGAAATAAGTGAAATTTCTGCAGTTTTACCCCAAAATAAGAAGAATTTCTGCCTTTTTGCCACAAAATTAGGGGAATTTCTGCAATTTTGCTCCAAAATACAGGGAATTTCTGCCTATTTGCCCGAAAATAATGGGAATGCATACCTTTTTGCCATAAAAAAGGGAATTTTCTTCACTTTTGCCCTAAAATATGGGGATTTTCTGCCTTTTATCTAAAAATAAGTGCAATTTCTGCCTTTTCCCCAAAAATAAAAGGAATTTCTGTTATTTTGCACAAAAATAAGGGGAATTTCTGCCTTTTTGCCCCAAAATAAGGGGCATTTCAGCCTTTTTTCTCAAAATAAGGGGAATTTCTGTTTTTTGCCCCAAAATATGGGGAATTTCTGCATTTTTGCCCCAAAATAAGAAAAATTTCTGCAATTTTGTACCAAAATAAAAAAAATTTCTGCCTTTTTGCCCCAAAATAAGAGAAATTTCTGCCATTTTTACCTGAAATAAGTGAAATTTCTGCAATTTTACCCCAAAATAAGAGAAATTTCTGCAATTTTGCCCTAAAGTATAGGAAATTTCTGCAATTTTGCCCAAAATAAAAGGAATTTCTGAATTTTTGCAACCGAAAAAAGGAGATTTTCTGACTTTTTGCCCCAAAATAAGGAGAATTTCAGCCTTTTTGCCGGAAAATAATGAGAATTTCTGCAATTTTTCTTGAAAATACGAAAAATTTCTGCCTTTTAGCTCCAAAATAAAGTGAATTTCTGCATTTTTTCCCAATATTAGGGGAATTTCTGCATTTTACCTCTAAATAAGAGGAATTTCTGCATTTTACCTCAAAATAAGAAGAATTTCTGCCTTTTACCCCAAAATAAGGTGAATTTCTGCCTTTTTGCCACAAAATAATGGGAATTTCTGCCTTTTTGCCCCAAAATAGGAAAAAAAAATTGCTTTTTTTTCTGAAATAAGTGAAATTTCTGCAATTTTGCCCTAAAATGAGGGAAATTTCTGCACTTTTTCCCCATAATAAAGCAAATTTCTGCAATTTTGCCCCAAAATAAGGGGAATTTCTGTTTTTGCCCCCAAATAAAGCAAATTTCTGCAATTTTGCCCCAAAATAAGGGGAATTTCTGTTTTTCGCCCCCGAATAAGGAAAAGTTTTGCAAATTTTTCCCTAAAATAAGGGGAATTTCTGCCATTTGACCCAAAATAAGGGGAATTTCTGCCTTTTTGCCACAGAATATAGAAAATTACTGCATGTTTTACCCCAAAATTAGGTGAATATCTGCAATTTTGCTCCAAAATACGAGGATTTTCTGCATTTTTCGCTGAAAATAAGGGGAATTTCTGCCATCTTGCCGCGAAATAAGTGAAATTTCTGCAGTTTTACCCCAAAATAAGAAGAATTTCTGCCTTTTTGCCACAAAATTAGGGGAATTTCTGCAATTTTGCTCCAAAATACAGGGAATTTCTGCCTATTTGCCCGAAAATAATGGGAATGCATACCTTTTTGCCATAAAAAAGGGAATTTTCTTCACTTTTGCCCTAAAATATGGGGATTTTCTGCCTTTTATCTAAAAATAAGTGCAATTTCTGCCTTTTCCCCAAAAATAAAAGGAATTTCTGTTATTTTGCACAAAAATAAGGGGAATTTCTGCCTTTTTGCCCCAAAATAAGGGGCATTTCAGCCTTTTTTCTCAAAATAAGGGGAATTTCTGTTTTTTGCCCCAAAATATGGGGAATTTCTGCATTTTTGCCCCAAAATAAGAAAAATTTCTGCAATTTTGTACCAAAATAAAAAAAATTTCTGCCTTTTTGCCCCAAAATAAGAGAAATTTCTGCCATTTTTACCTGAAATAAGTGAAATTTCTGCAATTTTACCCCAAAATAAGAGAAATTTCTGCAATTTTGCCCTAAAGTATAGGAAATTTCTGCAATTTTGCCCAAAATAAAAGGAATTTCTGAATTTTTGCAACCGAAAAAAGGAGATTTTCTGACTTTTTGCCCCAAAATAAGGAGAATTTCAGCCTTTTTGCCGGAAAATAATGAGAATTTCTGCAATTTTTCTTGAAAATACGAAAAATTTCTGCCTTTTAGCTCCAAAATAAAGTGAATTTCTGCATTTTTTCCCAATATTAGGGGAATTTCTGCATTTTACCTCTAAATAAGAGGAATTTCTGCATTTTACCTCAAAATAAGAAGAATTTCTGCCTTTTACCCCAAAATAAGGTGAATTTCTGCCTTTTTGCCACAAAATAATGGGAATTTCTGCCTTTTTGCCCCAAAATAGGAAAAAAAAATTGCTTTTTTTTCTGAAATAAGTGAAATTTCTGCAATTTTGCCCTAAAATGAGGGAAATTTCTGCACTTTTTCCCCATAATAAAGCAAATTTCTGCAATTTTGCCCCAAAATAAGGGGAATTTCTGTTTTTGCCCCCAAATAAAGCAAATTTCTGCAATTTTGCCCCAAAATAAGGGGAATTTCTGTTTTTCGCCCCCGAATAAGGAAAAGTTTTGCAAATTTTTCCCTAAAATAAGGGGAATTTCTGCCATTTGACCCAAAATAAGGGGAATTTCTGCCTTTTTGCCACAGAATATAGAAAATTACTGCATGTTTTACCCCAAAATTAGGTGAATATCTGCAATTTTGCTCCAAAATACGAGGATTTTCTGCATTTTTCGCTGAAAATAAGGGGAATTTCTGCCATCTTGCCGCGAAATAAGTGAAATTTCTGCAGTTTTACCCCAAAATAAGAAGAATTTCTGCCTTTTTGCCACAAAATTAGGGGAATTTCTGCAATTTTGCTCCAAAATACAGGGAATTTCTGCCTATTTGCCCGAAAATAATGGGAATGCATACCTTTTTGCCATAAAAAAGGGAATTTTCTTCACTTTTGCCCTAAAATATGGGGATTTTCTGCCTTTTATCTAAAAATAAGTGCAATTTCTGCCTTTTCCCCAAAAATAAAAGGAATTTCTGTTATTTTGCACAAAAATAAGGGGAATTTCTGCCTTTTTGCCCCAAAATAAGGGGCATTTCAGCCTTTTTTCTCAAAATAAGGGGAATTTCTGTTTTTTGCCCCAAAATATGGGGAATTTCTGCATTTTTGCCCCAAAATAAGAAAAATTTCTGCAATTTTGTACCAAAATAAAAAAAATTTCTGCCTTTTTGCCCCAAAATAAGAGAAATTTCTGCCATTTTTACCTGAAATAAGTGAAATTTCTGCAATTTTACCCCAAAATAAGAGAAATTTCTGCAATTTTGCCCTAAAGTATAGGAAATTTCTGCAATTTTGCCCAAAATAAAAGGAATTTCTGAATTTTTGCAACCGAAAAAAGGAGATTTTCTGACTTTTTGCCCCAAAATAAGGAGAATTTCAGCCTTTTTGCCGGAAAATAATGAGAATTTCTGCAATTTTTCTTGAAAATACGAAAAATTTCTGCCTTTTAGCTCCAAAATAAAGTGAATTTCTGCATTTTTTCCCAATATTAGGGGAATTTCTGCATTTTACCTCTAAATAAGAGGAATTTCTGCATTTTACCTCAAAATAAGAAGAATTTCTGCCTTTTACCCCAAAATAAGGTGAATTTCTGCCTTTTTGCCACAAAATAATGGGAATTTCTGCCTTTTTGCCCCAAAATAGGAAAAAAAAATGCTTTTTTTTCTGAAATAAGTGAAATTTCTGCAATTTTGCCCTAAAATGAGGGAAATTTCTGCACTTTTTCCCCATAATAAAGCAAATTTCTGCAATTTTGCCCCAAAATAAGGGGAATTTCTGTTTTTGCCCCCAAATAAAGCAAATTTCTGCAATTTTGCCCCAAAATAAGGGGAATTTCTGTTTTTTGCCCCCGAATAAGGAAAAGTTTTGCAAATTTTGCCCTAAAATAAGGGGAATTTCTGCCATTTGACCCAAAATAAGGGGAATTTCTGCCTTTTTGCCACAGAATATAGAAAATTACTGCATGTTTTACCCCAAAATTAGGTGAATATCTGCAATTTTGCTCCAAAATACGAGGATTTTCTGCATTTTTCGCTGAAAATAAGGGGAATTTCTGCCATCTTGCCGCGAAATAAGTGAAATTTCTGCAGTTTTACCCCAAAATAAGAAGAATTTCTGCCTTTTTGCCACAAAATTAGGGGAATTTCTGCAATTTTGCTCCAAAATACAGGGAATTTCTGCCTATTTGCCCGAAAATAATGGGAATGCATACCTTTTTGCCATAAAAAAGGGAATTTTCTTCACTTTTGCCCTAAAATATGGGGATTTTCTGCCTTTTATCTAAAAATAAGTGCAATTTCTGCCCTTTCCCCAAAAATAAAAGGAATTTCTGTTATTTTGCACAAAAATAAGGGGAATTTCTGCCTTTTTGCCCCAAAATAAGGGGCATTTCAGCCTTTTTTCTCAAAATAAGGGGAATTTCTGCTTTTTGCCCCAAAATATGGGGAATTTCTGCATTTTTGCCCCAAAATAAGAAAAATTTCTGCAATTTTGTATCAAAATAAAAAAAATTTCTGCCTTTTTGCCCCATAATAAGAGAAATTTCTGCCATTTTTACCTGAAATAAGTGAAATTTCTGCAATTTTACCCCAAAATAAGAGAAATTTCTGCAATTTTGCCCTAAAGTATAGGAAATTTCTGCAATTTTGCCCAAAATAAAAGGAATTTCTGAATTTTTGCAACCGAAAAAAGGAGATTTTCTGACTTTTTGCCCCAAAATAAGGAGAATTTCAGCCTTTTTGCCGGAAAATAATGAGAATTTCTGCAATTTTTCTTCAAAATACGAAAAATTTCTGCCTTTTAGCTCCAAAATAAAGTGAATTTCTGCATTTTTTCCCAATATTAGGGGAATTTCTGCATTTTACCTCTAAATAAGAGGAATTTCTGCATTTTACCTCAAAATAAGAAGAATTTCTGCCTTTTACCCCAAAATAAGGTGAATTTCTGCCTTTTTGCCACAAAATAATGGGAATTTCTGCCTTTTTGCCCCAAAATAGGAAAAAAAATTTGCTTTTTTTTTCTGAAATAAGTGAAATTTCTGCAATTTTGCCCTAAAATGAGGGAAATTTCTGCACTTTTTCCCCATAATAAAGCAAATTTCTGCAATTTTGCCCCAAAATAAGGGGAATTTCTGTTTTTGCCCCCAAATAAAGCAAATTTCTGCAATTTTGCCCCAAAATAAGGGGAATTTCTGTTTTTTGCCCCCGAATAAGGAAAAGTTTTGCAAATTTTTCCCTAAAATAAGGGGAATTTCTGCCATTTGACCCAAAATAAGGGGAATTTCTGCCTTTTTGCCACAGAATATAGAAAATTACTGCATGTTTTACCCCAAAATTAGGTGAATATCTGCAATTTTGCTCCAAAATACGAGGATTTTCTGCATTTTTCGCTGAAAATAAGGGGAATTTCTGCCATCTTGCCGCGAAATAAGTGAAATTTCTGCAGTTTTACCCCAAAATAAGAAGAATTTCTGCCTTTTTGCCACAAAATTAGGGGAATTTCTGCAATTTTGCTCCAAAATACAGGGAATTTCTGCCTATTTGCCCGAAAATAATGGGAATGCATACCTTTTTGCCATAAAAAAGGGAATTTTCTTCACTTTTGCCCTAAAATATGGGGATTTTCTGCCTTTTATCTAAAAATAAGTGCAATTTCTGCCCTTTCCCCAAAAATAAAAGGAATTTCTGTTATTTTGCACAAAAATAAGGGGAATTTCTGCCTTTTTGCCCCAAAATAAGGGGAATTTCAGCCTTTTTTCTCAAAATAAGGGGAATTTCTGTTTTTTGCCCCAAAATATGGGGAATTTCTGCATTTTTGCCCCAAAATAAGAAAAATTTCTGCAATTTTGTATCAAAATAAAAAAAATTTCTGCCTTTTTGCCCCATAATAAGAGAAATTTCTGCCATTTTTACCTGAAATAAGTGAAATTTCTGCAATTTTACCCCAAAATAAGAGAAATTTCTGAAATTTTGCCCTAAAGTATAGGAAATTTCTGCAATTTTGCCCAAAATAAAAGGAATTTCTGAATTTTTGCAACCGAAAAAAGGAGATTTTCTGACTTTTTGCCCCAAAATAAGGAGAATTTCAGCCTTTTTGCCGGAAAATAATGAGAATTTCTGCAATTTTTCTTCAAAATACGAAAAATTTCTGCCTTTTAGCTCCAAAATAAAGTGAATTTCTGCATTTTTTCCCAATATTAGGGGAATTTCTGCATTTTACCTCTAAATAAGAGGAATTTCTGCATTTTACCTCAAAATAAGAAGAATTTCTGCCTTTTACCCCAAAATAAGGTGAATTTCTGCCTTTTTGCCACAAAATAATGGGAATTTCTGCCTTTTTGCCCCAAAATAAGAAAAAATTTTGCTTTTTTTTCTGAAATAAGTGAAATTTCTGCAATTTTGCCCTAAAATGAGGGAAATTTCTGCACTTTTTCCCCATAATAAAGCAAATTTCTGCAATTTTGCCCCAAAATAAGGGGAATTTCTGTTTTTGCCCCCAAATAAAGCAAATTTCTGCAATTTTGCCCCAAAATAAGGGGAATTTCTGTTTTTTGCCCCCGAATAAGGAAAAGTTTTGCAAATTTTTCCCTAAAATAAGGGGAATTTATGCCTTTTGACCCAAAATAAGGGGAATTTCTGCCTTTTTGCCACAGAATATAGAAAATTACTGCATGTTTTACCCCAAAATTAGGTGAATATCTGCAATTTTGCTCCAAAATACGAGGATTTTCTGCATTATTCGCTGAAAATAAGGGGAATTTCTGCCATCTTGCCGCGAAATAAGTGAAATTTCTGCAGTTTTACCCCAAAATAAGAAGAATTTCTGCCTTTTTGCCACAAAATTAGGGGAATTTCTGCAATTTTGCTCCAAAATACAGGGAATTTCTGCCTATTTGCCCGAAAATAATGGGAATGCATACCTTTTTGCCATAAAAAAGGGAATTTTCTTCACTTTTGCCCTAAAATATGGGGATTTTCTGCCTTTTATCTAAAAATAAGTGCAATTTCTGCCTTTTCCCCAAAAATAAAAGGAATTTCTGTTATTTTGCACAAAAATAAGGGGAATTTCTGCCTTTTTGCCCCAAAATAAGGGGAATTTCAGCCTTTTTTCTCAAAATAAGGGGAATTTCTGCCTTTTGCCCCAAAATATGGGGAATTTCTGCATTTTTGCCCCAAAATAAGAAAAATTTCTGCAATTTTGTACCAAAATAAAAAAAATTTCTGCCTTTTTGCCCCAAAATAAGAGAAATTTCTGCCATTTTTACCTGAAATAAGTGAAATTTCTGCAATTTTACCCCAAAATAAGAGAAATTTCTGCAATTTTGCCCTAAAGTATAGGAAATTTCTGCAATTTTGCCCAAAATAAAAGGAATTTCTGAATTTTTGCAACCGAAAAAAGGAGATTTTCTGACTTTTTGCCCCAAAATAAGGAGAATTTCAGCCTTTTTGCCGGAAAATAATGAGAATTTCTGCAATTTTTCTTCAAAATACGAAAAATTTCTGCCTTTTAGCTCCAAAATAAAGTGAATTTCTGCATTTTTTCCCAATATTAGGGGAATTTCTGCATTTTACCTCTAAATAAGAGGAATTTCTGCATTTTACCTCAAAATAAGAAGAATTTCTGCCTTTTACCCCAAAATAAGGTGAATTTCTGCCTTTTTGCCACAAAATAATGGGAATTTCTGCCTTTTTGCCCCAAAATAAGAAAAAATTTTGCTTTTTTTTCTGAAATAAGTGAAATTTCTGCAATTTTGCCCTAAAATGAGGGAAATTTCTGCACTTTTTCCCCATAATAAAGCAAATTTCTGCAATTTTGCCCCAAAATAAGGGGAATTTCTGTTTTTGCCCCCAAATAAAGCAAATTTCTGCAATTTTGCCCCAAAATAAGGGGAATTTCTGTTTTTTGCCCCCGAATAAGGAAAAGTTTTGCAAATTTTTCCCTAAAATAAGGGGAATTTATGCCTTTTGACCCAAAATAAGGGGAATTTCTGCCTTTTTGCCACAGAATATAGAAAATTACTGCATGTTTTACCCCAAAATTAGGTGAATATCTGCAATTTTGCTCCAAAATACGAGGATTTTCTGCATTATTCGCTGAAAATAAGGGGAATTTCTGCCATCTTGCCGCGAAATAAGTGAAATTTCTGCAGTTTTACCCCAAAATAAGAAGAATTTCTGCCTTTTTGCCACAAAATTAGGGGAATTTCTGCAATTTTGCTCCAAAATACAGGGAATTTCTGCCTATTTGCCCGAAAATAATGGGAATGCATACCTTTTTGCCATAAAAAAGGGAATTTTCTTCACTTTTGCCCTAAAATATGGGGATTTTCTGCCTTTTTGACTCAAAATAAGTGCAATTTCTGCCTTTTCCCCAAAAATAAAAGGAATTTCTGTTATTTTGCACAAAAATAAGGGGAATTTCTGCCTTTTTGCCCCAAAATAAGGGGAATTTCAGCCTTTTTTCTCAAAATAAGGGGAATTTCTGCCTTTTGCCCCAAAATATGGGGAATTTCTGCATTTTTGCCCCAAAATAAGAAAAATTTCTGCAATTTTGTACCAAAATAAAAAAAATTTCTGCCTTTTTGCCCCAAAATAAGAGAAATTTCTGCCATTTTTACCTGAAATAAGTGAAATTTCTGCAATTTTACCCCAAAATAAGAGAAATTTCTGCAATTTTGCCCTAAAGTATAGGAAATTTCTGCAATTTTGCCCAAAATAAAAGGAATTTCTGAATTTTTGCAACCGAAAAAAGGAGATTTTCTGACTTTTTGCCCCAAAATAAGGAGAATTTCAGCCTTTTTGCCGGAAAATAATGAGAATTTCTGCAATTTTTCTTCAAAATACGAAAAATTTCTGCCTTTTAGCTCCAAAATAAAGTGAATTTCTGCATTTTTTCCCAATATTAGGGGAATTTCTGCATTTTACCTCTAAATAAGAGGAATTTCTGCATTTTACCTCAAAATAAGAAGAATTTCTGCCTTTTACCCCAAAATAAGGTGAATTTCTGCCTTTTTGCCACAAAATAATGGGAATTTCTGCCTTTTTGCCCCAAAATAGGAAAAAAAATTTGCTTTTTTTTCTGAAATAAGTGAAATTTCTGCAATTTTGCCCTAAAATGAGGGAAATTTCTGCACTTTTTCCCCATAATAAAGCAAATTTCTGCAATTTTGCCCCAAAATAAGGGGAATTTCTGTTTTTGCCCCCAAATAAAGCAAATTTCTGCAATTTTGCCCCAAAATAAGGGGAATTTCTGTTTTTTGCCCCCGAATAAGGAAAAGTTTTGCAAATTTTGCCCTAAAATAAGGGGAATTTCTGCCATTTGAACCAAAATAAGGGGAATTTCTGCCTTTTTGCCACAGAATATAGAAAATTACTGCATGTTTTACCCCAAAATTAGGTGAATATCTGCAATTTTTCTCCAAAATACGAGGATTTTCTGCATTTTTCGCTGAAAATAAGGGGAATTTCTGCCATCTTGCCGCGAAATAAGTGAAATTTCTGCAGTTTTACCCCAAAATAAGAAGAATTTCTGCCTTTTTGCCACAAAATTAGGGGAATTTCTGCAATTTTGCTCCAAAATACAGGGAATTTCTGCCTATTTGCCCGAAAATAATGGGAATGCATACCTTTTTGCCATAAAAAAGGGAATTTTCTTCACTTTTGCCCTAAAATATGAGGATTTTCTGCCTTTTATCTAAAAATAAGTGCAATTTCTGCCTTTTCCCCAAAAATAAAAGGAATTTCTGTTATTTTGCACAAAAATAAGGGGAATTTCTGCCTTTTTGCCCCAAAATAAGGGGCATTTCAGCCTTTTTTCTCAAAATAAGGGGAATTTCTGCCTTTTGCCCCAAAATATGGGGAATTTCTGCATTTTTGCCCCAAAATAAGAAAAATTTCTGCAATTTTGTACCAAAATAAAAAAAATTTCTGCCTTTTTGCCCCAAAATAAGAGAAATTTCTGCCATTTTTACCTGAAATAAGTGAAATTTCTGCAATTTTACCCCAAAATAAGAGAAATTTCTGCAATTTTGCCCTAAAGTATAGGAAATTTCTGCAATTTTGCCCAAAATAAAAGGAATTTCTGAATTTTTGCAACCGAAAAAAGGAGATTTTCTGACTTTTTGCCCCAAAATAAGGAGAATTTCAGCCTTTTTGCCGGAAAATAATGAGAATTTCTGCAATTTTTCTTCAAAATACGAAAAATTTCTGCCTTTTAGCTCCAAAATAAAGTGAATTTCTGCATTTTTTCCCAATATTAGGGGAATTTCTGCATTTTACCTCTAAATAAGAGGAATTTCTGCATTTTACCTCAAAATAAGAAGAATTTCTGCCTTTTACCCCAAAATAAGGTGAATTTCTGCCTTTTTGCCACAAAATAATGGGAATTTCTGCCTTTTTGCCCCAAAATAAGAAAAAATTTTGCTTTTTTTTCTGAAATAAGTGAAATTTCTGCAATTTTGCCCTAAAATGAGGGAAATTTCTGCACTTTTTCCCCATAATAAAGCAAATTTCTGCAATTTTGCCCCAAAATAAGGGGAATTTCTGTTTTTGCCCCCAAATAAAGCAAATTTCTGCAATTTTGCCCCAAAATAAGGGGAATTTCTGTTTTTTGCCCCCGAATAAGGAAAAGTTTTGCAAATTTTGCCCTAAAATAAGGGGAATTTATGCCTTTTGACCCAAAATAAGGGGAATTTCTGCCTTTTTGCCACAGAATATAGAAAATTACTGCATGTTTTACCCCAAAATTAGGTGAATATCTGCAATTTTGCTCCAAAATACGAGGATTTTCTGCATTATTCGCTGAAAATAAGGGGAATTTCTGCCATCTTGCCGCGAAATAAGTGAAATTTCTGCAGTTTTACCCCAAAATAAGAAGAATTTCTGCCTTTTTGCCACAAAATTAGGGGAATTTCTGCAATTTTGCTCCAAAATACAGGGAATTTCTGCCTATTTGCCCGAAAATAATGGGAATGCATACCTTTTTGCCATAAAAAAGGGAATTTTCTTCACTTTTGCCCTAAAATATGGGGATTTTCTGCCTTTTATCTAAAAATAAGTGCAATTTCTGCCTTTTCCCCAAAAATAAAAGGAATTTCTGTTATTTTGCACAAAAATAAGGGGAATTTCTGCCTTTTTGCCCCAAAATAAGGGGAATTTCAGCCTTTTTTCTCAAAATAAGGGGAATTTCTGCCTTTTGCCCCAAAATATGGGGAATTTCTGCATTTTTGCCCCAAAATAAGAAAAATTTCTGCAATTTTGTACCAAAATAAAAAAAATTTCTGCCTTTTTGCCCCAAAATAAGAGAAATTTCTGCCATTTTTACCTGAAATAAGTGAAATTTCTGCAATTTTACCCCAAAATAAGAGAAATTTCTGCAATTTTGCCCTAAAGTATAGGAAATTTCTGCAATTTTGCCCAAAATAAAAGGAATTTCTGAATTTTTGCAACCGAAAAAAGGAGATTTTCTGACTTTTTGCCCCAAAATAAGGAGAATTTCATCCTTTTTGCCGGAAAATAATGAGAATTTCTGCAATTTTTCTTCAAAATACGAAAAATTTCTGCCTTTTAGCTCCAAAATAAAGTGAATTTCTGCATTTTTTCCCAATATTAGGGGAATTTCTGCATTTTACCTCTAAATAAGAGGAATTTCTGCATTTTACCTCAAAATAAGGAGAATTTCTGCCTTTTACCCCAAAATAAGGTGAATTTCTGCCTTTTTGCCACAAAATAATGGGAATTTCTGCCTTTTTGCCCCAAAATAGGAAAAAAATTTTGCTTTTTTTTCTGAAATAAGTGAAATTTCTGCAATTTTGCCCTAAAATGAGGGAAATTTCTGCACTTTTTCCCCATAATAAAGCAAATTTCTGCAATTTTGCCCCAAAATAAGGGGAATTTCTGTTTTTGCCCCCAAATAAAGCAAATTTCTGCAATTTTGCCCCAAAATAAGGGGAATTTCTGTTTTTTGCCCCCGAATAAGGAAAAGTTTTGCAAATTTTGCCCTAAAATAAGGGGAATTTCTGCCATTTGACCCAAAATAAGGGGAATTTCTGCCTTTTTGCCACAGAATATAGAAAATTACTGCATGTTTTACCCCAAAATTAGGTGAATATCTGCAATTTTCCTCCAAAATACGAGGATTTTCTGCATTTTTCGCTGAAAATAAGGGGAATTTCTGCCATCTTGCCGCGAAATAAGTGAAATTTCTGCAGTTTTACCCCAAAATAAGAAGAATTTCTGCCTTTTTGCCACAAAATTAGGGGAATTTCTGCAATTTTGCTCCAAAATACAGGGAATTTCTGCCTATTTGCCCGAAAATAATGGGAATGCATACCTTTTTGCCATAAAAAAGGGAATTTTCTTCACTTTTGCCCTAAAATATGAGGATTTTCTGCCTTTTATCTAAAAATAAGTGCAATTTCTGCCTTTTCCCCAAAAATAAAAGGAATTTTTGTTATTTTGCACAAAAATAAGGGGAATTTCTGCCTTTTTGCCCCAAAATAAGGGGAATTTCAGCCTTTTTTCTCAAAATAAGGGGAATTTCTGCCTTTTGCCCCAAAATATGGGGAATTTCTGCATTTTTGCCCCAAAATAAGAAAAATTTCTGCAATTTTGTACCAAAATAAAAAAAATTTCTGCCTTTTTGCCCCAAAATAAGAGAAATTTCTGCCATTTTTACCTGAAATAAGTGAAATTTCTGCAATTTTACCCCAAAATAAGAGAAATTTCTGCAATTTTGCCCTAAAGTATAGGAAATTTCTGCAATTTTGCCCAAAATAAAAGGAATTTCTGAATTTTTGCAACCGAAAAAAGGAGATTTTCTGACTTTTTGCCCCAAATTAAGGAGAATTTCAGCCTTTTTGCCGGAAAATAATGAGAATTTCTGCAATTTTTCTTCAAAATACGAAAAATTTCTGCCTTTTAGCTCCAAAATAAAGTGAATTTCTGCATTTTTTCCCAATATTAGGGGAATTTCTGCATTTTACCTCTAAATAAGAGGAATTTCTGCATTTTACCTCAAAATAAGAAGAATTTCTGCCTTTTACCCCAAAATAAGGTGAATTTCTGCATTTTTGCCACAAAATAATGGGAATTTCTGCCTTTTTGCCCCAAAATAGGAAAAAAATTTTGCTTTTTTTTCTGAAATAAGTGAAATTTCTGCAATTTTGCCCTAAAATGAGGGAAATTTCTGCACTTTTTCCCCATAATAAAGCAAATTTCTGCAATTTTGCCCCAAAATAAGGGGAATTTCTGTTTTTGCCCCCAAATAAAGCAAATTTCTGCAATTTTGCCCCAAAATAAGGGGAATTTCTGTTTTTTGCCCCCGAATAAGGAAAAGTTTTGCAAATTTTGCCCTAAAATAAGGGGAATTTCGGCAATTTGCCCCAAAATAAGAGGAAATTCTGCCTTTTTGCCACAAAATAAAGAAAATTACTGCATGTTTTACCCCAAAATTAGGTGAATATCTGCAATTTTGCTCCAAAAAACGAGGATTTTCTGCCTTTTTCGCCGAAAATAAGGGGAATTTCTGCCATTTTGCCGCGAAATAAGTGAAATTTCTGCAGTTTTACCCTAAATTAAAGCAAATATCTGCCTTTGTGCCCCAAAATTAGTAAAATTTCTGCAATTTTGCTTCAAAATACGGGGAATTTCTGCCTTTTTGCCCGAAAATAAAGGGAATGTACACCTTTTTGCCATAAAAAAGGGAAATTTCTTCACTTTTGCCCCAAAATAAGGGGATTTTCCACCTTTTTGACTCAAAATAAGTGCAATTTCTGCCTTTTCTCCAAAAATAAACGGAATTTCTGTCTTTTTGCCCCAAAATAAGGGGAATTTCTGACTTTTTGCCCTGAAATAAGTGAAATTTCTAAAATTTTTCCCCAACATAAGGGAAATGTCTGCTTTTTGCCCCAAAATAAGGGGAATTTCTGCCTTTTAGCCCCAAAATAAAGGGAATTTCTGAATTTTACCTCAAAATAAGAATAATTTCTGTATTTTGCTCCAAAATATGGGGAATTTCTGCCTTTTTGTTCCAAAATAAGAAAAATTTCTGCAATTTTGTACAAAAATAAAAGAAATTTCTGCAATTTTGCCCCAAAGTAAAGGAAATTTCTGCAATTTTGCCCCAAATAAGGAAAATTTCTGAATTTTTGCAACCGAAAAAAGGAGATTTTCTGACTTTTTGCCCCAAAATAAGGAGAATTTCAGCCTTTTTGCCCGAAAATAATGAGAATTTCTGCAATTTTTCTTCAAAATACGAAAAATTTCTGCCTTTTAGCTCCAAAATAAAGTGAATTTCTGCATTTTTTTTCAATATTAGGGGAATTTCTGCATTTTACCTCTAAATACGGGGAATTTCTGCATTTTAACTCAAAATACGAAGAATTTCTGCCTTTTACCCCAAAATAAGGTGAATTTCTTCCTTTTTGCCACAAAATAATGGGAATTTCTGCCTTTTTGCCCCAAAATAAGAAAAAATTTTGCTTTTTTTCTGAAATAAGTGAAATTTCTGCAATTTTGCCCTAAAATAAGGAAAATTTTTGCAATTTTTCCCCAAAATAAGGGGAATTTCTGTTTTTTGCCCCCAAATAAAGCAAATTTCTGCAATTTTGCCCCAAAATAAGGGGAATTTCTGTTTTTTGCCCACGAATAAGTGAAATTTTTGCAAATTTTGCCCTAAAATAAGGGGAATTTCTGCCTTTTGCCTCAAAATAAGGGGAAATTCTGCCTTTTTGCCACAAAATAAAGAAAATTACTGCATGTTTTACCCTAAATTTAGGTGAATATCTGCAATTTTGCTCCAAAATACGAGGATTTTCTGCCTTTTTCGCCAAAAATAAGAGGAATTTCTGCCATTTTGCCGCGAAATAAGTGAAATTTCTGCAGTTTTACCCTAAATTAAGGGGAATTTCTGCCTTTTTGCCCCAAAATTAGGAAAATTTCTTTAATTTTTCTTCAAAATACGGGGAATTTCTGCCTTTTTGCCCGAAAATAAAGGGAATGTACACCTTTTTGCAATAAAAAAGGGAAATTTCTTCACTTTTGCCCCAAAATAAGGGGATTTTCCGCCTTTTTGACTCAAAATAAGTGCAATTTCTGACTTTTCCCCAAAAATAAACGGAATTTCTGTCTTTTTGCCCCAATATAAGGGGAATTTCTGACTTTTTGCCCTGAAATAAGTGAAATTTCTAAAATTTTTCCCCAAAATAAGGGAAATGTCTGCTTTTTGCCCCAAAATAATAGGAATTTCTGCCTTTTGTCCCCAAATAAGGGGAATTTCAGCCTTTTTACCTCAAAATAAGTAGAATTTCTGCCTTTTTGCCCCAAAATAGGAAAAATTTCTGCAAATTTGTACCAAAATAAAAGAAATTTCTGCCTTTTTGCCCCAAAATAAGAGAAATTTCTGCCTTTTTTCCCTGAAATAAGTGAAATTTCTGCAATTTTGCCCCAAAATAAGTAAAATTTCTGCAATTTTGCCACAAAGTAAAGGAAATTTCTGGAATTTTGCCCCAAATAAAGGGAATTTCTGACTTTATGCACCCGAAAAATGGAGATTTTCTTTCTTTTTGCCACAAAATAAGGAGAATTTCAGCCTTTTTGCCGGAAAATCATGAGAATTTCTGCAATTTTTTTTTCAGAATACGGAAAATTTCTGCCTTTTAGCTCTAAAATAAAGGGAATTTCTGCATTTTTCCCTAATATTAAGGGAATTTCTATATTTTACCTCTAAATAAGGAGAATTTCTGCATTTTACCTCAAAATAAGAACCATTTCTGCCTTTTACCCCAAAATATGGGGAATTTCTGAGTTTTTCTTCCAAAATAAAAAATTTTTTTTTCATTATTGTACCATAATAAAAGAAATTTCTCCTTTTTGACCCAAAATAAGGGGAATTTCGACTTTTTACCCTGAAATAAATGAAATTTCTGAAATTTTGCCCGAAAATAAGGGAAATTTGTGGCTTTTTGCCTCAAAATAAGGGGAATTTCTGCCTTTTGCCCTAAAATATGGGGAATTTCTCCAATTTTACCCCAAAATAAGGTGAATTTCTGCCTTTTGCCCCAAAATAATAGAAATTTCTGCCTTTTTGCCCCAAAATAAGAAAAATTTTTGCCTTGTTTCCCTGAAATAAGTGAAATTTCTGCAATTTTACCCCAAAATAATGGAAATTTTTGCAATTTTGCCCCAAAGTAAAGGAAATTTCTGCAATTTTGCCCCAAATAAGGGGAATTTCTGAATTTTTGCAACCGAAAAAAGGAGATTTTCTGAATTTTTGCCCCAAAATAAGGAGAATTTCAGCCTTTTTGCCCGAAAATAATGAGAATTTCTGCAATTTTTCTTCAAAATATGAAAAATTTCTGCCTTTTAGCTCTAAAATAAAGTGAATTTCTGCATTTTTTCCCAATATTAGGGGAATTTCTGCATTTTACCTCTAAATAAAGGGAATTTCTGCATTTTACCTCAAAATAAGAAGAATTTGTGCCTTTTACCCCAAAATAAAGTGAATTTCTGCCTTTTTGCCACAAAATAATGGGAATTTCTGCCTTTTTGCGCCAAAATCAGAAAAACTTTGCTTTTTTTTCTGAAATAAGTGAAATTTCTGCAATTTTGGCCTAAAATAAGGGAAATTTTTGCAATTTTCCCCAAAATAAGAGGAATTTTGTTTTTTGCCCCCAAATAAAGCAATTTTCTGCAATTTTGCCCCAAAATAAGGGGAATTTCTGTTTTTTGCCCACGAATAAGGGAAATTTTTGCAAATTTTGCCCTAAAATAAGGGGAATTTCTGCCTTTTGCCTCAAAATAAGGGGAAATTCTGCCTTTTTGCCACTAAATAAAGAAAATTACTGCATGTTTTACCCCAAATTTAGGTGAATATCTGCAATTTTGCTCCAAAATACGAGGATTATCTGACTTTTTCGCCGAAAATAAGGGGAATTTCTGCCATTTTGCCTCGAAATAAGTGAAATTTCTGCAGTTTTACCCTAAATAAGCGAATTTCTGCCTTTTTGCCCCAAAATTAGGAAAATTTCTGCAATTTTGCTTCAAAATACGGGGAATTTCTGCCTTTTTGCCCGAAAATAAAGGGAATGTACACCTTTTTGCCTTAAAAAAGGGAAATTTCTTCAATTTGCCCCAAAATAAGGGGATTTTCCGCCTTTTTGACTCAAAATAAGTGCAATTTCTGCCTTTTCCCCAAAAATAAAAGGAATTTCTGTCTTTTTGCCCCAAAATAAGGGAAATTTCAGCCTTTTTTCTCAAAATAAGAAGAATTTCTGCCTTTTTGCCCCAAAATAAGAAAAATTTCTGCAATTTTGTACCAAAATAAAAGAAATTTCTGCCTTTTTGCCTCAAAATAAGAGAAATTTCTGCCTTTTTTTTCTGAAATAAGTGAAATTTCTGCAATTTTACCCCAAAATAAGGGAAATTTCTGCAATTTTGCCTCAAAGTAAATGAAATTTCTGCAATTTTGCCCCAAATAAGGGGAATTTCTGAATTTTTGCAACCGAAAAAAGGAGATTTTCTGATTTTTCCCCAAAATAAGGAGAATTTCAGCCTTTTTGCCCAAAAATAATGAGAATTTCTGCAATTTTTCTTCAAAATACAAAAAATTTCTGCCTTTTAGCTCCAAAATAAAGTGAATTTCTGCATTTTTTTCCAATATTAGGGGAATTTTTGCATTTTACCTCTAAATAAGGGGAATTTCTGCATTTTACCTCAAAATAAGAAGAATTTGTGCCTTTTACCCCAAAATAAAGTGAATTTCTGCCTTTTTGCCACAAAATAATGGGAATTTCTGCCTTTTTACCCCAAAATAAGAAAAAATTTTGCTTTTTTCTGAAATAAGTGAAATTTCTGCAATTTTGCCCTAAAATAAGAGAAATTTCTGCAATTTGTCCCCATAATAAAGCAAATTTCTGCAATTTTGCCCAAAATAAGGGGAATTTCTGTTTTTTGCCCCCAAATAAAGCAAATTTCTGCCATTTTGCCCCAAAATAAGGGGAATTTCTGTTTTTTGCACACGAATAAGGGAAATTTTTGCAAATTTTGCCCTAAAATAAGGGGAATTTCTGCCTTTTGCCTCAAAATAAGGGGAAATTCTGCCTTTTTGCCACTAAATAAAGAAAATTACTGCATGTTTTACCCCAAATTTAGGTGAATATCTGCAATTTTGCTCCAAAATACGAGGATTATCTGACTTTTTCGCCGAAAATAAGGGGAATTTCTGCCATTTTGCCTCGAAATAAGTGAAATTTCTGCAGTTTTACCCTAAATAAGCGAATTTCTGCCTTTTTGCCCCAAAATTAGGAAAATTTCTGCAATTTTGCTTCAAAATAAGGGGAATTTCTGCCTTTTTGCCCGAAAATAAAGGGAATGTACACCTTTTTGCCTTAAAAAAGGGAAATTTCTTCAATTTGCCCCAAAATAAGGGGATTTTCCGCCTTTTTGACTCAAAATAAGTGCAATTTCTGCCTTTTCCCCAAAAATAAAAGGAATTTCTGTCTTTTTGCCCAAATATAAGGGGAATTTCTGCCTTTTTGCCCCAAAATAAGGGAAATTTCAGCCTTTTTTCTCAAAATAAGAAGAATTTCTGCCTTTTTGCCCCAAAATAAGAAAAATTTCTGCAATTTTGTACCAAAATAAAAGAAATTTCTGCCTTTTTGCCTCAAAATAAGAGAAATTTCTGCCTTTTTTTTCTGAAATAAGTGAAATTTCTGCAATTTTACCCCAAAATAAGGGAAATTTCTGCAATTTTGCCTCAAAGTAAAGGAAATTTCTGCAATTTTGCCCCAAATAAGGGGAATTTCTGAATTTTTGCAACCGAAAAAAGGAGATTTTCTGATTTTTCCCCAAAATAAGGAGAATTTCAGCCTTTTTGCCCAAAAATAATGAGAATTTCTGCAATTTTTCTTCAAAATACAAAAAATTTCTGCCTTTTAGCTCCAAAATAAAGTGAATTTCTGCATTTTTTTCCAATATTAGGGGAATTTTTGCATTTTACCTCTAAATAAGGGGAATTTCTGCATTTTACCTCAAAATAAGAAGAATTTGTGCCTTTTACCCCAAAATAAAGTGAATTTCTGCCTTTTTGCCACAAAATAATGGGAATTTCTGCCTTTTTACCCCAAAATAAGAAAAAATTTTGCTTTTTTTCTGAAATAAGTGAAATTTCTGCAATTTTGCCCTAAAATAAAGGAAATTTCTGCAATTTGTCCCCATAATAAAGCAAATTTCTGCAATTTTGCCCAAAATAAGGGGAATTTCTGTTTTTTGCCCCCAAATAAAGCAAATTTCTGCCATTTTGCCCCAAAATAAGGGGAATTTCTGTTTTTTGCCCCAGAATAAGGGAATTTTTTGCAAATTTTGCCCTAAAATAAGGGGAATTTCTGCCATTTGCCCCAAAATAAGGGGAAATTCTGCCTTTTTGCCACAAAATAAAGAAAATTACTGCATGTTTTACCCCAAAATTAGGTGAATATCTGCAATTTTGCTCAAAAATACGAGGATTTTCTGCATTTTTCGGCAAAAGTAAGGGGAGTTTCTACCATTTTGCCGCGAAATAAGTGAAATTTCTGCAGTTTTCCCCTAAATTAAGGGAAATTTCTGCCTTGTTGCCACAAAATTAGGAAAATTTCTGCAATTTTGCTTCAAAATACGAGGAATTTCTGCCTTTTTGCCCGAAAATAAAGGGAATGTACACCTTTTTGCAATAAAAAAGGGAAATTTCTTCACTTTTGCCCCAAAATAAGGGGATTTTCCGCCTTTTTGACTCAAAATAAGTGTAATTTCTGCCTTTTCCCCAAAAATAAACGGAATTTCTGTCTTTTTGCCCCAAAATAAGGGGAATTTTTGACTTTTTGCCCTGAAATAAGTGAAATTTCTAAAATTTTTCCCCAAAATAAGGGAAATCTCTGCTTTTTGCCCCAAAATAATAGGAATTTCTGCCTTTTGTCCCCAAATAAGGGGAATTTCAGCCTTTTTACCTCAAAATAAGTAGAATTTCTGCCTTTTTGCCCCAAAATAGGAAAAATTTCTGCAAATTTGTACCAAAATAAAAGAAATTTCTGCCTTTTTGCCCCAAAATAAGAGAAATTTCTGCCTTTTTTCCCTAAATAAGTGAAATTTCTGCAATTTTGCCCCAAAATAAGTAAAATTTCTGCAATTTTGCCACAAAGTAAAGGAAATTTCTGGAATTTTGCCCCAAATAAAGGGAATTTCTGACTTTATGCACCCGAAAAATGGAGATTTTCTTTCTTTTTGCCACAAAATAAGGAGAATTTCAGCCTTTTTGCCGGAAAATCATGAGAATTTCTGCAATTTTTTTTCAGAATACGGAAAATTTCTGCCTTTTAGCTCTAAAATAAAGGGAATTTCTGCATTTTTCCCTAATATTAAGGGAATTTCTATATTTTACCTCTAAATAAGGAGAATTTCTGCATTTTACCTCAAAATAAGAACCATTTCTGCATTTTACCCCAAAATATGGGGAATTTCTGAGTTTTTCTTCCAAAATAAAAAAAATTTTTTCATTTTTGTACCATAATAAAAGAAATTTCTCCTTTTTGACCCAAAATAAGGGGAATTTCGACTTTTTACCCTGAAATAAATAAAATTTCTGAAATTTTGCCCGAAAATAAGGGAAATTTGTGGCTTTTTGCCTCAAAATAAGGGGAATTTCTGCCTTTTGCCCTAAAATATGGGGAATTTCTGCAATTTTACCCCAAAATAAGGTGAATTTCTGCCTTTTGCCCCAAAATAATAGAAATTTCTGCCTTTTTGCCCCAAAATAAAAAAAATTTTTGCCTTGTTTCCCTGAAATAAGTGAAATTTCTGCAATTTTACCCCAAAATAAGGGAAATTTCTGCAATTTTGCCCCAAAGTAAAGGAAATTTCTGCAATTTTGCCCCAAATAAGGGGAATTTCTGAATTTTTGCAACCGAAAAAAGGAGATTTTCTGAATTTTTGCCCCAAAATAAGAAGAATTTCAGCCTTTTTGCCCGAAAATAATGAGAATTTCTGCAATTTTTCTTCAAAATACGAAAAATTTCTGCCTTTTAGCTCTAAAATAAAGTGAATTTCTGCATTTTTTCCCAATATTAGGGGAATTTCTGCATTTTACCTCTAAATAAAGGGAATTTCTGCATTTTACCTCAAAATAAGAAGAATTTGTGCCTTTTACCCCAAAATAAAGTGAATTTCTGCCTTTTTGCCACAAAATAATGGGAATTTCTGCCTTTTTGCGCCAAAATCAGAAAAAATTTTGCTTTTTTTTCTGAAATAAGTGAAATTTCTGCAATTTTGCCCTAAAATAAGGGAAATTTTTGCAATTTTTCCCCAAAATAAGGGGAATTTTGTTTTTTGCCCCCAAATAAAGCAAATTTCTGCAATTTTGCCCCAAAATAAGGGGAATTTCTGTTTTTTGCCCACGAATAAGGGAAATTTTTGCAAATTTTGCCCTAAAATAAGGGGAATTTCTGCCTTTTGCCTCAAAATAACGGGAAATTCTGCCTTTTTGCCACTAAATATAGAAAATTACTGCATGTTTTACCCCAAATTTAGGTGAATATCTGCAATTTTGCTCCAAAATACGAGGATTATCTGCCTTTTTCGCCGAAAATAAGGGGAATTTCTGCCATTTTGCCGCGAAATAAGTGAAATTTCTGCAGTTTTACCCTAAATAAGCGAATTTCTGCTTTTTTGCCCCAAAATTAGGAAAATTTCTGCAATTTTGCTTCAAAATACGGGGAATTTCTGCCTTTTTGCCCGAAAATAAAGGGAATGTACACCTTTTTGCCTTAAAAAAGGGAAATTTCTTCAATTTGCCCCAAAATAAGGGGATTTTCCGCCTTTTTGACTCAAAATAAGTGCAATTTCTGCCTTTTCCCCAAAAATAAAAGGAATTTCTGTCTTTTTGCCCAAATATAATGGGAATTTCTGCCTTTTTGCCCCAAAATAAGGGAAATTTCAGCCTTTTTCTCAAAATAAGAAGAATTTCTGCCTTTTTGCCCCAAAATAAGAAAAATTTCTGCAATTTTGTACCAAAATAAAAGAAATTTCTGCCTTTTTGCCTCAAAATAAGAGAAATTTCTGCCTTTTTTCCCTGAAATAAGTGAAATTTCTGCAATTTTACCCCAAAATAAGGGAAATTTCTGCAATTTTGCCTCAAAGTAAAGGAAATTTCTGCAATTTTGCCCCAAATAAGGGGAATTTCTGAATTTTTGCAACCGAAAAACGGAGATTTTCTGACTTTTTGCCCCAAAATAAGGAGAATTTCAGCCTTTTTGCCCAAAAATAATGAGAATTTCTGCAATTTTTCTTCAAAATACAAAAAATTTCTGCCTTTTAGCTCCAAAATAAAGTGAATTTCTGCATTTTTTTCCAATATTAGGGGAATTTTTGCATTTTACCTGTAAATAAGGGGAATTTCTGCATTTTACCTCAAAATAAGAAGAATTTGTGCCTTTTACCCCAAAATAAAGTGAATTTCTGCCTTTTTGCCACAAAATAATGGGAATTTCTGCCTTTTTACCCCAAAATAAGAAAAAATTTTGCTTTTTTTTCTGAAATAAGTGAAATTTCTGCAATTTTGCCCTAAAATAAGGGAAATTTATGCAATTTGTCCCCATAATAAAGCAAATTTCTGCAATTTTGCCCAAAATAAGGGGAATTTCTGTTTTTTGCCCCCAAATAAAGCAAATTTCTGCCATTTTGCCCCAAAATAAGGGGAATTTCTGTTTTTTGCCCCCGAATAAGGGAATTTTTTGCAAATTTTGCCCTAAAATAAGGGGAATTTCTGCCATTTGCCCCAAAATAAAGGGAAATCCTGCCTGTTTGCCACAAAATAAAGAAAATTACTGCATGTTTTACCCCAAATTTAGGTGAATATCTGCAATTTTGCTCAAAAATACGAGGATTTTCTGCATTTTTCGCCAAAAGTAAGGGGAGTTTCTGCCATTTTGCCGCGAAATAAGTGAAATTTCTGCAGTTTTACCCTAAATTAAGGGAAATTTCTGCCTTGTTGCCCCAAAATTAGGAAAATTTCTGCAATTTTGCTTCAAAATACGAGGAATTTCTGCCTTTTTGCCCGAAAATAAAGGGAATGTACACCTTTTTGCCATAAAAAAAGGGAAATTTCTTCACTTTTGCCCCAAAATAAGGGGATTTTCCGCCTTTTTGACTCAAAATAAGTGCAATTTCTGCCTTTTCCCCAAAAATAAACGGAATTTCTGTCTTTTTGCCCCAAAATAAGGGGAATTTTTGACTTTTTGCCCTGAAATAAGTGAAATTTCTAAAATTTTTCCCCAAAATAAGGGAAATGTCTGCTTTTTGCCCCAAAATATGGGGAATTTCTGCTTTTTAGCCCCAAAATAAAGGGAATTTCTGCATTTTACCTCAAAATAAGAATAATTTCAGCATTTTGCTCCAAAATATTGGGAATTTCTGCCTTTTTGTTCCAAAATAAGAAAAATTTCTTCAATTTTGTACCATAAGAAAAGAAATTTCTGATTTTTGCCCCAAAATAAGGGGAATTTCTGACTTTTTGCGCTGAAATAAGTGAAATTTCTAAAATTTGTCCCCAAAATAAGGGAAATGTCTGCTTTTTGCCCCAAAATAATAGGAATTTCTGCCTTATTGCCCCCAAATAAGGGGAATTTCAGCCTTTTTACCCCAAAATAAGGGGAATTTCTGCCTTTTTGCCCCAAAATAGGAAAAATTTCTGCAAATTTGTAACAAAATAAAAGAAATTTCTGCCTTTTTGCCCCAAAATAAGAGAAATTTCTGCCTTTTTCCCTGAAATAAGTGAAATTTCTGCAATTTTCTCCCAAAATAAGTGAAATTTCTGCAATTTTGCCACAAAGTAAAGGAAATTTCTGGAATTTTGCCCCAAATAAAGGGAATTTCTGACTTTTTGCACCAGAAAAATGGAGATTTTCTTTCTTTTTGCCCAAAAATAAGGAGAATTTCAGCCTTTTTGCCCGAAAATCATGAGAATTTCTGCAATTTTTTATCAAAATACGGAAAATTTCTGCCTTTTAGCTCTAAAATAAAGGGAATTTCTGCATTTTTCCCCAATATTAAGGGAATTTCTACTTTTTACCTCTAAATAAGGGGAATTTCTGCATTTTACCTCAAAATAAGAACCATTTCTGCCTTTTACCCTAAATTATGGAGAATTTCTGCCTTTTTATTCCAAAATAAAAAAAATTTTCTTCAATTTTGTACCATAATAAAAGAAATTTCTCTTTTTTGCCCCAATATAAGGGGAATTTCTGACTTTTTACCCTGAGATAAATGAAATTTCTGAAATTTTGCCCGAAAATGAGGGAAATTTGTGGCTATTTGCCAACAAATATGGGGAATTTCAGCATTTTACCTCAAAATAAAGGGAATTTCTGCCTTTTTGCCCTGAAATATGTGAAATTTCTGCAATTTTACCCCAAAATAAGGTGAATTTCTGCCTTTTGCCCAAAAATAATAGGAATTTCTGCCTTTTTGCCCCAAAATAAGAAAAATTTTTGCTTTTTTTTCTGTAATAAGTGAAATTTCTGCAATTTTGGAATAAAAATAAGGGATATTTCTGCAATTTTTCCCCATAATAAAGCAAATTTGTGCAATTTTGCCCCAAAAAAAGGGGAATTTCTGGTTTTTGCCCACAAATAAGGGAAATTTCTGCACTTTTGCCCTAAAATAAGGGGAATTTCTGCCATTTGACCCAAAATAAGTGGAATTTCTGCCTTTTTGCCACAAAATATAGAAAATTAATGCATGTTTAACCCCAAAATTAGGTGAATTTCTGCAATTTTACTCCAAAATACGAGGATTTTCTGCGTTATTCGCCGAAAATAAGGGGAATTTCTGCCATCTTGCCGCGAAATAATTGAAATTTCTACAGTTTTACCACAAAATAAGAGGAATTTCTGCCTTTTTACCCCAAAATTAGGGGAATTTCTGCAATTTTACTCCAAAATACGGGGAATTTCTGCCTTTTTGCCCGAAAATAAAGGGAATGTATACTTTTTGCCATAAAAAAGGGAAATTTCTTCACTTTTGCCCCAAAATAAGGTGATTTTCCGCCTTTTTGACTCAAAATAAGTGCAATTTCTGCCTTTTCCCCAAAAATAAACGGAATTTCTGTCTTTTTGCCGCAAAATAAGGAAAATTTCTGACTTTATGCCCTGAAATAAGTGAAATTTATAAAATTTTTCCCCAAAATAAGAGAAATGTCTGCTTTTTGCCCCTAAATACGGGGAATTTCTGCCTTTTAGCTCGAAAATAAAGGGAATTTCTGCATTTACCTCAAAATAAGAATAATTTCTGCATTTTGCTCCAAAATATGGAGAATTTCTGCCTTTTTGTTCCAAAATAAGGAAAATTTCGTCAATTTTGTACCATAATAAAAGAAATTTCTGCTTTTTGCCCCAAAATAAGGGGAATTTCTGACTTTTTGCCCTGAAATAAGTGAAATTTCTAAAATTTTTCCCCAAAATAAGGGAAATGTTTTCTTTTTGCCTCAAAATTAGGAGAATTTCTGCCTTTTTGCCCCCAAATAAGGGGAATTTCAGCCTTTTTACCTCAAAATAAAAGGAATTTCTGCTTTTTTGCCCCAAAATAGGAAAAATTTATGCAATTTTGTACCAAAATAAAAGAAATTTTTGCCTTTTGCTCCAAAATAAAAGAAATTTCTGCCTTTTTCCCTGAAATAAGTGAAATTTCTGCATTTTTGCCCCAAAATAAAAGAAATTTCTGCAATTTTGCCCCAAAATAAGGGGAATTTCTGGTTTTTGCCAACAAATATGAGAAATTTCTGCAATTTTGCCCTAAAATAAGGAGAATTCCAGCCATTTGACCCAAAATAAGTGGAATTTCTGCCTTTTTGCCACAAAATATAGAAAATTACTGCATGTTTTACCCCAAATTTAGGTGAATTTCTGCAATTTTGCTCCAAAATACGAGGATTTTCTGCGTTTTTCACTGAAAATAAGGGGAATTTCTGCCATCTTGCCGCGAAATAAGTGAAATTTCTGCAGTTTTACCCTAAAATAAGAGGAATTTCTGCCTTTTTGCCTCAAAATTAGGGAAATTTCTGCAATTTTGCTCCAAAATACGGGGAATTTCTGCTTTTTTGCCCGAAAATAAAGGGAATGTATACTTTTTGCCATAAAAAAGGGAAATTTCTTCACTTTTGCCCCAAAATAAGGTGATTTTCCGCCTTTTTGACTCAAAATAAGTGCAATTTCTGCCTTTTCCCCAAAAATAAACGGAATTTCTGTCTTTTTGCCGCAAAATAAGGAAAATTTCTGACTTTATGCCCTGAAATAAGTGAAATTTATAAAATTTTTCCCCAAAATAAGAGAAATGTCTGCTTTTTGCCCCTAAATACGGGGAATTTCTGCCTTTTAGCTCGAAAATAAAGGGAATTTCTGCATTTACCTCAAAATAAGAATAATTTCTGCATTTTGCTCCAAAATATGGAGAATTTCTGCCTTTTTGTTCCAAAATAAGGAAAATTTCGTCAATTTTGTACCATAATAAAAGAAATTTCTGCTTTTTGCCCCAAAATAAGGGGAATTTCTGACTTTTTGCCCTGAAATAAGTGAAATTTCTAAAATTTTTCCCCAAAATAAGGGAAATGTTTTCTTTTTGCCTCAAAATTAGGAGAATTTCTGCCTTTTTGCCCCCAAATAAGGGGAATTTCAGCCTTTTTACCTCAAAATAAAAGGAATTTCTGCTTTTTTGCCCCAAAATAGGAAAAATTTCTGCAATTTTGTACCAAAATAAAAGAAATTTTTGCCTTTTGCCCCAAAATAAAAGAAATTTCTGCCTTTTTCCCTGAAATAAGTGAAATTTCTGCATTTTTGCCCCAAAATAAAAGAAATTTCTGCAATTTTGCCCCAAAATAAGGGGAATTTCTGGTTTTTGCCAACAAATATGAGAAATTTCTGCAATTTTGCCCTAAAATAAGGAGAATTCCAGCCATTTGACCCAAAATAAGTGGAATTTCTGCCTTTTTGCCACAAAATATAGAAAATTACTGCATGTTTTACCCCAAATTTAGGTGAATTTCTGCAATTTTGCTCCAAAATACGAGGATTTTCTGCGTTTTTCACTGAAAATAAGGAGAATTTCTGCCATCTTGCCGCGAAATAAGTGAAATTTCTGCAGTTTTACCCTAAAATAAGAGGAATTTCTGCCTTTTTGCCCCAAAATTAGGGAAATTTCTGCAATTTTGCTCCAAAATACGGGGAATTTCTGCCTTTTTGCCCGAAAATAAAGGGAATGTATACTTTTTGCCATAAAAAAGGGAAATTTCTTCACTTTTGCCCCAAAATAAGGTGATTTTCCGCCTTTTTGACTCAAAATAAGTGCAATTTCTGCCTTTTCCCCAAAAATAAACGGAATTTCTGTCTTTTTGCCGCAAAATAAGGAAAATTTCTGACTTTATGCCCTGAAATAAGTGAAATTTCTAAAATTTTTCCCCAAAATAAGAGAAATGTCTGCTTTTTGCCCCTAAATATGAGGAATTTCTGCCTTTTAGCCCAAAAATAAAGGGAATTTCTGCATTTTACCTCAAAATAAGAATAATTTCTGCATTTTGCTCCAAAATATGGAGAATTTCTGCCTTTTTGTTCCAAAATAAAGAAAATTTCGTCAATTTTGTACCATAATAAAAGAAATTTCTGCTTTTTGCCCCAAAATAAGGGGAATTTCTGACTTTTTGCCCTGAAATAAGTGAAATTTCTAAAATTTTTCCCCAAAATAAGGGAAATGTTTTCTTTTTGCCTCAAAATTAGGAGAATTTCTGCCTTTTTGCCCCCAAATAAGGGGAATTTCAGCCTTTTTACCTCAAAATAAAAGGAATTTCTGCTTTTTTGCCCCAAAATAGGAAAAATTCCTGCAATTTTGTACCAAAATAAAAGAAATTTTTGCCCTTTGCCCCAAAATAAAAGAAATTTCAGCCTTTTTCCCTGAAATAAGAGAAATTTCTGCATTTTTGCCCCAAAATAAGGGGAATTTCTGGTTTTTGCCAACAAATATGAGAAATTTCTGCAATTTTGCCCTAAAATAAGGAGAATTCCTGCCATTTGACCCAAAATAAGTGGAATTTCTGCCTTTTTGCCACAAAATATAGAAAATTACTGCATGTTTTACCCCAAATTTAGGTGAATTTCTGCAATTTTGCTCCAAAATACGAGGATTTTCTGCGTTTTTCGCCGAAAATAAGGGGAATTTCTGCCATCTTGGCGCGAAATAAGTGAAATTTCTGCAGTTTTACCCCAAAATAAGGGGAATTTCTGCCTTTTTGCCCCAAAATTAGGGAAATTTCTGCAATTTTGCTCCAAAATACGGAGAATTTCTGCCTTTTTGCCCGAAAATAAAAGGAATGTATACTTTTTGCCATAAAAAAGGGAAATTTCTTCACTTTTGCCACAAAATAATGTGATTTTCCGCCTTTTTGACTCAAAATAAGTGCAATTTCTGGCTTTTCCCCAAAAATAAACGGAATATTTGTCTTTTTGCCGCAAAATAAGGAAAATTTCTGACTTTATGCCCTGAAATAAGTGAAATTTTTAAAATTTTTCCCCAAAATAAGAGAAATGTCTGCTTTTTGCCCCTAAATATGGGGAATTTCTGCCTTTTAGCCCAAAAATAAAGGGAATTTCTGCATTTTACCTCAAAATAAGAATAATTTCTGCATTTTGCTCCAAAATATGGAGAATTTCTGCCTTTTTGTTCCAAAATAAGGAAAATTCCGTCAATTTTGTACCATAATAAAAGAAATTTCTGCTTTTAGCCCCAAAATAAGGGGAATTTCTGACTTTTTGCCCTAAAATAAGTGAAATTACTAAAATTTTTCCTCAAAATAAGTGAAATGTTTTCTTTTTGCCTCAAAATTAGGAGAATTTCTGCCTTTTTGCCCCCAAATAAGGGGAATTTCTGCTTTTTTGCCCCAAAATAGGAAAAATTCCTGCAATTTTGTACCAAAATAACAGAAATTTTTGCTTTTGCCCCAAAATAAGAGAAATTTCTGCCTTTTTTCCCTGAAATAAGTGAAATTTGTGCATTTTTGCCCCAAAATAATAGAAATTTCTTCAATTTTGACCCAAAGTAAAGGAAATTTCTGCAATTTTGCCTCAAAAAAGAAGAATTTCTGAATTTTTGCACTCGAAAAAAGAGGATTTTCTGTGTTTTTGCCCCAAAATAAAGAGAATTTCAGCTTTTTAGCCTGAAAATTATGAGAATTTCTGCAATTTTTCTTCAAAACGGAAAATTTCTGCCTTTTAGCCCCAAAATAAAGGGAATTTCTGCATTTTTCCCCAATATTAGGGGAATTTATACATTTTACCTCCAAATAAGAGGAATTTCTGCATTTTACCTCAAAATAAGAAGAATTTCTGCCTTTTACCACAAAATATGGGGAATTTCTGCCTTTTTGTTCCAAAATAAAGAAAATTTCTTCAATTCTGTACCATAATAAAAAAATTTATCCTTTTTGCCCCAAAATAAGGGGAATTTCTGACTTTTTACCCTGAAATAAATGAAATTTTTGCAATTTTGCCCAAAAATAAGGGAAATTTGTGGCTTTTTGCCCCAAAATAATGGGAATTTCTGCCTTTTGCCATAAATATGAGGAATTTCAGCATTTTACCTCAAAATAAGGGGAATTTCTGCATTTTGCCCTGAAATATGTGAAAATTCTGCAATTTTATTCCAAAATAAGGTGAATTTCTGCCTTTTTGCCCCAAAATAATGGGAATTTTTGCCTTTTTGCCAAAAAATAAGAAAAATTTTTGCTTTTTTTTCTGAAATAAGTGAAATTTCTGTAATTTTGCCCTAAAAAAAGGGAAATTTCTGCAATTTTTCTCCATAATAAAGCAAATTTCTGCAATTATGCCCCAAAATAAGGGGAATTTCTGGTTTTTGCCCACAAATAAGGGAAATTTCTGCAATTTTGCCCTAAAATAAGGGGAATTTCTGCCATTTGCCCAAAATAAAGGGAATTTCTGCATTTTTGCCACAAAATATAGAAAATTACTGCATGTTTTACCCCAAAATTAGGTGAATTTCTACAATTTTGCTCCAAAATATGAGGATTTTCTGCGTTTTTCACCGAAAATAAGGGGAATCTGCCATCTTGCCGCGAAATAAGTGAAATTTTTGCAGTTTTACCCCAAAATAAGTGGAATTTCTGGTTTTTTGCCCCAAAATTAGGGGAATTTCTGCAATTTTGCTCCAAAATACGGGGAATTTCTGCCTTTTTGCCCGTAAATAAAGGGAATATATACCTTTTTGCCATAAAAAAGGGAAATTTCTTCACTTTTGCCCCAAAATAAGGTGATTTTCCGCCTTTTTGACTCAAAATAAGTGCAATTTCTGACTTTTCCCCCAAAATAAACGGAATTTCTATCTTTTTGTTGCAAAATAAGGGGAATTTCTGACTTTATGCCCTGAAATAAGTGAAATTTCTAGAATTTTTCCCCAAAATAAGAGAAATGTTTGCTTTTGCCCCAAAATATGGGGAATTTATGCCTTTTTGCCCCAAAATAAGGAGAATTTCTGCATTTTGCCCCAAAATAAGAGAAATTTCTGCTTTTTTTCCCTGAAATAAGTGAAATTTCTGCAATTTTGCCCCAAATTAAGTGAAATTTCTACTATTTTGCCACAAAGTAAAGGAAATTTCTGCAATTTTGCCCCAAATAAAGGGAATTTCTGACTTTTTGCACCCGAGAAGAGGAGATTTTCTTTTTTTTTGCCCCAAAATAAGAAGAATTTCAGCCTTTTTGCCCGAAAATCATGAGAATTTCTGCAATTTTTTTTCAAAATATGGAAAATTTCTGCCTTTTAGCTTTAAAATAAAGGGAATTTCTGCATTTTTCCCCAATATTAAGGGAATTTCTACATTTTACCTCTAAATAAGGGGAATTTCTGCATTTTACCTCAAAATAAGAACCATTTCTGCGTTTTACCCCAAAATATGGGGAATTTCTGCCTTTTTATTCCAAAATAAAAAAAATTTCTTTAATTTTGTACCATAATAAAAGAAATGTCTCCTTTTTGCCCCAAAATAAGGGGAATTTCTGACTTTTTGCCCTAAAATAAGTGAAATTACTAAAATTTTTCCTCAAAATAAGTGAAATGTTTTCTTTTTGCCTCAAAATTAGGAGAATTTCTGCCTTTTTGCCCCCAAATAAGGGGAATTTCTGCTTTTTTGCCCCAAAATAGGAAAAATTTCTGCAATTTTGTACCAAAATAAAAGAAATTTTTGCTTTTGCCCCAAAATAAGAGAAATTTCTGCCTTTTTTCACTGAAATAAGTGAAATTTGTGCATTTTTTCCCCAAAATAATAGAAATTTCTTCAATTTTGTCCCAAAGTAAAGGAAATTTCTGCAATTTTGCCTCAAAAAAGAAGAATTTCTGAATTTTTGCACTCGAAAAAAGAGGATTTTCTGTGTTTTTGCCCCAAAATAAAGAGAATTTCAGCTTTTTAGCCTGAAAATTATGAAAATTTCTGCAATTTTTCTTCAAAATACGGAAAATTTCTGCCTTTTAGCCCCAAAATAAAGGGAATTTCTGCATTTTTCCCCAATATTAGGGGAATTTATATATTTTACCTCCAAATAAGGGGAATTTCTGCATTTTACCTCAAAATAAGAAGAATTTCTGCCTTTTACCACAAAATATGGGGAATTTCTGCCTTTTTGTTCCAAAATAAAGAAAATTTCTTCAATTCTGTACCATAATAAAAAAATTTATCCTTTTTGCCCCAAAATAAGGGGAATTTCTGACTTTTTACCCTGAAATAAATGAAATTTTTGCAATTTTGCCCAAAAATAAGGGAAATTTGTGGCTTTTTGCCCCAAAATAAGGGGAATTTCTGCCTTTTGCCATAAATATGAGGAATTTCAGCATTTTACCTCAAAATAAGGGGAATTTCTGCATTTTGCCCTGAAATATGTGAAAATTCTGCAATTTTATTCCAAAATAAGGTGAATTTCTGCCTTTTTGCCCCAAAATAATGGGAATTTTTGCCTTTTTGCCAAAAAATAAGAAAAATTTTTGCTTTTTTTTCTGAAATAAGTGAAATTTCTGTAATTTTGCCCTAAAAAAAGGGAAATTTCTGCAATTTTTCTCCATAATAAAGCAAATTTCTGCAATTATGCCCCAAAATAAGGGGAATTTCTGGTTTTTGCCCACAAATAAGGGAAATTTCTGCAATTTTGCCCTAAAATAAGGGGAATTTCTGCCATTTGCCCAAAATAAAGGGAATTTCTGCATTTTTGCCACAAAATATAGAAAATTACTGCATGTTTTACCCCAAAATTAGGTGAATTTCTACAATTTTGCTCCAAAATATGAGGATTTTCTGCGTTTTTCACCGAAAATAAGGGGAATCTGCCATCTTGCCGCGAAATAAGTGAAATTTTTGCAGTTTTACCCCAAAATAAGTGGAATTTCTGGTTTTTTGCCCCAAAATTAGGGGAATTTCTGCAATTTTGCTCCAAAATACGGGGAATTTCTGCCTTTTTGCCCGTAAATAAAGAGAATATATACCTTTTTGCCATAAAAAAGGGAAATTTCTTCACTTTTGCCCCAAAATAAGGTGATTTTCCGCCTTTTTGACTCAAAATAAGTGCAATTTCTGACTTTTCCCCCAAAATAAACGGAATTTCTATCTTTTTGTTGCAAAATAAGGGGAATTTCTGACTTTATGCCCTGAAATAAGTGAAATTTCTAGAATTTTTCCCCAAAATAAGAGAAATGTTTGCTTTTGCCCCAAAATATGGGGAATTTATGCCTTTTTGCCCCAAAATAAGGAGAATTTCTGCATTTTGCCCCAAAATAAGAGAAATTTCTGCTTTTTTTCCCTGAAATAAGTGAAATTTCTGCAATTTTGCCCCAAATTAAGTGAAATTTCTACAATTTTGCCACAAAGTAAAGGAAATTTCTGCAATTTTGCCCCAAATAAAGGGAATTTCTGACTTTTTGCACCCGAGAAGAGATTTTCTTTTTTTTTTGCCCCAAAATAAGAAGAATTTCAGCCTTTTTGCCCGAAAATCATGAGAATTTCTGCAATTTTTTTTCAAAATATGAAAAATTTCTGCCTTTTAGCTTTAAAATAAAGGGAATTTCTGCATTTTTCCCCAATATTAAGGGAATTTCTCCATTTTACCTCTAAATAAGGGGAATTTCTGCATTTTACCTCAAAATAAGAACCATTTCTGCGTTTTACCCCAAAATATGGGGAATTTCTGCCTTTTTATTCCAAAATAAAAAAAAATTTCTTTAATTTTGTCAAATAATAAAAGAAATTTCTCCTTTTTGCCCCAAAATAAGGGGAATTTCTGACTTTTTACGCTGAAATAAATGAAATTTCTAAATTATGCCTGAAAATAAGAGAAATTTGTGGCTTTTTGCCACAAAATAAGGGGAATTTCTGCCTTTTGCCCCAAAATATGGGGAATTTCAGCATTTTACCTCAAAATAAGGGGAATTTCTGCCTTTTTGCCCTGAAATATGTGAAATTTCTGCAATTTTACCCCAAAATAAGGTGAATTTCTGCCTTTTGCCCCAAAATAATAGGAATTTCTTTCTTTTTGCCCCAAAATAAGAAAAATCTTTGCTTTTTTTTAAAAATTAGTGAAATTTCTGCAATTTTGGCCTAAAATAAGGGAAATTTCTGCAATTTTTCCCCATAATAAAGCAAATTTCTGCAATTTTGCCCCAAAATAAGGGGAATTTCTGTTTTTTGCCAACAAATATGAGAAATTTCTGCAATTTTGCCCTAAAATAAGGGGAATTCCTGCCATTTGACCCAAAATAAGTGGAATTTCTGCCTTTTTGCCACAAAATAAAGAAAATTACTTCATGTTTTACCCCAAAATTAGGTGAATTTCTTCAATTTTGCTCCAAAATACGAGGATTTTCTGCGTTTTTCGCCAAAAATAAGGGGAATTTCAGCCATCTTGCCGATAATAAGTGAAATTTCTGCAGTTTTACCCCCAAATAAGGGGAATTTCTGCCTTTTTGCCCCAAAATTAGGGGAATTTCTGCAATTTTACTCCATAATACAGGGAATTTCTGCCTTTTTGCCCGAAAATAAAAGCAATGTATACTTTTTGCCATAAAAAAGGGAAATTTCTTCACTTTTGCCCCAAAATAAGGTGATTTTCCGCCTTTTTGACTCAAAATAAGTGCATTTTCTGCCTTTTCCCCAAATATAAACGGAATTTCTGTCTTTTTGCCGCAAAATAAGGAAAATTTCTGACTTTATGCCATGAAATAAGTGAAATTTCTAAAATTTTTCCCCAAAATAAGAGAAATGTCTGCTTTTTGCCCCTAAATACGGGGAATTTCTGCCTTTTAGCCCCAAAATAAAGGGAATTTCATCATTTTACCTCAAAATAAGAATAATTTCTGCATTTTGCTCCAAAATATGGAGAATTTCTGCCTTTTTGTTGCAAAATAAGAAAAATTTCGTCAACTTTGTACCATAATAAAAGAAATTTCTGCTTTTTGCCCCAAAATAAGGGGAATTTCTGACTTTTTGCGCTGAAATAAGTGAAATTTCTAAAATTTTTCTCCAAAATAAGGGAAATGTTTTCTTTTTGCCTCAAAATAAGGAGAATTACTGCCTTTTTGCCCCCAAATAAGGGGAATTTCAGCCTTTTTACCTCAAAATAAGGGGAATTTCTGCCTTTTTGCCCCAAAATAGGAAAAATTTCTGCAATTTTGTACCAAAATAAAAGAAATTTTTGCCTTTTGGCCCAAAATAAAAGAAATTTCTGCCTTTTTCCCTTAAATAAGTGAAATTTCTGCAATTTTGCCCCAAAATAAGGGAAATTTCTGCAATTTTGACCCAAAGTAAAGGAAATTTCTGCAATTTTGCCTCAAAAAAGGGGAATTTCTGAATTTTTGCACTAGAAAAAAGGAGATTTTCTGTCTTTTTGCCTCAAAATAAGGAGAATTTCAGCCTTTTAGCCCGAAAATTATGAGAATTTCTGCAATTTTCTTCAAAATACGGAAAATTTCTGCCTTTTAGCCCCAAAATAAAGTGAATTTCTGCATTTTTCCCCAATATTAGGGGAATTTCTACATTTTACCTCTAAATAAGGGGAATTTCTGCATTTTACCTCAAAATAAGAAGAATTTCTGCCTTTTACCACAAAATATGGGGAATTTCTGCCTTTTTGTTCCAAAATAAAGAAAATTTCTTCAATTTTGTACCATAATAAAAAAAATTTATCCTTTTGGCCCAAAAGTATGGGGAATTTCTGACTTTTTACCCTGAAATAAATGAAATTTTTGCAATTTTGCCCAAAAATAAGGAAAATTTGTGGCTTTTTGCCCCAAAATAAGGGGAATTTCTGCCTTTTGCCATAAATATGGGGAATTTCAGCATTTTACCTCAAAATAAGGGGAATTTCTGCATTTTTGCCCTGAAATATGTAAAATTTCTGCAATTTTATTCCAAAATAAAGTGAATTTCTGCCTTTTTGCCCCAAAATAATGGGAATTTCTGCCTTTTTGCCCCAAAATAAGAAAAATTTTTGCTTTTTTTTCTGAAATAAGTGAAATTTCTGCAATTTTGCCCTAAAAAAAAGAAATTTCTGCAATTTTTCTCCATAATAAAGCAAATTTCTGGAATTATGCCCCAAAATAAGGGGAATTTCTGGTTTTTGCCCACAAATAAGGGAAATTTCTGATATTTGCCCTGAAATAAAGGGAATTCCTGCCATTTGCCCAATATAATGGAAATTTCTGATTTTTGCCACAAAATATAGAAAATTACTGCATGTTTTACCCCAAAATTAGGTGAATTTCTGCAATTTTGCTCCAAAATACGAGGATTTTCTGCGTTTTTGGCCGAAAATAATGGGAATTTCTGCCATCTTGCCGCGAAATAAGTGAAATTTTTGCAGTTTTACCCCAAAATAAGGGGGATTTCTGCTTTTTTGCCCCAAAATTAGGAGAATTTCTGCAATTTTGCTCCAAAATACGGGGAATTTCTGCCTTTTTGCCCGAAAATGAAGGGAATGTATACCTTTTTGCCATAAAAAAGAGAAATTTCTTCACTTTTGCCCCAAAAGAAGGTGATTTTCCGCCTTTTTGACTCAAAATAAGTGCAATTTCTGCCTTTTCCCCAAAAATAAACGGAATTTCTATCTTTTTTTGCAAAATAAGGGGAATTTCTGACTTTATGCCCTGAAATAAGTGAAATTTCTAAAATTTTATCCCAAAATAAGAGAAATGTCTGCTTTTGCCCCAAAATATGGGAAATTTATGGCTTTTTGCCCCAAAATAAGGGGACTTTCTGCATTTTGCCCCAAAATAAAAGAAATTTCTGCCTTTTTTCCCTGAAATAAGTGAAATTTCTGCAATTTTGCCCCAAAATAAGTGAAATTTCTGCAATTTTTCCACAAAGTAAAGGAAATTTCTGCAATTTTGCCCCAAATAAAGGGAATTTCTGACTTTTTGCACCTGAAAAAAGGAGATTTTCTTTCTTTTTGCCCCAAAATAAGGAGAATTTCAGGCTTTTTGCCCGAAAATCATGAGAATTTCTGCAATTTTTTATCAAAATACGGAAAATTTCTGCCTTTTAGCTCTAAAATAAAGGGAATTTCTGCATTTTTCCCCAATATTAAGGGAATTTCTACATTTTACCTCTAAATAAGGGGAATTTCTGCATTTTACCTCAAAATAAGAACCATTACTGCCTTTTACCCCAAATTATGGAGAATTTCTGCCTTTTTATTCCAAAATAAAAAAAATTTTCTTCAATTTTGTACCATAATAAAAGAAATTTCTCTTTTTTGCCCCATTATAAGGGGAATTTCTGACTTTTTACCCTTAAATAAATGAAATTTCTGAAATTTTGCCCGAAAATGAGGGAAATTTGTGGCTATTTGCCAACAAATATGGGGAATTTCAGCATTTTACCTCAAAATAAAGGGAATTTCTGCCTTTTTGCACTGAAATATGTGAAATTTCTGCAATTTTACCCCAAAATAAGGAGAATTTCTGCCTTTTGCCCAAAAATAATAGGAATTTCTGCCTTTTTGCCCCAAAATAAGAAAAATTTTTGCTTTTTTTTCTGTAATAAGTGAAATTTCTGCAATTTTGGAATAAAAATAAGGGAAATTTCTGCAATTTTTCTCCATAATTAAGCAAATGTGTGCAATTTTGCCCCCAAAAAAGGGGAATTTCTGGTTTTTGCCCACAAATAAGGGAAATTTCTGCACTTTTGCCCTAAAATAAGGGGAATTTCTGCCATTTGACCCAAAATAAGTGGAATTTCTGCCTTTTTGCCACAAAATATAGAAAATTAATGCATGTTTAACCCCAAAATTAGGTGAATTTCTGCAATTTTGCTCCAAAATACGAGGATTTTCTGCGTTATTCGCCGAAAATAAGGGGAATTTCTGCCATCTTGCCGCGAAATAATTGAAATTTCTACAGTTTTACCACAAAATAAGAGGAATTTCTGCCTTTTTGCCCCAAAATTAGGGGAATTTCTGCAATTTTACTCCAAAATACGGGGAATTTCTGCCTTTTTGCGCGAAAATAAAGGGAATGTATACTTTTTGCCATAAAAAAGGGAAATTTCTTCACTTTTGCCCCAAAATAAGGTGATTTTCCGCCTTTTTGACTCAAAATAAGTGCAATTTCTGCCTTTTCCCCAAAAATAAATGGAATTTCTGTCTTTTTGCCGCAAAATAAGGAAAATTTCTGACTTTATGCCCTGAAATAAGTGAAATTTATAAAATTTTTCCCCAAAATAAGAGAAATGTCTGCTTTTTGCCCCTAAATACGGGGAATTTCTGCCTTTTAGCTCGAAAATAAAGGGAATTTCTGCATTTACCTCAAAATAAGAATAATTTCTGCATTTTGCTCCAAAATATGGAGAATTTCTGCCTTTTTGTTCCAAAATAAGGAAAATTTCGTCAATTTTGTACCATAATAAAAGAAATTTCTGCTTTTAGCCTCAAAATAAGGGGAATTTCTGACTTTTTGCCCTGAAATAAGTGAAATTTCTAAAATTTTTCCCCAAAATAAGGGAAATGTTTTCTTTTTGCCTCAAAATTAGGAGAATTTCTGCCTTTTTGCCCCCAAATAAGGGGAATTTCAGCCTTTTTACCTCAAAATAAAAGGAATTTCTGCTTTTTTGCCCCAAAATAGGAAAAATTTCTGCAATTTTGTACCAAAATAAAAGAAATTTTTGCCTTTTGCCCCAAAATAAAAGAAATTTCTGCCTTTTTCCCTAAAATAAGTGAAATTTCTGCATTTTTGCCCCAAAATAAGGGAAATTTCTGCAATTTTGCCCCAAAATAAGGGGAATTTCTGGTTTTTGCCAACAAATATGAGAAATTTCTGCAATTTTGCCCTAAAATAAGGAGAATTCCTGCCATTTGACCCAAAATAAGTGGAATTTCTGCCTTTTTGCCACAAAATATAGAAAATTACTGCATGTTTTACCCCAAATTTAGGTGAATTTCTGCAATTTTGCTCCAAAATACGAGGATTTTCTGCGTTTCTCAGCGAAAATAAGGGGAATTTCTGCCATCTTGCCGCAAAATAAGTGAAATTTCTGCAGTTTTACCCCAAAATAAGGGGAATTTCTGCCTTTTTGCCCCAAAATTAGAGAAATTTCTGCAATTTTGCTCCAAAATACGGGGAATTTCTGCCTTTTTGCCCGAAAATAAAGGGAATGTATACTTTTTGCCATAAAAAAGGGAAATTTCTTCACTTTTGCCCCAAAATAAGGTGATTTTCCGCCTTTTTGACTCAAAATAAGTGCATTTTCTGCCTTTTCCCCAAAAATAAACGGAATTTCTGTCTTTTTGCCGCAAAATAAGGAAAATTTCTGACTTTATGCCCTGAAATAAGTGAAATTTATAAAATTTTTCCCCAAAATAAGAGAAATGTCTGCTTTTTGCCCCTAAATACGGGGAATTTCTGCCTTTTAGCTCGAAAATATAGGGAATTTCTGCATTTACCTCAAAATAAGAATAATTTCTGCATTTTGCTCCAAAATATGGAGAATTTCTGCCTTTTTGTTCCAAAATAAGGAAAATTTCGTCAATTTTGTACCATAATAAAAGAAATTTCTGCTTTTTGCCCCAAAATAAGGGGAATTTCTGACTTTTTGCCCTAAAATAAGTGAAATTTCTAAAATTTTTCCCCAAAATAAGGGAAATGTTTTCTTTTTGCCTCAAAATTAGGAGAATTTCTGCCTTTTTGCCCCCAAATAAGGGGAATTTCAGCCTTTTTACCTCAAAATAAAAGGAATTTCTGCTTATTTGCCCCAAAATAGGAAAAATTTATGCAATTTTGTACCAAAATAAAAGAAATTTTTGCCTTTTGCCCCAAAATAAAAGAAATTTCTGCCTTTTTCCCTAAAATAAGTGAAATTTCTGCATTTTTGCCCCAAAATAAGGGAAATTTCTGCAATTTTGCCCCAAAATAAGGGGAATTTCTGGATTTTGCCAACAAATATGAGAAATTTCTGCAATTTTGCCCTAAAATAAGGAGAATTCCTTCCTTTTGACCCAAAATAAGTGGAATTTCTGCCTTTTTGCCACAAAATATAGAAAATTACTGCATGTTTTACCCCAAATTTAGGTGAATTTCTGCAATTTTGCTCCAAAATACGAGGATTTTCTGCGTTTCTCACCGAAAATAAGGGGAATTTCTGCCATCTTGCCGCAAAATAAGTGAAATTTCTGCAGTTTTACCCCAAAATAAGGGGAATTTCTGCCTTTTTGCCCCAAAATTAGAGAAATTTCTGCAATTTTGCTCCAAAATATGGGGAATTTCTGCCTTTTTGCCCGAAAATAAAGGGAATGTATACTTTTTGCCATAAAAAAGGGAAATTTCTTCACTTTTGCCCCAAAATAAGGTGATTTTCCGCCTTTTTGACTCAAAATAAGTGCAATTTCTGCCTTTTCCCCAAAAAATAAACGGAATTTCTGTCTTTTTGCCGCAAAATAAGGAAAATTTCTGACTTTATGCCCTGAAATAAGTGAAATTTATAAAATTTTTCCCCAAAATAAGAGAAATGTCTGCTTTTTGCCCCTAAATACGGGGAATTTCTGCCTTTTAGCCCCAAAATAATGGGAATTTCATCATTTTACCTCAAAATTAGAATAATTTCTGCATTTTGCTCCAAAATATGAAGAATTTCTGCATTTTTGTTCCAAAATAAGAAAAATTTCGTCAATTTTGTACCATAATAAAAGAAATTTCTGCTTTTTGCCCCAAAATAAGGGGAATTTCTGACTTTTTGCGCTGAAATAAGTGAAATTTCTAAAATTTTTCCCCAAAATAAGGGAAATGTTTTCTTTTTGCCTCAAAATAAGGAGAATTTCTGCCTTTTTGCCCCCAAATAAGGGGAATTTCAGCCTTTTTACCTCAAAATAAGGGGAATTTCTGCCTTTTTGCCCCAAAATAGGAAAAATTTCTGCAATTTTTACCAAAATAAAAGAAATTTTTGCCTTTTGGACCAAAATAAAAGAAATTTCTGCCTTTTTTTCCCTTAAATAAGTGAAATTTCTGCAATTTTGCCCCAAAATAAGGGAAATTTCTGCAATTTTGTCCCAAAGTAAAGGAAATTTCTGCAATTTTGCCTCAAAAAAGGGGAATTTCTGAATTTTTGCACTAGAAAAAAGGAGATTTTCTGTCTTTTTGCCTCAAAATAAGGAGAATTTCAGCCTTTTAGCCCGAAAATTATGAGAATTTCTGCAATTTTCTTCAAAATACGGAAAATTTCTGCCTTTTAGCCCCAAAATAAAGGGAATTTCTGCATTTTTCCCCAATATTAGGGGAATTTCTACATTTTACCTCTAAATAAGGGGAATTTCTGCATTTTACCTCAAAATAAGAACCATTTCTGCCTTTTACCACAAAATATGGGGAATTTCTGCCTTTTTGTTCAAAAATAAAGAAAATTTCTTCAATTTTGTACCATAATAAAAAAAATTTATCCTTTTTGCCCCAAAATAAGGGGAATTTCTGACTTTTTACCCTGAAATAAATGAAATTTTTGCAATTTTGCCCCAAAATAAGGAAAATTTGTGGCTTTTTGCCCTAAAATAAGGGGAATTTCTGCCTTTTGCCATAAATATGGGGAATTTCAGCCTTTTACCTCAAAATAAAGGGAATTTCTGCCTTTTTGCCCTAAAATATGTGAAATTTCTGCAATTTTATTCCAAAATAAGGTGAATTTCTGCCTTTTTGCCCCAAAATAAGGGGAATTTCTGCCTTTTTGCCAAAAAATAAGAAAAATTTTTGCTTTTTTTTTCTGAAATAAGTGAAATTTTTTCAATTTTGCCCTAAAAAAGGGAAATTTCTGCAATTTTTCTCCATAATAAAGCAAATTTCTGCAATTATGCCCCAAAATAAAGGGGAATTTCTGGTTTTTTCCCACAAATAAGGGAAATTTCTCCAATTTTGCCCTAAAATAAAGGGAATTTCTGCCATTTGCCCAAAATAAGGGGAATTTCTGCTTTTTTGCCAGAAAATATAGAAAATTACTGCATGTTTTACTCCAAAATTAGGTGAATTTATGCAATTTTGCTCCAAAATACGAGGATTTTCTGCGTTTTTCCCTGAAAATAAGAGGAATTTCTGCCATCTTGCCACGAAATAAGTGAAATTTTTGCAGTTTTACCCCGAAATAAGGGGAATTTCTGCTTTTTTGCCCCAAAATTAGGGGAATTTCTGCAATTTTGCTCCAAAATACGGGGAATTTCTGCCTTTTTGCCCGAAAATAAAGGGAATGTATACCTTTTTGCAATATAAAAGGGAAATTTCTTCACTTTTGCCCCAAAATAAGGTGATTTTCCGCCTTTTTGACTCAAAATAAGTGCAATTTCTGCCTTTTCCCCAAAAATAATCGGAATTTCTGTCTTTTTGCCGCAAAATAAGGAGAATTTCTGACTTTATGCCCTGAAATAAGTGAAATTTCTAAAATTTTTCCCCAAAATAAGAGAAATGTCTGCTTTTGCCCCAAAATATGGGGAATTTATGGCTTTTTCCCCAAAATAAGGGGAATTTCTCCTTTTTTGCCCCAAAATAAGAAAAATTTCTGCAATTTTGTACCAAAATAAAAGAAATTTTTGCCATTTTACCCCAAAATACGAGAAATTTTTGTCTTTTTTTTATGAAATAAGTGAAATTTCTGCAATTTTGCCCCAAAATAAAAAAAATTTGGCAATTTTGCCCCAATGTAAAGGAAATTTCTGCAATTTTGCCCCAAAATTAGGGAAATTTCTGCAATTTTGACCCAAAGTAGAGGAAATTTCTGCAATTTTGCCCCAAATAAGAAGAACTTTTGAATTTTTGCACTCGAAAAAAGGAGATTTTCTGTCTTGTTGCCCCAAAATAAAGAGAATTTCAGGCTTATAGCCCGAAAATTATGAGAATTTCTGCAATTTTGCTTCAAAATATGGGGAATTTCTGCCTTTTAGCCCCAAAATAAAGGGAATTTCTGCATTTTTCCCCAATATTAGGGGAATTTCTACATTTTACCTCTAAATAAGGGGAATTTCTGCATTTTCCCTCAAAATAAGAAGAATTTCTGCCTTTTACCCCAAAATATGGGTAATTTCTGCTTTTTTGTTCCAAAATAAAGAAAATTTCTTCAATTTTGTACCATAATAAAAAAAATTCCTTTTTTTTGCCCCAAAATAAGGGGAATTTCTGACTTTTTACCTTGAAATAAATGAAATTTTTGCAATTTTGCCCGAAAATAAGGAAAATTTGTGCCTTTTTGCCCCAAAATAAGGGGAATTTCTGCCTTTTGCCCCAAAATTGGGGAATTTCAGCATTTTACCTCAAAATAAGCGGAATTTCTGCATTTTTGCCCTGAAATATGTGAAATTTCTGCGATTTTACCCCAAAATAAGGTGAATTTCTGCCTTTTTGCCCCAAAATAATGAGAATTTCTGCCTTTTTTCCCTAAAATAATAAAAATTTTTGCTTTTTTTTCTGAAATAAGTGAAATTTCTGCAATTTTGCCCTAAAATAAGGGAAATTTCTGCAATTTTTCCCCATAATAAAGCAAATTTCTGCAATTATGCTGCAAAATAAGGGGAATTTCTGTTTTTTGCTCCCAAATAAGGGAAATTTCTGCAATTTTGCCCTAAAATAAGGGGAATTTCTGCCATTTGCCCCAAAATAAGAAAAATTTCTGCCTTTTTGCCACAAAATAAAGAAAATTACTGCATGTTTTACCCCAAAATTAGGTGAATTTCTGCAATTTTGCTCCAAAATACAAGGATTTTCTGCCTTTTTCGCCGAAAATAAGAAGAATTTCTGCCATTTTGCCGCGAAATAAGTGAAATTTCTGCAGTTTTACCCCAAAATAAGGGGAATTTCTGCCTTTTTGCCCCAAAATTCGGAGAATTTATGCAATTTTGCTCCAAAATATGGGGAATTTCTGCCTTTTTGCTTGAAAATAAAGGGAATGTATAACTTTTTCTAATAAAAAAGGGAAATTTTTCACTTTTGCCCCAAAATAAGGGGATTTTCTGCATTTTTGACTCAAAATAAGTGCAATTTCCGTCTTTTTGCCCCAAAATAAGAAAAATTTCTGCAATTTTGTACCAAAATAAAAAAAAATTCTGCCTTTTTGCCCCAAAATAAGAGAAATTTTTGCCTTTTTTCCCTGAAATAAGTGAAATTTCTGCAATTTTGCCCCAAAATATGGAAAATTTCTGCAATTTTGCCCCAATGTAAAGGAAATTTCTGCAATTTTGCCCCAAAATAAGGGTATTTTCTGACTTTTTCCTCCCGAATAAAGGGGATTTTCTGCCTTTGGGCCACAAAATAAGGAGAATTTCTGCCTTTTTGCCCGAAAATTATGAGAATTCTGCAATTTTGCTTCAAAATACGGGGAATTTCTGCCTTTTAGCCCTAAAATAAAGGGAATTTCTGCATTTTACCTCAAAATAAGAATAATTTCTGCATTTTGCCCCAATATATGGAAAATTTCTGCCTTTATGTTCCAAAATAAGGAAAATTTTTTTAATTTTGTACCATAATAAAAGAAATTTCTGTTTTTTGCCCCAAAATAAGGGGAATTTCTGACTTTTTGCCGTAAAATAAATGAAATTTCTGCAATGTTGCTTGAAAATAAGGGGGATTTCTGCCTTTTTGCCTCAAAATAAGAAGAATTTCTGCCTTTTCTCCCAAAATATGGGGAATTTCAACATTTTACCTCATAATAAGAAGAATTTCAGCCGTTTTGCACCAAAATATGGGGAATTTCTGCATTTTTCCCTCCTAAATAAAGGAAATTTCTACATTTTTGCACCAATATTAGGAGAATTTCTCTAGTTTTGCTCTAAAATATGGGTCATTTCTGCCTTTTTGCCCGAATTTGAGTGGAATTTCTGCCTTATTGTCCAGAAATAGGTGAAATTTCTGCAATTTTAGCCAATAATTAGGGATTTCATCTTTTTGACCCAAAATAAGAAAAATTTCTGCCATTTTGACCTGAAATATTTGAAATTTCTGCAATTTTACCCCAAAATAAAGGGAATTTCTGCCTTTTTGCCCCAAAATAAGGGGAATTTCAGCCTTATTACCTCAAAATAAGAGGAATTTCTGCCTTTTTGTCCCAAAATATAAGGAATTTCTGCCTTTTTGCCCCAAAATAAGGAAAATTTCTGCAATTTTGCCCCAAAATAAGGGGAATTTCAACCTTTTTGCCCCAAAATAAAGGAAATGTCATCCTTTTACCTGAAAATAAGTGAAATTTCTGCAATTTTGCCCCAACTAAGGAAAATTTCTGCAACTTTGCCATAAAATAAGGTAAATTCCTGCAATTTCTCCCCAAAATAAGTGGAATTTCTGAGTTTTGCCCCAAAATAAAGAGAATTTCTGTCTTTTTGCCCCAACATATAGGGAATTTCTGCCTTTTTGCCCCACAATTAGGGGAATTTCTGCAATTTTGCTCCAAAATACGGGGAATTTCTGCCTTTCTGCCTGAAAATAAGGGGAAAGCATACCTTTTTGCCATAAAAAAGGGAAATTTCTTCATTTTTGCTTCAAAATAAGAGGAATTTCTGCATTTTTGCCTCTAAATAAGTGGAATTTCTGTCTTTTTCCCCCAAAACAAAGGGAATTTCTGTCTTTTTTGCCCCAAAATAAGGGGAATTTCTGACTTATTACCCTGAAATAAGTGAAATTTCTGCAATTTTGTCCCAAAATAAGGGAAATTTCTGCCTTTTTGCCCCCAAATAAGGGGAATTTTAGCCTTTTTACCTAAAAATAAGGGGAATTTCTGCATTTTTGCTACAAAATATTAGGAATTTCTACATTTTTGCCCCAAAATAAGGAAAATTTCCACCTTTTTTCCCTGAAATAAGTGAAATTTCTTCAATTTTGCCCCAAAATAAGTGAAATTTCTGCAATTTTGCCCCCAAATAAGGAAAAATTCTGGAATTTTGCCCCAAAATATGTGGAATTTCTGAGTTTTGCCCCAAAATAAGGAGAATTTCTGACTTTTTGACCGAACATATAAGGATTTTCTGACTTTTTGTTCCACAATTAGGGGATTTTCTGCAATTGTGCTCCAAAATACGAGGAATTTCTGCTTTTTTGCCCGAAAATAAAGGGAATGTATACCTTTTGCCACAAAAAAGGGAAATTTCTTCATTTTTACCCCCAAATAAGAGGAATTTCTGCCTTCTTACCTCAAAATAAGTCAAATTTCTGCCTTTTTACCCAAAAATAAACAGAATTTCTGTCTTTTTGCCCCAAAATAAAAGTAATTTTTTAAATTTTGCCCTGAAATAAGTGAAATTTCTGCAATTTTGCCCCAAAATAAGAAAAATTTCTGCGTTTTTGCCACAAAATAAAGGGAATTTCTGTCTTTTTTCCCCAAAATAAGGGGAATTTCAGCATTTTACCTCATAATAAGGGGAATCTCTGGCTTTTTGCCCCAAAATATGGGGAATTTCTACATTTTTGCCTCAATTTTGTACCAAAATAAAAGAAATTTCTGCCCTTTAGCCCCAAAATAAGAGAAATTTCTGTGTTTTTTCTCTGAAATAAGTGAATTTTCTGCAATTTTGCCCCAAAATAATGAAATTTCTGCAATTTTGCCCCAAAATAAAGGAAATTTCTGCAACTTTGCCACAAAATAAGGGGAATTTTTGACTTTTTGCCCTGAAATAAGGAGAATTTCTGTCTTTTTGCCCCAAAATAATGTGAATTTCTGCATTTTCCCTCAAAATTAGGGGAATAGGTGCAATTTTGCTTCAAAATACGGGGAAATCTGCCTTATTGCACAAAAAAAAGGGAATTTCTGCATTTTTGCACCAATATAAGGGGAATTTCTGAAATTTAGCTTTAAAATACGGGGAATTTCTGCGTTATTGCCCGAAATAAAGTGATATTTCTGCCTTTTTGCCCTGAAATATTTGAAATTTCTGCCATTTTACCCCAAAATAAGGGGAATTTCTGTTTTTGGCCCCAAAATTAGGGGAATTTCTGCTTTTAGCCCCAAAATAAGGCAAATTTCTCACTTTTTGCCCTGAAATAATTGAAATTTCTGCAATTTTGCCCCAACATAACAGGAATTTCTGCCTTTTTGCCGAAAATAATATGAATTTCAGCATTTTACCTCCAAATAAGGGGAATTTCTGCCTTTTTGCCACAAAATATGGGGAATTTCTGCCCTATTGCCCTTAAATAAGGATAATTTCTGCTTTTCTGCCCCAATTAACGGGAATTTCTACCTTTTTGCCACAATGTAAAAAGAATTTCTGCCTTTTTGCCCCAAAATAATGGGAATTTCAGCCTTTTTACCTCAAAATAAGGGGAATTTCTGCCTTTTGCCCCAAAATATGGGTAATTTCTGCCTTTTTGTTCCAAAATAAGAAAAATTTCTACAATTTTGTATCAAAATAAGAGAAATTTCTGCTTTTTGCCCCAAAATAAAAGTAATTTCTGACTTTTTGCCCTGAAATAAATGAAATTCCTGCAATTTTGCCCGAAAATAAGGGAAATTTGTGTTTTTTTGCCCCAAATGAGGGGAATTTCTGTACTTTTGCCCCAAAATATGGGGAATTTCAGGATTTTACCTCAAAATAAGAGGAATTTCAGCCTTTTTGCACCAAAATATGGGGAATTTCTGCCTTTTTGCCACAAAATAAGAAAAATTTCTGCAAGTCTGTACCAAAATAAAAGAAATTTCTAAAATTTTGCCCCAAAATAAGGGAAATTTCTGATATTTTCCCCGAAATAAGAAGAGTTTCTGTATTTTTGCCTCAAAATAAAGGGAATTTCTTCCTTTTTGCCACAAAATTAGGGGAGTTTCTGCATTTTGCTTCAAAATACAGAAAATTTCTGCCTCTTTTCCCGAAAATAAGGGGAACTTATGCCGATTTACCCCAAATAAAGGGAATTTCTGCATTTTTGCCCCAATATTAGGGGAATTTCTGGAATTTTTCTTCAAAATACAAGGAATTTCTGCCTTTTTGCCCGAAATTAAGGGGATTTTCTGCCTTTTTTCCCCCAAACAATAGAAATTTCTGCAATTTTATCCCCAAATAAAGGGAATTTCTGCCTTTTTGCTCCCAAATAATGGAAATTTCTGCCTTTTTGCCCTGAAATATGTGAAATGTCTGCAATTTTACCCCAAAATAAGGTGAATTTCTGCCTTTTTTTCCCAAAAAAAATGGGAATTTCTGCCTTTTTACCCCAAAATAAAAATTTTTGCTTTTTTTCTCTGAAATAAGTGAAATTTCTGCAATTTTGCCTTAAAATAAAAGAAATTTCTGCAATTTTTCCCCATAATAAAGGAATTTTTCTGCAATTTTGCCCCAAAATAAAAGGAATTTCTGTTTTTTGTCCCCATATAAGGGAAATTTCAGCAATTTTCTTCTAAAATAAGGGGAATTTCTGCCTTTTGCCCCAAAATAAGGGGAATTTCTGCATTTTTGCCCCAAAACAAAGAAAATTACTGCATGTTTTACACCAAAATTAGGTGAATTTCTGCAATTTTGCTCCAAAATACGGGGATTTTCTGCCTTTTTCGCCGAAAATAAGGAGAATTTCTGCAATGTTGCCGTGAAATAAGTGAAATTTCTGCAGTTTTACCCCAAAATAAGGGGAATTTCTGCCTTTTTGCCTTAAAATTAGGGGAATTTCTGCAATTTTGCTGCAATATATGGGGAATTTCTGCCTTTTTGCCCGAAAATAAAGGGAGTGTATTCCTTTTTGCCATAAAAAGGGAAATTTCTTCATTTTTACCCCAAAATAAGGGGATTTTCCGCCTTTTTGCCTCAAAATAAGTGCAATTTCTTACTTTTCCCCAAAAATAAACGGAATTTTTGTCTTTTTGCCCCAAAATAAGTTGAATTTCTGACTTTTTGCCCTTAAATAAGTTAAATTTCTGAAATTTTCCCCAAAATAAGGGAAATGTCTGCTTTTTGCCCCAAAATACGGGGAATTTCTGCCTTCTTGCCCCAAAATAAGGGGAATTTCAGCCTGTTTTCCTCAAAATAAGGGGAATTTCTGCCTTTTGCCCCAAAGTATGAGGAATTTCTGAGTTTTTGCCCCAAAATATAAAAAATTTCTGCAATTTTGTACCAAAATAAAAGAAATTTCTGCTTTTTTGCCCCAAAATAAGAGAAATTTCTGCCTTTTTTCCCTGAAATATGTGAAATTACTACAATTTTGCCCCATAATAAAGAAAATTTCTGCAATTTTGCCCCAAAGTAAAGGAAATTTCTGCAATTTTGCCCCAAATAAGGGGAATTTCTGACTTTTTGCCCTCGAAAAACGGAGATTTTCTTTTTTTGCACCAAAATAAAAAGAATTTCAGCCTTTTTGCCCTAAAATTATGAGAATTTATGCAATTTTGCTTCAAAATACGGGGAATTTCTGCCTTTTAGCCCCCAAAATAAAGGGAATTTCTGCATTTTTTCCCAATATTAGGGGAATTTCTTCATTTTACCTCTAAATAAGGGGAATTTCTGCATTTTGCCCCAAAATATGGGGAATTTCTGCCTTTTTGTTCCAAAATAAGGAAAATTTCTTCAATTTTGTACCATAATAAAAGAAATTTCTGCTTTTTGCCCCAAAATAAGGGGAATTTCTGACTTTTTACCCTGAAATAAATGAAATTTCTGCAATTTTGCCCGAAAATAAGGGAAATTTGTGCCTTTTTGCCCCAAAATACGGGTCATTTCTGCCTTTTTGCCCGAAATTAAATGGTATTTCTGGCTTTTTGTCACAAAATAAGTGAAATATCTGCAATTTTAGCCAAAAATTAGGGATTTCATTTTTTTCCACAAAATAAGGGGAATTTCTGCCATTTTGCCCTGAAATATTTGAAATTTCTGCAATTTTATCCCAAAATAAAGAGAATTTCTGCCTTTTTGCCCCAAAATAAGGGAAATTTCTGCCTTATTACCTCAAAATAAGGGGAATTTCTGCCTTTTTGCCCAAAAATATAAGGAATTTCTGCCTTTTTGCTCCAAATAAGGAAAATATCTGCAATTTAGCCCCGAAAAGGGGAATTTCTCCCTTTTTGCCCCCCAAAAAGGAAATTTCAGCCTTTTTACCTGAAAATAAGTGAAATTACTGCAATTTTGCCCCAAATACAGTAAATTTCTGCAATTTTGCCCCAAAATAAGGTAAATTTCTTCCATTTTGCCCCAAAATAAAAGAAATTTCTGGAATTTTGCCCCTAAATAAGGGGAATTTCTGATTTTTGCCCAAAAATAAAGGGAATTTCTGCCTTTTGCTCCAAAATTATGGGAATTTCTGCAATTTTGCTCCAAAATACGGGAAATTTCTGCCTTTTTGCCCGAATATGAGGGGAATGCATACCTTTTTGCCATAAAAAAGGGAAATTTCTTCATTTTTGCCCAAAAATAAAGGGAATTTCTGCCTTTTTGTCACTAAATAAATGGAATTTCTGTATTTTTCCCTTAAAACAAAGGAAATTTCTCTCTTTTTTGCCCCAAAATAAGGGAAATTTCTGACTTATTACCCTGAAATAAGTTAAATTTCTTCAATTTTGCCCCAAAATAAGAAAAATTTCTGCTTTTGCCCCCAAATAAGGGGAATTTCAGCTTTTTACCTTGAAATAAGGGGAATTTCTGCAATTTTGCTCCAAAATACAGGGAATTTCTGCCTTTTTGCCCGAAAATAAGGGGAATGCATAACTTTTTGCCATAAAAAAGGGAATTTTCTTCATTTTTGCCCCAAAATACGGGAAATTTCTGCCTTTTTGCCCGAATATGAGGGGAATGCATAACTTTTTGCCATAAAAAAGGGAATTTTCTTCATTTTTGCCCCAAAATAAGGGGAATTTCTGCCTTTTTGCCTCTAAATAAGTGGAATTTCTGTATATTTCCCCCAAAACAAAGGGAATTTCTGTCTTTTTGCCCCAAAATAAGGAAAATTTCTGATTTATTACCCTGAAAAAAGTGCAATTTCTTCAATTTTGCCCCAAAATAAGGAAAATTTCTGCCTTTTTGCACACAAATAAGGGAAATTTTAGCCTTTTTATTTCAAAATAAGGGGAATTTCTGCATTTTTGCCACAAAATATTAAGAATTTCTGCCTTTTTGCCCTAAAATAAAGAAAATTTCTGCCTTTTTTCCTGAAATAAGTGAAATTTCTGCAATTTTGCCCCAAAATAAGGAAAATTTCTGCAATTTTGCCACAAAATAAAGGAAATTTCTGGAATTTTGCCCCAAAATAAGTGGAATTTCTGAGTTTTTCCCCAAAATAAGGAGAATTTCTGTTTTTTGCCCCAACATATAGGGAATTTCTGCCTTTTTGCCCCACAACTAGGGGAATTTCTGCAATTTTGCTCCAAAATACGGGGAATTTCTGCTTTTTTGCCCGAAAATAAGGGGAATGTATACCTTTTGCCACAAAAAAGGAAAATTTCTTCATTTTTGCCCCAAAATAAGAGGAATTTCTGCCTTTTTACCTCAAAATATGTGAAATTTCTGCCTTTTTACCCAAATATAAACGGAATTTCTGTCTTTTTGCCACAAAATAAAAGGAATTTTTGAATTTTGCCCTGAAATAAGTGATATTTGTGCAATTTTGTTCCAAAATAAAAGAATTTTCTGCCTTTTTGCCAAAAATAATGGGAATTTCTTTTTTTTGCCCCAAAATAAGGGGAATTTCAGCCTTTTTCCTCATAATAAGTGTAATCTCTGCCTTTTTGCCCCAAAATATGGGGAATTTCTGCATTTTTGCCCCAAAATAGAGAAAATTTCTGCAATTTTATACCAAAATAAAAGAAATTTCAGCCCTTTTGCCCCAAAACAAGAGAAATTTCTGTCTTCTTTCCCTGAAATAAGTGAAATTTCTGCAATTTTGACCAAAATAAGAAAAATTTCTGCAATTTTGCCACAAATTAAAAGAAATTTTTGCCATTTTGCCCCAAAATAAGGGGAATTTCTGACTTTTTGCCCTGAAATAAGGAGAATTTCTATCTTTTTGCTCCAAAATAATGTGTATTTCTGCATTTTCCCTCAAAATTAGGGGAATTTGTGAAATTTTGCTCCAAAATACAGGGAATTTCTGCCTTATAGCCCGAAATTAAGTGGAATTTCTGCCTTTTTGCCCTGAAATATTTGAAATTTCCGCAATTTTAGCCCAAAATAAAGGAAATTTCTGGTTTTGGCCCCAAAATTAGGGGAATTTCTGCTTTTTGCCACAAAATAAGGCAAATTTCTGACTTTTGGCCCTGAAAAAGTGAAATTTTTGCAATTTTGCCCCAAAATAAAGGGAATTTCTGCCTTTTTGCCACAAAGTAAAGGAAATTTCTGCCTTTTTGCCCCAAAATAAGGGGAATTTCCGCCTTTTTACCTCAAAATAAGGGGAATTTCTGCCTTTTTGTTCCAAAATAGGGAAAATTTCTTCAATTTTGTACCAAAATAAAAGAAATTTCTGCTTTTTGCCCCAAAATAAAAGGAATTTTGATTTTTTGTCCTGAAATAAATGAAATTTCTGCAATTTTGCCCGAAAATAAGAAAAATTTGTGCCTTTTTGCCACAAAATATAAAAAATTTCTGCCTTCTTGCCACAAAATAAAAAAAAATTTCCGCAATTCTGTACCAAAATAAATAAAATTTCTCCAATTTTGCCCCAAAATAAGGGAGATTTCTGCAATTTTGCCCCAAAATAAGGGAAATTTCTTCAATTTTGCACCAAAATAAGAAAATTTTCTGACTTTTTGACCCGAAATAAAGAGAATTTCTGTATTTTTGTCCCAAAATAAAGGGAATTTCTGCCTTTTTGCCCCAAAATTAGGGGAGTTTCTGCAATTTTGCTTCAAAATACAGGGAATTTCTGCCTCTTTCTTCGAAAATAAGGGGAACTTCTGCCTTTTTGCCCCAATATTAGGGGAATTTCTGCAATTTTGCTCCAAAATACAAGGAATTTCTGCCTTTTTGCCCAAAATTAAGGGGATTTTCTGCCTTTTTGTCACAAAATAAGGGAAATTTCTGCCTTTTTGCCCTGAAATATGTGAAATTTCTGCAATTTTATTCCAAAATAAGGGGAATTTCTGCCTTTTTTCCCCAAAATAAGGAAAATTTCTGCATTTTCGCCCCAAAATAAGAAAAATTTTTATTTTTTTCTCTGAATAAGTGAAATTTCTGCAATTTTGTCCTAAAATAAGGGAAATTTCTGCAATTTTTCCCCATAATAAAGGAAATTTCTGCAATTTTGCCCCAAAATAAGGGGAATTTATGTTTTTTGCCCCCAAATAAGGGAAATTTCTGCATTTTTGCCCCAAAATAAAGAAAATTACTGCATGTTTTACCCCAAAATTAGGTGAATTTCTGCAATTTTATCTCCAAAATTGAGGAATTTCTGCCTTTTTCGCCGAAAATAAGGGGAATTTCTGCCATTTTGCCACGAAATAAGTGAAATTTCTGCTGTTTTACCCCAAAATAAGGGGATTTTCTGCCTTTTTGCCCTAAAATTAGGGAATTTCTGCAATTTTGCTCCAAAATACGGGGAATTTCTGCCTTTTTGCCCCAAAATAAAAAAAATTTCTGCAATTTTGTACCAAAATAAAAGAAATTTCTGCCTTATTGCCCCAAAATAAAAAAAAATTCTAACTTTTTTCCCTGATATAAGTGAAATTTCTGCAATTTTGCCCCAAAATAAAGGAAATTTCTGCAATTTTGCTCCAAAGTAAATAAATTTTTTGCAATTTTGCCCCAAATAAGGGGGATTTCTGACTTTTTGCACCCAAAAAAAAGATTTTCTCTCTTTTTGCCCCATAATAAGGAGAATTTCAGCCTTTTTGCCCGAAAATTATGAGAATTTCTGCAATTTTTCTTCAAAATACGAAAAATTTCTGCCTTTTAGCCTCAAAAAAAGGGAATTTCTGCATTTTTTCCCAATATTAGGGGAATTTCTGCATTTTACCTCTAAATAAGAGGAATTTCTGCATTTTACCTCAAAATAAGAAGAATTTCTGCCTTTTACCCCAAAATATGGGGAATTTCTGCCTTTTTGTTCCAAAATAAAGAAAATTTCTTCAATTTTGTACCATAATAAAAGAAATTTCTCCTTTTTGCCCAAATATTATGGGAATTTCTGACTTTTCACCCAGAAATAAATGAAATTTCTGCAATTTTGCCCGAAAATAAGAGAAATTTGTGCTTTTTTGCCCCAAAATAAAAGGAATTTCTGCCTTTTGTCCCTAAATATGGGGAATTTCAGCATTTTACCTCAAAATAAGGGGAATTTCTGCCTTATTGCCCTGGAATATGTGAAATTTCTGCAATTTTGCACCAAAATAAAGGGAATTTCTGTTTTTTGCCTACAAATAAGGGAAATTTCTGCCATTTTGCCCTAAAATAAGGGGAATTTCTGCCATTTGCTTTCAAAATAAGGAGAATTTCTGCCATTTTGCCACAAATTAAAGAAAATTACTGCATGTTTTACCCCAAAATTAGGTGAATATCTGCAATTTTGCTCCAAAATACGAAGATTTTCTGCCTTTTTCGCCGAAAATAAGAGGAATTTCTGCCATTTTGCCGCGAAATAAGTGAAATTTCTGCAGTTTTACCCCAAAATAAAAGGAATTTGTGCCTTTTTGCCCCAAAATTAGGGGAATTTTTGCAATTTTGCTCCAAAATATGGGGAATTTCTGCCTTTTTGCCCGAAAATAAAGGGAATGTATATCTTTTTGCCATAAAAAAGGAAAATTTCTTCACTTTTGCCCCAAAATAAGAGGATTTTCCGACTTTTTGACTCAAAATAAGTGCAATTTCTGCCTTTTCCCCAAAAATAAACGGAATTTCTGTCTTTTTGCCAGAAAATAAGGAGAATTTCTGACTTTTTGTCCTGAAATAAGTGAAATTTCTAAAATTTTTTTCCAAAATAAGGAAAATGACTGCTTTTTGCCCCAAAATAAGGGGAATTTCTGCCTTTTTGCTACAAAATAAGGGGAATTTCAGCCTTTTTTCATCAAATTAAGAGGAATTTCGACTTTTTACCCTGAAATAAATGAAATTTCTGCAATTTTGCCCGAAAATAACGGAAATTTGTGCCTTTTTGCCACAAAATAACGGGAATTTCTACCTTTTGCCCCAAAATATGGGGAATTTCAGAATTTTACCTCAAAATAAGGGGAATTTCTGCCTCTTTGCCTTGAAATATGTGAAATTTCTGCAATTTTACCCCCAAATAAGGTGAATTTATGCCTTTTTTCCCCAAAATAATGGGAATTTCTGCTTTTTTGCCCCAAAATAAGAAAAATTTTTGCTTTTTTTTGAAATAAGTGAAATTTCTGCAATTTTGCCCTAAAATAAGAGAAAGTTCTGCAATTTTTCCCCATAATAAAGAAAATTTCTGAAATTTTGCCGCAAAGTAAAGGAAATTTTAGCAATTTTCCCCCAATAAGGGGAATTTCTGCCTTTTTGCCCTAAAATTAGGGGAATTTCTGCAATTTTGCTCCAAAATACGTGGAATATCTTCATTTTGCCCGAAAATAAAGGGAATGTATACCTTTTCGCCATAAAAAAGAAAAATTTATTCACTTTTGCTTCAAAATAAGGGCATTTTCCGCCTTTCTGACTAAAAATACGTGCAATTTCTGCCTTTTCCCCAAAAATAAACGGAATTTCTGTCTTTTTGCCCAAAAATAAGAGGAATTTCTGACTTTTTTCCCTGATAAAAGTGAAATTTCTAAATTTTTCCCCAAAATAAGGGAAATGTCTGCTTTTTGCCCCAAAATAAGGAGAATTTCTGCATTTTGGCCCAAAATAGGGGGAATTTCAGCCTTTTTTCCTCAAAATAAGGGGAATTTCTGCCTTTTGCCCCAAAATATGGGGAATTTCTGTCTTTTTAACCCCAAAATAAGAAAAATTTCTGCAATTTTGTACCAAAATAAAAGAAATTTCTGCATTTTTGCCCCAACATAAGAGAAATTTCTGCCTTATTTCCCTGAAATAAGTTAAATTTCTGCAATTTTGCCCCAAAATAATGGAAATTTCTGCAATTTTGCCCCAAAACAAGGGAAATTTCTGCAATTTTGACCCACAGTAAAGGAAATTTCTGCAATTTTGCCCCAAAATAAGGAGAATTTCAGACTTTTTGCCCGAAAATTATGAAAATTTGTGCAATTTTTCTTCAAAATACGGAAAATTTCTGCCTTTTAGCCGCAAAATAAAGGGAATTTCTGCATTTTTCCCCATTATTAGGGAAATTTCTGCATTTTACCTCTAAATAAGGGGAATTTCTGCATTTTACTTCAAAATAAGAAGAATTTCTGCCTTTTACCGCAAATTATGGGGAATTTCTGCCTTTTTGTTCCAAAATAAAGAAAATCTCTTCAATTTTGTACCATAATAAAAGAAATTTCTACTTTTTGCCCTGAAATAAGGGGAATTTCTGACTTTTTACACTGAAATAAATGAAATTTGTGCAATTTTGCCTGAAAATAAGGGAAATTTGTGCCTTTTTGCCCCAAAATTATGGGAATTTCTGCCTTTTGCCCCAAATATGGGGAATTTCAGCATTTTACCTCATAATAAGGGGAATTTCTGCCTTTTTGCGCTGAAATATATAAAATTTCTGCAATTTTACCTCAAAATAAAGTGAATTTCTGCTTTTTTGCCCCAAAATAATTGGAATTTCTGCCTTTTTGCCCCAATATAAGAAAAATTTTTGCTTTTTTTTCTGAAATAAGTGAAATTTCTGTAATTTTGCCCTAAAATAAAAGAAAGTTCTGCAATTTTTCCCCATAATAAAGAAAATTTCTGAAATTTTGCCGCAAAGTAAAGGAAATTTTAGCAATTTTCCCCCAATAAGGGGAATTTCTGCCTTTTTGCCCTAAAATTAGGGGAATTTCTGCAATTTTGCTCCAAAATACGTGGAATTTCTTCATTTTGCTTGAAAATAAAGGGAATGTATACCTTTTCGCCATAAAAAAAGGGAAATTTCTTCACTTTTGCTTCAAAATAAGGGCATTTTCTGCTTTTCTGACTAAAAATACGCGCAATTTCTGCCTTTTCCCCAAAAATAAACAGAATTTCTGTCTTTTTGCCCAAAAATAAGGGGAATTTCTGACTTTTTTCCCTGAAAAAAGTGAAATTTCTAAATTTTTCCCCAAAATAAGGGAAATGTCTGCTTTTTGCCCCAAAATAAGGGGAATTTCTACCTTTTTGCCCCAAAATAGGGGGAATTTTAGCCTTTTTTCCTCAAAATAAAGGGAATTTCAGCCTTTTGCCCCAAAATATGGGGAATTTCTGTCTTTTAACCCCAAAATAAGAAAAATTTCTGCAATTTTGTACCAAAATAAAAGAAATTTCTGCATTTTTGCCCCAAAATAAGAGAAATTTCTGCCTTATTTCCCTGAAATAAGTGAAATTTCTGCAATTTTGCCCCAAAATAAGGGAAATTTCTGAAATTTTGCCCCAAAACAAGGGAAATTTCTGCAATTTTGCCCCACAGTAAAGGAAATTTCTGCAATTTTGCCCCAAAATAAAGAGAATTTCAGCCTTTTTGCCCAAAAATTATGAAAATTTCTGCAATTATTCTTCAAAATACTGAAAATTTCTGCCTTTTAGCCGCAAAATAAAGGGTATTTCTGCATTTTTCCCCAATATTAGGGAAATTTCTGCATTTTACCTCTAAATAAGGGGAATTTCTGCATTTTTCCTCAAAATAAGAAGAATTTCTGCCTTTTACCCTAAAATATGGTGAATTTCTGCCTTTTTGTTCCAAAATAAAGAAAATTTCTTCAATTTTGTACCATAATAAAAGAAATTTCCTTTTTTTGCTTCAAAATAAGGGGAATTTCTGACATTATACCTTGAAATAAATGAAATTTCTGCAATTTTGCCCGAAAATAAGGGAAATTTGTGCCTTTTTTGGCCCAAAATAAGAGGAATGTCTGCCTTTTGCCCCAAAATATGGGGAATTTCAGCATTTTACCTCAAAATAAGGGGAATTTCTGCTTTTTTGCAAAGAAATATGTGAAATTTCTGCAATTTTACCCCAAAATAATGTGAATTTCTGCCTTTTTGCCCCAAAATAATGGGAATTTCTGCTTTTTTGCCCCAAAATAAAAAAATTTTTGTTTTTTCTTCTGAAATAAGTTAAATTTCTGCACTTTTGCCCTAAAATAAGGGAATTTTCTGCAATATTTCCCAAATAATAAAGCAAATTTCTGCAATTTTGCCACAAAATAAGGGGAATTTCTGTTTTTGCCCCCAAATAAAGCAAATTTCTGCAATTTTGCCCCAAAATAAATGGAATTTCTGTTTTTTGTCCTCAAATAAAGGAAATTTCTGCAATTTTGCCCTAAAATAAAGGGAATTTCTGCCATTTTCCCCAAAATAAGAGGAATTTCTGCCTATTTGCCACAAAATAAAGAAAATTACTGCATGTTTTACCCCAAAATTAGGTGAATTTCTGCAATTTTGCTCCAAAATACGAGAATTTTCTGCGTTTTTGGCCGAAAATAAAAGGAATTTCTGCCTTCTTGCCGCGAAATAAGTGAAATTTCTACAGTATTACCCCAAAATAAGGGGAATTTCTGCGTTTTTGCCTCAAAATTAGAGGAATTTCGGCAATTTTGCTCCAAAATAAGGGGAATTTCAGCCTTTTTTCACGAAAATAAAGGGAATGTATATCTTTTTGCCATAAAAAAGGGAAAGTTCTTCACTTTTGCCCCAAAATAAAGCGATTTTCCGCCTTTTTGACTCAAAATAAGTGCAATTTCTGCCTTTTCCCAAAAAAATAAATGGAATTTCTGTCTTTTTGCCCCAAAATAAGGAGAATTTCTGACTTTTTGCCCTGAAATAAGTGAAATTTCTAAAATTATTCCTTAAAATAAAGGAAATGTCTGCTTTTTGCCACAAAATAAGGGGAATTTCAGCCTTTTTTCCTCAAAATAAGTGGAATTTCTGCCTTTTGCCCCAAAATATGGGAAATTTATGCTTTTGACCCAAAATAAGAAAAATTTCTGAAATTTTGTATCAAAATAAAAGAAATTTCTGCCTTTTTGTTCCAAAATAAGAGAAATTTCTGCATTTTTTCTCTGAAATAAGTAAAATTTCTGCAATTTTGCCACAAAATAAGGGAAATTTCTGCAATTTTGCCCCAAATATTGAGAATTTCTGAATTTTTGCACCCGAAAAAAAAGAGATTTTCTGTCTTTTTGCCCCAAAATAAGGAGAATTTCAGCCTTTTTGCCCGAAAATTATGAGAATTTCTGCAATTTTTCTTCAAAATACAGAAAATTTTTGCCTTTTAGCCCCAAAATAAAAGGAATTTCTGCATTTTTCCCCAATATTAGAGGAATTTCTGCATTTTACCTCTAAATAAAAAGAATTTCTGCATGTTACCTCAAAATAAGAAGAATTTCTGCCTTTTACCCCAAAATATGGGGAATTTCTGCCTTTTTGTTCCAAAATAAAGAAAATTTCTTTAATTTTGTACCATAATAAAAGAAATTTCTCCTTTTTGCCCCAAAATTAGGGGAATTTCTGAATTTTTACCCTGAAATAAATGAAATTTCTGCAATTTTGCCCGAAAATAAGGGAAGTTTGTTCCTTTTTTGGCCCAAAATAAGGGGAATTTCTGCCTTTTGCACCAAAATATGGGGAATTTCAGCATTTTACCTCAAAATAAGGGGAATTTCTGTTTTTTGCAATGAAATATGTGAAATTTCTGCAATTTAACCCCAAAATAAGGTGAATTTCTGCCTTTTTGCCCCAAAATAATGGGAATTGTTGCCTTTTTGCCCCAAAATAAGAAAAATTTTTGTTTTTTCTTCTGAAATAAGTGTAATTTCTGCACTTTTTCCCTAAAATAAGGGAATTTTCTGCAATTTTTCCCCAATAATAAAGCAAATTTCTTCAATTTTGCCGCAAAATAAGGTTAATTTCAGTTTTTTGCCCCCAAATAAAGCAAATTTCTGCAATTTTGCCCCAAAATAAGGGGAATATTTGTTTTTTGCTCCCAAGTAAGGTAAATTTATGCAATTTTGCCCTAAAATAATGGGAATTTCTGCCATTTGCCCCAAAATAAGGGGAATTGTTGCCTATTTGCCACAAAATAAAGAAAATTACTGCATGTTTTGCCCCAAAATTAGGTGAATTTCTGCAATTTTGCTCCAAAATACGAGGATTTTCTGCGTTTTTCGCCGAAAATAAGGGGAATTTCTGCCATCTTGCCACGAAATAAGTGAAATTTCTGCAGTTTTACCCTAAAATAAGGGGAATTTCTGCAATTTTGCTCCAAAATACGGGGAATTTCTGCCTTTTTGCCCGAATATAAAGGGAATGTATAACTTTTTGCCATAAAAAAGGGAAATTTTTTCACTTTTGCCCCAAAATAAGGCGATTTTCAGCCTTTTTGACTCAAAATAAGTGCAATTTCTGCCTTTTCCTCAAAAATAAACGGAATTTCTGTCTTTTTGCCTCAAAATAAGGGGAATTTCTGAATATTTGCCCTGAAATAAGTGAAATTTCTAAAAATTTTCACCAAAATAAGGGAAATGTCTGCTTTTTGCCCCAAAATAAGGGAAATTTCTGCGTTTTTGCCCCAAAATAAAGGGAATTTCAGGTTTTTTTTCCTCCAATAAAGGGGAATTTCTGCCTTTTGCCACAAAATATGTGAAATTTCTGCAATTTTACCCCAAAATAAGGTGAATTTCTGCCTTTTTGCCCCAAAATAATTGGAATTTCTGTTTTTTTGCTCCAAAATAAGAAAAATTTTTGCTTTTTTTTTTGAAATAAGTGAAATTTCTGTAATTTTGCCCTAAAATAAAAGAAATTTCTGCAATTTTTCACCATAATAAAGAAAATTTCTGCAATTTTGCCGCAAAGTAGAGGAAATTTCTGCAATTTTCCCCCAATAAGGGGAATTCCTGTCTTTTTGCCCCAAAATTAGGGGAATTTCTGCAATTTTGCTCCAAAATACGTGGAATTTCTGCATTTTGCCCGAAAATAAATGGAATGTATACCTTTTCGCCATAAAAAAGGGAAATTTCTTCACTTTTGCTTCAAAATAAGGGCATTTTCCGCCTTTTTGACTCAAAATAAGTGCAATTTCTGCCTTTTCCCCAAGAATAAACGGAATTTCTGTCTTTTTGCCCCAAAATAAGGGGAATTTCTGACTTTTTGCCCTGAAATAAGTGAAATTTCTAAATTTTTCCCCAGAATAAGGGAAATGTCTGCTTTTTGCCCCAAAATAGGGGAAATTTCAGTCTTTTTTCCTCAAAATAAGGGGAATTTCTGCCTTTTGCCCCAAAATATTGGGAATTTCTGTCTTTTTGCTCCAAAATAAGAAAAATTTCTGCAATTTTGTACTAAAATAAAAGAAATTTCTGCCTTTTTGCCTCAAAATAAGAGAAATTTCTGCCTTATTTCCCTGAAATACGTGAAATTTCTGCAATTTTGCCCCAAAACAAGGGAAATTTCTGCAATTTTACCCCAAAATAAGGGTAATTTCTGCAATTTTGCCCCACAGTAAAGGAAATTTCTGCAATTTTGCCCCAAAATAAGGAGAATTTCAGCCTTTTTGCCCGAAAATTATGAAAATTTCTGCAATTTTTCTTCAAAATACGGAAAATTTCTGCCTTTTAGCCGCAAAATAAAGGGAATTTCTGCATTTTTTCCCAATATTAGGGGAATTTCTGCATTTTACCTCTAAATAAGGAGAATTTCTGCATTTTTCCTCAATATAAGAAGAATTTCTGCCTTTTACCCCAAAATATGGTGAATTTCTGCGTTTTTGTTCCAAAATAAAGAAAATTTCTTTAATTTTGTACCATAATAAAAGAAATTTCTCCTTTTTGCCCCAAAATAAGGGGAATTTCTGACTCTATACCTTGAAATAAATAAAATTTCTGCAATTTTGCCCCAAAATAAGGGAAATTTGTGCCTTTTTTGGCCCAAAATAAGGGGAATTTCTGCCTTTTGCCCCAAAATATAAGGAATTTCAGCATTTTACCTCAAAATAAGGAGAATTTTTGCTTTTTTGCAATGAAATATGTGAAATTTCTGCAATTTAACCCCAAAATAAGGTGAATTTCTGGCTTTTTGCCCCAAAATAATGGGAATTTTTGCCTTTATGCCCTAAAATAAGAAAAATTTTTGTGTTTTCTTCTGAAATAAGTTAAATTTCTGCACTTTTGCCCTAAAATAAGGGAATTTTCTGCAATATTTCACAAATAATAAAGCAAATTTCTGCAATTTTGCCGCAAAATAAGGGGGATTTTTGTTTTTTGCCCACAAATAAAGCAAATTTCTGCAATTTTGCCGCAAAATAAGGGGAATTTTTGTTTTTTGCCCCCAAATAAAGCAAATTTCTGCAATTTTGCCCCAAAATAAGGGGAATTTCTGTTTTTTGCCCCCAAATAATGGAAATTTCTGCAATTTTGCCCTAAAATAAAGGGAATTTCTGCCGTTTGCCCCAAAATAAGGGGAATTTTTGCCGATTTGCCACAAAATAAAGAAAATTACTGCATGTTTTACCCCAAAATTAGGTGAATTTCTCCAATTTTGCTCCAAAATACGAGGATTTTCTGCGTTTTTCGCCGAAAATAAGGGGAATTTCTGCCATTTTGCCGCGAAATAAGTGAAATTTTTGCAGTTTTACCCCAAAATAAAGGGAATTTTTGCGTTTTTGCCCCAAAATTAGGGGAATTTCTGCAATTTTGCTCCAAAATACGGGGAATTTCTGCCTTTTTGCCTGAAAATAAAGGGAATGTATACCTTTTTGCCAAAAAAAAGGGAAATTTCTTCACTTTTGCCCCAAAATAAAGCGATTTTCTGCCTTTTTGACTCAAAATAAGTGCAATTTCTGCCTTTTCCCCAAAAATAAATGGAATTTCTGTCTTTTTGCCCCAAAATAAGGGGAAATTCTGACTTTTTGCCCTGAAATAAGTGAAATTTCTAAAATTTTTCCCCAAAATAAGGGAAATGTCTGCTTTTTGCCCCAAAATAAGAAGAATTTCTGCATTTTTGCCCCAAAATAAGGGGAATTTCAGCCTTTTTTCCTCAAAATAAGTGAAATTTCTGCCTTTTGCCCCAAAATATGGGAAATTTATGCCTTTTTGCCCCAAAATAAGAAAAATTTCTGCAATTTTGTACCAAAATAAAAGAAATTTCTGCCTTTTTCTTACAAAATAAGAGAAATTTCTGCCTTTTTTCCCTTAAATAAGTGAAATTTCTGCAATTTTGCCCAAAAATAAGGAAAATTTCTGCAATTTTGCCCCAAAGTAGAGGAAATTTCTGCAATTTTGCCCCAAATAAGGGGAATTTTTGAATTTTGCACCCGAAAAAAGGAGATTTTCTGTCTTTTTGCCCCCAAATAAGGAGAATTTCAGCCTTTTTGCCCGAAAATTATGAGAATTTCTGCAATTTTTCTTCAAAATACGGAAAATTTCTGCCTTTTAGCCCCAAAATAAAGGGAATTTCTGCATTTTTCCCCAATATTAGGGGAATTTCTGCATTTTACCTCTAAATAAAAGGAATTTCTGCAGGTTACCTCAAAACAAGAAGAATTTCTGCCTTTTACCCCAAAATATGGGGAATTTCTGCCTTTTTGTTCCAAAATAAAGAAAATTTCTTCAATTTTGTACCATAATAAAAGAAATTTCTCCTTTTTGCCCCAAAATAAGGGGAATTTCTGACTTTTTACCCTGAAATAAATGAAATTTCTGCAATTTTGCCTGAAAATAAGGGAAATTTTGCCTTTTTTGCCCCCCAAAATAGGGGAATTTCTGCCTTTTGTCCCAAAATATAGCTAATTTCAGCATTTTACCTCAAAATAAGGAAAATTTCTTCCTTTTTGCCCTGAAATATATGAAATTTTTTCAATTTTTCCCCAAAATAAGGTGAATTTCTGCCTTTATGCCCCAAAATAAGGGTAATATCTGCCTTTTTGCCCCAAAATAAGGGGAATTTCAGCATTTTTTCCTCAAAATAAGGGGAATTTCTGCCTTTTGCCCCAAAATATGGGGAATTTCTGCCTTTTTGCCCCAAAATAAGAGAAATTTTGCCTTTTTTCCCTGAAATAAGTGAAATTTCTGCAATTTTGCCACAAAATAAGGGAAATTTCTGCAATTTTGCCCCAAAGTAAAGAAAATTTCTGCAGTTTTGCCCCCAAATAAGGGGAATTTCTGACTTTTTGCCCCAAAATTAGGGGAATTTCTGCAATTTTGCTCCAAAATACGGGGAATTTCTGCCTTTTTGCCCGAAAATAAAGGGAATGTATACCTTTTTGCCATAAAAAAAGGAAATTTCTTCACTTTTGCCCCAAAATAAGGGTATTTTCGGACTTTTTGACTCAAAATAAGTGCACTTTCTGCCTTTTCCCCAAAAATAAATGGAATTTCTGCGTTTTTGCCCCAAAATAAGGGGAATTTCTGACTTTTTTCCCTGAAATAAGTGAAATTTCTCTAATTTTTCCCCAAAATAAGAGAAATGTCTGCTTTTTGCCCCAAAATAAAGGGAATTTCTGCCTTTTGCCCCAAAATAAGGGGAATTTCAGCATTTTTCTTCAAAATAAGGGGAATTTCTGCCTTTTGCCCCAAAATATGGGGAATTTCTGTCTTTTTGCTCTAAAATAAGAAAAATTTCTGCAATTTTGTACCAAGATAAAAGAAATTTCTGCCTTTTTGCCCCAAAATAAGAGAAATTTCTGCCTTATTTCCCTGAAATAAGTGAAATTTCTACAATTTTGCCCCAAAACAAGGGAAATTTCTGCAATTTTGCCCCAAAATAAGGGTAATTTCCGCAATTTTGCCCCACAGTAAAGGAAATTTCTGCAATTTTGCCCCAAAATAAGGAGAATTTCAGCCTTTTTGCCCAAAAATTATGAAAATTTCTGCAATTTTTATTCAAAATACGGAAAATTTCTGCCTTTTAGCCCCAAAATAAATGGAATTTCTGCATTTTTTCCCAATATTAGGGGAATTTCTGCATTTTACCTCTAAATAAGGAGAATTTCTGCATTTTTCCTCAAAATAAGAAGAATTTCTGCCTTTTACTTCAAAATATGGTGAATTTCTGCCTTTTTGTTCCAAAATAAAGAAAATTTCTTTAATTTTGTACCATAATAAAAGAAATTTCTCCTTTTTGCCCCAAAATAAGGGGAATTTCTGACTTTATACCTTGAAATAAATGAAATTTCTGCAATTTTGCCCCAAAATAAGGGAAATTTGTGCCATTTTTGGCCCAAAATAAGGGGAATTTCTGCCTTTTGCCCCAAAATATAAGGAATTTCAGCATTTTACCTCAAAATAAGGGGAATTTTTGCTTTTTTGCAATGAAATATGTGAAATTTCTGCAATTTAACCCCAAAATAAGGTGAATTTCTGGCTTTTTGCCCCAAAATAATGGGAATTTTTGCCTTTTTGCCCTAAAATAAGAAAAATTTTTGTTTTTTCTTCTGAAATAAGTTAAATTTCTGCACTTTTGCCCTAAAATAAGGGAATTTTCTGCAATATTTCACAAATAATAAAGCAAATTTCTGCAATTTTGCCGCAAAATAAGGGGAATTTTTGTTTTTTGCCCCCAAATAAAGAAAATTTCTGCAATTTTCCCGCAAAATAAGGGGAATTTTTGTTTTTTGCCCCCAAATAAAGCAAATATCTGCAATTTTGCCCCAAAATAAGGGGAATTTCTGTTTTTTGCCCCCAAATAATGGAAATTTCTGCAATTTTGCCCTAAAATAAAGGGAATTTCTGCCATTTGCCCCAAAATAAGGGGAATTTTTGCCGATTTGCCACAAAATAAAGAAAATTACTGCATGTTTTACCCCAAAATTAGGTGAATTTCTCTAATTTTGCTCCAAAATACGAGGATTTTCTGCGTTTGTCGCCGAAAATAAGAAGAATTTCTGCCATCTTGCCACGAAATAAGTGAAATTTTTGCAGTTTTACCCCAAAATAAAGGGAATTTCTGCGTTTTTGCCCCAAAATTAGGGGAATTTCTGCAATTTTGCTCCAAAATACGGGGAATTTCTGCCTTTTTGCCCGAAAATAAAGGGAATGTATACCTTTTTGCCAAAAAAAGGGAAATTTCTTCACTTTTGCCCCAAAATAAAGCGATTTTCTGCCTTTTTGACTCAAAATAAGTGCAATTTCTGCCTTTTCCCCAAAAATAAACGGAATTTCTGTCTTTTTGCCCCAAAATAAGGGGAAATTCTGACTTTTTGCCCTGAAATAAGTGAAATTTCTAAAATTTTTCCCCAAAATAAGGGAAATGTCTGCTTTTTGCCCCAAAATAAGAAGAATTTCTGCATTTTTGCCCCAAAATAAGGGGAATTTCAGCCTTTTTTCCTCAAAATAAGTGAAATTTCTGCCTTTTGCCCCAAAATATGGGAAATTTATGCCTTTTTGCCCCAAAATAAGAAAAATTTCTGCAATTTTGTACCAAAATAAAAGAAATTTCTGCCTTTTTCTTACAAAATAAGAGAAATTTCTGCCTTTTTTCCCTTAAATAAGTGAAATTTCTGCAATTTTGCCCATAAATAAGGGAAATTTCTGCAATTTTGCCCCAAAGTAGAGGAAATTTCTGCAATTTTGCCCCAAATAAGGGGAATTTTTGAATTTTGCACCCGAAAAAGGAGATTTTCTGTCTTTTTGCCCCCAAATAAGGAGAATTTCAGCCTTTTTGCCCGAAAATTATGAGAATTTCTGCAATTTTTCTTCAAAATACAGAAAATTTCTGCCTTTTAGCCCCAAAATAAAGGGAATTTCTGCATTTTTCCCCAATATTAGGAAAATTTCTGCATTTTACCTCTAAATAAAAGGAATTTCTGCAGGTTACCTCAAAACAAGAAGAATTTCTGCCTTTTACCACAAAATATGGGGAATTTCTGCCTTTTTGTTCCAAAATAAAGAAAATTTCTTCAATTTTGTACCATAATAAAAGAAATTTCTCCTTTTTGTCCCAAAATAAGGGGAATTTCTGACTTTTTACCCTGAAATAAATGAAATTTCTGCAATTTTGCCTGAAAATAAGGGAAATTTTGCCTTTTTTGCCCCCCAAAAAAGGGGAATTTCTGCCTTTTGTCCCAAAATATAGCTAATTTCAGCATTTTACCTCAAAATAAGGAAAATTTCTTCCTTTTTGCCCTGAAATATATGAAATTTTTTCAATTTTTCCCAAAATAAGGTGAATTTCTGCCTTTATGCCCCAAAATAAGGGTAATTTCTGCCTTTTTGCCCCAAAATAAGGGGAATTTCAGCATTTTTTTCCTCAAAATAAGGGGAATTTCTGCCTTTTGCCCCAAAATATGGGGAATTTCTGCCTTTTTGCCCCAAAATAAGAGAAATTTTGCCTTTTTTCCCTGAAATAAGTGAAATTTCTGCAATTTTGCCCCAAAGTAAAGGAAATTTCTGCAGTTTTGCCCCCAAATAAGGGGAATTTCTGACTTTTTGCCCCAAAATTAGGGGAATTTCTGCAATTTTGCTCCAAAATACGGGGAATTTCTGCCTTTTTGCCCGAAAATAAAGGGAATGTATACCTTTTTGCCATAAAAAAGGGAAATTTCTTCACTTTTGCCCCAAAATAAGGGGATTTTCGGACTTTTTGACTCAAAATAAGTGCACTTTCTGCCTTTTCCCCAAAAATAAATGGAATTTCTGCGTTTTTGCCCCAAAATAAGGAGAATTTCTGACTTTTTTCCCTGAAATAAGTGAAATTTCTCTAATTTTTCCCCAAAATAAGAGAAATGTCTGCTTTTTGCCCCAAAATAAAGGGAATTTCTGCCTTTTGCCCCAAAATAAGGGGAATTTCAGCATTTTTCTTCAAAATAAGGGGAATTTCTGCCTTTTGCCCCAAAATATGGGGAATTTCTGTCTTTTTGCTCTAAAATAAGAAAAATTTCTGCAATTTTGTACCAAGATAAAAGAAATTTCTGCCTTTTTGCCCCAAAATAAGAGAAATTTCTGCCTTATTTCCCTGAAATAAGTGAAATTTCTACAATTTTGCCCCAAAACAAGGGAAATTTCTGCAATTTTGCCCCAAAATAAGGGTAATTTCCGCAATTTTGCCCCACAGTAAAGGAAATTTCTGCAATTTTGCCCCAAAATAAGGAGAATTTCAGCCTTTTTGCCCAAAAATTATGAAAATTTCTGCAATTTTTATTCAAAATACGGAAAATTTCTGCCTTTTAGCCCCAAAATAAATGGAATTTCTGCATTTTTTCCCAATATTAGGGGAATTTCTGCATTTTACCTCTAAATAAGGAGAATTTCTGCATTTTTCCTCAAAATAAGAAGAATTTCTGCCTTTTACTTCAAAATATGGTGAATTTCTGCCTTTTTGTTCCAAAATAAAGAAAATTTCTTTAATTTTGTACCATAATAAAAGAAATTTCTCCTTTTTGCCCCAAAATAAGGGGAATTTCTGACTTTATACCTTGAAATAAATGAAATTTCTGCAATTTTGCCCCAAAATAAGGGAAATTTGTGCCATTTTTGGCCCAAAATAAGGGGAATTTCTGCCTTTTGCCCCAAAATATAAGGAATTTCAGCATTTTACCTCAAAATAAGGGGAATTTTTGCTTTTTTGCAATGAAATATGTGAAATTTCTGCAATTTAACCCCAAAATAAGGTGAATTTCTGGCTTTTTGCCCCAAAATAATGGGAATTTTTGCCTTTTTGCCCTAAAATAAGAAAAATTTTTGTTTTTTCTTCTGAAATAAGTTAAATTTCTGCACTTTTGCCCTAAAATAAGGGAATTTTCTGCAATATTTCACAAATAATAAAGCAAATTTCTGCAATTTTGCCGCAAAATAAGGGGAATTTTTGTTTTTTGCCCCCAAATAAAGAAAATTTCTGCAATTTTCCCGCAAAATAAGGGGAATTTTTGTTTTTTGCCCCCAAATAAAGCAAATATCTGCAATTTTGCCCCAAAATAAGGGGAATTTCTGTTTTTTGCCCCCAAATAATGGAAATTTCTGCAATTTTGCCCTAAAATAAAGGGAATTTCTGCCATTTGCCCCAAAATAAGGGGAATTTTTGCCGATTTGCCACAAAATAAAGAAAATTACTGCATGTTTTACCCCAAAATTAGGTGAATTTCTCTAATTTTGCTCCAAAATACGAGGATTTTCTGCGTTTGTCGCCGAAAATAAGAAGAATTTCTGCCATCTTGCCACGAAATAAGTGAAATTTTTGCAGTTTTACCCCAAAATAAAGGGAATTTCTGCGTTTTTGCCCCAAAATTAGGGGAATTTCTGCAATTTTGCTCCAAAATACGGGGAATTTCTGCCTTTTTGCCCGAAAATAAAGGGAATGTATACCTTTTTGCCAAAAAAAGGGAAATTTCTTCACTTTTGCCCCAAAATAAAGCGATTTTCTGCCTTTTTGACTCAAAATAAGTGCAATTTCTGCCTTTTCCCCAAAAATAAACGGAATTTCTGTCTTTTTGCCCCAAAATAAGGGGAAATTCTGACTTTTTGCCCTGAAATAAGTGAAATTTCTAAAATTTTTCCCCAAAATAAGGGAAATGTCTGCTTTTTGCCCCAAAATAAGAAGAATTTCTGCATTTTTGCCCCAAAATAAGGGGAATTTCAGCCTTTTTTCCTCAAAATAAGTGAAATTTCTGCCTTTTGCCCCAAAATATGGGAAATTTATGCCTTTTTGCCCCAAAATAAGAAAAATTTCTGCAATTTTGTACCAAAATAAAAGAAATTTCTGCCTTTTTCTTACAAAATAAGAGAAATTTCTGCCTTTTTTCCCTTAAATAAGTGAAATTTCTGCAATTTTGCCCATAAATAAGGGAAATTTCTGCAATTTTGCCCCAAAGTAGAGGAAATTTCTGCAATTTTGCCCCAAATAAGGGGAATTTTTGAATTTTGCACCCGAAAAAGGAGATTTTCTGTCTTTTTGCCCCCAAATAAGGAGAATTTCAGCCTTTTTGCCCGAAAATTATGAGAATTTCTGCAATTTTTCTTCAAAATACAGAAAATTTCTGCCTTTTAGCCCCAAAATAAAGGGAATTTCTGCATTTTTCCCCAATATTAGGAAAATTTCTGCATTTTACCTCTAAATAAAAGGAATTTCTGCAGGTTACCTCAAAACAAGAAGAATTTCTGCCTTTTACCACAAAATATGGGGAATTTCTGCCTTTTTGTTCCAAAATAAAGAAAATTTCTTCAATTTTGTACCATAATAAAAGAAATTTCTCCTTTTTGTCCTAAAATAAGGGGAATTTCTGACTTTTTACCCTGAAATAAATGAAATTTCTGCAATTTTGCCTGAAAATAAGGGAAATTTTGCCTTTTTTGCCCCCCAAAAAAGGGGAATTTCTGCCTTTTGTCCCAAAATATAGCTAATTTCAGCATTTTACCTCAAAATAAGGAAAATTTCTTCCTTTTTGCCCTGAAATATATGAAATTTTTTCAATTTTTCCCAAAATAAGGTGAATTTCTGCCTTTATGCCCCAAAATAAGGGGAATTTCTGACTTTTTGCCCCAAAATAAGGGGAATTTCAGCATTTTTTCCTCAAAATAAGGGGAATTTCTGCCTTTTGCCCCAAAATATGGGGAATTTCTGCCTTTTTGCCCCAAAATAAGAGAAATTTTGCCTTTTTTCCCTGAAATAAGTGAAATTTCTGCAATTTTGCCCCAAAGTAAAGGAAATTTCTGCAGTTTTGCCCCCAAATAAGGGGAATTTCTGACTTTTTGCCCCAAAATTAGGGGAATTTCTGCAATTTTGCTCCAAAATACGGGGAATTTCTGCCTTTTTGCCCGAAAATAAAGGGAATGTATACCTTTTTGCCATAAAAAAGGGAAATTTCTTCACTTTTGCCCCAAAATAAGGGGATTTTCGGACTTTTTGACTCAAAATAAGTGCAATTTCTGCCTTTTCCCCAAAAATAAATGGAATTTCTGCGTTTTTGCCCCAAAATAAGGGGAATTTCTGACTTTTTTCCCTGAAATAAGTGAAATTTCTCTAATTTTTCCCCAAAATAAGAGAAATGTCTGCTTTTTGCCCCAAAATAAAGGGAATTTCTGCCTTTTTGCCCCAAAATAAGGGGAATTTCAGCATTTTTTCTTCAAAATAAGGGGAATTTCTGCCTTTTGCCCCAAAATATGGGGAATTTCTGTTTTTTGCTCCAAAATAAGAAAAAATTCTGCAATTTTGTACCAAGATAAAAGAAATTTCTGCCTTTTTGCCCCAAAATAAGAGAAATTTCTGCCTTATTTCCCTGAAATAAGTGAAATTTCTGCAATTTTGCCCCAAAACAAGGGAAATTTCTGCAATTTTGCCCCAAAATAAGGGTAATTTCTGCAATTTTGCCCCACAGTAAAGGAAATTTCTGCAATTTTTCTTCAAAATAAGGAAAATTTCTGCCTTTTAGCCCCAAAATAAAGGGAATTTCTGCATTTTTCCCAATATTAGGGGAATTTCTGCATTTAACCTCTAAATAAGGAGAATTTCTGCATTTTTCCTCAAAATAAGAAGAATTTCTGCCTTTTACCCCAAAATATGGTGAATTTCTGCCTTTTTGTTCCAAAATAAAGAAAATTTCTTTAATTTTGTACCATAATAAAAGAAATTTCTCCTTTTTGCCCCAAAAAAGGGGAATTTCTGACTTTATACCTTGAAATAAATGAAATTTCTGCAATTTTGCCCCAAAATAAGGGAAATTTGTGCCTTCTTTGGCCCAAAATAAGGGGAATTTCTGCCTTTTGCCCCAAAATATAAGGAATTTCAGCATTTTACCTCAAAATAAGGGGAATTTTTGCTTTTTTGCAATGAAATATGTGAAATTTCTGCAATTTAACCCCAAAATAAGGTGAATTTCTGGCTTTTTGCCCCAAAATAATGGGAATTTTTGCCTTTTTGCCCTAAAATAAGAAAAATTTTTGTTTTTTCTTCTGAAATAAGTTAAATTTCTGCACTTTTGCCCTAAAATAAGGGAATTTTCTGCAATATTTCACAAATAATAAAGCAAATTTCTGCAATTTTGCCGCAAAATAAGGGGAATTTTTGTTTTTTGCCCCCAAATAAAGAAAATTTCTGCAATTTTCCCGCAAAATAAGGGGAATTTTTGTTTTTTGCCCCCAAATAAAGCAAATTTCTGCAATTTTGCCCCAAAATAAGGGGAATTTCTGTTTTTTGCCCCCAAATAATGGAAATTTCTGCAATTTTGCCCTAAAATAAAGGGAATTTCTGCCATTTGCCCCAAAATAAGGGGAATTTTTGCCGATTTGCCACAAAATAAAGAAAATTACTGCATGTTTTACCCCAAAATTAGGTGAATTTCTCCAATTTTGCTCCAAAATACGAGGATTTTCTGCGTTTTTCGCCGAAAATAAGGGGAATTTCTGCCATCTTGCCGCAAAATAAGTGAAATTTTTGCAGTTTTACCCCAAAATAAAGGGAATTTCTGCGTTTTTGCCCCAAAATTAGGGGAATTTCTGCAATTTTGCTCCAAAATACGGGGAATTTCTGCCTTTTTGCCCGAAAATAAAGGGAATGTATACCTTTTTTGCCAAAAAAAAGGGAAATTTCTTCACTTTTGCCCCAAAATAAAGCGATTTTCTGCCTTTTTGACTCAAAATAAGTGCAATTTCTGCCTTTTCCCCAAAAATAAACGGAATTTCTGTCTTTTTGCCCCAAAATAAGGGGAAATTCTGACTTTTTGCCCTGAAATAAGTGAAATTTCTAAAATTTTTCCCCAAAATAAGAAAAATGTCTGCTTTTTGCCCCAAAATAAGGAGAATTTCTGCATTTTTGCCCCAAAATAAGGGGAATTTCAGCCTTTTGCCCCAAAATATGGGAAATTTATGCATTTTTGCCCCAAAATAATAAAAATTTCTGCAATTTTGTACCAAAATAAAAGAAATTTCTGCCTTTTTGTTCCAAAATAAGAGAAATTTCTGCCTTTTTTCCATTAAATAAGTGAAATTTCTGCAATTTTGCCCAAAAATAAGGGAAATTTCTGCAATTTTGCCCCAAAGTAGATGAAATTTCTGCAATTTGCCCCAAATAAGGGGAATTTTTGAATTTTGCACCCAAAAAAAGGAGATTTTCTGTCTTTTTGCCCCCAAATAAGGAGAATTTCAGCCTTTTTGCCCGAAAATTATGAGTATTTCTGCAATTTTTCTTCAAAATACAGAAAATTTCTGCCTTTTAGCCCCAAAATAAAGGGAATTTCTGCATTTTTCCCCAATATTAGAGGAATTTCTGCATTTTACCTCTAAATAAAAGGAATATCTGCATGTTACCTCAAAACAAGAAGAATTTCTGCCTTTTACCCCAAAATATGGGGAATTTCTGCCTTTTTGTTCCAAAATAAAGAAAATTTCTTCAATTTTGTACCATAATAAAAGAAATTTCTCCTTTTTGCCCCAAAATAAGGGGAATTTCTGACTTTTTACTCTGAAATAAATGAAATTTCTGCAATTTTGCCTGAAAATAAGGAAAATTTTGCCTTTTTTGCCCCCCAAAAAAGGGGAATTTCTGCCTTTTGTCCCAAAATATAGCTAATTTCAGCATTTTACCTCAAAATAAGGAAAATTTCTTCCTTTTTGCCCTGAAATATATGAAATTTTTTCAATTTTTCCCCAAAATAAGGTGAATTTCTGCCTTTATGTCCCAAAATAAGGGTAATTTCTGCCTTTTTGCCCCAAAATAAGGGGAATTTCAGCATTTTTTCCTCAAAATAAGGGGAATTTCTGCCTTTTGCCCCAAAATATGGGGAATTTCTGCCTTTTTGCCCCAAAATAAGAGAAATTTTGCCTTTTTTCCCTGAAATAAGTGAAATTTCTGCAATTTTGCCCCAAAATAAGGGAAATTTCTGCAATTTTGCCCCAAAGTAAAGGAAATTTCTGCAGTTTTGCCCCAAATAAGGGGAATTTCTGACTTTTTGCCCCAAAATTAGGGGAATTTCTGCAATTTTGCTCCAAAATACGGGGAATTTCTGCCTTTTTGCCCGAAAATAAAGGGAATGTATACCTTTTTGCCATAAAAAAGGGAAATTTCTTAACTTTTGCCCCAAAATAAGGGGATTTTCGGACTTTTTGACTCAAAATAAGTGCAATTTCTGCCTTTTCCCCAAAAATAAATGAAATTTCTGCGTTTTTGCCCCAAAATAAGGGGAATTTCTGACTTTTTTCCCTGAAATAAGTGAAATTTCTCTAATTTTTCCCCAAAATAAGGGAAATGTCTGCTTTTTGCCCCAAAATAAAGGGAATTTCTGCCTTTTTGCCCCAAAATAAGGGGAATTTCAGCATTTCTTCTTCAAAATAAGGGGAATTTCTGCCTTTTGCCCCAAAATATGGGGAATTTCTGTCTTTTTGCTCCAAAATAAGAAAAATTTCTGCAATTTTGTACCAAAATAAAAGAAATTTCTGCATTCTTGCCCCAAAATAAGAGAAATTTCTTACTTTTAGCTCTGAAATAAGTGAATTTTCTGCAATTTTGCCCCAAAATAAGGGAAATTTCTGCAATTTTGCCCCAAAGTAAAGGAAATTTCTGCAATTTTGTTCCAAATAAAAGGAATTTCTGACTTTTTTCGCCTGAAAAAGGAGATTTTCTGTCTTTTTAGCCAAAATAAGGGAACTTCAGCCTTTTTGCTTGAAAATTATGAAAATTTCTGCAATTTTTCTTCAAAATATGGAAGATTTCTGCCTTTTTGCCCCAAAATAAAGGGAATTTCTGAATTTTTCTCCAATATTTGGGGAATTTCTGCATTTTACCTCTAAATAAGGGGAAATTCTGCATTTTACTTCAAAATAAGAATTTCTGCCTTTTACCCCAAAATATGGGGAATTTCTGCCTTTTTGTTCCAAAATAAAGAAAATTTCTTCAATTTTGTACCATAATAAAAGAAATTTCTCCTTTTTGCCCCAAAATAAGGGGAATTTCTGACTTTTTACCCTGAAATAAATAAAATTTCTGCAATTTTGCCCGAAAAGAATGGAAATTTGTGCCTTTTTTGCACCAAAATAAAGGGAATTTCTGCCTTTTGCCCCAAAATATTGGGAATTTCAGCATTTTACCTCAAAATAAGGGGAATTTCTGCGTTTTTGCCCTGAAATATGTGAAATTTCTGCAATTTTACCCCAAAATAATGTGAATTTCTGACTTTTTGCCCCAAAATAATGGGAATTTCTGCATTTTTGCCCCAAAATAATAAAAAATTTTGCTTTTTTCTTCTGCAATAAATGAAATTTCTGCAATTTTGCCCTAAAATAACAGAAATTTCTGCAATTTTACCCCATAATAAAGCAAATTTCTGCAATTTTGCTACAAAATAAAAGGAATTTCTGTTTTTTGCACCCAAATAAGGGAAATTACTGCAATTTTGCCCTAAAATAAGGGGAATTTCTGCAATTTGCCCCAAAATAAGGGGAATTTCTGCCTTTACCACAAAATAATAAAAATTACAGCATGTTTTACCCAAAAATTAGGTGAATTTCTGCAATTTTGCTCCAAAATATGAGGATTTTCTGCATTTTTCGCCGAAAATAAGGGGAATTTCTGCCATTTTGCCGCGAAATAAGTGAAATTTCTGCAGTTTTACCCCAAAATAAGGGGAATTTCTGCTTTTTTGCCCCAAAATTAGGGGAATTTCTGCAATTTTGCTCCAAAATACAGGGGAATTTCTGCCTTTTTGCCCGAAAATAAAGGCAATGTATAACTTTTTGCTATAAAAAAGGAAAATTTCTTCACTTTTGCCCCAAAATAAGGCGATTTTCTGCCTTTTTGACTCAAAATAAGTGCAATTTCTGATTTTTCTCTAAAATAAACAGATTTTCTGTCTTTTTGCCCCAAAATAAGGGGAATTTCTGACTTTTTGCCCTGAAATAAGTGAAATTTCTAAAATTTTTCACCAAAATAAGGGATATTTCTGCCTTTTGCCCCAAAATAAAGGGAATTTCAGCCTTTTTTCCTCAAAATAAGGGGAATTTCTGCCTTTTGCCCCAAAATATGGGAAATTTCTGCCTTTTTGCCCCAAAATAATAAAAATTTCTTCAATTTTGTAACAAAATAAAAGAAATTTCTGCCTTTTTGTTCCAAAATAAGAGAAATTTCTGCCTTTTTTCCCTTAAATAAGTGAAATTTCTGCAATTTTGCTCCAAAATAAGGGAAATTTCTGCAATTTTGCCCCAAAGTAGAGGAAATTTCTGCAATTTTGCCCCAAATAAGGGGAATTTCTGAATTTTGCACCCGAAAAAGGAGATTTTCTGTCTTTTGGCCACAAAATAAGGAGAATTTCAGCCTTTTTGCCCGAAAATTATGAGAATTTCTGCAATTTTTCTTCAAAATACGGAAATTTTTTTCCTTTTAACCCCAAAATAAAAGGAATTTCTGCATTTTTCCCCAATATTAGGGGAATTTCTGCATTTTACCTCTAAATAAAAGGAATTTCTGCATGTTACCTCAAAATAAGAAGAATTTCTGCCTTTTACCCCAAAATATGGGGAATTTCTGCCTTTTTGTTCCAAAATAAAGAAAATTTCTTCAATTTTCTACCATAATAAAAGAAATTTCTCATTTTTGCTCCAAAATAAGGGGAATTTCTGACTTTTTACCCTGAAATAAATAAAATTTCTGCAATTTTGCCCGAAAATAAGGGAAATTTGTGCCTTTTTTGGCCCAAAATAAGGGGAATGTCTGCCTTTTGCCCCAAAATATGGGGAATTTCAGCATTTTACCTCAAAATTAGGGGAATTTCTGCTTTTTTTCAAAGAAATATGTGAAATTTCTGCAATTTTACCCCAAAATAAGGTTAATTTCTGCCTTTTTGCCCCAAAATTTTGGGAATTTCTGCATTTTTGCCCCAAAATAAGAAAAAATTTTGCTTTTTTCTTCTGCAATAAGTGAAATTTCTGCAATTTTGCCCTAAAATAAGGGGAATTTCTGCCATTTGCCCCAAAATTAGGGGAATTTCTGCCTTTTTGCTGCGAAATAAGAGAAATTTCTGCATTTTTACCCCAAAATAAAGGGAATTTCTGCCTTTTGCCCCAAAATTAGGGGAATATCTTGAATTTTGCTCCAAAATACAGGAAATTTTTGCCTTTTTGCCCGAAAATAAAGGCAATGTATACCTCTTTGCTATAAAAAAGGGAAATTTCTTCACTTTTGCCCCAAAATAAGGCGATTTTCCGCCTTTTTGACTCAAAATAAGTGCAATTTCTGCCTTTTCCCCAAAAGTAAATGGAATTTCTGTCTTTTGCCCCAAAATAAGGGGAATTTCTGACTTTGTGCCCTGAAATAAGTGAAATTTCTAAAATTTTTCCCCAAAATAAGGGAAATGTCTGCTTTTTGCCTCAAAATAAGGAGAATTTCTGCCTTTTCGCCCCAAAATAAGGGGAATTTCAGCATTTTTTTCTCAAAATAAAAGGAATTTCTGCCTTTTGCCCCAAAATATGGGAAATTTCTGCCATTTTGCCCCAAAATAAGAAAAATTTCTGCAATTTTGTACCAAAATAAAAAAAATTCTCCCTTTTTGTTTCAAAATAAGAGAAATTTCTACATTTTTTTTCTGAAATAAGTGAAATTTCTGCAATTTTGCCCCAAAATAAGGGAATTTTCTGCAATTTTGCCCCAAAGTAGAGGAAATTTCTGCAATTTTGCCCCAAATAAGGGGAATTTCTGAATTTTTGCACCCGAAAAAATGAAATTTTCTGTCTTTTTGCCCCAAAATAAAGAGAATTTCAGCCTTTTTGCCCGAAAATTATGAGAATTTCTGCAATTTTTCTTCAAAATACGGAAAATTTCTGCATTTTATCCACAAAATAAAGGGAATTTCTGCATTTTTCCCCAATATTAGGGAAATTTCTGCATTTTACTTCTAAATCAAAGGAATTTCTGCATGTTACCTCAAAATAAGAAGAATTTCTGACTTTTGCCCCAAAATATGGGGAATTTCTGCCTTTTTGTTCCAAAATAAAGAAAATTTTTTCAATTTTGTACCATAATAAAAGAAATTTCTCTTTTTTGCCCCAAAATAAGGAGAATTTCTGCCTTTTTGCCCTGAAATATGTGAAATTTCTGCAATTTTACCCCAAAATAAAGTAAATTTCTGCCTTTTCGCCCCAAAATAATGGGAATTTCTGCCTTTCTGCCCCAAAATAAGAAAAATTTTTGTTTTTTCTTCTGAAATAAGTGAAATTTCTACAATTTTGCCCAAAAATAAGGGAAATTTCTGCAATTTTGCTCCAAAATACGGGGAATTTCTGCCTTTTTGCTCGAAAATAAAGGCAATGTATACCTTTTTGCTATAAAAAAGGGAAATTTCTTCACTTTTGCCCCAGGAAAAGGCGATTTTCCACCTTTTTGACTCAAAATAAGTGCAATTTATGCCTTGTCCCCAAAAATAAACGGAATTTCTGTCTTTTTACCCCAAAATAAGGGGAATTTCTGACTTTTTGCCCTGAAATAAGTGAAATTTCTAAAATTTTTCCCCAAAATAAGAAAAATGTCTGCTTTTTGCCCCAAAATAAGAAGAATTTCTGCCTTTTTGCCCCAAAATAAGGGGAATTTCAGCCTTTTTTCCTTACATAAGAGGAATTTCTGCCTTTTGTCACAAAATATGGGAAATTTCTGCTTTTTGCCCCAAAATAAGAAAAATTTCTGCAATTTTGTACCAAAATAAAAGAAATTTCTGCCTTTTGTTCGAAAATAAGAGAAATCTCTGCCTTTTTTCCCTGAAATAAGTGAAACTTCTGCAATTTTGCCCCAAAATAAGGGAAATTTCTGCAATTTTGCCCCAAAGTAGAGGAAATTTCTGCAATTTTGCCCCAAATAAGGGGAATTTCTGAATTTTTACAACCGAAAAAAAAAAGATTTTCTGTTTTTTTGACCAAAAATAAGGAGAATTTCAGCCTTTTTGCCCGAAAATTATGAGAATTTCTGCAATTTTTCTTCAAAATACGGAAAATTTCTTCTTTTTAGCCCCATAATAATGGGAATTTCTGCATTTTTTCCCAATATTAGGGGAATTTCTGCATTTTACCTCTAAATAAAAGAAATTTCTGCATGTTACCTCAAAATAAGAAGAATTTCTGCCTTTTACCCTAAAATATGGGTTATTTCTGCCTTTTTCTTCCAAAATAAAGAAAATTTCTTCAATTTTGTACCATAATAAAAGAAATTTCTCCTTTTTGCCCCAAAATAAGAGGAATTTCTGACTTTTTACCCTGAAATAAATGAAATTTCTGCAATTTTGCCCGAAAATAATGGAAATTTGTGCCTTTTTTGCCCCAAAATAAAAGGAATTTCTGACTTTTGCCCCAAAATATGGGGAATTACAGCATTTTACCTCAAAAGAAGGGGAATTTCTGCCTTTTTGCCTTGAAATATGTGAAATTTCTGCAATTTTACCCCCAAATAAAGTGAATTTCTACCTTTTTGCCCCAAAATAATGGGAATTTCTGCCTTTTTACCCCCAAAAAAGAAAAATTTTTGTTTTTTCTTCTGAAATAAGTGAAATTTGTGAAATTTTGCACTAAAATAAGGGAAATTTCTGCAATGTTTCCCCATAATAAAGCATTTTCTGCAATTTTGCTGCAAAATAAGGGGAATTTCTGTTTTTTGCCCCCAAATAAAGCAAATTTCTGCAATTTTGCCCGAAAATAAGGGGAATTTCTGTTTTTTGCCCCCAAATAAGGGAAATTTCTGCAATTTTGCCCTAAAATAAGAGGAATTTCTGCCATTTGCCCCAAAATAAGGGGGATTTCTGCCTTTTTGCCACTAAATAAAGAAAATTACTGGATGTTTTACACCAAAATTAGGTGAATTTCTGCAATTTTGCTCCAAAATACGAGGATTTTCTGCCTTTTTCCCCGAAAATAGGGGGAAGTTATGCCTTTTTGCCCCAAAATTAGGGGAATTTCTGCAATTTTGCTCCAAAATACTGGGAATTTCTGCCTTTTTGCCAGAAAATAAAGGCAATGTATACCTTTTTGCTATAAAAAAGGGAAATTTCTTCACTTTTGCCCCAAAATAAGGCGATTTTCCGCCTTTTTGACTCAAAATAAGTGCAATTTCTGCATTTTCCCCAAAAATAAACGGAATTTCTCTCTATTTGGGCCAAAATAAGGGGAATTTCTGACTTTTTGCCCTGAAATAAGTGAAATTTCTAAAATTTTTCCCCAAAATAAGGGAAATGTCTGCTTTTTGCCCCAAAATTAGGAGAATTTCTGCCTTTTGCCCCAAAATAAGTGGAATTTCAGCCTTTTTTTTTCAAAATAGGGGGAATTTCTGCCTTTTGCCCCAAAATATCGGAAATTTCAGCCTTTTTGTCCCAAAATAAGAAAAATTTCTGCAATTTTGTACCAAGATAAAAGAAATTTCTGCCTTTTTGTTCCAAAATAAGAGAAATTTCTGCCTTTTTTCCCTGAAATAAGTGAAATTTCTGCAATTTTGCCACAAAATAAGGAAAATTTTTTCAATTTTGCCCCAAAGTAGAGAAAATTTCTGCAATTTTGCCCCAAATAAGGGGAATTTCTGAATTTTTGCACCCGAAAAAAGGAGATTTTCTGTCTTTTGGCCTCAAAATAAGGAGAATTTCAGCCTTTTTGCTCGAAAATTATGAGAATTTCTGCAATTTTTCTTCAAAATACGGAAAATTTCTGCCTTTTAGCCCCAAAATAAAGGGAATTTCTGCATTTTTCCCCGATATTAGGGGAATTTCTGCATTTTACCTCTAAATAAAAGGAATTTCTGCATGTTACCTCAAAATAAGAAGAATTTCTGCCTTTTACCCCAAAATATGGGGAATTTCTGCCTTTTTGTTCCAAAATAAAGAAAATTTCTTCAATTTTGTACCATAATAAAAGAAATTTCTCCTTTTTGCCCCAAAATGGGGGAATTTCTGCCTTTTTGCCCTAAATATGTGAAATTTCTGCAATTTTACCCCAAAATAAGGTAAATTTCTGCCTTTTTGCCCCAAAATAATGGGAATTTCTGACTTTTTGCCCCGAAATAAGAAAACATTTTTGTTTTTTCTTCTGAAATAAGTGAAATTTCTGCAATTTTGCCTGAAAATAAGGGAAATTTGTGCCTTTTTTGTTCCAAAATAAGGGGAATTTCTGCCTTTTGTCCCAAAATATGGGTAATTTCAGCATTTTACCTTAAAATAAGGAAAATTTCTGCCTTTTTGCCCTGAAATATATGAAATTTCTGCAATATTACCCCAAAATAAGGTGAATTTCTGCCTTTTTGCCCCAAAATAAAATTAATTTCATCATTTTTTCCTCAAAATAAAAGGAATTTCTGCCTTTTGCCTCAAAATATGGGGAATTTCTGCCTTTTTGCCCCAAAATAATGGGTATTTCTGCCTTTTTGCCCCGAAATAAGAATAATTTTTGTTTTTTCTTCTGAAAGAAGTGAAATTTCTGCAATTTTACTCCATAATAAAGCAAATTTCTGCAATTTTGATGCAAAATAAGAGGAATTTCTGTTTTTTGCCCCCAAATAAAGCAAATTTCTGCCATTTTGCGCCAAAATAAGTGGAATTTCTGTTTTTGCCCCCAAATAAAAGAAATTTCTGCAATTTTGCCCTAAAATAAGGGGAATTTCAGCCTTTTTTCCTCAAAATAAGGGGAATTTCTTCCTTTTGCCCCAAAATATGGGAAATTTCTGCCTTTTTGCCCCAAAATAAAAAAAATTTCTGCAATTTTGTACCAAAATAAAAGAAATTTCTGCATTTTTGTTCCAAAATAAAAGAAATTTCTGCCTTTTTTCCCTGAAATAAGTGAAATATCTGCAATTTTGCCCCAAAATAAGGGAATTTTCTGCAATTTGGCCCCAAAGTAGAGGAAATTTCTGCAATTTTGCCTCAAATAAGGGGAATTTCTGATATTTTGCACCCGAAAAAAGGAGATTTTCTGTATTTTTGCCCCAAAATAAAGAGAATTTCAACCTTTTTGCCCGAAAATTATGAGAATTTCTGCAATTTTTCTTCAAAATACAGAAAAATTCTGCCTTTTAGCCCCAAAATAAAGGGAATTTCTGCATTTTTCTCCAATATTAGGGGAATTTCTGCATTTTACCTCTAAATAAGGGGAATTTCTGCATTTTACCTCAAAATAAGAAGAATTTCTGCCTTTTACCCTAAAATATGGTGAATTTCTGCCTTTTTGTTCCAAAATAAAGAAAATTTCTTCAATTTTGGACCATAATAAAAGAAATTTCTTCTTTTTGCCCCAAAATAAGGGGAATTTCTGTATTTTAACCTTGAAATAAATGAAATTTCTGCAATTTTGCCCGAAAATAAGGGAAATTTGTGCCTTTTTTTGGCCCAAAATAAGGGGAATTTTTTTCTTTTGCCCCAAAATATGGAAAATTTCAGCATTTTACCTCAAAATAAGGGGAATTTCTGCTTTTTTTAATGAAATATGTGAAATTTCTGCAATTTTACCCCAAAATAAGGTGAATTTCTGCCCTTTTGCCCCAAAAAAATGGGAATTTCTGCCTTTTTGCCCCAAAATAAGAAAAAATTTTGTTTTTTCTTGTGAAATAAGTGTAATTTCTGCACTTTTGCTCTAAAATAAGGGAATTTTCAGCAATTTTTCATAAATAATAAAGCAAATTTCTGCAATTTTGCCACAAAATAAGGGGAATTTCTGTTTTTTGCCCCCAAATAAAGCAAATTTCTGCAGTTTCCCCCAAAATAAAGGGAATTTCTGTTTTTTGCCCCAAATAAGGGAAATTTCTGCAATTTTGCCCTAAAATAAAGAGAATTTCTGCAATTTGCCCCAAAATAAGGGGAATTTCTGCCTATTTGCCACAAAATAAAGAAAATTACTGCATGTTTTACCCCCAAATTAGGTGAATTTCTGCAATTTTGCTACAAAAGAAGAAGATTTTCTGAGTTTTTCGCCGAAAATAAAAGGAATTTCTGCCATCTTCCTGCGAAATAAATGAAATTTCTGCAGTTTTACGCCAAAATAAGGGGAAATTCTGCCTTTTTGCCCCAAAATTAGGGGAATTTCTGCATTTTGCTCCAAAATACGGGGAATTTCTGCCCTTTTGCCCGAAAAAAAAGGGAATGTATACCTTTTTGCCAAAAAAAAGGGAAATTTCTTCACTTTTGCCCCAAAATAAGGCGATTTACCGCCTTTTTGACTCAAAATATGTGCAATTTCTGCATTTTCCCCAAAAATAAACGGAATTTCTGTCTTTTTGCCGCAAAATAAGGGTAATTTCTGAATTTTTGCCCTGAAATAATTTAAATTTCTAAAATTTTTCCCCAAAATAAGGGAAATGACTGCTTTTAGCCCCAAAATAAGTGGAATTTCTGCCTTTTTGCCCCAAAATAAAAGGAATTTCAGCCTTTTTTCCTCAAAATAAGGGGAATTTCTGCCTTTTGCCCCAAAATATGGGAAATTTCTGCCTTTTTTGCTTCAAAATAAGAAAAATTTCTGCAATTTTGTACCAAAATAATAGAAATTTCTGCCTTTTTGTTCCAAAATAAGAGAAATTTCTGCCTTTTTTCCCTGAAATAAGTGAAATTTCTGCAATTTTGCCCCAAAATAAGGGAAATTTCTGCAATTTTGCCCCAAAGTAGAGGAAATTTCTGCAATTTTGCCCCAAATAAGGGGAATTTCTGACATTTTGCACCCGAAAAAAGGAGATTTTCTGTCTTTTTGCCCCAAAATAAGGAGAATTTCAGCTTTTTGCCTGAAAAATATGAGAATTTCTGCAATTTTTCTTCAAAATACTGAAAATTTCTGCCTTTTAGCCCCAAAATAAAGGGAATTTCTGCATTTTTCCCCAATATTAGGGGAATTTCTGCATTTTACCTCTAAATAAAAGGAATTTCTGCATGTTACCTCAAAATAAGAAGAATTTCTGCCTTTTACCCCAAAATATGGGGACTTTCTTCCTTTTTGTTCCAAAATAAAGAAAATTTCTTAAATTTTGTACCATAATAAAAGAAATTTCTACTTTTTGCCCCTAAATAAGGGGAATTTCTGACTTTTTATGCTGAAAAAAATGAAATTTCTGCAATTTTGCCCGATAATAAGGGAAATTTGTGCCTTTTTTGCCCCCAAATAAGAGGAATTTCTGCCTTTTTCCCAATATATAGGTAATTTCAGCATTTTACCTCAAAATAAGGAAAATTTCTGCCTTTTTGCCTTCAAATATATGAAATTTCTGCAATTTTACCCCAAAATAAGGTGAATTTCTACCATTTTGCCCCAAAATAAGGGGAATTTCTGCCTTTTTGCCCCAAAATAAGGGGAATTTCAGCATTTTTTCCTCAAATTAAGGGGAATTTCTGTTTTTTGCCCCAAAATATGGGGAATTTCTGCCTTTTTGCCCCAAAATAAGAGAAATTTCTGCCTTTTTTCCCTGAAATAAGTGAAATTTCTGCAATTTTGCCCCAAAATAAGGAAAATTTCTGCAATTTTGCCCCAAAGTAAATGAAATTTCTGCAATTTTGCCCCAAATAAGGGGAATTTCTGCCTTTTTGTCCTATAATTAGGGGAATTTCTGCAATTTTGCTCCAAAATACTGGAAATTTCTGCCTTTTTGCACGAAAATTAAGGGAATGTATACCTTTTGCCATAAAAAAGGGAAATTTCTTCACTTTTGCCCCAAAATAAGGGGATCTTTCGCCTTTTTGACTCAAAATAAGTGCAATTTCTGCCTTTTCCCCAAAAATAAACGGAATTTCTGCCTTTTTGTCCCAAAATAAGAGGAATTTCTGACTTTTTGGCCTGAAATAAGTGAAATTTCTATAATTTTTCCCCAAAATAATGGAAATGTCTGCTTTTTGCCCCAAAACAAGGGGAATTTCTGCCTTTTTTTCCCAAAATAATGGGAATTTCAGCATTTTTTCTGCAAAGTAAGGGGAATTTCTGCCTTATGCCCCAAAATATGGGAAATTTCTGTCTTTTTGCCCAAAAATAAGAAAAATTTGTGCAATTTTGTTCCAAAATAAAAGAAATTTCTGCCTTTTTGCCCCAAAATAAGAGAAATTTCTTCCTTATTTCACTGAAATAAGTGAAATTTCTGCAATTTTGCCCCAAAATAAGGGAAATTTCTGCAATTTTGCCCCAAAGTAAAGGAAATTTCTGCAATTTTGCCCCAAATAAGGGGAATTTCTGACTTTTTGCACCCGAAAAAAGGAAATTTTCTGTCTTTTTGCCCCAAAATAAAGAGAATTTCAGCCTTTTTGCCCGAAAATTATGAAAATTTCTGCAATTTTTCTTCAAAATATGGAAAATTTCTGCCTTTTAGCCCCAAAATAAAGGGAATTTCTGCATTTTTCCCCAATATTAGTGGAATTTCTGCATTTTACCTCTAAATAAGAGGAAATTCTGCATTTTACCTCAAAATAAGAAGAATTTCTGCCTTTTACACCAAAATATGAGGAATTTATGCCTTTTTGTTCCAAAATAAAGAAAATTTCTTCAATTTTGTACCATAATAAAAGAAATTTCTTATTTTTGCCCCAAAATAAGGGGAATTTCTGACTTTTTACCCTTAAATAAATGAAATTTCTGCAATTTTGCCCGAAAATAAGGGAAATTTTTGCCTTTTTGCTCCAAAATAATGGGAATTTCTTCCTTTTGCCCCAAAATATGGGGAATTTCAGCATTTTACCTCAAAATAAGGGGAATTTCTGCTTTTTTGCCCTGAAATATGTGAAATTTCTGCAATTTTACCCCAAAATAAGGTGAATTTCTGCCTTTTTGCCCCAAAATAATGGGAATTTCTTCATTTTTGCCCCAAAATGAGAAAAAAATTTGCTTTTTTCTTCTGAAATAAGTGAAAATTCTGCAATTTTGCCCTAAAATAAGAATATTTTCTGCAATTTTACCCCATAATAAAGCAAATTTCTGCAATTTTGCTGCAAAATAAGGGGAATTTCTGTTTTTTGCCCCCAAATAAAGCAAATTTCTGCAATTTTGCCCCAAAATAAGGGGAATTTCTGTTTTTTGCCCCCAAATAAGGGAAATTTCTACAATTTTGCCCTAAAAGAAGGGGAATTTCTGCCATTTGCCCCAAGATAAGGGGAATTTCTGCCTTTTTGCCACAAAATAAAGAAAATTACTGCATGTTTTACCTCAAAATTAGGTGAATTTCTACAATTTTGCTCCAAAATACGAGGATTTTCTGCATTTTTCGCCGAAAATAAGGGGAATTTCTGCCATTTTGCCGCGAAATAAGTGAAATTTCTGCAGTTTTACCCCAAAATAAGGGGAATTTCTGCAATTTTGCTCCAAAATACAGGGAATATCTGCCTTTTTGCCCGAAAATAAAGGCAATGTATACCTTTTTGCTATAAAAAAGGAAAATTTCTTCACTTTTACCCCAAAATAAAGCGATTTTCCGCCTTTTTGATTCAAAATAAGTGCAATTTCTGCCTTTTCCCCAGAAATAAAAAGAATTTCTGTCTTTTTGCCCCAAAATAAGGGGAATTTCTGCGTTTTTGCCCTAAAATATGTGAAATTTCTGCAATTTTACCCCATAATAAAGCAAATTTCTGCAATTTTGCTGCAAAATAAAGGGGAATTTCTGTTTTTTGCCCCCAATAAAGCAACTTTCTGCAAATTTGCCTCAAAATAAGGGGAATTTCTGTTTTTTGCCCCCAAATAAGGGAAATTTCTGCAATTTTGCCCTAAAATAAGGGGAATTTCTGCCATTTGCCCCAAAATAAGGGGAAATTCTGCCTTTTTGCCACAAAATAAAGAAAATTACTGCATGTTTTACCCCAAAATTAGGTGAATTTCTGCAATTTTGCTCCAAAATATGAGGATTTTCTGCCTTTTTCGCCGAAAATATAGGGAATTTCTGCCATTTTGCCGCGAAATAAGTGAAATTTCTGCAGTTTTACCCCAAAATAAGGGGAATTTCTGCCTTTTTGCCCCAAAATTAGGGGAATTTCTCCAATTTTGCTCCAAAATAAGGATAATTTCTGCCTTTTTGCCCCAAAATAAGGGGAATTTCAGCCTTTTTTCCTTAAAATAAGAAAAATTTCTGCAATATTGTACAAAAATAAAAGAAATTTCTGCCTTTTGTTCCAAAATAAGAGAAATTTCTGCCTTTTTGCCCTGAAATAAGTGAAATTTCTGCAATTTTGCCCCATAATACAGCAAATTTCTGCAATTTTGCTGCAAAATAAGAGGAATTTCTGTTTTTTTCCCCCAAATAAAGCAAATTTCTGCAATTTTGGCCCAAAATAAGGGGAATTTCTGTTTTTTGTCCCCAAATAAGGGAAATTTCTGCAATTTTGCCCTAAAATAAGGGAAATTTCTGCAATTTTGCCCCAAAGAAAGGAAATTTCTGCAATTTTGCCCCAAATAAGGAGAATTTCTGCATTTTTGCCCCAAAATTAGGGGAATTTCTGCAATTTTGCTTCAAAATACAAGGAATTTCTGCTTTTTTGCCCGTAAATAAAGGGAATGTATACCTTTTTGCCATAAAAAAGAGAAATTTCTTCAGTTTGCCACAAAATAAAGGGAATTTCTGCATTTTTCTCCAATGTTTGGGGAATTTCTGCATTTTACCTCTAAATAAGGGGAAATTCTGCATTTTACCTCAAAATAAGAAGAATTAATGCCTTTTAACCCAAAATATGGTCAATTTCTGCTTTTTTGTTCCAAAATAAAGAAAATTTCTTCAATTTTGTACCATAATAAAAGAAATTTCTCCTTTTTGCCCCAAAATAAGGGGAATTTCTGACTTTTTACCCTGAATTAAATGAAATTTCTGCAATTTTGCCCGAAAATAAGGGAAATTTGTGCCTTTTTTGCCCCAAAATAAGGGGAATTTCTGCCTTTTGCCCCAAAATATGGGGAATTTCAGGATTTTACCTTAAAATAAGGGGAGTTTCTGCGTTTTTGCCCTAAAATATGTGAAATTTCTGCAATTTTACCCCATAATAAAGCAAATTTCTGCAATTTTGCTGCAAAATAAAGGGGAATTTCTGTTTTATGACCCAAATAAAGCAACTTTCTGCAATTTTGCCTCAAAATAAGGGGAATTTCTGTTTTTTGCCCCCAAATATAGGAAATTTCTGCAATTTTGCCCTAAAATAAGGGGAATTTCTGCCATTTGCCCCAAAATAAGGGGAAATTCTGCCTTTTGGCCACAAAATAAAGAAAATTACTGCATGTTTTACCCCAAAATTAGGTGAATTTCTCCAATTTTCCTCCAAAATACGAGGATATTCTGCCTTTTTGGCCGAAAATAAGGGGAATTTCTGCCATTTTGCCACGAAATAAGTGAAATTTCTGCAGTTTTACCCCAAAATAAGGGGAATTTCTGCCTTTTTGCCACAAAATTAGGGGAATTTCTACAATTTTGCTGCAAAATACAGGGAATTTTTGCCTTTTTGCCCGAAAATAAAGGCAATGTATAACTTTTTGCTATAAAAAAGGGAAATTTCTTCACTTTTGCCCCAAAATAAGGCGATTTTCTGCCTTTTTGCCTCAAAATAAGTGCAATTTCTGCCTTTTCCCCAAAAATAAACAGAATTTCTGTCTTTTTGCCCCAAAATAAGGGAAATTTCTAACTTTTTGCCCTGAAAAAAGTGAAATTTCTAAAATTTTTCCCCAAACTAAGAGAAATGTCTGCTTTTTGCCCCAAAATAAGGAGAATTTCTGCTTTTTTTCCCCAAAATAAGGGGAATTTCAGCCTTTTTTCCTCAAAATAAGGGGAATTTCTGCCTTTTACCCAAAAATATAGGAAATTTCTGCGTTTTTGCCCCAAAATAAGAAAAATTTCTGCAATTTTTTACCAAAATAAAAAAAATTTCTGCCTTTTTGTTCCAAAATAAGAGAAATTTCTCCCTTTTTTCCCTGAAATAAGTAAAATTTCTGCAATTTTGCCCCAAACTAAGGGAAATTTCTGCAATTTTGCCCCAAAGTAAAGGAAATTTCTGCAATTTTGCCCCAAATAAGGGAAATTTCTGAATTTTTGCACCCGAAAAAAAAATATTTTCTGTATTTTTTCCCAAAATAAAAAGAATTTCAGCTTTTTTGCCCGGAAATTATGAGAATTTCTGCAATTTTTCTTCAAAATACGGAAAATTTCTGCCTTTTAGTCCCAAAATAAAGGGAATTTCTGCATTTTTCTCAAATATTAGGGGAATTTCTGCATTTTACCTCTAAATAAAAGAAATTTCTGCATGTTACCTCAAAATAAGAAGAATTTCTGACTTTTGCCCCAAAATATGGGGAATTTCTGCCTTTTTGTTCCAAAATAAAGAAAATTTCTTCAACTTTGTACCATAATAAAAGAAATTTCTCCTTTTTGCCCCAAAATAAGGGAAATTTCTGTCTTTTTGCCCTGAAATATGTGAAATTTCTGCAATTTTACCCCAAAATAAGGTAAATTTCTGCCTTTTTGCCCCAAAATAATGGGAATTTCTGCCTTTTTGCCCCAAAATAAGAAAAAATTTTGTTTTTTTCCTGAAACAAGTGAAATTTCTGCAATTTTGCCCTAAAATAAGGGAAATTTCTGCAATTTTACCCCATAATAAAGCAAATTTCTGCAATTTTGCTGCAAAATTAGGGGAATTTCTGTTTTTTGCCCCCAAATAAAGCAAATTTCTGCAATTTTGCCCCAAAATAAGGGAAATTTCTGTTTTTTGCCCCCAAATAAGGGAAATTTCTGTTTTTTGCCCCCAAATAAGGGGAATTTCTGCCATTTGCCCCAAAATAAGGGGAATTTCTGCCTTTTTGCTACAAAATAAAGAAAATTACTGCATGTTTTACCCCAAAATTAGGTGAATTTCTGCAATTTTGCTCCAAAATACGATGATTTTCTGCCTTTTTCGCCAAAAATAAGGGGGATTTCTGCGATTTGGCCGCGAAATAAGTGAAATTTCTGCAGTTTTACCCCAAAATAATGGGAATTTCTGCCTTTTTGCCCCAAAATTCGGCGAATTTCTGCAATTTTGCTCCAAAATACGAGGAATTTCTGCCTTTTTGCCCGAAAATAAAGGCAATGTATACCTTTTTGCTATAAAAAAGGGAAATTTCTTCACTTTTGCCCCAGAAAAAGGCGATTTTCCGCCTTTTTGACTCAAAATAAGTGCAATTTCTGCCTTTTCCCCAAAAATAAATGGAATATCTTTTTTCCAAAATAAGAGGAATTTCTGAATTTTGCCCTGAAATAAGTGAAATTTCTAAAATTTTTCCTCAAAATAAGGAAAATGTCTGCTTTTTGCTCCAAAATAAGGATAATTTCTGCCTTTTTGCCCCAAAATAAGGGGAATTTCAGCCTTTTTTCCTTAAAATAAGAAAAATTTCTGCAATATTGTACAAAAATAAAAGAAATTTCTGCCTTTTGTTCCAAAATAAGAGAAATTTCTGCCTTTTTGCCCTGAAATAAGTGAAATTTCTGCAATTTTGCCCCATAATAAAGCAAATTTCTGCAATTTTGCTGCAAAATAAGAGGAATTTCTGTTTTTTTCCCCCAAATAAAGCAAATTTCTGCAATTTTGGCCCAAAATAAGGGGAATTTCTGTTTTTTGTCCCCAAATAAGGGAAATTTCTGCAATTTTGCCCTAAAATAAGGGAAATTTCTGCAATTTTGCCCCAAAGAAAGGAAATTTCTGCAATTTTGCCCCAAATAAGGAGAATTTCTGCATTTTTGCCCCAAAATTAGGGGAATTTCTGCAATTTTGCTTCAAAATACAAGGAATTTCTGCTTTTTTGCCCGTAAATAAAGGGAATGTATACCTTTTTGCCATAAAAAAGAGAAATTTCTTCAGTTTGCCGCAAAATAAAGGGAATTTCTGCATTTTTCTCCAATGTTTGGGGAATTTCTGCATTTTACCTCTAAATAAGGGGAAATTCTGCATTTTACCTCAAAATAAGAAGAATTAATGCCTTTTAACCCAAAATATGGTCAATTTCTGCTTTTTTGTTCCAAAATAAAGAAAATTTCTTCAATTTTGTACCATAATAAAAGAAATTTCTCCTTTTTGCCCCAAAATAAGGGGAATTTCTGACTTTTTACCCTGAATTAAATGAAATTTCTGCAATTTTGCCCGAAAATAAGGGAAATTTGTGCCTTTTTTGCCCCAAAATAAGGGGAATTTCTGCCTTTTGCCCCAAAATATGGGGAATTTCAGGATTTTACCTTAAAATAAGGGGAGTTTCTGCGTTTTTGCCCTAAAATATGTGAAATTTCTGCAATTTTACCCCATAATAAAGCAAATTTCTGCAATTTTGCTGCAAAATAAAGGGGAATTTCTGTTTTATGACCCAAATAAAGCAACTTTCTGCAATTTTGCCTCAAAATAAGGGGAATTTCTGTTTTTTGCCCCCAAATATAGGAAATTTCTGCAATTTTGCCCTAAAATAAGGGGAATTTCTGCCATTTGCCCCAAAATAAGGGGAAATTCTGCCTTTTGGCCACAAAATAAAGAAAATTACTGCATGTTTTACCCCAAAATTAGGTGAATTTCTCCAATTTTCCTCCAAAATACGAGGATATTCTGCCTTTTTGGCCGAAAATAAGGGGAATTTCTGCCATTTTGCCACGAAATAAGTGAAATTTCTGCAGTTTTACCCCAAAATAAGGGGAATTTCTGCCTTTTTGCCCCAAAATTAGGGGAATTTCTGCAATTTTGCTGCAAAATACAGGGAATTTTTGCCTTTTTGCCCGAAAATAAAGGCAATGTATAACTTTTTGCTATAAAAAAGGGAAATTTCTTCACTTTTGCCCCAAAATAAGGCGATTTTCTGCCTTTTTCCCTCAAAATAAGTGCAATTTCTGCCTTTTCCCCAAAAATAAACAGAATTTCTGTCTTTTTGCCCCAAAATAAGGGAAATTTCTAACTTTTTGCCCTGAAAAAAGTGAAATTTCTAAAATTTTTCCCCAAACTAAGAGAAATGTCTGCTTTTTGCCCCAAAATAAGGAGAATTTCTGCTTTTTTGCCCCAAAATAAGGGGAATTTCAGCCTTTTTTCCTCAAAATAAGGGGAATTTCTGCCTTTTACCCAAAAATATAGGAAATTTCTGCCTTTTTGCCCCAAAATAAGAAAAATTTCTGCAATTTTTTACCAAAATAAAAAAAATTTCTGCCTTTTTGTTCCAAAATAAGAGAAATTTCTCCCTTTTTTCCCTGAAATAAGTAAAATTTCTGCAATTTTGCCCCAAACTAAGGGAAATTTCTGCAATTTTGCCCCAAAGTAAAGGAAATTTCTGCAATTTTGCCCCAAATAAGGGAAATTTCTGAATTTTTGCACCCGAAAAAAAAATATTTTCTGTATTTTTTCCCAAAATAAAAAGAATATCAGCTTTTTTGCCCGGAAATTATGAGAATTTCTGCAATTTTTCTTCAAAATACGGAAAATTTCTGCCTTTTAGTCCCACAATAAAGGGAATTTCTGCATTTTTCTCAAATATTAGGGGAATTTCTGCATTTTACCTCTAAATAAAAGAAATTTCTGCATGTTACCTCAAAATAAGAAGAATTTCTGACTTTTGCCCCAAAATATGGGGAATTTCTGCCTTTTTGTTCCAAAATAAAGAAAATTTCTTCAACTTTGTAACATAATAAAAGAAATTTCTCCTTTTTGCCCCAAAATAAGGGAAATTTCTGTCTTTTTGCCCTGAAATATGTGAAATTTCTGCAATTTTACCCCAAAATAAGGTAAATTTCTGCCTTTTTGCCCCAAAATAATGGGAATTTCTGCCTTTTTGCCCCAAAATAAGAAAAAATTTTGTTTTTTTCCTGAAACAAGTGAAATTTCTGCAATTTTGCCCTAAAATAAGGGAAATTTCTGCAATTTTACCCCATAATAAAGCAAATTTCTGCAATTTTGCTGCAAAATAAGGGGAATTTCTGTTTTTTGCCCCCAAATAAAGCAAATTTCTGCAATTTTGCCCCAAAATAAGGGAAATTTCTGTTTTTTGCCCCCAAATAAGGGAAATTTCTGCAGTTTTGCCCTTAAATAAGGGGAATTTCTGCCATTTGCCCCAAAATAAGGGGAATTTCTGCCTTTTTGCTTCAAAATAAAGAAAATTACTGCATGTTTTACCCCAAAATTAGGTGAATTTCTGCAATTTTGCTCCAAAATACGATGATTTTCTGCCTTTTTCGCCAAAAATAAGGGGGATTTCTGCGATTTGGCCGCGAAATAAGTGAAATTTCTGCAGTTTTACCCCAAAATAATGGGAATTTCTGCCTTTTTGCCCCAAAATTCGGCGAATTTCTGCAATTTTGCTCCAAAATACGAGGAATTTCTGCCTTTTTGCCCGAAAATAAAGGCAATGTATACCTTTTTGCTATAAAAAAGGGAAATTTCTTCACTTTTGCCCCAGAAAAAGGCGATTTTCCGCCTTTTTGACTCAAAATAAGTGCAATTTCTGCCTTTTCCCCAAAAATAAATGGAATATCTTTTTTCCAAAATAAGAGGAATTTCTGAATTTTGCCCTGAAATAAGTGAAATTTCTAAAATTTTTCCTCAAAATAAGGAAAATGTCTGCTTTTTGCTCCAAAATAAGGATAATTTCTGCCTTTTTGCCCCAAAATAAGGGGAATTTCAGCCTTTTTTCCTTAAAATAAGAAAAATTTCTGCAATATTGTACAAAAATAAAAGAAATTTCTGCCTTTTGTTCCAAAATAAGAGAAATTTCTGCCTTTTTGCCCTGAAATAAGTGAAATTTCTGCAATTTCGCCCCATAATAAAGCAAATTTCTGCAATTTTGCTGCAAAATAAGAGGAATTTCTGTTTTTTTCCCCCAAATAAAGCAAATTTCTGCAATTTTGGCCCAAAATAAGGGGAATTTCTGTTTTTTGTCCCCAAATAAGGGAAATTTCTGCAATTTTGCCCTAAAATAAGGGAAATTTCTGCAATTTTGCCCCAAAGAAAGGAAATTTTTGCAATTTTGCCCCAAATAAGGAGAATTTCTGCATTTTTGCCCCAAAATTAGGGGAATTTCTGCAATTTTGCTTCAAAATACAAGGAATTTCTGCTTTTTGCCCGTAAATAAAGGGAATGTATACCTTTTTGCCATAAAAAAGAGAAATTTCTTCAGTTTGCCGCAAAATAAAGGGAATTTCTGCATTTTTCTCCAATGTTTGGGGAATTTCTGCATTTTACCTCTAAATAAGGGGAAATTCTGCATTTTACCTCAAAATAAGAAGAATTAATGCCTTTTAACCCAAAATATGGTCAATTTCTGCTTTTTTGTTCCAAAATAAAGAAAATTTCTTCAATTTTGTACCATAATAAAAGAAATTTCTCCTTTTTGCCCCAAAATAAGGGGAATTTCTGACTTTTTACCCTGAATTAAATGAAATTTCTGCAATTTTGCCCGAAAATAAGGGAAATTTGTGCCTTTTTTGCCCCAAAATAAGGGGAATTTCTGCCTTTTGCCCCAAAATATGGGGAATTTCAGGATTTTACCTTAAAATAAGGGGAGTTTCTGCGTTTTTGCCCTAAAATATGTGAAATTTCTGCAATTTTACCCCATAATAAAGCAAATTTCTGCAATTTTGCTGCAAAATAAAGGGGAATTTCTGTTTTATGACCCAAATAAAGCAACTTTCTGCAATTTTGCCTCAAAATAAGGGGAATTTCTGTTTTTTGCCCCCAAATATAGGAAATTTCTGCAATTTTGCCCTAAAATAAGGGGAATTTCTGCCATTTGCCCCAAAATAAGGGGAAATTCTGCCTTTTGGCCACAAAATAAAGAAAATTACTGCATGTTTTACCCCAAAATTAGGTGAATTTCTCCAATTTTCCTCCAAAATACGAGGATATTCTTCCTTTTTGGCCGAAAATAAGGGGAATTTCTGCCATTTTGCCACGAAATAAGTGAAATTTCTGCAGTTTTACCCCAAAATAAGGGGAATTTCTGCCTTTTTGCCCCAAAATTAAGGGAATTTCTGCAATTTTGCTGCAAAATACAGGGAATTTTTGCCTTTTTGCCCGAAAATAAAGGCAATGTATAACTTTTTGCTATAAAAAAGGGAAATTTCTTCACTTTTGCCCCAAAATAAGGCGATTTTCTGCCTTTTTCCCTCAAAATAAGTGCAATTTCTGCCTTTTCCCCAAAAATAAACAGAATTTCTGTCTTTTTGCCCCAAAATAAGGGAAATTTCTAACTTTTTGCCCTGAAAAAAGTGAAATTTCTAAAATTTTTCCCCAAACTAAGAGAAATGTCTGCTTTTTGCCCCAAAATAAGGAGAATTTCTGCTTTTTTGCCCCAAAATAAGGGGAATTTCAGCCTTTTTTCCTCAAAATAAGGGGAATTTCTGCCTTTTACCCAAAAATATAGGAAATTTCTGCCTTTTTGCCCCAAAATAAGAAAAATTTCTGCAATTTTTTACCAAAATAAAAAAAATTTCTGCCTTTTTGTTCCAAAATAAGAGAAATTTCTCCCTTTTTTCCCTGAAATAAGTAAAATTTCTGCAATTTTGCCCCAAACTAAGGGAAATTTCTGCAATTTTGCCCCAAAGTAAAGGAAATTTCTGCAATTTTGCCCCAAATAAGGGAAATTTCTGAATTTTTGCACCCGAAAAAAAATATTTTCTGTATTTTTTCCCAAAATAAAAAGAATTTCAGCTTTTTTGCCCGGAAATTATGAGAATTTCTGCAATTTTTCTTCAAAATACAGAAAATTTCTGCCTTTTAGTCCCAAAATAAAGGGAATTTCTGCATTTTTCTCAAATATTAGGGGAATTTCTGCATTTTACCTCTAAATAAAAGAAATTTCTGCATGTTACCTCAAAATAAGAAGAATTTCTGACTTTTGCCCCAAAATATGGGGAATTTCTGCCTTTTTGTTCCAAAATAAAGAAAATTTCTTCAACTTTGTACCATAATAAAAGAAATTTCTCCTTTTTGCCCCAAAATAAGGGAAATTTCTGTCTTTTTGCCCTGAAATATGTGAAATTTCTGCAATTTTACCCCAAAATAAGGTAAATTTCTGCCTTTTTGCCCCAAAATAATGGGAATTTCTGCCTTTTAGCCCCAAAATAAGAAAAAATTTTGTTTTTTTCCTGAAACAAGTGAAATTTCTGCAATTTTGCCCTAAAATAAGGGAAATTTCTGCAATTTTACCCCATAATAAAGCAAATTTCTGCAATTTTGCTGCAAAATAAGGGGAATTTCTGTTTTTTGCCCCCAAATAAAGCAAATTTCTGCAATTTTGCCCCAAAATAAGGGAAATTTCTGTTTTTTGCGCCAAATAAGGGAAATTTCTGCAATTTTGCCCTTAAATAAGGGGAATTTCTGCCATTTGCCCCAAAATAAGGGGAATTTCTGCCTTTTTGCTATAAAATAAAGAAAATTACTGCATGTTTTACCCCAAAATTAGGTGAATTTCTGCAATTTTGCTCCAAAATACGATGATTTTCTGCCTTTTTCGCCAAAAATAAGGGGGATTTCTGCGATTTGGCCGCGAAATAAGTGAAATTTCTGCAGTTTTACCCCAAAATAATGGGAATTTCTGCCTTTTTGCCCCAAAATTCGGCGAATTTCTGCAATTTTGCTCCAAAATACGAGGAATTTCTGCCTTTTTGCCCGAAAATAAAGGCAATGTATACCTTTTTGCTATAAAAAAGGGAAATTTCTTCACTTTTGCCCCAGAAAAAGGCGATTTTCCGCCTTTTTGACTCAAAATAAGTGCAATTTCTGCCTTTTCCCCAAAAATAAATGGAATATCTTTTTTCCAAAATAAGAGGAATTTCTGAATTTTGCCCTGAAATAAGTGAAATTTCTAAAATTTTTCCTCAAAATAAGGGAAATGTCTGCTTTTTGCTCCAAAATAAGGATAATTTCTGCCTTTTTGCCCCAAAATAAGGGGAATTTCAGCCTTTTTTCCTTAAAATAAGAAAAATTTCTGCAATATTGTACAAAAATAAAAGAAATTTCTGCCTTTTGTTCCAAAATAAGAGAAATTTCTGCCTTTTTGCCCTGAAATAAGTGAAATTTCTGCAATTTTGCCCCATAATAAAGCAAATTTCTGCAATTTTGCTGCAAAATAAGAGGAATTTCTGTTTTTTTCCCCCAAATAAAGCAAATTTCTGCAATTTTGGCCCAAAATAAGGGGAATTTCTGTTTTTTGTCCCCAAATAAGGGAAATTTCTGCAATTTTGCCCTAAAATAAGGGAAATTTCTGCAATTTTGCCTCAAAGAAAGGAAATTTTTGCAATTTTGCCCCAAATAAGGAGAATTTCTGCATTTTTGCCCCAAAATTAGGGGAATTTCTGCAATTTTGCTTCAAAATACAAGGAATTTCTGCTTTTTTGCCCGTAAATAAAGGGAATGTATACCTTTTTGCCATAAAAAAGAGAAATTTCTTCAGTTTGCCGCAAAATAAAGGGAATTTCTGCATTTTTCTCCAATGTTTGGGGAATTTCTGCATTTTACCTCTAAATAAGGGGAAATTCTGCATTTTACCTCAAAATAAGAAGAATTAATGCCTTTTAACCCAAAATATGGTCAATTTCTGCTTTTTTGTTCCAAAATAAAGAAAATTTCTTCAATTTTGTACCATAATAAAAGAAATTTCTCCTTTTTGCCCCAAAATAAGGGGAATTTCTGACTTTTTACCCTGAATTAAATGAAATTTCTGCAATTTTGCCCGAAAATAAGGGAAATTTGTGCCTTTTTTGCCCCAAAATAAGGGGAATTTCTGCCTTTTGCCCCAAAATATGGGGAATTTCAGGATTTTACCTTAAAATAAGGGGAGTTTCTGCGTTTTTGCCCTAAAATATGTGAAATTTCTGCAATTTTACCCCATAATAAAGCAAATTTCTGCAATTTTGCTGCAAAATAAAGGGGAATTTCTGTTTTATGACCCAAATAAAGCAACTTTCTGCAATTTTGCCTCAAAATAAGGGGAATTTCTGTTTTTTGCCCCCAAATATAGGAAATTTCTGCAATTTTGCCTTAAAATAAGGGGAATTTCTGCCATTTGCCCCAAAATAAGGGGAAATTCTGCCTTTTGGCCACAAAATAAAGAAAATTACTGCATGTTTTACCCCAAAATTAGGTGAATTTCTCCAATTTTCCTCCAAAATACGAGGATATTCTGCCTTTTTGGCCGAAAATAAGGGGAATTTCTGCCATTTTGCCACGAAATAAGTGAAATTTCTGCAGTTTTACCCCAAAATAAGGGGAATTTCTGCCTTTTTGCCCCAAAATTAGGGGAATTTCTGCAATTTTGCTGCAAAATACAGGGAATTTTTGCCTTTTTGCCCGAAAATAAAGGCAATGTATAACTTTTTGCTATAAAAAAGGGAAATTTCTTCACTTTTGCCCCAAAATAAGGCGATTTTCTGCCTTTTTCCCTCAAAATAAGTGCAATTTCTGCCTTTTCCCCAAAAATAAACAGAATTTCTGTCTTTTTGCCCCAAAATAAGGGAAATTTCTAACTTTTTGCCCTGAAAAAAGTGAAATTTCTAAAATTTTACCCCAAACTAAGAGAAATGTCTGCTTTTTGCCCCAAAATAAGGAGAATTTCTGCTTTTTTGCCCCAAAATAAGGGGAATTTCAGCCTTTTTTCCTCAAAATAAGGGGAATTTCTGCCTTTTACCCAAAAATATAGGAAATTTCTGCCTTTTTGCCCCAAAATAAGAAAAATTTCTGCAATTTTTTACCAAAATAAAAAAAATTTCTGCCTTTTTGTTCCAAAATAAGAGAAATTTCTCCCTTTTTTCCCTGAAATAAGTAAAATTTCTGCAATTTTGCCCCAAACTAAGGGAAATTTCTGCAATTTTGCCCCAAAGTAAAGGAAATTTCTGCAATTTTGCCCCAAATAAGGGAAATTTCTGAATTTTTGCACCCGAAAAAAAAATATTTTCTGTATTTTTTACCAAAATAAAAAGAATTTCCGCTTTTTTGCCCGGAAATTATGAGAATTTCTGCAATTTTTCTTCAAAATACAGAAAATTTCTGCCTTTTAGTCCCAAAATAAAGGGAATTTCTGCATTTTTCTCAAATATTAGGGGAATTTCTGCATTTTACCTCTAAATAAAAGAAATTTCTGCATGTTACCTCAAAATAAGAAGAATTTCTGACTTTTGCCCCAAAATATGGGGAATTTCTGCCTTTTTGTTCCAAAATAAAGAAAATTTCTTCAACTTTGTACCATAATAAAAGAAATTTCTCCTTTTTGCCCCAAAATAAGGGAAATTTCTGTCTTTTTGCCCTGAAATATGTGAAATTTCTGCAATTTTACCCCAAAATAAGGTAAATTTCTGCCTTTTTGCCCCAAAATAATGGGAATTTCTGCCTTTTTGCCCCAAAATAAGAAAAAATTTTGTTTTTTTCCTGAAACAATTGAAATTTCTGCAATTTTGCCCTAAAATAAGGGAAATTTCTGCAATTTTACCCCATAATAAAGCAAATTTCTGCAATTTTGCTGCAAAATAAGGGGAATTTCTGTTTTTTGCCCCCAAATAAAGCAAATTTCTGCAATTTTGCCCCAAAATAAGGGAAAATTCTGTTTTTTGCGCCAAATAAGGGAAATTTCTGCAATTTTGCCCTTAAATAAGGGGAATTTCTGCCATTTGCCCCAAAATAAGGGGAATTTCTGCCTTTTTGCTACAAAATAAAGAAAATTACTGCATGTTTTACCCCAAAATTAGGTGAATTTCTGCAATTTTGCTCCAAAATACGATGATTTTCTGCCTTTTTCGCCAAAAATAAGGGGGATTTCTGCGATTTGGCCGCGAAATAAGTGAAATTTCTGCAGTTTTACCCCAAAATAATGGGAATTTCTGCCTTTTTGCCCCAAAATTCGGCGAATTTCTGCAATTTTGCTCCAAAATACGAGGAATTTCTGCCTTTTTGCCCGAAAATAAAGGCAATGTATACCTTTTTGCTATAAAAAAGGGAAATTTCTTCACTTTTGCCCCAGAAAAAGGCGATTTTCCGCCTTTTTGACTCAAAATAAGTGCAATTTCTGCCTTTTCCCCAAAAATAAATGGAATATCTTTTTTCCAAAATAAGAGGAATTTCTGAATTTTGCCCTGAAATAAGTGAAATTTCTAAAATTTTTCCTCAAAATAAGGGAAATGTCTGCTTTTTGCTCCAAAATAAGGATAATTTCTGCCTTTTTGCCCCAAAATAAGGGGAATTTCAGCCTTTTTTCCTTAAAATAAGAAAAATTTCTGCAATATTGTACAAAAATAAAAGAAATTTCTGCCTTTTGTTCCAAAATAAGAGAAATTTCTGCCTTTTTGCCCTGAAATAAGTGAAATTTCTGCAATTTTGCCCCATAATAAAGCAAATTTCTGCAATTTTGCTGCAAAATAAGAGGAATTTCTGTTTTTTTCCCCCAAATAAAGCAAATTTCTGCAATTTTGGCCCAAAATAAGGGGAATTTCTGTTTTTTGTCCCCAAATAAGGGAAATTTCTGCAATTTTGCCCTAAAATAAGGGAAATTTCTGCAATTTTGCCCCAAAGAAAGGAAATTTCTGCAATTTTGCCCCAAATAAGGAGAATTTCTGCATTTTTGCCCCAAAATTAGGGGAATTTCTGCAATTTTGCTTCAAAATACAAGGAATTTCTGCTTTTTTGCCCGTAAATAAAGGGAATGTATACCTTTTTGCCATAAAAAAGAGAAATTTCTTCAGTTTGCCGCAAAATAAAGGGAATTTCTGCATTTTTCTCCAATGTTTGGGGAATTTCTGCATTTTACCTCTAAATAAGGGGAAATTCTGCATTTTACCTCAAAATAAGAAGAATTAATGCCTTTTAACCCAAAATATGGTCAATTTCTGCTTTTTTGTTCCAAAATAAAGAAAATTTCTTCAATTTTGTACCATAATAAAAGAAATTTCTCCTTTTTGCCCCAAAATAAGGGGAATTTCTGACTTTTTACCCTGAATTAAATGAAATTTCTGCAATTTTGCCCGAAAATAAGGGAAATTTGTGCCTTTTTTGCCCCAAAATAAGGGGAATTTCTGCCTTTTGCCCCAAAATATGGGGAATTTCAGGATTTTACCTTAAAATAAGGGGAGTTTCTGCGTTTTTGCCCTAAAATATGTGAAATTTCTGCAATTTTACCCCATAATAAAGCAAATTTCTGCAATTTTGCTGCAAAATAAAGGGGAATTTCTGTTTTATGACCCAAATAAAGCAACTTTCTGCAATTTTGCCTCAAAATAAGGGGAATTTCTGTTTTTTGCCCCCAAATATAGGAAATTTCTGCAATTTTGCCCTAAAATAAGGGGAATTTCTGCCATTTGCCCCAAAATAAGGGGAAATTCTGCCTTTTGGCCACAAAATAAAGAAAATTACTGCATGTTTTACCCCAAAATTAGGTGAATTTCTCCAATTTTCCTCCAAAATACGAGGATATTCTGCCTTTTTGGCCGAAAATAAGGGGAATTTCTGCCATTTTGCCACGAAATAAGTGAAATTTCTGCAGTTTTACCCCAAAATAAGGGGAATTTCTGCCTTTTTGCCCCAAAATTAAGGGAATTTCTGCAATTTTGCTGCAAAATACAGGGAATTTTTGCCTTTTTGCCCGAAAATAAAGGCAATGTATAACTTTTTGCTATAAAAAAGGGAAATTTCTTCACTTTTGCCCCAAAATAAGGCGATTTTCTGCCTTTTTGCCTCAAAATAAGTGCAATTTCTGCCTTTTCCCCAAAAATAAACAGAATTTCTGTCTTTTTGCCCCAAAATAAGGGAAATTTCTAACTTTTTGCCCTGAAAAAAGTGAAATTTCTAAAATTTTTCCCCAAACTAAGAGAAATGTCTGCTTTTTGCCCCAAAATAAGGAGAATTTCTGCTTTTTTGCCCCAAAATAAGGGGAATTTCAGCCTTTTTTCCTCAAAATAAGGGGAATTTCTGCCTTTTACCCAAAAATATAGGAAATTTCTGCCTTTTTGCCCCAAAATAAGAAAAATTTCTGCAATTTTTTACCAAAATAAAAAAAATTTCTGCCTTTTTGTTCCAAAATAAGAGAAATTTCTGCCTTTTTTCCCTGAAATAAGTAAAATTTCTGCAATTTTGCCCCAAAATAAGGGAAATTTCTGCAATTTTGCCCCAAAGTAAAGGAAATTTCTGCAATTTTGCCCAAAATGAGTGGAATTTCTGACTTTTTGCACCCGAAAAAAAAAGATTTTCTGTATTTTGTCCCAAAATAAAAAGAATTTCAGCTTTTTTGCCCGGAAATTATGAGAATTTCTGCAATTTTTCTTCAAAATACAGAAAATTTCTGCCTTTTAGTCCCAAAATAAAGGGAATTTCTGCATTTTTCTCAAATATTAGGGGAATTTCTGCATTTTACCTCTAAATAAAAGAAATTTCTGCATGTTACCTCAAAATAAGAAGAATTTCTGACTTTTGCCCCAAAATATGGGGAATTTCTGCCTTTTTGTTCCAAAATAAAGAAAATTTCTTCAACTTTGTACCATAATAAAAGAAATTTCTCCTTTTTGCCCCAAAATAAGGGAAATTTCTGTCTTTTTGCCCTGAAATATGTGAAATTTCTGCAATTTTACCCCAAAATAAGGTAAATTTCTGCCTTTTTGCCCCAAAATAATGGGAATTTCTGCCTTTTTGCCCCAAAATAAGAAAAAATTTTGTTTTTTTCCTGAAACAATTGAAATTTCTGCAATTTTGCCCTAAAATAAGGGAAATTTCTGCAATTTTACCCCATAATAAAGCAAATTTCTGCAATTTTGCTGCAAAATAAGGGGAATTTCTGTTTTTTGCCCCCAAATAAAGCAAATTTCTGCAATTTTGCCCCAAAATAAGGGAAAATTCTGTTTTTTGCGCCAAATAAGGGAAATTTCTGCAATTTTGCCCTTAAATAAGGGGAATTTCTGCCATTTGCCCCAAAATAAGGGGAATTTCTGCCTTTTTGCTACAAAATAAAGAAAATTACTGCATGTTTTACCCCAAAATTAGGTGAATTTCTGCAATTTTGCTCCAAAATACGATGATTTTCTGCCTTTTTCGCCAAAAATAAGGGGGATTTCTGCGATTTGGCCGCGAAATAAGTGAAATTTCTGCAGTTTTACCCCAAAATAATGGGAATTTCTGCCTTTTTGCCCCAAAATTCGGCGAATTTCTGCAATTTTGCTCCAAAATACGAGGAATTTCTGCCTTTTTGCCCGAAAATAAAGGCAATGTATACCTTTTTGCTATAAAAAAGGGAAATTTCTTCACTTTTGCCCCAGAAAAAGGCGATTTTCCGCCTTTTTGACTCAAAATAAGTGCAATTTCTGCCTTTTCCCCAAAAATAAATGGAATATCTTTTTTCCAAAATAAGAGGAATTTCTGAATTTTGCCCTGAAATAAGTGAAATTTCTAAAATTTTTCCTCAAAATAAGGGAAATGTCTGCTTTTTGCTCCAAAATAAGGATAATTTCTGCCTTTTTGCCCCAAAATAAGGGGAATTTCAGCCTTTTTTCCTTAAAATAAGAAAAATTTCTGCAATATTGTACAAAAATAAAAGAAATTTCTGCCTTTTGTTCCAAAATAAGAGAAATTTCTGCCTTTTTGCCCTGAAATAAGTGAAATTTCTGCAATTTTGCCCCATAATAAAGCAAATTTCTGCAATTTTGCTGCAAAATAAGAGGAATTTCTGTTTTTTTCCCCCAAATAAAGCAAATTTCTGCAATTTTGGCCCAAAATAAGGGGAATTTCTGTTTTTTGTCCCCAAATAAGGGAAATTTCTGCAATTTTGCCCTAAAATAAGGGAAATTTCTGCAATTTTGCCCCAAAGAAAGGAAATTTCTGCAATTTTGCCCCAAATAAGGAGAATTTCTGCATTTTTGCCCCAAAATTAGGGGAATTTCTGCAATTTTGCTTCAAAATACAAGGAATTTCTGCTTTTTTGCCCGTAAATATAGGGAATGTATACCTTTTTGCCATAAAAAAGAGAAATTTCTTCAGTTTGCCGCAAAATAAAGGGAATTTCTGCATTTTTCTCCAATGTTTGGGGAATTTCTGCATTTTACCTCTAAATAAGGGGAAATTCTGCATTTTACCTCAAAATAAGAAGAATTAATGCCTTTTAACCCAAAATATGGTCAATTTCTGCTTTTTTGTTCCAAAATAAAGAAAATTTCTTCAATTTTGTACCATAATAAAAGAAATTTCTCCTTTTTGCCCCAAAATAAGGGGAATTTCTGACTTTTTACCCTGAATTAAATGAAATTTCTGCAATTTTGCCCGAAAATAAGGGAAATTTGTGCCTTTTTTGCCCCAAAATAAGGGGAATTTCTGCCTTTTGCCCCAAAATATGGGGAATTTCAGGATTTTACCTTAAAATAAGGGGAGTTTCTGCGTTTTTGCCCTAAAATATGTGAAATTTCTGCAATTTTACCCCATAATAAAGCAAATTTCTGCAATTTTGCTGCAAAATAAAGGGGAATTTCTGTTTTATGACCCAAATAAAGCAACTTTCTGCAATTTTGCCTCAAAATAAGGGGAATTTCTGTTTTTTGCCCCCAAATATAGGAAATTTCTGCAATTTTGCCCTAAAATAAGGGGAATTTCTGCCATTTGCCCCAAAATAAGGGGAAATTCTGCCTTTTGGCCACAAAATAAAGAAAATTACTGCATGTTTTACCCCAAAATTAGGTGAATTTCTCCAATTTTCCTCCAAAATACGAGGATATTCTTCCTTTTTGGCCGAAAATAAGGGGAATTTCTGCCATTTTGCCACGAAATAAGTGAAATTTCTGCAGTTTTACCCCAAAATAAGGGGAATTTCTGCCTTTTTGCCCCAAAATTAGGGGAATTTCTGCAATTTTGCTGCAAAATACAGGGAATTTTTGCCTTTTTGCCCGAAAATAAAGGCAATGTATAACTTTTTGCTATAAAAAAGGGAAATTTCTTCACTTTTGCCCCAAAATAAGGCGATTTTCTGCCTTTTTCCCTCAAAATAAGTGCAATTTCTGCCTTTTCCCCAAAAATAAACAGAATTTCTGTCTTTTTGCCCCAAAATAAGGGAAATTTCTAACTTTATGCCCTGAAAAAAGTGAAATTTCTAAAATTTTTCCCCAAACTAAGAGAAATGTCTGCTTTTTGCCCCAAAATAAGGAGAATTTCTGCTTTTTTGCCCCAAAATAAGGGGAATTTCAGCCTTTTTTCCTCAAAATAAGGGGAATTTCTGCCTTTTACCCAAAAATATAGGAAATTTCTGCCTTTTTGCCCCAAAATAAGGAAAATTTCTGCAATTTTTTACCAAAATAAAAAAAATTTCTGCCTTTTTGTTCCAAAATAAGAGAAATTTCTGCCTTTTTTCCCTGAAATAAGTAAAATTTCTGCAATTTTGCCCCAAAATAAGGGAAATTTCTGCAATTTTGCCCCAAAGTAAAGGAAATTTCTGCAATTTTGCCCAAAATGAGTGGAATTATTGACTTTTTGCACCCGAAAAAAAAAGATTTTCTGTATTTTGTTCCAAAATAAAAAGAATTTCAGCTTTTTTGCCCGGAAATTATGAGAATTTCTGCAATTTTTCTTCAAAATACGGAAAATTTCTGCCTTTTAGCCCCAAAATAAAGGGAATTTCTGCATTTTTCCCAAATATTAGGGGAATTTCTGCATTTTACCTCTAAATAAAAGAAATTTCTGCATGTTACCTCAAAATAAGAAGAATTTCTGACTTTTGCCCCAAAATATGGGGAATTTCTGCCTTTTTGTTCCAAAATAAAGAAAATTTCTTCAACTTTGTACCATAATAAAAGAAATTTCTTCTTTTTGCCCCAAATTAAGGGAAATTTCTGTCTTTTTGCCCTGAAATATGTGAAATTTCTGCAATTTTACCCCAAAATAAGGTAAATTTCTGCCTTTTTGCCCCAAAATAATGGGAATTTCTGCCTTTTTGCCCCAACATAAGTAAAATTTTTGTTTTTTCTTCTGAAATAAGTGTAATTTCTGCACTTTTGCTCTAAAATAAGGGAAATTTCTGCAATTTTGCCCCAAAATAAGGGGAATTTCTGCTATTTTGCCCTAAAATAAGGGGAATTTCTGCCATTTGCCCCAAAATAAGGGGAATTTCTGCCTTTTTGCCACAAAATAAAGAAAATTACTGCATGTTTTACCCCAAAATTAGGTGAATTTGTGCAATTTTGCTCCAAAATACGAGGATTTTCTGCCTTTTTCGCCGAAAATATGGGGAATTTCTGCCATTTTGCCGCAAAATAAGTGAAATTTCTGCAGTTTTACCCCAAAATAAGGGGAATTTCTGGCTTTTTGCCTGAAAATTAGGGGAATTTTTGCAATTTTGCTCCAAAATACGGGGAATTTCTGCCTTTTTGCCCGAAAATAAAGGCAATGTATACCTTTTTGCTATAAAATAGGGAAATTTCTTCACTTTTGCCCCAAAATAAGGCGATTTTCCGCCTTTTTGACTCAAAATAAGTGCAATTTCTGCCTTTTCCCCAAAAATAAATGGAATTTCTGTCTTTTTGCCCCAAAATAAGGGAAATTTCTGACTTTTTGCCCTGAAATAAGTGAAATTTCTAAAATTTTTCCCCAAAATAATGGAAATGTCTGCTTTTTGCCCCAAAATAAGGGGAATTTCTGCCTTTTGCCCAAAAATATGGGAAATTTCTGCCTTTTGGCCCCAAAATAAGAAAAATTTCTCCAATTTTGTACCAAAATAAAAGAAATTTCTGCCTTTTTGTTCCAAAATAAGAGATATTTCTGCCTTTTTTCCCTGAAATAAGTGAAATTTCTGCAATTTTGCCCCAAAATAAGAGAAATTTCTGCAATTTTGCCCCAAAGTAGAGGAAATTTCTGCAATTTTGCCCCAAATAATGGGAATTTTGACTTTTTGCACCCGAAAAAAGGAGATTTTCTGACTTTTTGCCCAAAAATAAGGAAAATTTCAGCCTTTTTGCCCGAAAATTTTGAGAATTACTTCAATTTTTCTTCAAAATACAGAAAATTTCTGCCTTTTAGCCCCAAAATAAAGTGGATTTCTGCATTTTTCCCCAATATTAGGGGAATTTCTGCATTTTACCTCTTAATAAGGGGAATTTCTGCATTTTACCTCAAAATAAGAAGAATTTCTGCATTTTACCCTAAAATATGGTGAATTTCTGCCTTTTTGTTCAAAAATAAAGAAAATTTCTTCAATTTTGTACCATAATAAAAGAAATTTCTCCTTTTGGCCCCAAAATAAGGGGAATTTCTGACTTTTTACCCTGAAATAAATGAAATTTCTGCAATTTTGCCCAAAAATAAGAGAAATTTGTGCCTTTTTTGCCCCAAAATAAGGGGAATTTCTGCCTTTTGCCCCAAAATATGGTGAATTTCAGCATTTTACCTCAAAATAAGGGGAATTTCTGCCTTTTTGCCCTGAAATATGTGAAATTTCTTCAATTTTACCCCAAAATAAGGTGAATTTCTGCCTTTTTGCCCCAAAATAATGGGAATTTCTGCATTTTTGCCCCAAAATAAGAAAAATTTTTGTTTTTTCTTCTGAAATAAGTGAAATATCTGCAATTTTGCCCTCAAATAAGGAAAATTTCTGCAATTTTTCCCCATAATAAAGCAAATTTCTGCAATTTTGCTGCAAAATAAGAGGAATTTCTGTTTTTTCCCCCAAATAAAGCAAATTTCTGCAATTTTGGCCCAAAATAAGGGGAATTTCTGTTTTTTGTCCCCAAATAAGGGAAATTTCTGCAATTTTGCCCTAAAATAAGGGAAATTTCTGCAATTTTGCCCCAAAGAAAGGAAATTTCTGCAATTTTGCCCCAAATAAGGAGAATTTCTGCATTTTTGCCCCAAAATTAGGGGAATTTCTGCAATTTTGCTTCAAAATACAAGGAATTTCTGCTTTTTTGCCCGTAAATAAAGGGAATGAAGACCCTTTTTGCTATAAAAAAGAGAAATTTCTTCAGTTTGCCGCAAAATAAAGGGAATTTCTGCATTTTTCTCCAATGTTTGGGGAATTTCTGCATTTTACCTCTAAATAAGCGGAAATTCTGCATTTTACCTCAAAATAAGAAGAATTAATGCCTTTTAACCCAAAATATGGTCAATTTCTGCTTTTTTGTTCCAAAATAAAGAAAATTTCTTCAATTTTGTACCATAATAAAAGAAATTTCTCCTTTTTGCCCCAAAATAAGGGGAATTTCTGACTTTTTACCCTGAATTAAATGAAATTTCTGCAATTTTGCCCGAAAATAAGGGAAATTTGTGCCTTTTTTGCCCCAAAATAAGGGGAATTTCTGCCTTTTGCCCCAAAATATGGGGAATTTCAGGATTTTACCTTAAAATAAGGGGAGTTTCTGCGTTTTTGCCCTAAAATATGTGAAATTTCTGCAATTTTACCCCATAATAAAGCAAATTTCTGCAATTTTGCTGCAAAATAAAGGGGAATTTCTGTTTTATGACCCAAATAAAGCAACTTTCTGCAATTTTGCCTCAAAATAAGGGGAATTTCTGTTTTTTGCCCCCAAATATAGGAAATTTCTGCAATTTTGCCTTAAAATAAGGGGAATTTCTGCCATTTGCCCCAAAATAAGGGGAAATTCTGCCTTTTGGCCACAAAATAAAGAAAATTACTGCATGTTTTACCCCAAAATTAGGTGAATTTCTCCAATTTTCCTCCAAAATACGAGGATATTCTGCCTTTTTGGCCGAAAATAAGGGGAATTTCTGCCATTTTGCCACAAAATAAGTGAAATTTCTGCAGTTTTACCCCAAAATAAGGGGGAATTTCTGCCTTTTTGCCCCAAAATTAGGGGAATTTCTGCAATTTTGCTCCAAAATACAGGGAATTTCTGCCTTCTTGCCCGAAAATAAAGGCAATGTATAACTTTTTGCTATAAAAAAGGGAAATTTCTTCACTTTTGCCCCAAAATAAGGCGATTTTCCGCCTTTTTGCCTCAAAATAAGTGCAATTTCTGCCTTTTCCCCCAAAATAAACGGAATTTCTGTCTTTTTGCCCCAAAATAAGGGAAATTTCTAACTTTTTGCCCTGAAAAAAGTGAAATTTCTAAAATTTTTCCCAAAACTAAGAGAAATGTCTGCTTTTTGCCCCAAAATAAGGAGAATTTCTGCTTTTTTGCCCCAAAATAAGGGGAATTTCAGCCTTTTTTCCTCAAAATAAGGGGAATGTCTGCCTTTTACCCAAAAATATAGGAAATTTCTGCCTTTTTGCCCCCAAATAAGAAAAATTTCTGCAATTTTTTACCAAAATAAAAAAAATTTCTTCCTTTGTTCCAAAATAAGAGAAATTTCTGCCTTTTTTCCCTGAAATAAGTAAAATTTCTGCAATTTTGCCCCAAAATAAGGGAAATTTCTGCAATTTTGCCCCAAAGTAAAGGAAATTTCTGCAATTTTGCCCCAAATAAGGGGAATTTCTGACATTTTGCACCCGAAAAAAAAAGATTTTCTGTATTTTGTCCCAAAATAAAAAGAATTTCAGCTTTTTTGCCCGGAAATTATGAGAATTTCTGCAATTTTTCTTCAAAATACGGAAAATTTCTGCCTTTTAGCCCCAAAATAAAGGGAATTTCTGCATTTTTCCCAAATATTAGGGGAATTTCTGCATTTTACCTCTAAATAAAAGAAATTTCTGCATGTTACCTCAAAATAAGTAGAATTTCTGACTTTTGCCCCAAAATATGGGGAATTTCTGCCTTTTTGTTCCAAAATAAAGAAAATTTCTTCAACTTTGTACCATAATAAAAGAAATTTCTCCTTTTTGCCCCAAAATAAGGGAAATTTCTGTCTTTTTGCCCTGAAATATGTGAAATTTCTACAATTTTACCCCAAAATAAGGTAAATTTCTGCCTTTTTGCCCCAAAATAATGGGAATTTCTGCCTTTTTGCCCCAAAATAAGAAAAAATTTTGTTTTTTTCCTGAAACAAATGAAATTTCTGCAATTTTGCCCTAAAATAAGGGAAATTTCTGCAATTTTACCCCATAATAAAGCAAATTTCTGCAATTTTGCTGCAAAATAAGGGGAATTTCTGTTTTTTGCCCCCAAATAAAGCAAATTTCAGCAATTTTGCCCCAAAATAAGGGAAATTTCTGTTTTTTGCCCCCAAATAAGGGAAATTTCTGCAATTTTGCCCTTAAATAAGGGGAATTTCTGCCATTTGCCCCAAAATAAGGGGAATTTCTGCCTTTTTGCTACAAAATAAAGAAAATTACTGCATGTTTTACCCCAAAATTAGGTGAATTTCTGCAATTTTGCTCCAAAATACGATGATTTTCTGCCTTTTTCGCCAAAAATAAGGGGGATTTCTGCGATTTGGCCGCGAAATAAGTGAAATTTCTGCAGTTTTACCCCAAAATAATGGGGATTTCTGCCTTTTTGCCCCAAAATTCGGCGAATTTCTGCAATTTTGCTCCAAAATACGAGGAATTTCTGCCTTTTTGCCCGAAAATAAAGGCAATGTATACCTTTTTGCTATAAAAAAGGGAAATTTCTTCACTTTTGCCCCAGAAAAAGGCGATTTTCTGCCTTTTTGACTCAAAATAAGTGCAATTTCTGCCTTTTCCCCAAAAATAAATGGAATATCTGTCTTTTTGCCCTAAAATAAGGGGAATTTCTGACGTTTTGCCCTGAAATAAGTGAAATTTCTAAAATTTTTCCTCAAAATAAGGAAAATGTCTGCTTTTTGCTCCAAAATAAGGATAATTTCTGCCTTTTTGCCCCAAAATAAGGGGAATTTCAGCCTTTTTTCCTTAAAATAAGAAAAATTTCTGCAATATTGTACAAAAATAAAAGAAATTTCTGCCTTTTGTTCCAAAATAAGAGAAATTTCTGCCTTTTTGCCCTGAAATAAGTGAAATTTCTGCAGTTTTGCCCCATAATAAAGCAAATTTCTGCAATTTTGCTGCAAAATAAGAGGAATTTCTGTTTTTTTCCCCCAAATAAAGCAAATTTCTGCAATTTTGGCCCAAAATAAGGGGAATTTCTGTTTTTTGTCCCCAAATAAGGGAAATTTCTGCAATTTTGCCCCAAAGAAAGGAAATTTCTGCAATTTTGCCCCAAATAAGGAGAATTTCTGCATTTTTGCCCCAAAATTAGGGGAATTTCTGCAATTTTGCTTCAAAATACAAGGAATTTCTGCTTTTTTGCCCGTAAATAAAGGGAATGTATACCTTTTTGCCATAAAAAAGAGAAATTTCTTCAGTTTGCCGCAAAATAAAGGGAATTTCTGCATTTTTCTCCAATGTTTGGGGAATTTCTGCATTTTACCTCTACTTAATGGGAAATTCTGCATTTTACCTCAAAATAAGAAGAATTACTGCCTTTTAACTCAAAATATGGGGAATTTCTGCTTTTTTGTTCCAAAATAAAGAAAATTTCTTCAATTTTGTACCATAATAAAAGAAATTTCTCCTTTTTGCCCCAAAATAAGGGGAATTTCTGACTTTTTACCCTGAATTAAATGAAATTTCTGCAATTTTGCCCGAAAATAAGGGAAATTTGTGCCTTTTTTGCCCCAAAATAAGGGGAATTTCTGCCTTTTGCCCCAAAATATGGGGAATTTCAGCATTTTACCTCAAAATAAGGGGAATTTCTGCGTTTTTGCCCTAAAATATGTGAAATTTCTGCAATTTTACCCCATAATAAAGCAAATTTCTGCAATTTTGCTGCAAAATAAAGGGGAATTTCTGTTTTTTGCCCCCAGATAAAGCAACTTTCTGCAATTTTGCCTCAAAATAAGGGGAATTTCTGTTTTTTGCCCCCAAATAAGGGAAATTTCTGCAATTTTGCCCTAAAATAAGGGGAATTTCTGCCATTTGCCCCAAAATAAGGGGAAATTCTGCCTTTTGCCACAAAATAAAGAAAATTACTGCATGTTTTACCCCAAAATTAGGTGAATTTCTGCAATTTTGCTCCAAAATACGAGGATTTTCTGCCTTTTTCGCCGAAAATACAGGGAATTTCTGCCTTTTTGCCTGAAAATAAAGGCAATGTATACCTTTTTGCTATAAAAAAGGGAAATTTCTTCACTTTTGCCCCATAATAAGGCGATTTTTCGCCTTTTTGACTCAAAATAAGTGCAATTTCTGACTTTTCCACAAAAATAAACAGAATTTCTGTCTTTTTTCCCCAAAATAAGGGGTATTTCTGACTTTCTGCCCTGAAATAAGTGAAATTTCTAAAATTTTTCCCCAAAATAAGGGAAATGTCTGCTTTTTGCCCCAAAATAAGGAGAATTTCTGCCTTTTGCCCCAAAATAAGGAGAATTTCAGCCTCTTTTCCTCAAAACAAGGGGAATTTCTGCCTTTTGCCCCAAAATATGGGAAATTTCTGCCTTTTTGCACCAAAATAAGAAAAATTTCTGCAATTTTGTACCAAATTAAAAGAAATTTCTGCCTTTTTGTTCCAAAATAAAAGAAATTTCTGCCTTCTTTCCCTGAAATAAGTGAAATTTCTGCAATTTTCCCCCAAAATAAGAGAAATTTCTGCAATTTTTCCCCAAAGTAGAGGAAATTTCTGAAATTTTGCCCCAAATAAGGGGAATTTCTGACTTTTTGCACCCGAAAAAAGAAGATTTTTTGTATTTTTGCCCCAAAATAAAAAGAATTTAAGCCTTTTTGCCTGAAAATTATGAGAATTTCTGCAATTTTTCTTCAAAATACGGAAAATTTCTGCCTTTTAGCCCCAAAATAAAGGGAATTTCTGCATTTTCCACCAATATTTATGGAATTTCTGTATTTTACCTCTAAATAAAAGAAATTTCTGCATTTTACCTCAAAATAAAAAGAATTTCTGACTTTTACCCCAAAATATTGGGAATTTCTGCCTTTTTGTTCTAAAATAAAGAAAATTTCTTCAATTTTGTACCATAATAAAAGAAATTTCTTCTTTTTGCCCCAAAATAAGGGGAATTTCTGACTTTTTACCCTGAAATAAATGAAATTTCTGCAATTTTGCCTGAAAATAAGGGAAATTTGTGCCTTTTTGCCCCAAAATAAGGGGAATTTCTGCCTTTTGCCCCTAAATATGGGGAATTTCAGCATTTTACCTCAAAATACGGGGAATTTCTGCCTTTTTGCCCTGAAATGTGTGAAATTTCTGCAATTTTACCCTAAAATAAGGTGAATTTCTGCCTTTTTGCCCCAAAATAATGGGAACTTCTGCCTTTTTGCCCCAAAATAAGAAAAATTTTTGCTTTTTTTTTTCTGAAATAAGTGAAATTTCTGCAATTTTGCCCTAGAATAAGTGAAATATCTGAAATTTTTCTCCATAATAAAGCAAATTTCTGCAATTTTGGCCCAAAATAAGGGGAATTTCTGACATTTGCCCCAAAATAAGGGGAATTTCTGCCTTTTTGCCACAAAAAAGAAAATTCCTGCATGTTTTACCCCAAAATTAGGTGTATTTCTGAAACTTTGCTCCAAAATACGAGGATTTTCTGCCTCTTTCACCGAAAATAAAGGGAATTTCTTCCATTTTGCCGCGAAATAATTGAAATTTCTGCAGTTTTACGCCAAAATAAGAGGAATTTCTGCCTTTTTGATCCAAAATTAGGGGAATTTATGCAATTTTGCTCCAAAATACGGGTCATTGCTGCCTTTTTGCCTGAAATTAAGTGGAATATCTGCCTTTTTGTCTGGAAATAAGTGAAATTTCTGCAATTTTAGCCAAAAATTAGGGATTCCATTTTTGCCCCAAAATAAGGGAAATTTCTGCCATTTTGCACTGAAATATTTGAAATTTCTGCAATTTTACCCCAAAATAAGGGGAATTTCTGCCTTTTTGCCCCAAAATATAAGGAATTTCTGCCTTTTTGCCCTAAAATAAGGAAAATTTCTGCAATTTTTCCCCAAAATAAGGGGAATTACTCCCTTTTTACCCCAAAATAAAGGGAATTTCAGCCTTTTTATTTGAAAATAAGTGAATTTTCTGCAATTTTGCCCCAAATAAGGGAAATTTCTGCAATTTTGCCCCAAAATTAGGTAAATTCCTTCAATTTTGCCCCAAAATAAGTGGAATTTCTGAGTTTTGCCCCAAAATAAGGAGAATTTTTGCCTTTTTGCCCCACAATTAGGAGAATTTCTGCAATTTTGCTCCAAAATTCGGGGAATTTCTTCCTTTTTACCCGAAAATAAGGGGAATGCATACCTTTTTGCCATAAAAAAGGGAAATTTCTTCATTTTTGCTCCAAAATAAGGGGAATTTCTGCCTTTATGCCTCTAAATAAGTGGAATTTCTGTCTTTTTCCCCCATAGTAAGGGGAATTTCTGACTTATTACCCTGAAATAAGTGAAATTTCTGCAATTTTGGCCCAAAATAAGGGAAATTTCTGCCTTTTTGACCACAAATAAAGGGAATTTCAGCCTTTTTACCTCAAAATAAGGGGAATTTCTGCATTTTGCCACAAAATATTAGGAATTTCTGCATTTTTGCCCCAAAATAAAGAAAGTTTCTGCCTTTTTTCCCTGAAATAAGTGAAATTTCTTCAATTTTGCCCCAAAATAAGTGAAATTTCTGAGTTTTGCCCCAAAATAAAGAGAATTTCTGTGTTTTTGCCTGAACATATAGGGATTTTCTGCCTTTTTGCTCCACAATTAGTGGATTTTCTGCAATTGTGCTCCAAAATACGAGGAATTTCTGCTTTTTTGCCCGAAAATAAGAAGAATGTATACCTTTTGCAACAAAAAAGAGAAATTTCTTCATTTTTGCCCCAAAATAAGAGGAATTTCTTCCTTCTTACCTCAAAATAAGTGAAATTTCTGTTTTTTTACCCAAAAATAAACGGAATTTCTGTCTTTTTGCCCCAAAATAAAAGGAATTTTTGATTTTTGCCCTGAAATATGTGAAATTTCTGCAATTTTGCCCCAAAATAAGGGAAATTTCTGTTTTTTTGCCACAAAATAAAGGGAATTTCTGTCTTTTTGCGCCAAAATAAGGGGAATTTCAGCATTTTACCTCATAATAAGGGGAATCTCTGCAATTTTGCCCCAAAATATTTGGAATTTCTGCATTTTTGCCCCAAAATAAAGAAAATTTCTACAATTTTGTACCAAAGTAAAAGAAATTTCTGCCTTTTTGCCCCAAAATAAGAGAAATTTCTGAGTTTTTGTCTCTGAAATAACTGAAATTTCTGCAATTTTGCCCCAAAATGAGGAAAATTTCTGAAATTTTTTTCCATAATAAGGGAAATTTCTGCAATTTTGCAACAAAATAAGGGGAATTTCTGTTTTTTGCCCCCAAAAAGGGAAATTTCTGCAATTTTATCCAAAATAAGGGGAATTTCTGCCTTTTTGCCACAAAATAAGAAAAATTTTTGCAAGTCTGTAACAAAATAGAAGAAATTTTTAAAATTTTGCCCCAAAATAAGGGAAATTTCTGATTTTTGCCCCAAAATAAGAAGAATTTCTGTATTTTTGCCCCAAAATAAAGGGAATTTCTGCCTTTTTGCCCCAAAATTAGGGGAGTTTCTGCAATTTTGCTTCAAAATACAGGGAATTTCTTCCTCTTTTCCCGAAAATAAGGGGAACTTCTGCCTTTTTGCCCCAAATAAACGGAATTTCTGCATTTTTGCCCCAATATTAGAGAAATTTCTGAAATTTTGCTCCAAAATACGGGAAAATTCTGCCTTTTTACCCAAAATTAAAAGGATTTTCTGCATTTTTGCTTCCAAATAAGGGAAATTTCTGCAATTTTATCCCAAAATAAAGGGAATTTCTGCCTTTTTGTCCCAAAATAAGGGGAATTTCTGCCCTTTTGCCCTGAAATATGTTAAATTTCTCCAATTTTATCCCAAAATAAGGTGAATTTCTGCCTTTTTGCCCATAAAATAATAGAAATTTCGGACTTTTTGCCCCAAAATAAGAAAAATTTTTGCTTTTTTTTTCTGAAATAATTAAAATTTCTGCGATTTTGCCCTAGAATAAGTGAAATATCTGAAATTTTTCCCCATAATAAATCAAATTTCTGCAATTTTGCCCCAAAATAAGGGGAATTTCTGTTTTTTGCCCCCAAATAAGGGAAATTTCTGCAATTTTGCCCTAAAATGAAAGGAATTTCTTACATTTGCCCCAAAATAAGGGGAATTTCTGCCTTTTTGCCACAAAAAAGAAAATTACTGCATGTTTTACCCCAAAATTAGGTGTATTTCTGCAATTTTGCTCCAAAATACGAGGATTTTCTGCCTCTTTCACCGAAAATAAGGGGAATTTCTTCCATTTTGCCGCGAAATAATTGAAATTTCTGCAGTTTTACGCCAAAATAAGGGGAATTTCTGCCTTTTTGATCCAAATTTAGGGGAATTTATGCAATTTTGCTCCAAAATACGGGTCATTGCAGCCTTTTTGCCTGAAATTAAGTGGAATTTCTGCCTTTTGTCTGGAAATAAGTGAAATTTCTGCAATTTTAGCCAAAAATTAGGGATTCCATTTTTGCCCCAAAATAAGGGAAATTTCTGCCATTTTGCACTGAAATATTTGAAATTTCTGCAATTTTACCCCAAAATAAGGGGAATTTCTGCCTTTTTGCCCCAAAATATAAGGAATTTCTGCCTTTTTTTTTCCTAAAATAAGGAAAATTTCTGCAATTTTTCCCCAAAATAAGGGGAATTTCTCCTTTTTACCCCAAAATAAAGGGAATTTCAGCCTTTTTATCTGAAAATAATTGAATTTTCTGCATTTTTGCCCCAAATAAGGGAAATTTCTGCAATTTTGCCCCAAAATAAGGTAAATTCCTGCAATTTTGCCCCAAAATAAGTGGAATTTTTGAGTTTTGCCCCAAAATAAGAAGAATTTTTGCCTTTTTGCCCCACAATGATGGGAATTTCTGCAATTTTGCTCCAAAATACGGGGAATTTCTGCCTTTTTCCCGAAAATAAGGGGAATGCATACCTTTTTGCCATAAAAAAGGGAAATTTCTTCATTTTTGCTCCAAAATAAGGGGAATTTCTGCCTTTATGCCTCTAAATAAGTGGAATTTCTGTCTTTTTCCCCCATAATAAGGGGAATTTCTGACTTATTACCCTGAAATAAGTGAAATTTCTGCAATTTTGCCCCAAAATAAGGGAAATTTCTGCCTTTTTGCCCCCAAATAAAGGGAATTTCAGCCTTTATACCTCAAAATAAGGGGAATTTCTGCTTTTTGCCACAAAATATTAGGAATTTCTGCCTTTTTGCCTTAAAATAAAGAAAGTTTCTGCCTTTTTTCCCTGAAATAAATGAAATTTCTTAAATTTTGACCCAAAATATGTGAAATTTCTGAGTTTTGCTCCAAAATAAAGAGAATTTCTGTGTTTTTGCCTGAACATATAGGGATTTTCTGCCTTTTTGCTCCACAATTAGTGGATTTTCTGCAATTGTGCCCCAAAATACAAGGAATTTCTGCTTTTTTGCCCGAAAATAAGAAGAATGTATACCTTTTGCAACAAAAAAGAGAAATTTCTTCATTTTTGCCCCAAAATAAGAGGAATTTCTTCCTTCTTACCTCAAAATAAGTGAAATTTCTGCCTTTTTACCCAAAAATAAACTGAATTTCTGTCTTTTTGCCCCAAAATAAAAGGAATTTTTGATTTTTGCCCTGAAATATGTGAAATTTCTGCAATTTTGCCCCAAAATAAGGGAATTTTCTGCCTTTTTGCCACAAAATAAAGGGATTTTCTGTCTTTTTGCCCCAAAATACGGGGAATTTCAGCATTTTACCTCATAATAAGGAAAATCTCTGCATTTTTGCCCCAAAATATTTGGAATTTCTGCATTTTTGCCCCAAAATAAAGAAAATTTCTACAATTTTGTACCAAAGTAAAAGAAATTTCTGCCTTTTTGCCCCAAAATAAGAGAAATTTCTGAGTTTTTTTCTCTGAAATAAGTGAAATTTCTGCAATTTTGCCCCAAAATAAGGAAAATTTCTGCAATTTTTTTTCCATAATAAGGGAAATTTCTGCAATTTTGCAACAAAATAAGGGGTATTTCTGTTTTTTGCCCCCAAAAAAGGGAAATTTCTGCAATTTTATCCCAAAATAAGGGGAATTTCTGCCTTTTTGCCACAAAATAAGAAAAATTTCTGCAAGTCTGTTACAAAATAGAAGAAATTTCTAAAATTTTGCCCCAAAATAAGGGAAATTTCTGATTTTTGCCCTAAAATAAGGAGAATTTCTGTATTTTTGCCCCAAAATAAAGGGAATTTCTGCATTTTTGCCCCAAAATTAGGGGAGTTTCTGCAATTTTGCTTCAAAATACAGGAAATTTCTTCCTCTTTTCCCGAAAATAAGGGGAACTTCTGCCTTTTTGCCCCAAATAAAGGGAATTTCTGCATTTTTTCCCCAATATTTGGGGAATTTCTGCAATTTTGCTCCAAAATACGGGGAAATTCTGCCTTTTTACCCAAAATTAAAAGGATTTTCTGCCTTTTTGCTTCTAAATAAGGGAAATTTCTCCAATTTTATCCTAAAATAAAGGGAATTTCTGCCTTTTTGCCCCAAAATAAGGTGAATTTCTGCCCTTTTGCCCTGAAATATGTTAAATTTCTCCAATTTTATCCCAAAATAAGGTGAATTTCTGCCTTTTTGCCCAAAAAATAATAGAAATTTCTGACTTTTTGCCCTAAAACAAGAAAAATTTTTGCTTTTTTTTCTGAATTAAGTGAAATTTCTGCAATTTTGCTCTAGAATAAGGGAAATATCTGAAATTTTTCTCCATAATAAAGAGAATTTCTGCAATATTGCCCTGAAATAAGGGGAATTTCTGTTTTTTGCCCACAAATAAAGGAAATTTCTGCCATTTTGCCCTAGAATAAGTGAAATATCTAAAATTTTTCCCCATAATAAAGCAAATTTCTGCAATTTTGCCCCAAAATAAGGGGAATTTCTGACATTTGCCCCAAAATAAGGGGAATTTCTGCCTTTTTCCACAAAAAAGAAAATTCCTGCATGTTTTACCCCAAAATTAGGTGTATTTCTGCAATTTTGCTCCAAAATACGAGGATTCTCTGCCTATTTCACCGAAAATAAAGGGAATTTCTTCCATTTTGCCGCGAAATAATTGAAATTTCTGCAGTTTTACGCCAAAATAAGAGGAATTTCTGCCTTTTTGATCCAAAATTAGAGGAATTTATGCAATTTTGCTCCAAAATACGGGTCATTGCTGCCTTTTTGCCTGAAATTAAGTGGAATTTCTGCCTTTTTGTCTGGAAATAAGTGAAATTTCTGCAATTTTAGCCAAAAATTAGGGATTCCATTTTTGCCCCAAAATAAGAGAAATTTCTGCCATTTTGCACTGAAATATTTGAAATTTCTTCAATTTTACCCCAAAATAAGGGGAATTTCTGCCTTTTTGCAACAAAATATAAGGAATTTCTGCCTTTTTGCCCTAAAATAAGGAAAATTTCTGCAAATTTTCCCCAAAATAAGGGGAATTACTCTCTTTTTACCCCAAAATAAAGGGAATTTCAGCCTTTTTATTTGAAAATAAATGAATTTTCTGCAATTTTGCCCCAAATAAGGGAAATTTCTGCAATTTTGCCCCAAAATAAGGTAAATTCCTGCAATTTTGCCCCAAAATAAGTGGAATTTCTGAGTTTTGCCCCAAAATAAGGAGAATTTTTGCCTTTTTGCCACACAATTAGGAGAATTTCTGCAATTTTGCTCCAAAATACGGGGAATTTCTGCCTTTTTACCCGAAAATAAGGGGAATGCATACCTTTTTGCCATAAAAAAGGGAAATTTCTTCATTTTTGCTCCAAAATAAGGGGAATTTCTGCCTTTATGCCTCTAAATAAGTGGAATTTCTGTCTTTTTCCCCCATAGTAAGGGGAATTTCTGACTTATTACCCTGAAATAAGTGAAATTTCTGCAATTTTGGCCCAAAATAAGGGAAATTTCTGCCTTTTTGACCACAAATAAAGGGAATTTCAGCCTTTTTAACTCAAAATAAGGGAAATTTCTGCATTTTGCCACAAAATATTAGGAATTTCTGCCTTTTTGCCCCAAAATAAAGACAGTTTCTGCCTTTTTTCCCTGAAATAAGTGAAATTTCTTCAATTTTGCCCCAAAATAAGTGAAATTTCTGAGTTTTGCCCCAAAATAAAGAGAATTTCTGTGTTTTTGCCTGAACATATAGGGATTTTCTGCCTTTTTGCTCCACAATTAGTGGATTTTCTGCAATTGTGCTCCAAAATACGAGGAATTTCTGCTTTTTTGCCCGAAAATAAGAAGAATGTATACCTTTTGCAACAAAAAAGAGAAATTTCTTTATTTTTGCCCCAAAATAAGAGGAATTTCTTCCTTCTTACCTCAAAATAAGTGAAATTTCTGTTTTTTTAGCCAAAAATAAACGGAATTTCTGTCTTTTTGCCCCAAAATAAAAGGAATTTTTGATTTTTGCCCTGAAATATGTGAAATTTCTGCAATTTTGCCCCAAAATAAGGGAAATTTCTGTTTTTTTGCCACAAAATAAAGAAAATTTCTGTCTTTTTGCGCCAAAATAAGGGGAATTTCAGCATTTTACCTCATATTAAGGGGAATCTCTGCATTTTTGCCCCAAAATATTTGGAATTTCTGCATTTTTCCCCAAAATAAAGAAAATTTCTACAATTTTGTACCAAAGTAAAAGAAATTTCTGCCTTTTTGCCCCAAAATAAGAGAAATTTCTGAGTATTTGTCTCTGGAATAACTAAAATTTCTGCAATTTTGCCCCAAAATGAGGAAAATTTCTGCAATTTTTTTCCATAATAAGGGAAATTTCTGCAATTTTGCAACAAAATAAGGGGAATTTCTGCCTTTTTGCCCCCAAATAAAGGGAATTTCAGCCTTTATACCTCAAAATAAGGGGAATTTCTGCTTTTTGCCACAAAATATTAGGAATTTCTGCCTTTTTGCCTTAAAATAAAGAAAGTTTCTGCCTTTTTTCCCTGAAATAAATGAAATTTCTTCAATTTTGACCCAAAATATGTGAAATTTCTGAGTTTTGCCCCAAAATAAAGAGAATTTCTGTGTTTTTGCCTGAACATATAGGGATTTTCTGCCTTTTTGCTCCACAATTAGTGGATTTTCTGCAATTGTGCTCCAAAATACGAGGAATTTCTGCTTTTTTGCCCGAAAATAAGAAGAATGTATACCTTTTGCAACAAAAAAGAGAAATTTCTTCATTTTTGCCCCAAAATAAGAGGAATTTCTTCCTTCTTACCACAAAATAAGTGAAATTTCTGCCTTTTTACCCAAAAATAAACGGAATTTCTGTCTTTTTGCCCCAAAATAGAAGGAATTTTTGATTTTTGCCCTGAAATATGTGAAATTTCTGCAATTTTGCCCCAAAATAAGGGAAATTTCTGCCTTTTGCCACAAAATAAAGGGAATTTCTGTCTTTTTGCCCCAAAATACGGGGAATTTCAGCATTTTACCTCATAATAAGGAAAATCTCTGCATTTTTGCCCCAAAATATTTGGAATTTCTGCATTTTTGCCCCAAAATAAAGAAAATTTCTACAATTTTGTACCAAAATAAAAGAAATTTCTGCCTTTTTGCCCCAAAATAAGAGAAATTTCTGAGTTTTTTTCTCTGAAATAAGTGAAATTTCTGCAATTTTGCCCCAAAATAAGGGAAATTTCTGCAATTTTTTTCCATAATAACGGAAATTTCTGCAATTTTGCAACAAAATAAGGGGAATTTCTGTTTTTTGCCCCCAAAAAAGGGAAATTTCTGCAATTTTATCCCAAAATAAGGGGAATTTCTGCCTTTTTGCCACAAAATAAGAAAAATTTCTGCAAGTCTGTTACAAAATAGAAGAAATTTCTAAAATTTTGCCCCAAAATAAGGGAAATTTCTGATTTTTGCCCTAAAATAAGGAGAATTTCTGTATTTTTGCCCCAAAATAAAGGGAATTTCTGCATTTTTGCCCCAAAATTAGGGGAGTTTCTGCAATTTTGCTTCAAAATACAGGAAATTTCTTCCTCTTTTCCTGAAAATAAGGGGAACTTCTGCCTTTTTGCCCCAAATAAAGGGAATTTCTGCATTTTTGCCCCAATTTTAGGGGAATTTCTGCAATTTTGCTCCAAAATACGGGGAAATTCTGCCTATTTACCCAAAATTAAAAGGATTTTCTGCCTTTTTGCTTCTAAATAAGGGAAATTTCTCCAATTTTATCCCAAAATAAAGGGAATTTCTGCCTTTTTGCCCCAAAATAAGGTGAATTTCTGCCATTTTGCCCTGAAATATGTTAAATTTCTCCAATTTTATCCCAAAATAAGGTGAATATCTGCCTTTTTGCCCAAAAAATAATAGAAATTTCTGACTTTTTGCCCCAAAACAAAAAAAAATTTTGCTTTTTTTTCTGAAATAAGTGAAATTTCTGCAATTTTGCTCTAGAATAAGGGGAATATCTGAAATTTTTCTCCATAATAAAGCAAATTTCTGCAATATTGCCCTGAAATAAGGGGAATTTCTGTTTTTTGCCCACAAATAAAGGAAATTTCTGCAATTTTGCCCTAAAATAAGGGGAATTTCTGACATTTGCCCCAAAATAAGGGGAATTTCTGCCTTTTTGCCACAAAAAAAGAAAATTACTGCATGTTTTACCCCAAAATTAGGTGTATTTCTGCAATTTTGCTCCAAAATACGAGGATTTACTGCCTCTTTCACCGAAAATAAGGGGAATTTCTTCCATTTTGCCGCGAAATAATTGAAATTTCTGCAGTTTTACGCCAAAATAAGGGGAATTTCTGCCTTTTTGATCCAAAATTAGGGGAATTTATGCAATTTTTCTCCAAAATACGGGTCATTGCTGCCTTTTTGCCTGAAATTAAGTGGAATTTCTGCCCTTTTGTCTGCAAATAAGTGAAATTTTTACAATTTTAGCCAAAAATTAGGGATTCCATTTTTGCCCCCAAATAAGGGAAATTTCTGCCATTTTGCACTGAAATATTAGAAATTTCTGCAATTTTACCACAAAATAAGGGGAATTTCTGCTTTTTTGCCCCAAAATATAAGGCATTTCTGCCTTTTTGCCCTAAAATATGGAAAATTTCTGCAATTTTCCCCCAAAATAAGGGGAATTTCTCCCTTTTTACCTCAAAATAAAGGGAATTTCAGCCTTTTTACCTGAAAATAAGTGAATTTTCTGCAATTTTGCCCCAAATAAGGGAAATTTCTGCAATTTTGCCCCAAAATAAAGTAAATTCCTGCAATTTTGCCCCAAAATAAGTGGAATTTCTGAATTTTGCCCCAGAATAATGAGAATTTTTGCCTTTTTGCCCCACAATTAGGAGAATTTCTGCAATTTTGCTCCAAAATACGGGGAATTTCTGCCTTTTTACCCTAAAATAAGGGGAATGCATACCTTTTTGCCATAAAAAAGGGAAATTTCTTCATTTTTGCTCCAAAATGAGGGGAATTTCTGCCTTTATGCCTCTAAATAAGTGGAATTTCTGTATTTTTCCCTCATAATAAGGGGAATTTCTGACTTATTACCCTGAAATAAGTGAAATTTCTGCAATTTTGCCCCAAAATAATGGAAATTTCTGCCTTTTTGCCCCCAAATAAGGGGAATTTCAGCCTTTTTACCTCAAAATAAGGGGAATTTCTGGATTTTGCCACAAAATATTAGGAATTTCTGCCTTTTTGCCCCAAAATAAAGAAAGTTTCTGCCTTTTTTCTCTGAAATATGTGAAATTTCTTCAATTTTGCCCCAAAATAAGTGAAATTTCTGAGTTTTGCCCCAAAATAAGGAGAATTTCTGTGTTTTTGCCTGAACATATAGGGATTTTCTGCCTTTTTGCTCCACAATTAGTGGATTTTCTGCAATTGTGCTCCAAAATACGAGGAATTTCTGCTTTTTGCCCAAAAATAAGAAGAATGTATACCTTTTGCAACAAAAAGAGAAATTTCTTCATTTTTGCCTCAAAATAAGAGGAATTTCTTCCTTCTTACCTCAAAATAAGTGAAATTTCTGCCTTTTTACCCAAAAATAAACGGAATTTCTGTCTTTTTGCCCCAAAATAAAAGGAATTTTTGATTTTTGCCCTGAAATGTGTGAAATTTCTGCAATTTTGCCCCAAAATAAGGGAAATTTCTGCCTTTTTGCCACAAAATAAAGGGAATTTCTGTCTTTTTGCCCCAAAATAAGGGGAATTTCAGCATTTTACCTCATAATAATGGGAATCTCTGCATTTTTGCCCCAAAATATGGGGAATTTCTGCATTTTTGCCCCAAAATAAAGAAAATTTCTACAATTTTGTACCAAAATAACCGAAATTTCTGCCTTTTTGCCCCAAAATAAGAGAAATTTCTGAGTTTTTTTTCTCTGAAATAAGTGAAATTTCTGCAATTTTGCCCCAAAATAAGGGAAATTTCTGCAAATTTTTTCCATAATAAGGGAAATTTCTGCAATTTTGCAACAAAATAAGGGGAATTTCTGTTTTTTGCCCCCAAATAAAAAAAATTTATGAATTTTTTTCCCAAAATAAGGGGAATTTCTTCCTTTTTGCCAGAAAATAAGAAAAATTTCTGCAAGTCTGTAACAAAATAGAAGAAATTTCTAAAATTTTGCCCCAAAATAAGGGAAATTTCTGATTTTTGCCCCAAAATAAGGAGAATTTCTGTATTTTTTCCCCAAAATAAAGGGAATTTCTGCATTTTTGCCCCAAAATTAGGGGAGTTTCTGCAATTTTGCTTCAAAATACAGGGAATTTCTTCCTCTTTTCCCTAAAGTAAGGGGAACTTCTGCCTTTTTGCCCCAAATAAAGGGAATTTCTGCATTTTTGCCCCAATATTAGGGGAATTTCTGCAATTTTGCTCCAAAATCCAGGGAAATTCTGCCTTTTTCCCAAAATTAAAAGGATTTTCTTCCTTTTTGCTTCCAAATAAGGGAATTTTCTGCAATTTTATCCCAAAATAAAGGGAATTTCTGCCTTTTTGCCCCAAAATAAGGGGAATTTCTGCCCTTTTGCTCTGAAATATGTTAAATTTCTGCAATTTTACCCCAAAATAAGGTGAATTTTTGCCTTTTTGCCCATAAAATAATAGAAATTTCTGACTTTTTGCCCCAAAATAAAAAAAATTTTTGCTTTTTTTTTCTGAAATAAGTAAAATTTCTGCAATTTTGCCTTAGAATAAGGGAAATATCTGAAATTTTTTTCCATAATAAAGCAAATTTCTGCAATTTTGCCCCAAAATAAGGGGAATTTCTGACATTTGCCCCAAAATAAGGGAAATTTCTACCTTTTTGCCACAAAAAAAGAAAATTACTGCATGTTTTACCCCAAAATTAGGTGTATTTCTTCAATTTTGCTCCAAAATACGAGGATTTTCTGCCTCTTTCACCGAAAATAAGGGGAATTTCTTCCATTTTGCCGCGAAATAATTGAAATTTCTGCAATTTTACGCCAAAATAAGGGGAATTTCTGCCTTTTTTATCCAAAATTAGGGGAATTTATGCAGTTTTGTTTCAAAATACGGGTCATTGCTGCCTTTTTGCCTGAAATTAAGTGGAATTTCTGCCTTTTTGTCTGGAAATAAGTGAAATTTCTGCAATTTTAGCCAAAAATTAGGGATTCCATTTTTGCCCCAAAATAAGAGAAATTTCTGCCATTTTGCACTGAAATATTTGAAATTTCTGCAATTTTACCCCAAAATATGGGGAATTTCTGCCTTTTTGCCTCAAAATATAAGGAATTTCTGCCTTTTTGCCCTAAAATAAGGAAAATTTCTGCAATTTTGCCCCAAAACAAGGGGAATTTCTCCCTTTTAACCCCAAAATAAAGGAAATTTCAGCCTTTTTACCTGAAAATAAGTGAATTTTCTGCAATTTTGCCCCAAATAAAGGAAATTTCTGCAATTTTGCCCCAAAATAAGGTAAATTCCTGCAATTTTGCCCCAAAATAATTGGAATTTCTGAGTTTTGCCCCAAAATAAGGAGAATTTTTGCCTTTTTGCCCCACAATTAGGGGAATTTCTGCAATTTTGCTCCAAAATACGGGGAATTTCTGACTTTTTACCCGAAAATAAGGGGAATGCATACCTTTTTGCCATAAAAAAAGGGAAATTTCTTCATTTTTGCTCCAAAATAAGGGGAATTTCTGCCTTTATGCCTCTAAATAAGTGGAATTTCTGTCTTTTTCCCCCATAATAAGGGGAATTTCTGACTTATTACCCTGAAATAAGTGAAATTTCTGCAATTTTGCCCCAAAATAAGGAAAATTTCTGCCTTTTTGCCCCCAAATAAAGGGAATTTCAACCTTTTTACCTCAAAATAAGAGGAATTTCTGCATTTTGCCACAAAATATTAGGAATTTCTGCCTTTTTGCCCCAAAATAAAGAAAGTTTCTGCCTTTTTTCCCTGAAATAAGTGAAATTTCTTCAATTTTGCCCCAAAATAAGTGAAATTTCTGAGTTTTGCCCCAAAATAAGGAGAATTTCTGTGTTTTTGCCTGAACATATAGGGATTTTCTGCCTTTTTGCTCCACAATTAGTGGATTTTCTGCAATTGTGCTCCAAAATATGAGGAATTTCTGCTTTTTTGCCCGAAAATAAGAAGAATGTATACCTTTTGCAACAAAAAAAGAAATTACTTCATTTCTGCCCCAAAATAAGAGGAATTTCTTCCTTCTTACCTCAAAATAAGTGATATTCTGCCTTTTTACCCAAAAATAAACGAAATTTCTGTCTTTTTGCCCCAAAATAAAAGGAATTTTTGATTTTTGCCCTGAAATATGTGAAATTTCTGCAATTTTGCCCCAAAATAAGGGAAATTTCTGCCTTTTTGCCACAAAATAAAGGGAATTTCTGTCTTTTTACCCCAAAATAAGGGGAATTTCAGTATTTTACCTCATAATAATAGGAATCTCTGCATTTTTGCCCCAAAATATGTGGAATTTCTGCATTTTTGCCCCAAAATAAAGAAAATTTCTACAATTTTGTACCAAAATAAAAGAAATTTCTGCCTTTTTGCCCAAAAATAAGAGAAATTTCTGAGTTTTTTTCTCTGAAATAAGTGAAATTTCTGCAATTTTGCCCCAAAATAAGGAAGATTTCTGCAATTTTTTTCCATAATAAGGGAAATTTCTGCAATTTTGCAACAAAATAAAGGGAATTTCTGTTTTTTGCCCTCAAATAAGGGAAATTTTTGCAATTTTATCCCAAAATAAAAGGAATTTCTGCCTTTTGCCCCAAAATAAGGAGAATTTCTGCATTTTTGCTCCAAAATAAGAAAATTACTTTATTTTTTATTCCAAAATTACGTGAATTTCTGCAATTTTGCTCCAAAATACAGGGATTTTCTTCTTTTTTTGCCGAAAATAAAGAGAATTTCTTCCATTTTGCCGCGAAATAAGTGAAATTTCTGCAGTTTTACCCCAAAATAAGGGGAATTTCTGCCTTTTTGCACAAAAATTAGGGGAATTTTTGCAATTTTGCTCCAAAATACAGGGAATTTCTGCCTTTTGGCCCGAAAATAAAGGGAATGTAAACCTTTTTGCCATAAAAAAAGAAATTTCTTTATTTTTACCCCAAAATAAGGCGATTTTTCACCTTTTTGACTCAAAATAAGTGCAATTTCTGCCTTTTCCCCAAAAATAAACGAAATTTCTGTCTTTTTGCCTAAAAATAAGGGGAATTTCTGATTTTTGCCCCAAAATAAGGGGAATTTCAGCCTTTTTACCTAAAAATAATGGGAATTTCTGCCTTTTTGCCTACAAAATAAAGGGAATTTCTGCATTTTTGCACCAATATTAGGGGAATTTCTTCAATTTTGCTCCAAAATATGGGTCATTTCTGCCTTTTTGCCCAAAATTATGTGGAATTTCTGCCTTTTTGTCCGAAATAAGTGAAATTTCTGCAATTTTACGCCAAAATAAGGGGAATTTCTGCCTTTTTTATCCAAAATTAGGGGAATTTATGCAGTTTTGTTTCAAAATACGGGTCATTGCTGCCTTTTTGCCTGAAATTAAGTGGAATTTCTGCCTTTTTGTCTGGAAATAAGTGAAATTTCTGCAATTTTAGCCAAAAATTAGGGATTCCATTTTTGCCCCAAAATAAGAGAAATTTCTGCCATTTTGCACTGAAATATTTGAAATTTCTGCAATTTTACCCCAAAATATGGGGAATTTCTGCCTTTTTGCCTCAAAATATAAGGAATTTCTGCCTTTTTGCCCTAAAATAAGGAAAATTTCTGCAATTTTGCCCCAAAACAAGGGGAATTTCTCCCTTTTAACCCCAAAATAAAGGAACTTTCAGCCTTTTTACCTGAAAATAAGTGAATTTTCTGCAATTTTGCCCCAAATAAAGGAAATTTCTGCAATTTTGCCCCAAAATAAGGTAAATTCCTGCAATTTTGCCCCAAAATAAGTGGAATTTCTGAGTTTTGCCCCAAAATAAGGAGAATTTTTGCCTTTTTGCCCCACAATTAGGGGAATTTCTGCAATTTTGCTCCAAAATACGGGGAATTTCTGACTTTTTACCCGAAAATAAGGGGAATGCATACCTTTTTGCCATAAAAAAAGGGAAATTTCTTCATTTTTGCTCCAAAATAAGGGGAATTTCTGCCTTTATGCCTCTAAATAAGTGGAATTTCTGTCTTTTTCCCCCATAATAAGGGGAATTTCTGACTTATTACCCTGAAATAAGTGAAATTTCTGCAATTTTGCCCCAAAATAAGGAAAATTTCTGCCTTTTTGCCCCCAAATAAAGGGAATTTCAACCTTTTTACCTCAAAATAAGAGGAATTTCTGCATTTTGCCACAAAATATTAGGAATTTCTGCCTTTTTGCCCCAAAATAAAGAAAGTTTCTGCCTTTTTTCCCTGAAATAAGTGAAATTTCTTCAATTTTGCCCCAAAATAAGTGAAATTTCTGAGTTTTGCCCCAAAATAAGGAGAATTTCTGTGTTTTTGCCTGAACATATAGGGATTTTCTGCCTTTTTGCTCCACAATTAGTGGATTTTCTGCAATTGTGCTCCAAAATACGAGGAATTTCTGCTTTTTTGCCCGAAAATAAGAAGAATGTATACCTTTTGCAACAAAAAAAAGAAATTACTTCATTTCTGCCCCAAAATAAGAGGAATTTCTTCCTTCTTACCTCAAAATAAGTGATATTCTGCCTTTTTACCCAAAAATAAACGAAATTTCTGTCTTTTTGCCCCAAAATAAAAGGAATTTTTGATTTTTGCCCTGAAATATGTGAAATTTCTGCAATTTTGCCCCAAAATAAGGGAAATTTCTGCCTTTTTGCCACAAAATAAAGGGAATTTCTGTCTTTTTACCCCAAAATAAGGGGAATTTCAGTATTTTACCTCATAATAATAGGAATCTCTGCATTTTTGCCCCAAAATATGTGGAATTTCTGCATTTTTGCCCCAAAATAAAGAAAATTTCTACAATTTTGTACCAAAATAAAAGAAATTTCTGCCTTTTTGCCCAAAAATAAGAGAAATTTCTGAGTTTTTTTCTCTGAAATAAGTGAAATTTCTGCAATTTTGCCCCAAAATAAGGAAAATTTCTGCAATTTTTTTCCATAATAAGGGAAATTTCTGCAATTTTGCAACAAAATAAAGGGAATTTCTGTTTTTTGCCCCCAAATAAGGGAAATTTTTGCAATTTTATCCCAAAATAAAAGGAATTTCTGCCTTTTGCCCCAAAATAAGGAGAATTTCTGCATTTTTGCTCCAAAATAAGAAAATTACTTTATTTTTTATTCCAAAATTACGTGAATTTCTGCAATTTTGCTCCAAAATACAGGGATTTTCTTTTTTTTTGCCGAAAATAAAGAGAATTTCTTCCATTTTGCCGCGAAATAAGTGAAATTTCTGCAGTTTTACCCCAAAATAAGGGGAATTTCTGCCTTTTTGCACAAAAATTAGGGGAATTTTTGCAATTTTGCTCCAAAATACAGGGAATTTCTGCCTTTTGGCCCGAAAATAAAGGGAATGTAAACCTTTTTGCCATAAAAAAAGAAATTTCTTTATTTTTACCCCAAAATAAGGCGATTTTTCATCTTTTTGACTCAAAATAAGTGCAATTTCTGCCTTTTCCCCAAAAATAAACGAAATTTCTGTCTTTTTGCCTAAAAATAAGGGGAATTTCTGATTTTTGCCCCAAAATAAGGGGAATTTCAGCCTTTTTACCTAAAAATAATGGGAATTTCTGCCTTTTTGCCTACAAAATAAAGGGAATTTCTGCATTTTTGCACCAATATTAGGGGAATTTCTTCAATTTTGCTCCAAAATATGGGTCATTTCTGCCTTTTTGCCCAAAATTATGTGGAATTTCTGCCTTTTTGTCCGAAATAAGTGAAATTTCTGCAATTTTAGCCAAAAATTAGGGATTTCATCGTTTTGCCCCAAAATAAGGAAAATTTCTGCAATTTTGCCCTGAAATATTTGAAATTTCTGCAATTTTACCCCAAAATAAGGGGAATTTCTGACTTTTTGCCCCAAATAAGGGGAATTTTAGCCTTATTACCTCAAAATAATGGGAATTTCTGCCTCTTTGCCCCAAAATATAAAGAATTTCTGCCTTTTTGCCCCCAAAAAAGGAAAATTCTGCAATTTTGCCCTGAAAAAGAGAATTTCTCCCTTTTTGCCCAAAAATAAAAGAAATTTCAGGCTTTTTACCTGAAAATAAGTGAGATTTCTGCAATTTTGCCCCAAATAAGGGAAATTTCTGATTTTTGCCACAAAATAAGAGAATATCTGTATTTTTACACCAAAATAAAGGGAATTTCGGCCTTTTTGCCCCAAAATTAGGGGAGTTTCTGCAGTTTTGCTTCAAAATACAGGGAATTTCTTCTTCTTTCCTGAAAATAAGGGGAACTTCTGTCTTTTTGCCCCAAATAAAGGGAATTTCTGCATTTTTGCCCCACTATTAGGGGAATTTCTGCAATATTGCTCCAAAATATGGGGAATTTCTGCCTTTTTACCCAAAATTAAGGGGGATTTTCTGCCTTTTTGCTCCCAAATAAAGGAAATTTCTGCAATTTTATCCCAAAATAAGGGGAATTTCTGCCTTTTTGCCCCAAAATAAGGGGAATTTCTGCCTTTTTGCCCGAAATTAATTGGAATTTCTGCCTTATTGTCCCGAAATAAGTGAAATTTCTTCAATTTTTGCCAAAAATTAGGGATTTCATCTTTTTTGCCCCAAAATAAAATGAATTTCTGCCATTTTGCCCCAAAATAAATGAAATTTCTGCATTTTTGCCCCAAAATAAGAGAAATTTCTGGAATTTTGCTCCAAAATAAGTGGAATTTCTGAGTTTTGCCCCAAAATAAGGAGAATTTCTGTCTTTATGCCCCAACATATAGGGAATTTCTGCCTTTTTGCCCCACAATTAGGGGAATTTTTGCAATTTTGCTTCAAAATACAGGAAATTTCAGCATTTTTGCCCAAAAATGAGGGGAATGCATACCTTTTTGCCATAAAAAAGGATAATTTCTTCATTTTTGCTCCAAAATAAGAGGAAGTTCTGCCTTTTTGCCTCTAAATAAGTGGAATTTCTGTCTTTACCCCCAAAACAAAGGGAATTTCTGTCTTTTTTGCTCCTAAATAAGGAAAATTTCTGACTTATTACCCTGAAATAAGTGAAATTTCTGCAATTTTGTCCCAAAATAATGGAAATTTCTGGCTTTTTGCCCTGAAATTTGTGAAATTTCTGCAATTTTACCCTAAAATAATTTGAATTTCTGCATTTTTGCCCCAAAATAATGGGAATTTCTGCCTTTTTGCCCCAAAATAAAAAAAATTTTTGCTTTTTTTTTCTTAAATAAGTGAAATTTCTGCAGTTTTGCCATAAAATAAGGGAAATTTCTGCAATTTTTCCCCATAATAAGGGAAATTTCTGCAATTTTGCCCCAAAATAAAGAGAATTTCTGTTTTTTGCCCCCAAATAAGGGAAATTTCTGCAATTTTGCCCTATAATAAAGAGAATTTCTGCCTTTTGCCCCAAAATAAGAAGAATTTCTGCCTTTTTGCCCCAAAATAAAGTAAATTACTGTATTTTTTACCGCAAAATTAGGTGAATTTCTGCAATTTTGCTCCAAAATACTGGGATTTTCTGCCTCTTTCACCGAAAATAAGGGGAATTTCTGCCATTTTGCCACGAAATAAGTGAAATTTCTGCAGTTTTACCTCAAAATAAGGGAAATTTCTGCCTTTTTGCACCAAAATAAGGGGAATTATTGACTTTTTGTCCAAAAATAAGGGGAATTTCAGCCTTTTTACCTCAAAATAAAGGGAAATTCTGCCCTTTTGACCCAAAATATGAGGAATTTCTGCCTTTTTGCCCCAAAATAAGAAAAATTTCTGCAATTTTGTACCAAAATAAAAGAAATTTCTGCATTTTTGCTCCAAAATAAGAAAATTTCTGCCTTTTTCTGAAATAAGTTATATTTCTGCAATTTTGACCAAAAATAAGGGAAATTTCTGCAATTTTGCCCCAATGTAAAGGAAATTTCTGCAATTTTGCCCAAAAATAAGAGAAATTTCTGAATTTTTGCTCCAGAAAAAAGGGGATTTTCTGTATTTTTGCCCCAAAATTATGAGAATTTCTGCAATTTTGCTTCAAAATACGGTTAATTTCTGCCTTTTAGCCCCAAAATAAAGGGAATTTCTGCATTTTTCCCCAATATTTGGAAAATTTCTGCATTTTACCTCTAAATAAGGGAAATTTCTGCATTTGACCGCAAAATAAGAATTTCTGCATTTTGCCCCAAAATATGGGGAATTTCTGCCTTTTTGTTCCAAAATAAAGAAAATTTCTTCAATATTGTACCATAATAAAAGAAATTCCTGCTTTTTGCCCCAAAATAAGTGAAATTTCTGCAATTTTGCCCCAATATAAGAGAAGTTTCTGCCTTTTTGCCCTTAAATAAGGGGAATTTCAGCCTTTTTAACCTCAAAATAAAAGGAATTTTTGAATTTTGGCAAAAATATTAGGAATTTCTGCATTTTTGCCCCAAAATAAAAAAAATTTCTGCCTTTTTTCCCTGAAATAAGTGAAATTTCTGCAACTTTGCCCCAAATAAGAAAAATTTCTGGAATTTTGCCCCAAAATAAGTGGAATTTCTGAGTTTTGCCCCAAAATAAGGAGAATTTCTGCGTTTTTGCCCCACAATTCGTGAAATTTCTGCAATTTTTTCCCATAATAAGGGAAATTTCTGCAATTTTGCTTCAAAATAAGGGGAATTTCAGTTTTTTGCCTCACAATTAGTGAAATTTCCGCAATTTTGCCCCCAAAAAAGGGGAATTTCTTCCTTTTGCCCCAAAATATGGGGAATTTCTGCCTTTTTGTCTGAAAATAAGAAGAATGCATACCTTTTTGCCATAAAAAAGGAAAATTTCTTCATTTTTGCTCCAAAAGAAGGGGAACTTTTGCCTTTTTGCCTCTAAATAAGTGGAATTTCTGTCTTTTTCTCCCAAAACATAGAGAATTTCTATTATTTTTGCCCCAAAATAAGGAAAATTTCTGACTTATTACCCTGAAATAAGTGAAATTTCTGCAAATTTGCCCCAAAAAAGAGAGATTTCTGCCTTTTGCCCCAAAATATGAAGAATTTCAGCATTTTACCTCAAAATAAGAGAAATTTCTGATTTTTCCACCAAAATATGGAGAATTTCTGCCTTTTTGCCCCAAAATAAGGAAAATTTCTGCCTTTTTTCCCTGAAATAAGTGAAATTTCTTCAATTTTGCCCGAAAATAAGTGAAATTTCTGCAATTTTGCCCCAAAATAATGGAAATTTCTGGAATTTTGCCCCGAAATAGGTGGAATTTCTGAGTTTTGCCCCAATAAGGAGAATTTCTGCCTTTTTGCCCTACAATTTCTGCAATTTTGCTCCAAAATACAAGGAATTTTTGCCTTTTTCCCCGAAAATAAGGAAAATGCATAACTTTATTGCCATAAAAAGGGAAATTTCATCATTTTTGCCCCAAAATAAGGTGAATTTCTGCATTTTTGCCCAGAAATAATGGGAATTTCTGCCTTTTTGCCCCAAAATAAGAAAAATTTTTGCTTTTTTTCTCTGAAATAAGTGAAATTTCTGCAATTTTGCCCTAATATAAGGGAAATTTCTGCAATTTTTCCTCATAATAAGGGAAATTTCTGCAATTTTGCCTCAAAATAAGGGCAATTTCTGTTTTTTTGTCCCCAAATAAGAGAAATTTCTGCAATTTTGCCCTAAAATAAAAGTGAATTTTTGCCTTTTGCCCCAAAATAAAGAGAATTTCTGATTTTTTGCCGCAAAATAAGAAAAATTTTTGCTTTTTTTCTCTGAAATATGTGAAATTTCTGCAATTTTGTCACAAAATAAGGGAAATTTCTGCAATTTTTCCCCATAATATGGAGATTTCTGCAATTTTGCCCCAAAATAAGAGCAATTTCTTTTTTTTGCCCCCAAATAAGGGAAATTTCTGCAATTCTGCCCTAAAATAAGGGTAATTTCTGCATTTTTGCCCAAAAATAAAGAATATTACTGTATTTTTACCCCCAAATTAGGTGAATTTCTGCAATTTTGCTCCAAGATACGGGGATTTTCTGCCTTTTTCGCCGAAAATAAGGGGAATTTCTGCCATTTTGCTGTGAAATAAGTGAAATTTCTGGAGTTTTACCCCAAAATAAGGGAAATTTCTGCCTTTTTGCCAAAAATTAGGGGAATTTCTGCAATTTTGCTCCAAAATATGGGGAATTTCTGCCTTTTTGCCCAAAAATAAGGGGAATTTCTGCCTTTTGCCCCAAAATATGGGGAATTTCAGCATTTTACCTCAAAATAAGGGGAATTTCAGCCTTTTCGCACCAAAATAAGAAGAATGCATACCTTTTTGCCATAAAAAAGGGAAATTTCTTCATTTTTGCTCCAAAATAAGGGGAATTTCTGCCTTTTGCCCCAAAATATGGTGAATTTCTGCCTTTTTGCCCGAAAATAAGAATGCATATCTTTTTGCAATAAAAAAAGGAAATTTCTTCATTTTTGCTCCAAAATAAAGGGAATTTCTGCTTTTTTGCCTCTAAATAAGTGGAATTTCTGTATTTTTCCCCCAAAACAAAGGGAATTTCTGTCACTTTTGCCCCAAAATAAGGGAAATTTCTGGAATTTTGCCACAAAACAAGTGGAATTTCTGAGTTTTGCCCCAAAATAAGGAGAATTTCTGCCTTTTTGCGCCACAATTAGTGAAATTTTTGCAATTTTGCCATAATAGAAGGGAAATTTCTGCAATTTTTCCCCATAATAAGGGAAATTTCTGCAATTTTGCCCCAAATTAAGGGGAATTTCTGTTTTTTGCCCCACAATTAGGGAAATTTCTGCAATTTTGACCCAAAATATGGGGATTTTCTGCCTTTTTGTCTGAAAATAAGAAGTATGCATACCATTTTGCCATAAAAAAGGGAAATTTCTTCATTTTTGCTAAAAATAAGGGGAACTTTTGCCTTTTTGCCTCTAAATAAGTGAAATTTCTGTTTTTTTCCCCCAAAACAAAGAGAATTTCTGTCTTTTTTGCCCCAAAATAAGGAAAATTTCTGAATTATTATCCCGAAATAAGTGAAATTTCTGCAAATTTGCCACAAAATAAGGGAAATTTCTGCTTTTTTGCCCTGAAATAAGGGGAATTTCAGCCTTTTTACCTCAAAATAAGGGAAATTTCTGCATTTTTGCAACAAAATATTAGGAATTTCTGCATTTTTGCCACAAAATATTAGGAATTTTTGCCTTTTTGCCCCAAAATAAGAAAAATTTCTGCCTTTTTTCCCTGAAATAAGTGAAATTTCTGCAATTTTGCCCCAAAATAAGTAAAATTTCTGCAATTTTGCCCCAAAATAAGGGAAATTTCTGGAATTTTTCCCCAAAATAAGTGGAATTTCTGAGTTTTGCCCCAAAATAAGAAGAATTTATGCCTTTTTGCCCCACAATTAGTGAAATTTCTGCATATTTACCCTAAAATAAGTGAAATTTCTGCATTTTCCCCATAATAAGGGAAATTTATGCATTTTTGCTTCAAAATAAGGGGAATTTCTTTTTTTTGCCCCACAATTAGAGGAATTTCTGCAATTTTGCCCCAAAATAAGGGGAATTTCTGCCTTTTGTCCCAAAATATGGGGAATTTCTGCAATTTTGCTCCAAAATACTGGGAATTTCTGCCTTTTTGCCCGAAAATGAGGGGAATGCATAACTTTTTGCCATAAAAAAGGGAAATTTCTTCATTTTTGCCCCAAATTAAGGGAAATTTTTGCCTTTTTGCCCTGAAATATGTGAAATTTCTGCAATTTTAGCCCAAAATAAGCTGAAATTCTGCCTTTTTGCCCCAAAATAATGGGAATTTCTGCCTTTTTGCCCCAAAATAAAGAAAATTTCTGCATTTTTCCCTGAAATAAGTGAAATTTCTGCAATTTTGCCCCAAAATAAGTAAAATTTCTGGAATTTTGCCCCAAAATAAGGGGAATTTCTGCTTTTTTGCCTCTAAATAAGTGGAATTTCTGTCTTTTTCCCCCAAAACAACGGGAACTTCTGTATTTTGCTTTAAAATAAGGAAAATTTCTGACTTATTACTTTTAAAAAAGTGAAATTTCTGCAAATTTGCCCCAAAAATAGGGAAATTTCTGCCATTTTTTCCAAAATAAGGGGAATTTCAGCATTTTACCTTAAAATAAGGGAAATTTCTGATTATTGCATCAAAATATGGAGAATTTCTGCTTTTTTGCCCCAAAATAAGGAAAATTTCTGCCTTTTTTCCTTGAAATAAGTGAAATTTCTGCAATTTTGCCCGAAAATAAGTGAAATTTCTGAAAGTTTGCCCCCAAAAATGGGAAATTTCTTGAATTTTGCCCCAAAATAAGTGGAATTTCTGAGTTTTGCCCCAAAATAAAGAGAATTTCTGCCTTTTTGCCCCACAATTAGGGGAATTTCGGCAATTTTGCTCCAAATAGGACTTTCTGCTTTTTTGTCCTAAAATAAGGGAAATGCATACCTTTCTTCCATAAAAAAAGGAAATTTCTTCACTTTTGCCACAAATTAAGGGAAATTTCTGCCTTTTTGCCCTGAAATATGTGAAATTTCTGCAATTTTAGCCCAAAATAAGGTGAATTTCTGCCTTTTGCCCCAAAATAATGGGAATTTCTGCCTTTTTGCCCCAAAATAAGAAAATTTTTTTGTTTTTTTCTCTGAAATAAGTTAAATTTCTGCAATTTTGCCCTAAAATAAAAAAAATTTCTGCAATTTTTTTCCATAATAAAAAAAATTTCTAGAATTTTGCCCCAAAATAAAGGGAATTTCTGTTTTTTGCCCCCAAATAAGGGAAATTTTTGCAATTTTGCCCTAAAATAAGGGGAATTTCTGCTTTTTTGCCTCTAAATAAGTGGAATTTCTGTCTTTTTCCCAAAAACAATGGGAATTTCTGTCATTTTTGCCCGAAAATAAGGAAAATTTCTGACTTATTAACCTGAAATAAGTGAAATTTCTGCAATTTTGCCCCAATATAATGGGAATTTCTGCCTTTTTGCCCCCAAATAAGGGGAATTTCAGCCTTTTTACCTCAAAATAAGGGGAATTTCTGAATTTTGGCCCAAAATGTTAGGAATTTCTGCTTTTTTGCCCCAAAATAAGAAAAATTTATGCCTTTTTTCCCTGAAATAAGTGAAATTTCTGCAATTTTGCCCCAAAATAAGTAAAATTTCTGCAATTTTGCCCCAAAATAAAGAAAATTTCTGGAATTTTGCTACAAAATATGTGGAATTTCTGAGTTTTGCCTTAAAATAAGAAAAATTTCTGCCTTTTTGCCTCTAAATAAGTGGAATTTCTGTTTTTTTCCACAAAGCAAAGGGAATTTCTGTCTTTTTTGTTCCAAAATAAGAGGAATTTCTTCCTTCTTACCTCAAAATAAGTGAAATTTCTGCCTTTTTACCCAAAAATAAACAGAATTTCTGTCTTTTTGCCCCAAAATAAAAGGAATTTTTGAATTTTGCCCTGAAATATGTGAAATTTCTGCAATTTTGCCACAAAATAAGGGAAAATTCTGCCTTTTTGCCACACAATAAAGGGAATTTCTGTCTTTTTGCCCCAAAATAAGGGGAATTTCAGCATTTTACCTCATAATAAGGGGAATCTCTGCATTTTTGCCCCAAAATATGGGGAATTTCTGCATTTTTGCCCCAAAATAAAGAAAATTTCTACAATTTAGTACCAAAATAAAAGAAATTTCTGCCTTTTTGCCCCAAAATAAGAGAAATTTCTGAGTTTTTTCTCTGAAGTAAGGGAAATTTCTGCAATTTTGCCCCAAAATAAGGGGAATTTCTGTTTTTTGCCCCCAAATAAGGGAAATTTCTGCAATTTTATCCCAAATTAAGGGGAATTTCTGCCTTTTTGCCACAAAATAAGAAAAATTTCTGCAAGTCTGTGACAAAATAGAAGAAATTTCTAAAATTTTGCCCCAAAATAAGGGAAATTTCTGATTTTTGCCCCAAAATAAGGAGAATTTCTGTATTTTTGCCCCAAAATAAAGGGAATTTCTGCATTTTTGCCCCAAAATTAGGGGAGTTTCTGCAATTTTGCTTCAAAATACAGGGAATTTCTTCCTCTTTTCCGAAAATAAGGGGAACTTCTGCCTTTTTGCCCCAAATAAAGGGAATTTCTGCATTTTTGCCCCAATATTAGGAGAATTTCTGCAATTTTGCTCCAAAATACAAGGAAATTCTGCCTTTTTACCCAAAATTAAAAGGATTTTCTGCCTTTTTGCTCCCAAATAAGGGAAATTTCTGCAATTTTATCCCAAAATAAGAGGAATTTCTGCCTTTTTGCCCCAAAATAAGGGGAATTTCTGCCTTATTGCCTTGAAATATGTGAAATTTCTGCAATTTTACCCCAAAATAAGGTGAATTTCTGCCTTTTTTCCCATAAAATAATAGTAATTTCTGACTTTTTGACCCAAAATAAGAAAAATTATTGCTTTTTTCTTTGAAATAAGTGAAATTTCTGCAATTTTGCCCTAAAATAAGGAAAATTTCTGTAATTTTTTTCCATAATAAGGGAAATTCCTGCAATTTTGCACCAAAATAAGGGGAATTCCTGTTTTTTGCCCCCAAATAAGGAAAATTTCTTCAATTTTGCCCTAAGATAAGGGGAATTTTTGTCTTTTGTCCCAAAATAAGGAGAAATTCTGCCTTTTTGCCCCCAAATAAGAAAATTACTGTATTTTTTTATCCCAAAATTAGGTGAATTTCTGCAATTTTGCTCCAAAATACGGGGATTTTCTTATTTTTCACCAAAAATAAAGGGAATTTCTGCCATTTTGCCGCGAAATAAGTGAAATTTCTACAGTTTTACTTCAAAATAATGGGAATTTCTGCCTTCTTGCCCAAAAATCAGGGGAATTTTTGCAATTTTGCTCCAAAATACAGGGAATTTCTGCCTTTTGGCCCAAAAATAAAGGGAATGTATACCTTTTTGCCATAAAAAAAGGAAATTTCTTCATTTTTACCCCAAAATAAGGGGATTTTTCACCTTTTTGACTCAAAATAAGTGCAATTTCTGCCTTTTCCCCAAAAATAAACAAAATTTCTGTATTTTTCTTCAAAAATAAGGGGAATTTCTGACTTTTTGCCTCAAAATAAGGGGAATTTCAGCATTTTTACCTAAAATAAGGGGAATTTTGGCCTTTTTGCCCCCAAAATAAAGGGAATTTCTGCATTATTGCACCAATATTAGGAGAATTTCTGCAATTTTGCTCCAAAATATGGGTCATTTCTGCCTTTTTGCCCAAAATTAAGTGGAATTTCTGTCTTTTTGTCCGAAATAAGTGAAATTTCTGTAATTTTAGCCAAAAATTAGGGATTTCATCTTTTTGCCCTAAAATAAGGGAAATTTCTGCCATTTTGCCCTGAAATATTTGAAATTACTGCAATTTTACCCCAAAATAAGGGGAATTTCTGCCTTTTTGCCCCAAATAAGGGGAATTTCAGCCTTATTACCTCAAAATAAGGGGAATTTCTGCCTTTTTGCCCCAAAATATAAGGAATTTCTGCCTTTTTGCCCCAAAAAAGGAAAATTTTGCAATTTTGCCCTGAAAAGGAGAATTTCTCCCTTTTTGCCCCAAAATAAAGGAAATTTCAGCCTTTTTACCTGAAAATAAGTGAAATTTCTGCAATTTTGCCCCAAATAAAAGAAATTTCTGATTTTTGCCCAAAAATAAGGAGAATATCTGTATTTTTGCCCTAAAATAAAGGGAATTTCTGCCTTTTTGCCCCAAAATTAGAGGAATTTCTACAAATGTGCTTCAAAATACAGGGAATTTCTTCCTCTTTTCCCGAAAATAAGGGGAACTTCTGCTTTTTGCCCCAAATAAAGGGAATTTCTGCATTTTTGCCCCAATAATAGGGGAATTTCTGCAATTTTGCTCCAAAATATAGGGAATTTCTGCCTTTTTAACCGAAATTAAGGGGATTATCTGCCTTTTTGCTCCCAAATAAGGGAAATTTTTGCAATTTTATCCCAAAATAATGGGAATTTCTGCCTTTTTGCCCCAAAATAATGGGAATTTCTGCCTTTTTGCCCAAAATTAAGTGGAATTTTTGCCTTTTTGTCCCGAAATAAGTGAAATTTCTTTAATTTTAGCCAAAAATTAGGGATTTCATCTTTTTGCCCCAAAATAAGGGGAATTTTTGCAATTTTGCCCCAAAATAAATGAAATTTCTGCAATTTTGCCCCAAAATAAAGGAAATTTCTGGAATTTTGCTCTAAAATAAGTGGAATTTCTGAGTTTTGCCCCAAAATAAGGAGAATTTCTGTATTTTGCCCCAACATAAAAGGAATTTCTGCCTTTTTGCCCCACAATTAGGGGAATTTCTGCAATTTTGCTCCAAAATACAGGGAATTTCTGCATTTTTGCCCAAAAATAAGGGGAATGCATACCTTTATTGCCATAAAAAGGGAAATTTCTTCATTTTTGCCCCAAATTAAGGGAAATTTCTGCCTTTTTGCCCTGAAATATGTGAAATTTCTGCAATTTTAGCCCAAAATAATGTGAATTTCTGCGTATTTGCCCCAAAATAATGGGAATTTCTGCCTTTTGCCCCAAAATAAAGAGAATTTCTGCCTTTTTGCTCCAAAATAAAGAATATTACTGTATTTTTTAGCCCAAAATTAGGTGAATTTCTTTAATTTTGCTCCAAAATACGGGGATTTTCTGCCTTTTTGCCGAAAATAAGGGAAATTTCTGCCATTTTGCTGCGAAATTAGTTAAATTTCTGGAGTTTTACCCCAAAATAAGGGGAATTTCTGCCTTTTTACCACAAAATAAAGAAAATTACTGCATGTTTTACGCCAAAATTAGGTGAATTTCTGCAATTTTGCTCCAAAATACGAGGATTTTCTACCTTTTTCGCCGAAAATAAGGGGAATTTCTGCCATCTTGCCGTGAAATAAGTGAAATTTCTGCAGTTTTACATCAAAATAAGGGGAATTTCTGCCTTTTGCTCCAAAATTAAGGGAATTTCTGCAATTTTGCTCCAAAATATGGGGAATTTCTGCCTTTTTGCCCGAAAATAAAAGGAATGTATACATTTTTGCCATGAAAAAGGGATATTTCTTCACTTTTGCCCCAAAATAAGGGGATTTTCTGCCTTTTTGATTCAAAATAAGTGCAATTTCTGCCTTTTCCTTAAAAATAAACGGAATTTCTCTCTTTTTGCCCCAAAATAAGGAGAATTTCTGCCTTTTTGCCCCAAAATAAGAAAATTACTGTATTTTTTATCCCAAAATTCGGTGAATTTCTGCAATTTTGCTCCAAAATACGGGGATTTTCTTATTTTTCACCGAAAATAAAGGGAATTTTTGCCATTTTGCCGCGAAATAAGTGAAATTTCTGCAGTTTTACCCCAAAATAAGGGAAATTTCTGCCTTTTGCCCAAAAATTAGGGGAATTTTTGCAATTTTGCTCCAAAATACAGGGAATTTCTGCCTTTTGGCCCGAAAATAAAGGGAATGTATACCTTTTTGCCATAAAAAAAGGAAATTTCTTCATTTCTACTCCAAAATAAGGGGATTTTTCAACTTTTTGACTCAAAATAAGTGCAATTTCTGCCTTTTCCCTCAAAATAAACGAAATTTCTGTATTTTTGTTCAAAAATAAGGGGAATTTCTGACTTTTTGCCCCAAAATAAGGGGAATTTCAGCATTTTTACCTAAAAATAAGGGGAATTTCTGCCTTTTTGCCCCCAAAATGAAGGGAATTTCTGCATTTTTGCACCAATATTAGAGAAATTTCTGCAATTTTGCTCCAAAATATGGGTCATTTCTTCCTTTTTGCCCAAAATAAGGGGAATTTCTGCCTTTTTGTCCGAAATAAGTCAAATTTCCGCAATTTTAGCCAAAAATTAGAGATTTCATCTTTTTGCCCTAAAATAAGGGAAATTTCTGCCATTTTGCCCTGAAATATTTGAAATTTCTGCAATTTTATCCCAAAATAAGGGGAATTTCTGCCTTTTTGCCCCAAATAAGGGGAATTTCAGCCTTATTACCTCAAAATAAGGGGAATTTCTGCCTTTTTTCCCCAAAATATAAGGAATTTCTGCCTTTTTGCCCCAAAAAAGGAAAATTCTGCATTTTTGTCCTGAAGAGGAGAATTTCTCCCTTTTTGCCCCAAAATAAAGGAAATTTCAGCCTTTTTACCTGAAAATAAGTGAAATTTCTGCAATTTTGCCCCAAATAAAAGAAATTTCTGATTTTTGCCCAAAAATAAAGAGAATTTCTGTATTTTTGCCCCAAAATAAAGGGAATTTCTGCCTTTTTGCCCCAAAATTAGGGGAGTTTCTGCAAATTTGCTTCAAAATACAGGGAATTTCTTCCTCTTTTTCCGAAAATAAGGGGAACTTCTGCCTTTTGCCCCAAATAAAGGGAATTTCTGCATTTTTGTCCCACTATTAGGGGAATTTCTGCAATTTTATCCCAAAATAAGGGGAATTTCTGCCTTTTTGCCCCAAAATAATGGGAATTTCTGCCTTTTTGCCCAAAATTAAGTGGAATTTTTGCCTTTTTGTCCCAAAATAAGTGAAATTTCTTTAATTTTAGCCAAAAATTAGGGATTTCATGTTTTTGCCCCAAAATAAGGGGAATTTCTGCAATTTTGCCCCAAAATAAATGAAATTTCTGCAATTTTGCCCCAAAATAAAAAAAATTTCTGGAATTTTGCTCCAAAGTAAGTGGAATTTCTGAGTTTTGCCCCAAAATAAAGAGAATTTCTGTCTTTTTGCCCCAACATATAGGGAATTTCTGCCTTTTTGCCCCACAATTAGGGGAATTTCTGCAATTTTGCTCCAAAATACAGGGAATTTCTGCATTTTTGCCCAAAAATAAGGGGAATGCATACCTTTATTGCCATAAAAAGGGAAATTTCTTCATTTTTGCCCCAAATTAAGGGAAATTTCTGCCTTTTTGCCCTGAAATATGTGAAATTTCTGCAATTTTAGCCCAAAATAATGTGAATTTCTGCATATTTGCTCCAAAATAATGGGAATTTCTGCCTTTTTGACCCGAAATAAGAAAAATTTTTGCTTTTTTTCTCTGAAATAAGTGAAATTTCTGCAATTTTGCCCTAAAATAAGGGAAATTTCTGCAATTTTCCCTATAATAAGGGAAATTTCTGCAATTTTGCACCAAAATAAGGGGAATTTCTGGTTTTTTGCCCCCAAATAAAAGAAATTTCTGCAATTTTGCCCTAAAATAAAGGGAATTTCTGCCTTTTGCCCCAAAATAAGGAGAATTTCTGCCTTTTTGCCCCAAAATAAAGAATATTACTGTATTTTTAACCCCAAAATTAGGTGAATTTCTGCAATTTTGCTCTAAAATACAGGGATTTTCTGCCTTTTTTGCCGAAAATAAGGACAATTTCTGCCATTTTGCTGCGAAATTAGTTAAATTTCTGGAGTTGTACCCCAAAATAAGGGGAATTTCTGCCTTTTTGCTCCAAAATTAGGGGAATTTCTGCAATTTTGCTCCAAAATATGGGGAATTTCTGCTTTTTTGCCCGAAAATAAAGGGAATGTTTACCTTTTTGTTATGAAAAATAGAAATTTCTTCATTTTTGCCCCAAAATAAGGGGATTTTCTGCCTTTTTGATTTAAAATAAGTGCAATTTCTGCCTTTTCCCCAAATATAAACGAAATTTCTGTCTTTTTGCCCCAAAATAAGGGGAATTACTGACTTTATGGTTTCGAAAAAAGGAGATTTTCTGTCTTTTTGCCCCAATTTAAGGAGAATTCCTTCCTTTTTGCCCGAAAATTATGAGAATTTCTGCAATTTTGCTTCAAAATATGGTTAATTTCTGCCTTTTAGCTACAAAATAAAGGGAATTTCTGCATTTTCCCCCAATATTTAGGGAATTTCTGCATTTTACCTCTAAATAAAGAAAATTTCTGCATTTTACCTCAAAATAAGAAGAATTTCTGCCTTTTGCCCCAAAATATGTAGAATTTCTGCTTTTATATTCGAAAATAAGGAAAATTTCTTCAATTTTGTACCATAATAAAAGAAATTTTTGCTTTTTGCCCCAAAATAAGGGGAATTTCTGACTTTTTGCCCTGAAATAAATGAAATTTCTGCAATTTTGCCCGAAAATAAGGGAAATTTGTGCCTTTTTGCCCCAAAATAACGGGAATTTCTGCCTTTTGTTCCCAAATATGGGGAATTTCAGCATTTTACCTCAAAATATGGGGAATTTCAGCCTTTTTGCACTAAAATAAGAAGAATGCATACCTTTTTGCTATAAAAAAGGGAAATTTTTTCATTTTTGCTCCAAAATAAGGGGAATTTCTGCTTTTTGCCCCAAAATATGGGGAATTTATGCTTTTTTGGCCGAAAATGAGAAGAATGCATAACTTTTTGCCATAAAAAAGGGAAATTTCTTCATTTTTGCTCCAAAATAAGGGGAATTTCTGCCTTTTGCCTCTAAATAAGTGGAATTTCAATCTTTTTCCCCCAAAACAAAGGGAATTTCTGTCATTTTTGCCCCAAAATAAGAAAAATTTCTGACATATTACTCTGAAATAAGTGAAATTTCTGCAAATTTGCCCTTAAATAAGAGAAATTTCTGCCTTTTTGCCCCCAAATAAGGGGAATTTCTGACTTTTTGCACCTGAAAGAAGGAGATTTTCTGTCTTTTTGCCCCAAAATAAGGAGAATTTCAGCCTTTTTGCCCGAAAATTATGAGAATTTCTGCAATTTTTCTTCAAAATACGGAAAATTTCTGCCTTTTAGCCCCAAAATAAAGGGAATTTCTGCATTTTCCCCAAATATTAGGGAAATTTCTGCATTTTACCTCTAAATAATGGGAATTTCTGCATTTTACCTCAAAATAAGAAGAATTTCTGCCTTTTACCTCAAATTATGGGAAATTTCTGCCTTTTTGTTCCAAAATAAAGAAAATTTCTTCAATTTTGTACCATAATAAAAAAAATTTCTCCTTTTTGCCCTAAAATAAGGGGAATTTCTGACTTTTTACCCTGAAATAAATGAAATTTGTGTAATTTTGCCCGAAAATAAAGGAAATTTGTGCCTTTTTGCCCCAAACTAATGGGAATTTCTGCCTTTAGCCCCAAAAAATGGGAAATTTCAGCATTTTACCTCAAAATAAGGAGAATTTCTGCCTTTTTTCCCTGAAATATATGAAATTTCTGCAATTTTACCCCAAAATAAGGTGAATTTCTGCCTTTTGCCCCCAAATAAGAGGAAATTCTGCTTTTTGCCTCAAAATAAGAAAAAATTTTGCTTTTTTTTTCTGAAATAAGTGAAATTTCTGCAATTTTGCCCTAAAATAAGGGAAATTACTGCAATTTTTCCCCATAATAAAGAAAATTTCTGCAATTTTGCTGGAAAATAAGGGGAATTTCTGTTTTTTGCCCCCAAATAAAGCAAATTTCTGCAATTTTGCCCCAAAATAAGGGAAATTTCTGTTTTTTGCCCCCAAATAAGGGAAATTTCTGCAATTTTGCCCTAAAATAAGGGGAATTTCTGCCATTTGCCCCAAAATAAGGGGAATTTCTGCCTTTTTGCCACAAAATAAAGAAAATTACTGCATGTTTTACGCCAAAATTAGGTGAATTTCTGCAATTTTGCTCCAAAATACAAGGATTTTCTACCTTTTTCGCCGAAAATAAGGGCAATTTCTGCCATCTTGCCGCGAAATAAGTGAAATTTCTGCAGTTTTACATCAAAATAAAAGGAATTTCTGCTTTTTTGCCCCAATATTAAGGGAATTTTTGCAATTTTGCTCCAAAATACAGGGAATTTTTGCCTTTTTGCCCGAAAATAAAGGGAATGTATACATTTTTGCCATGAAAAAGAGAAATTTCTTCACTTTTGCCCCGAAATAAAGGGATTTTCCGCCTTTTTGACTCAAAATAAGTGCAATTTCTGCCTTTTCCCCAAAAATAAACGGAATTTCTGTCTTTTTGCCCCAAAATAAGGGGAATTTCTGACTTTTTGCCCTGAAATAAATGAAATTTCTAAAATTTTTCCCCACAATAAGGGAAATGTCTGTTTTTGGCCCCAAAATAAGGGGAATTTCTGCCTTTTTGCCCCCAAATAAGGGGAATTTCAGCCTTTTTTCCTCAAAATAAGGAGAATTTCTGCCTTTTGCCCCAAAATATGGGGAATTTCTGTCTTTCTGCCCTAAAATAAGAAAAATTTCTGCAATTTTGTACCAAAATAAAAGAAATTTCTGCCTTTTTGCCCCAAAATAAGAGAAATTGCTGCCTTTTTTCCCTGAAATAAGTGAAATTTCTGTAATTTTGCCCAAAAATAAGGGAAATTTCTGCAATTTTGCCCCAAAATAAGAAAAATTTCAGCCTTTTTTCTTTAAAATAAGGGGAATTTCTGACTTTTGACCCAAAATATGGGGAATTTCTGCCTTTTTGCACCCGAAAAAAAAAGATTTTCTGTCTTTTTGCCCCAAAATAAAAAGAATTTCAGCCATTTGCCCGAAAATTATGAGAATTTCTGCAATTTTTCTTCAAAATACGGAAAATTTCTTCCTTTTAGCACAAAAATAAAGGGAATTTCTGCATTTTCCCACAATATTAGGGGAATTTGTGTATTTTACCTCTAAATAAAAGAAATTTCTGCATTTTACCTCAAAATAAGAAAAATTTCTGACTTTTACCCAAAAATATGGGGAATTTCTGCCTTGTTGTTCCAAAATAAAGAAAATTTCTTCAATTTTGTACCATAATAAAAGAAATTTCTCCTTTTTGCCCCAAAATAAGGGGAATTTCTGACTTTTTACCCTGAAATAAATAAAATTTCTGCAATTTTGCCTGAAAATAAGGGAAATTTGTGCCTTTATGCCCCAAACTAAAGGGAATTTCTGCCTTTTGCCCCAAAATATGGGGAATTTCAGCATTTTACCTCAAAATAAGGGAAATTTCTGCCTTTTTGCCCTGAAATATGTGAAATTTCTGCAATTTTACCCCAAAATAAGGTGAATTTCTGCCTTTTTGCCCCAAAATAATGGGAATTTCTGCCTTTTTGCCCCAAAATAAGAAAAATTTTTGCTTTTTTTTTCTGAAATAAGTGAAATTTCTGCAATTTTTCCCTAAAATAAGGGAAATATCTGCAGTTTTTCCCCATAATAAAGCAAATTTCTGCAATTTTGCCCCAAAATAAAGGGATTTTCTGTTTTTTCCCCCAAATAAGGGAAATTTCTGCAATTTTGCCCTAAAATAAGGGGAATTTCTGACATTTGCCCCAAAATAAGGGGAATTTCTGCCTTTTTGCCACAAAATAAAGAAAATTACTGCATGTTTTACCGCAAAATTAGGTGAATTTCTGAAATTTTGCTCCAAAATACGAGGATTTTCTGCCTTTTTCGCCAAAAACAAGGGGAATTTCTTCCATTTTGCCACGAAATAATTGAAATTTCTGCAATTTTACCCCAAAATAAGGTGAATTTCTGCCTTTTTGCCCCAAAATAATGGGAATTTCTGCCTTTTTCCACAAAATAAGAAAAATTTTTGCTTTTTTTTTCTGAAATAAGTAAAATTTCTGCAATTTTGCCCTAAAATAAGGGAAATATCTGCAATTTTTCCCCATAATAAAGCAAATTTCTGCAATTTTGCCCCAAAATAAGAGGATTTTCTGTTTTTTGCCCCCAAATAAGGGAAATTTCTGCAATTTTGCCCTAAAATAAGGGGAATTTCTGACATTTGCCCTAAAATAAGGGGAACTTCTGCCTTTTTGTCACAAAATAAAGAAAATTACTGCATGTTTTACCCCAAAATTAGTTGAATTTCTGCAATTTTGCTCCAAAATACGAGGATTTTCTGCCTTTTTCGCCGAAAATCAGGGGAATTTCTTTCATTTTGCCGTAAAATAATTAAAATTTCTGCAGTTTTACCCCAAAATAAGAGGAATTTCTGCCTTTTTGATCAAAAATTAGGGGAATTAATGCAATTTTGCTCCAAAATACCGGTCATGTCTGCCTTTTTGCCCGAAATTAAGTGGAATTTCTGCCTTTTTGTCCGGAAATAAGTGAAATTTTTGCAATTTTAGCCAAAAATTAGGGATTCCATTTTTGCCCCAAAATAAGGGAAATTTTTGCCATTTTGCACTGAAATATTTGAAATTTCTGCAATTTTACCCCAAAATAAGGGGAATTTCTGCCTTTTTGCCCCCAAATATAAGGAATTTCGGCATTTTTGCCCCAAAATAAGGAAAATTTCTGCAATTTTGCCCCAAAATAAGGGGAATTTCTTCCTTTTTACCCCTAAATAAAGGGAATTTCAGCCTTTTTAGCTGAAAATAAGTGAATTTCCTGCAATTTTGCCCCAAATAAGGGAAATTTCTGCAATTTTGCCCCAAAATAAGGAGAATTTTTGCCTTTTTGCCCCACAATTATGGGAATTTCTGCAATTTTGCTCCAAAATACGGTGAATTTCTGCCTTTTTATCCGAAAATAAGGGCAATGCATACCTTTTTGCCATAAAAAAGGGAAATTTCTTCATTTTTGCTCCAAAATAAGGGAAATTTCTGCCTTTATGCCTCTAAATAAGTGGAATTTCTGTCTTTTTCCCCCCAAACAAAGGAAATTTCTGTCTTTTTTGCCCCAAAATAAGGGGAATTTCTGACTTATTACCTTGAAATAAGTGAAATTTCTGCAATTTTGCCCCAAAATAAGGAAAATTTCTGCCTTTTTGCCCCCAAATAAAGGGAATTTCAGCCTTTTTACCTGAAAATAAGGGGAATTTCTGCATTTTGCCACAAAATATTAGGAATTTCTGCCTTTTTGCCCCAAAATAAGGAAAGTTTCTGCCTTTTTTCCCTGAAATAAGTGAAATTTATTCAATTTTGCCCCAAAAGAAGTGAAATTTTTGAGTTTTGCCCCAAAATAAGGAGAATTTCTGTGTTTTTGCCTGAACATATAGGGATTTTCTGCCTTTTTGCCCCACAATTAGGGGATTTTCTGCAATTGTGCTCCAAAATACGAGGAATTTCTGCTCTTTTGCCCGAAAATAAGAAGAATGTATACCTTTTGCAACAAAAAAGAGAAATTTCTTCATTTTTGCCCCAAAATAAGAGGAATTTCTTCCTTCTTACCTGAAAATAAGTGAAATTTCTGCCTTTTTACCCAAAAATAAACAAAATTTCTGTCTTTTTGCTCCAAAATAAATGGAATTTTTGAATTTTGCCCTGAAATAAGTGAAATTTCTGCAATTTTGCCCCAAAATAAGGGAAATTTCTGCCTTTTGCCACAAAATAAAGGGAATTTCTGTCTTTTTGCCCCAAAATAAGGGGAATTTCAGCATTTTACATCATAATAAGGGGAATCTCTGCATTTTTGCCTCAAAATATGGTGAATTTCTGCATTTTTGCCCCAAAATAAAGAAAATTTCTACAATTTTGTACCAAAATAAAAGAAATTTCTGCCTTTTTGCCCAAAAATATAAGAAATTTCTGAGATTTTTCTCTGAAATAAGTGAAATTTCTGCAATTTTGCGCCAAAATAAGGGAAATTTCTCCAATTTTTTTCCATAATAAGGGAAATTTTTGCAATTTTGCCCCAAAATAAGGGAAATTTCTGCAATTTTATCCCAAAATAAGGGGAATTTCTGCCTTTTTGCCACAAAATAAGAAATATTTCTGCAAGTCTGTAACATGATAGAAGAAATTTCTAAAATTTTGTCCCAAAATAAGAGAAATTTCTGATTTTTGCCCCAAAATAAGGAGAATTTCTATATTTTTGCCCCAAAATAAAAGGAATTCCTGCCTCTTTGCCCTAAAATTAGGGGAGTTTCTGCAATTTTGCTTAAAAATACAGGAAATTTCTTCCTCTTTTCTCGAAAATAAGGGGAACTTCTGCCTTTTTGCCCCAAATAAAGGGAATTCTGCATTTTTGCCCCAATATTAGGGGAATTTCTGCAATTTTGCTCTAAAATATGGAGAAATTCTGCCTTTTTACTCAAAATTAAAAGGATTTTCTGCCTTTTTGCTCCCAAATAAAGGAAATTTCTGCAATTTTATCCCAAAATAAAGGGAATTTCTGCCTTTTGCCCCAAAATAAGGGGAATTTCTGCGATTTTGCCCTGAAATATGTGAAATTTCTGCAATTTTACCCCAAAATAAGGTGAATTTCTGCCTTTTTGCCCATAAAATAATAGGAATTTCTGCCTTTTTGCCCCAAAAGAAGAAAAATTATTGCTTTTTTTCTCTGAAATAAGTGAAATTTCTGCAATTTTTCCCTAAAATAAGGGAAATTTCTGCAATTTTTTTCCATAATAAGGGAAATTCCTGAAATTTTGCCCCAAAATAAGGGGAATTTCTGTTTTTTGCCACCAAATAATGGAAATTTCTTCAATTTTGCCCTAAAATAAGGAGAATTTCTGCCTTTTTGCTCCAAAATAAAAAAATTACTGTAGTTTTTACCCCAAAATTAGGTGAATTTCTACAATTTTGCTCCAAAATACGGGGATTTTCTTTCTTTTTCGCCGAAAATAAAGGGAATTTCTGCCATTTTTCCGCGAAATAAGTGAAATTTCTGCAGTTTTACCCCAAAATAAGAAAAATTTCTGCCTTTTTGCCCAAAAATTAGGGGAATTTTTGCAATTTTGCTCTAAATTACGGAAAATTTCTACCTTTTGGCCCGAAAATAAATGGAATGTATACCTTTTTGCCATAAAAAAAGAAAATTTTTTCATTTTTACCCCAAAATAAGGGGATTTTTCACCTTTTTGACTCAAAATAAGTGCAATTTCTGCCTTTTCCCCAAAAATAAACGAAATTTCTGTCTTTTTGCCCAAAAATAAGGGGAATTTCTGACTTTTTGCCCCCAAATAAGGGGAATTTCAGCCTTTTTACCTAAAAATAAGGGGAATTTCTGCCTTTTTGCCCCCAAAATAAAGGGAATTTCTGCATTTTTGCACCAATATTAGGGGAATTTCTGCAATTTTGCTCCAAAATATGGGTCATTTCTGCCTTTTTGCCCGAAATTCAGTGGACTTTCTGCCTTTTTGTCCGAAATAAGTAAAATTTCTGCAATTTTAGCCAAAAATTATGGATTTCATCGTTTTTCCCCAATATAAGGGAAATTTCTACCATTTTGCCCTAAATATTTGAAATTTCTGCAATTTTACCACAAAATAAGGGGAATTTCTGCCTTTTTGCCCCAAATAAGGGGAATTTCAGCCTTATTACCTCAAAATAAGGGGAATTTCTGCCTTTTTGTCCCAAAATATAACAAATTTCTGCCTTTTTGCCCCCAAAAAAGGAAAATTCTGCAATTTTGCCCTGAAAAGAAAAATTTCTCCCTTTTTGCCCCAAAATAAAGGAAATTTCAGCCTTTTTACCTGAAAATATGTGAAATTTCTGCAATTTTCCCCAAAATAAGAAAAATTTCTGATTTTTGCCCCAAAATAAGGAGAATATCTGTATTTTTGCCCCAAATAAAGGGAATTTCTGCATTTTGCCCCAATATTAGGGGAATTTCTGCAATTTTGCTCTAAAATATGGGGAATATCTGCCTTTTTACCCAAAATTAAGGGGATTTTCTGCCTTTTGGCTCCCAAATAAGGGAAATTTCTGCAATTTTATCCCAAAATAAGGGGAATTTCTGCCTTTTTGCCCCTAAATAAGAAGAATTTCTACCTTTTTGCCCGAAATTAAGTGAATTTCTGCCTTTTTGTCCCGAAATAAGTGAAATTTCTTCAAATTTAGCCAAAAATAAGGGATTTCATCTTATTGCCCCAATATAAGGGGAATTTCTGCAATTTTGCCCCAAAATAAATGAAATTTCTGCAATTTTGCCCCAAAATAAGGGAAATTTCTGGAATTTTGCTCCAAAATAAGTGGAATTTCTGAATTTTGCCCCAAAATAAGGAGAATTTCTGTCTTTTTGCCCCAACATATAGGAAATTTCTGCCTTTTTGCCCCACAATTAGGGGAATTTCTGCAATTTTCTCCAAAATACTGGGAATTTCTGTATTTTTGCACAAAAATAAGATGAATGCATACCTTTTTGCCATAAAAAAGGATAATTTCTTCATTTTTGCTCCAAAATAAGAGGAATTTCTGCCTTTTTACCTCTAAATAAGTGGAATTTCTGTCTTTACCCACAAAACAAAGGTTATTTCTGTCTTTTTTGCTCCAAAATAAGGAAAATTACTGACTTATTAACCTGAAATAAGTGAAATTTCTGCAATTTTGCCCCAAAATAAGGAAAATTTCTGCATTTTTGCCCTGAAATTTGTGAAATTTCTGCAATTTTACCCCAAAATAATTTGAATTTCTGCATTTTTGCCCCAAAATAATGGGAATTTCTGCCTTTTTGCCCAAAAATAATGAAATTTTTTGCCTTTTTTCTCCTAAATAAGTGAAATTTCTGCAATTTTGCCCTAAAATAAGGGAAATTTCTGCAATTTTTCCCCAAAATAACGGAAATTTCTGCAATTTTGCCCCAAAATAAGGGGAATTTCTGTTTTTTGCCCCCAAATAAGGGAAATTTCTGCAATTTTGCCCTATAATAAAGAGAATTTCTGCCTTTTGCCCCTAAATAAGGAGAATTTCTGCCTTTTTGCCCCAAAATAAAGTAAATTACTGTATTTTTTACCCCAAAATTAGGTGAATTTCTGCAATTTTGCTTCAAAATACGGGGATTTTCTGCCTTTTTCGCCGAAAATAAGGGGAATTTCTGCCATTTTGCCGTGAAATAAGTAAAATTTCTGCAGTTTTTCCCCAAAATAAGGGGAATTTCTGCCTTTTTGCACCAAAATAAGGGGAATTTCTGACTTTTTGCCCGAAAATAAGGGGAATTTCAGCCTTTTTACCTCAAAATAAGGAGAATTTCTGCCTTTTAGCCCCAAAATATGGGGAATTTCTCTTTTTTTGACCCAAAATAAGAAAAATTTCTGCAATTTTGTACCAAAATAAAAGAAATTTCTTCCTTTTTGCCCCAAAATAAGGCCAATTTCTGCAATTCTGCCCCAATGTAATGGAAATTTCTGCAATTTTGCCCCAAAATAAGGGGGATTTCTGACTTTTTGCTCCCGAAAAAAGGAGATTTTCTGTTATTTTGCCCCAAAATTATGAGAATTTCTGCAATTTTTCTTCAAAATACGGTTAATTTTTGCTTTTTAGCCCCAAAATAAAGGGAATTTCTGCATTTTCCCTCAATATTTGGGGAATTTCTGCATTTTACCTCTAAATAAGGGGAATTTCTGCATTTTACTGCAAAATAAGAATTTCTGCCTTTTGCCCCAAAATATGGGGAATTTCTGCCTTTTTGTTCCAAAATAAGGAATATTTCTTCAATTTTGTGCCATAATAAAAGAAATTTCTGCTTTTTGCCCCCAAAATAAGTGAAATTTCTGCAATTTTTCCCAATATAAGGGAAATTTCTGCCTTTTTGCCACCAAATAAGGGGAATTTCAGCCTTTTTACCTCAAAATATAGGGAATTTCTGAATTTTGGCACAAAATATTAGGAATTTCTGTTTTTTTGCCCCAAAATAAGAAAAATTCTGCCTTTTTTCCCTGAAATAAGTAAAATTTCTGCAATTTTGCCCCAAAATAAGTGATATTTCTGGAATTTTGCCCCAAAATAAGTGGAATTTCTGAGTTTTGCCCCAAAATAAAGAGAATTTCTGCCTTTTTGCCCCACAATTAGTGAAATTTCTGCAATTTTGCCCTAAAATAAGAAAAAATTCTGCAATTTTTCCCCATAATAAGGGAAATTCCTGCAATTTTGCTTCAAAATAAGGGGAAATTCTGTTTTTTGCCCCACAATTAGTGAAATTTCTGCAATTTTGCCCCAAAATAAGGGGAATTTCTGCGTTTTGCCCCAAAATATGGGGAATTTCTGCCTTTTGTTTGAAAATAAGAAGAATGCATACCTTTTTGCCATAAAAAAGATAAATTTCTTCATTTTTGCTCCAAAAGAAGGGGAATTTCTGCTTTTTTGCCTCTAAATAAGTGGAATTTCTGTCTTTTTCCCCCAAAACAAAGGGAATTTCTTTTTTTTTGCCCCAAAATAAGGAAAATTTCTGACTTATTACCCTGAAATAAGTGAAATTTCTGCAAATTTGCCCCAAAAAAAGAGAAATTTCTGGCTTTTGCCCCAAAATATGGGGAATTTCAGCATTTTACCTCAAAATAAGGGAAATTTCTGATTTTTGCACCAAAATATGGAGAATTTCTGCCTTTTTGCCGCAAAATAAGGAAAATTTCTGCCTTTTTTCCCTGAAATAAGTGAAATTTCTTCAATTTTGCCCGAAAATAAGTGAAATTTCTGCAATTTTGCACAAAAATAATGGAAATTTCTGGAATTTTGCCCCAAAATAGGTGGAATTTCTGAGTTTTGCCCGAAAATAAGGAGAATTTCTGCCTTTTGCTCTACAATTAGGGGAATTTCTGCAATTTTGCTCCAAAATACAAGGAATTTCTGCCTTTTTGCCCAAAAATAAGAGGAATGCATACCTTTATTGCCATAAAAAGGGAAATTTCTTCATTTTTGCCCCAAATTAAGGAAATTTCTGCCTTTTTGCTCTGAAATATGTGAAATTTCTGCAATTTTAGCCCAAAATAAGGTGAATTTCTGCCTTTTTGCGCCAAAATAATGGGAATTTCTGCCTTTTTGCCCCAAAATAAGAAAAATTTTTGATTTTTTTCTCTGAAATAAGTGAAATTTCTGCAATTTTGCCCTAATATAAGGGAAATTTCTGCAATTTTTCCCCATAATAAGGGAAAATTCTGCAATTTTGCCCCAAAATAAGGGGAATTTCTGTTTTTTTGCCCCCAAATAAGGGAAATTTCTGCAATTTTGCCCGAAAATAAAGGGAATTTCTACCTTTTTGCCCCAAAATAAAGAATATTACTGTATTTTTTACTCCAAAATTAGGTGAATTTCTGCAATTTTGCTCCAAAATACAGGGATTTTCTGCCTTTTTCGGCGAAAATAAGGGGAATTTCTGCCATTTTACGGCGAAATAAGTGAAATTTTGCAGTTTTACCCCAAAATAAGTGGAATTTCTGCATTTTTGCCCCAAAATTAGAGGAATTTCTGCAATTTTGCTCCAAAATATGGGGAATTTCTGCCTTTTTGCCCGAAAATAAAGGGAATGTTTATTTTTTTGTTATAAAAAATAGAAATTTCTTCATTTTTGCCCCAAAATAAGGGGATTTTCCGCCTTTTTGACTCAAAATAAGTGCAATTTCTGCCTTTTCCCCAAATATAAACGAAATTTCTGTCTTTTTGCCCCAAAAAAGGGGAATTACTTACTTTATGCTCCCGAAAAAAGGAGATTTTCTGTCTTTTTGCCCCAAAATAAAGAGAATTTCTTCCTTTTTGCCCGAAAATCATGAGAATTTCTGCAATTTTGCTTCAAAATACCGTTAATTTCTGCCTTTTAGCTACAAAATAAAGGGAATTTCTGCATTTTCCCCCAATATTTGGAGAATTTCTGCATTTTACCTCTAAATAAGGGGAATTTCTGCATTTTACCTCAAAATAAGAAGAATTTCTACCTTTTGCCACAAAATATGGGGAATTTCTGCCTTTTTGTTCAAAAATAAGGAAAATTTTTCAATTTTGTGCCATAATAAAAGAAATTTCTGCTTTTTGCCCCAAAATAAGGGGAATTTCTTACTTTTTGCCCTGAAATAAATGAAATTTCTGCAATTTTGCCCGATAATAAGGGAAATTTGTGTTTTTTTGCCCCAAAATAAGGGAAATTTCTGCCTTTTGCCCCAAAATATGAGGAATTTCACCATTTTACCTTAAAATAAGGGGAATTTCAGCCTTTTTGCCCGAAAATAAAGAGAATGCATACCTTTTTGCCATAAAAAAAGGAAATTTCTTCATTTTTGCTCCAAAATAAGGGGAATTTCTACTTTTTTGCCTCTAAATAAGTGGAATTTCTGTCTTTTTCCCCAAAAACAAAGGGAATTTCTGTCATTTTTGCCCCAAAATAAGGAAAATTTCTGACTTATTACCCTGAAATAAGCGAAATTTCTGCAATTTTGCCCCAATATAAGGGAAATTTCGGCCTTTTTGCCCCCAAATAATGGGAATTTCAGCCTTTTTACCTAAAAATAAGAGGAATTTCTGAATTTTGGCACAAAATATTAGGAATTTTTGCCTTTTTGCCCCAAAATAAGGAAAATTTCTGCCTTTTTTCGCTGAAATAAGTGAAATATCTGCAATTTTACCCCAAAATAAGTAAAATTTCTGCAATTTTGCCCCAAAATAAGAGAAATTTCTGGAATTTTGCCCCAAAACAAGTGGAATTTCTGAGTTTTGCCCCAAAATAAGAAAAATTTCTGCCTTTTTGCCCCACAATTAGGGGAATTTCTGCAATTTTGCTCCAAAATACGGGGAATTTCTGCCTTTTTGCCCAAAAATAATGGGAATGCATACCTTTTTGCCATAAAAAAGGGAAATTTCTTCATTTTTGCCCCAAATTAAGGGAAATTTCTGCCTTTTGCCCTGAAATATGTGAAATTTCTGCAATTTTAGCCCAAAATAAGGTGAATTTCTGCCTTTATGCCCCAAAATAATGGGAATTTCTGCCATTTTGCCATAAATAAGAATAATTTTTGCTTTTTTTCTATGAAATAAGTGAAATTTATGCAATTTTGCCCTAAAATAAGGGGAGTTTCTGCTTTTTTGCCTCTAAATAAGTGTAATTTCTGTCTTTTTCCCCCAAAACAAAGGGAATTTCTGTAATTTTTGCCCCAAAATAAGGAAAATTTCTTACTTATTACCCTGAAATAAGTGAAATTTCTGCAATTTTGTCTCAATATAAAGGCAATTTCTGCCTTTTTGCCCCTAAATAAGGGGAATTTCAGCCTTTATACATCAAAATGAGGGGAATTTCTGAATTTTGGCACAAAATATTAGGAATTTCAGCTTTTGCCCAAATATAAGGAAAATTTCTGCCTTTTTTTACTGAAATAATTGAAATTTCTGCAATTTTGCCCCAAAATAAGTAAAATTTCTGCAATTTTGCCCCAAAATAAGGGAAATTTCTGGAATTTTGCCCCAAAATAAGTGGAATTTTTGAGTTTTGCCCCAAAATAAGCAGAATTTCTGCCTTTTTCCCTTACAATTAGTGAAATTTCTGCAATTTTGCCCTAAAATAAGGGCAATTTCTGCAACTTTTCCCCATAATACGGGAAATTTCTGCAATTTTGCTTCAAAATAAGGGGAATTTCTGTTTTATGTCCCACAATTAGGGAAATTTCTGCAATTTTGCCCCAAAATAAGGGGAATTTCTGCCTTTTGCCCAAAATTTGGGGAATTTCTGCCTTTTTGTGTGAAAATAAGAATGCATAACTTTTAGACATTAAAAAGGGAAATTTCTTCATTTTGCTCCAAAATAAGGGGAAATTTTGCCTTTTTACATCTAAATAAGTGGAATTTCTGTCTTTTTCCCCCAAAACAAATGGAATTTCTGTTTTTTTTTTGCGCCAAAATATGGAAAATTTCTGACTTATTACTCTGAAATAAGTCAAATTTCTGCAAATTTTCCCCAAAAAAAGGGAAATTTCTGCCTTTTGCCCAAAAATAAGGGGAATTTCAGAATTTTACCTCAAAATAAGGGAAATTTCTGATTTTTGCACCAAATTATGGAGAATTTCTGCCTTATTGCCCCAAAATAAGAAAAATTTCTGCATTTTTTCCCTGAAATAAGTGAAATTTCTGCAATTTTGCCCCAAAATAAGTGAAATTTCTGCAATTTTGCCCCAAAATAAGGGAAATTTCTGGAATTTTGCCCCAAAATAAGTGGAATTTCTGAGTTTTGCCCCAAATTAAAGAGAATTTCTGCCTTTTTGCCCCACAATTAGGGGAATTTCTGCAATTTTGCTCCAAAATACGGGGAATTTCTGCCTTTTTGCTGAAAATAAGGGGAATGCATACCTTTTTGCCATAAAAAAGGGAAATTTCTTCATTTTTGCCCCAAATGAAGGGAAATTTCTGCCTTTTTGCTCTTAAATATGTGAAATTTCTGCAATTTTAGCCCAAAATAAGGTGAATTTCTGCCTTTTTGCCATCAAAATAATGGGAATTTCTGCCTTTTTGCCCTAAAATAAGAAAAATTTTTGCCTTTTTTCTCTGAAATAAGTGAAATTTCTGCAATTTTGCCCTAAAATAAAGGAAATTTCTGATATTTTTCCCCATAATAAAGGAAATTTCTGGAATTTTGCCTCAAAATAAAGGGAATTTCTGTTTTTTTGCCCCCAAATAAGGGAAATTTCTGAAATTTTGCCATAAAATAAGGGGAATTTCTGCTTTTTTGCCTCTAATTAAGTGGAATTTCTGTCTTTTTCCCCCAAAACAAAGGGAATTTCTGTCATTTTTGCCCCAAAATAAGGAAAATTTCTGACTTATTACCCTGAAATAAGTAAAATTTCTGCAATTTTGCCCCAATATAAGCTATATGTCTGCCTTTTTGCCTCCAAATAAGGAGAATTTCAGCCTTTTTACCTCAAAATAAGGGGAATTTCTGAATTTTGGCCTAAAATATTAGGAATTTCTGCCTTTTTGCCCCAAAATAAAAAAAATTTCCGGCTTTTTTTCCTGAAATAAGAGAAATTTCTGCAATTTTTCCCCAAAATAAGTAAAATTTCTGCAATTTTGCCCCAAAATAAGGAAAAATTCTGGAATTTTGCCCCAAAAGAAGTGGAAATTCTGAGTTTTGCCCCAAAATAAGGAGAATTTCTGCCTTTTTGCCCCACAATTAGTGAAATTTCTGCAATTTTGCCCTAAAATAAGAGAAATTTCTGCAATTTTTCCCCATAATAAGGGAAATTTCTGCAATTATGCTTCAAAATTAGAAGAATTTCTGTATTTTGCCCCACAATTAGTGAAATTTCTGCAATTTTGCCCGAAAATAAAGAAAATTTCTGGAATTTTGCCCCAAAACAAGTGGAATTTCTGAATTTTGCCCCAAAATAAGGAGAATTTCTGCCTTTTTGCCCCACAATTAGAGAAATTTCTGCAATTTTGCTCCAAAAAACGGGGAATTTCTCCGTTTTTGCCCGAAAATAAGGGGAATGCATACCTTTTTGCCATAAAAAAAGGGAAATTTCTTTATTTTTGCCCCAAATTAAGGGAAATTTCAGCCTTTTTGCCCTGAAATATGTGAAATTTCTGCAATTTTAGCCCAAAATAAAGTGAATTTCTGCCTTTTTGCCCCAAAATAATGGCAATTTCTGCCTCTTTGTCCCAAAATAAGAAAAATTTTTGCTTTTTTTCTCTGAAATAAGTAAAATTTCTGCAATTTTGCCCTAAAATAAAAGAAATTTTTGCAATTTTTCCCCATAATAAAGGAAATTTCTGGAATTTTGCCCCAAAATAAGGGGAATTTCTGTTTTTTTGCCCCCAAATAATGGAAATTTCTGCAAATTTGACCTAAAATAAGGGGAGTTTCTGCTTTTTTGCCTCTAAATAAGTGTAATTTCTGTTTTTTTTCCCCAAAACAAAGGGAATTTCTGTCATTTTTGCCCCAAAATAAGGAAAATTTCTGACTTATTACCCTGAAATAAGTGAAATTTGTGCAATTTTGCCCCAATATAAGGAAATTTCTACCTTTTTGCCCCAAATAAGGGGAATTTCAGACTTTTTACCTCAAAATGAGGGGAATTTCTGAATTTTGGCACAAAATATTAGGAATCTCTCCCTTTTTGCCCCAAAATAAAGAATATTTCTGCCTTTTTTTCCTGAAATAAGTGAAATTTCTGCAAATTTGCACCAAAATAAGTAAAATTTCTGTAATTTTGCCCCAAAATAAAGGAAATTTCTGGAATTTTGCCCCAAAATAAGTGGAATTTCTGATTTTTGCCCCAAAATAAGGAGAATTTCTGCCTTATTGCCTTACAATTAGTGAAATTTCTGCAATTTTGCCCTAATATAAGGGAAATTTCTGCAATTTTTCCCCATAATAAGGGAAATTTCTGCAATTTGCTTCAAAATAAGGGGAATTTCTGTTTTTTGTCCCACAATTAGGGAAATTTCTGCAATTTTGCCCTAAAATAAAGGGAATTTCTGCTTTTTTGCCTCTAATTAAGTGCAATTTCTGTATTTTTCCCCCAAAACAAAGGGAATTTCTGTCATTTTTGCCCCAAAATAAGGAAAATTTCTGACTTATTACCCTGAAATAAGTGAAATTTCTGCAATTTTGCTCCAATATAAGGGAAATTTCTGCATTTTGTCCCCAAATAAGGAGAATTTCAGCCTTTTTACCTCAAAATAAGGGGAATTTCTGAATTTTGGCCCAATATATAAGGAATTTCTGCCTTTTGGCCCCAAAATAAAAAAAATTTCTGGCTTTTTTTCCTGAAATAAGTGAAATTTCTGCAATTTTTCCCCAAAATAAGTAAAATTTCTGCAATTTTGCCCCAAAATAAGGAAAATTTCTGGAATTTTGCCCCCAAATAAGTGGAAATTCTGAGTTTTGCCCCAAAATAAGGAGAATTTCTGCCTTTTTGCCCCACAATTAGTGAAATTTCTGCAATTTTGCTCTAAAATAAGGGAAATTTCTGCAATTTTTCCCAATAATAAGGGAAATTTCTGCAATTTTGCTTCAAAATAAGGGGAATTTCTGTTTTTTGTCCCACAATTAGGGAAATTTCTGCAATTTTGCCCCAAAATAAGGGGAATTTCTGCCTTTTGCCCTAAAATATGGGGAATTTCTGCCTTTCTGTCTGAAAATAAAAAGAATGCATAACTTTTTGCCATAAAAAAGAGAAATTTCTACATTTTGCTCCAAAATAAGGGGAAATTTTGCCTTTTTACTTCTAAATAAGTGGAATTTCTGTCTTTTTCCCCCAAAACAAAGGGAATTTCTGTATTTTGCCCCAAAATAAGGAAAATTTCTGACTTATTACCCTGAAATAAGTAAAATTTCTGCAAATTTGCCCCAAAAATAGGGGAATTTCTGCCTTTTGCCCCCAAATAAAAAGAATTTCAGCATTTTACCTCAAAATAAGGGAAATTTCTGATTTTTGCACCTAAATATGGAGAATTTCTGCCTTTTTGCCCCAAAATAAAGAAAATTTCTGCCTTTTTTCACTGAAATAAGTGAAATTTCTGCAATTTTGCACGAAAATAAGTGAAATTTCTGAAATTTTGCCATAAAATAAGAGAAATTTCTGCAATTTTTCCCCATAATAAGGGAAATTTCTGCAATTTTGCTTCAAAATAAGGGGACTTTCTGTTTTTTGCCCCACAATTAGGGAAATTTCTGCAATTTTGCCCCAAAATAAGAGAAATTTCTGGAATTTTGCCCCAAAACAAGTGGAATTTCTGAGTTTTGCTCCAAAATAAGGAGAATTTCTGCCTTTTTGTCCCACAATTAGAGGAATTTCTGCAATTTTGCCAAAAATACAGGGAATTTCTGACTTTTTGCCCAAAAATAAGGGGAATGCATACCTCTTTGCCATAAAAAAGGGAAATTTCTTTATTTTTGCCCCAAATTAAGGGAAATTTCTGCCTTTTTGTCCTGAAATATGTGAAATTTCTGCAATTTTAGCCCCAAATAAAGTGAATTTCTGCCTTTTTGCCCCAAAATAATGGGAATTTCTGCCTCTTTGCCCCAAAATAAGAAAAATTTTTGCTTGTTTTCTCTGAAATAAGTAAAATTTCTGCAATTTTGCCCTAAAATAAAAGAAATTTTTGCAATTTTTTCCCATAATAAAGGAAATTTACTGGAATTTTGCCCAAAAATAAGGGGAATTTCTGTTTTTTATGCCCCCAAATAATGGAAATTTCTGCAAATTTGCCCTAAAATAAGGTGAGTTTCTGCTTTTTTGCCTCTAAATAAGTGTAATTTCTGTTTTTATCCCGCAAAACAAAGGGAATTTCTGTCATTTTTGCCCCAAAATAAGGAAAATTTCTGACTTATTACCCGAAATAAGTGAAATTTCTGCAATTTTGCCCCAATATAAGGGAAATTTCTGCCTTTTTGCCCCAAATAAGGGGAATTTCAGACTTTTAACCTAAAAATGAGGGGAATTTCTTAATTTTGGCACAAAATATTAGGAATTTCTGCCTTTTTGCCCCAAAATAAGGAATATTTCTGCCTTTTTTTCCTGAAATAAGTGAAATTTCTGCAATTTTGCCCCAAAATAAGTAAAATTTCTCTAATTTTGCCCCAAAATAAGGGAAATTTCTGGAATTTTGCCCCAAAATAAGTGGAATTTCTGAGTTTTGCCCAAAAATAAGGAGAATTTCTGCCTTATTGCTTTTCAGTTAGTGAAATTTCTGCAATTTTGCCCTAAAATAAGGGAAATTTCTGCAATTTTTCCCCATAATAAGAGAAATTTCTGCAATTTTTCTTCAAAATAAGGGGAATTTCTGTTTTTTGTCCCACAATTAGGGAAATTTCTGCAATTTTGCCCCAAAATAAGGGGAATTTCTGCCTTTTGCCCTAAAATATGGGGAATTTCTGCCTTTCTGTCTGAAAATAAAAAGAATGCATACCTTTTTGCCATAAAAAAGGGAAATTTCTACATTTTGCTCCAAAATAAGGGGAAATTTTGTTTTTTTACCTCTAAATAAGTGGAATTTATGTCTTTTTCCCCCAAAACAAAGGGAATTTCTGTATTTTGCCCCAAAATAAGGAAAATTTCTGACTTATTACACTGAAATAAGTGAAATTTCTGCAAATTTGCCCCAAAAGTACGGAAATTTCTGCCTTTTGCCCCCAAATAAGAAGAATTTCAGCATTTTACCTCAAAATAAGGCAAATTTCTGATTTTTGCACCAAAATATGGAGAATTTCTGCCTTTTTGCCCCAAAATAAAGAAAATTTCTGCCTTTTTTCTCTGAAATAAGTGAAATTTCTGAAATTTTGCCCCAATATAAGTGAAATTTCTGAAATTTTGCCATAAAATAAGAGAAATTTCTGCAATTTTTCCCCATAATAAGGGAAATTTCTGCAATTTTGCTTCAAAATAAGGGGAATTTCTGTTTTTTGCCCCACAATTAGGAAAATTTCTGCAATTTTGCCCCAAAATAAGGGAAATTTTGGAATTTTGCCCCAAAACAAGTGGAATTTCTGAGTTTTGCCCCAAAATAAGGAGAATTTCTGCCTTTTTGTCAGACAATTAGAGGAATTTCTGCAATTTTGCTCCAAAATACGGAGAATTTCTGCCTTTTTGCCCGAAAATAAGGGGAATGCATACCTTTTTGCCATAAAAAAGGGAAATTTCTTTATTTTTGCCCCAAATTAAGGGAAATTTCTGCCTTTTTTCCCTGAAATAAGTGAAATTTCTGCAATTTTGCCCCAAAATAAGTGAAATTTCTGCAATTTTGCCCCAAAATAAGAGAAATTTCTGGAATTTTGCCCCAAAATAAGTGGAATTTCTGAGTTTTGCCCCAAAATAAAGAGGATTTCTGCCTTTTTGCCCCACAATTAGGGGAATTTCTGCAATTTTGCTCCAAAATACGGGGAATTTCTGCCTTTTTGCCGAAAATAAGGGGAATGCATACCTTTTTGCCATAAAAAAGGGAAATTTCTTCATTTTTGCCCCAAATGAAGGGAAATTTCTGCCTTTTTGCCCTGAAATTTGTGAAATTTCTGCAATTTTAGCCCAAAATAAGGTGAATTTCTGCCTTTTTGCCATCAAAATAATGGGAATTTCTGCCTTTTTGCCCCAAAATAAGAAAAATTTTTGCCTTTTTTTTTCTGAAATAAGTGAAATTTCTGCAATTTTGCCCTAAAATAAAGGAAATTTCTGATATTTTTCCCCATAATAAAGGAAATTTCTGGAATTTTGCCCCAAAATAAAAGGAATTTCTGTTTTTTTGCCCCCAAATAAGGGAAATTTCTGCAATTTTGCCCTAAAATAAGGGGAATTTCTGCTTTTTTGCCTCTAATTAAGTGGAATTTCTGTCTTTTTCCCCCAAAACAAAGGGAATTTCTGTCATTTTTGCCCCAAAATAAGGAAAATTTCTGACTTATTGCCCTGAAATAAGTGAAATTTCTGCAATTTTGCCCCAATATAAGCGATATGTCTGCCTTTTTGCCCCCAAATAAATAGAATTTCAGCCTTTTTACCTCAAAATAAGGGGAATTTCTGAATTTTGGCCTAAAATATTAGGAATTTCTGCCTTTTTGCCCCAAAATAAAAAAAAATTTCCGGCTTTTTTTCCTGAAATAAGAGAAATTTCTGCAATTTTTCCCCAAAATAAGTAAAATTTCTGCAATTTTGCCCCAAAATAAGGAAAAATTCTGGAATTTTGCCCCAAAAGAAGTGGAAATTCTGAGTTTTGCCCCAAAATAAGGAGAATTTCTGCCTTTTTGCCCCACAATTAGTGAAATTTCTGCAATTTTGCTCTAAAATAAGGGAAATTTCTGCAATTTTTCCCCATAATAAGGGAAATTTCTGCAATTTTGCTTCAAAATAAGGGGAATTTCTGTTTTTTGTCCCACAATTAGGGAAATTTCTGCAATTTTGCCCCAAAATAAGGGGAATTTCTGGAATTTTGCCCCAAAATAAGTGGAATTTCTGAGTTTTGCCCCAAAATAAAGAGGATTTCTGCCTTTTTGCCCCACAATTAGAGAAATTTTTGCAATTATGCTTCAAAATAAGGGGAATTTCTGTTTTTTGCCCCACAATTAGGGAAATTTCTGCAATTTTGCCCGAAAATAAGGAAAATTTCTGGAATTTTGCCCCAAAACAAGTGGAATTTCTGAATTTTGCCCCAAAATAAGGAGAATTTCTGCCTTTTTGCCCCACAATTAGAGAAATTTCTGCAATTTTGCTCCAAAATACGGGGAATTTCTCCCTTTTTGCCTGAAAATAAGGGGAATGCATAACTTTTTGCCATAAAAAAGGGGAAATTTCTTTATTTTTGCCCCAAATTAAGGGAAATTTCTGCCTTTTTGCCCTAAAATATATGAAATTTCTGCAATTTTAGCCCAAAATAAAGTGAATTTCTGCCTTTTTGCCCCAAAATAATGGGAATTTCTGCCTTTTTGCCCCAAAATAAGAAAAAATTTTGCTTTTTTTCTCTGAAATAAGTAAAATTTCTGCAATTTTGCCCTAAAATAAAAGAAATTTTTGCAATTTTTCCCCATAATAAAGGAAATTTCTGGAATTTTGCCCCAAAATAAGGGGAATTTCTGTTTTTTTGCCCCCAAATAATGGAAATTTCTGCAAATTTGCCCTAAAATAAGGGGAGTTTCTGCTTTTTTGCCTCTAAATAAGTGTAATTTCTTTTTTTCCCCCAAAACAAAGGGAATTTCTGTCATTTTTGCCCCAAAATAAGGAAAATTTCTGACTTATTACCCTGAAATAAGTGAAATTTGAGCAATTTTGTCCCAATATAAAGAAATTTCTGCCTTTTTGCCCCAAATAAGGGGAATTTCAGAATTTTTACCTCAAAATGAGGGGAATTTCTGAATTTTGGCACAAAAAATTAGGAATTTCTGCCTTTTTGCCCCAAAATAAGGAATATTTCTGCCTTTTTTTCCTGAAATAAGTGAAATTTCTGCAATTTTGCCCCAAAATAAGTAAAATATCTGTAATTTTGCCCCAAAATAAAGGAAATTTCTGGAATTTTGCCCCAAAATAAGTGGAATTTCTGAGTTTTGCCCCAAAATAAGGAGAATTTCTGCCTTATTGCCTTACAATTAGTGAAATTTCTGGAATTTTGCCCTAAAATAAGGGAAATTTCTGCAATTTTTCCCCATAATAAGGGAAATTTCTGCAATTTGCTTCAAAATAAGGGGAATTTCTGTTTTTTGTCCCACAATTAGGGGAATTTCTGCAATTTTGCTCTAAAATAAAGGGAATTTCTGCTTTTTTGCCTCTAATTAAGTGCAATTTCTGTATTTTTTCCCCAAAACAAAGAGAATTTCTGTCATTTTTGCCCCAAAATAAAGAAAATTACTGACTTATTACCCTGAAATAAGTGCAATTTTGCCCCAATATAAGGGAAATTTCTGCCTTTTTGTCCCCAAATAAGGAGAATTTCAGCCTTTTTACCTCAAAATAAGGGGAATTTCTGAATTTTGGCCCAATATATTAGGAATTTCTGCCTTTTGGCCCCAAAATAAAAAAAATTTCCGGCTTTTTTTTCCTGAAATAAGTGAAATTTCTGCAATTTTTCCCCAAAATAAGTAACATTTCTGCAATTTTGCCCCAAAATAAGGAAAATTTCTGGAATTTTGCCCCAAAATAAGTGGAAATTCTGAGTTTTGCCCCAAAATAAGGAGAATTTCTGCCTTTTTGCCCCACAATTAGTGAAATTTCTGCAATTTTGCCCTAAAATAAGGGAAATTTCTGCAATTTTTCCCCATAATAAGAGAAATTTCTGCAATTTTTCTTCAAAATAAGGGGAATTTCTGTTTTTTGTCCCACAATTAGGGAAATTTCTGCAATTTTGCCCCAAAATAAGGGGAATTTCTGCCTTTTGCCCTAAAATATGGGGAATTTCTGCCTTTCTGTCTGAAAATAAAAAGAATGCATACCTTTTTGCCATAAAAAAGGGAAATTTCTACATTTTGCTCCAAAATAAGGGGAAATTTTGTCTTTTTACCTCTAAATAAGTGGAATTTATGTCTTTTTCCCCCAAAACAAAGGGAATTTCTATATTTTGCCCCAAAATAAGGAAAATTTCTGACTTATTACCCTGAAATAAGTGAAATTTCTGCAAATTTTCCCCAAAAATAGGGAAATTTCTGCCTTTTGCCCCCAAATAAGAAGAATTTCAGCATTTTACCTCAAAATAAGGGAAATTTCTGATTTTTGCACCAAAATATGGAGAATTTCTGCCTTTTTGCCCCAAAATAAGGAAAATTTCTGCCTTTTTTCCCTGAAATAATTGAAATTTCTGCAATTTTTTCCATAAAATAAGAGAAATTTCTGCAATTTTTCCCCACAATTAGGGAAATTTCTGCAATTTTGCCCCAAAATAAGGGAAATTTCTGGAATTTTGCCCCAAAACAAGTGGAATTTCTGAGTTTTGCCCCAAAATAAGGAGAATTTCTGCCTTTTTGTCCCACAATTAGAGGAATTTCTGCAATTTTGCCAAAAATACGGGGAATTTCTGACTTTTTGCCCGAAAATAAGGAAAATGCATACCTCTTTGCCATAATAAAGGGAAATTTCTTTATTTTTGCCCCAAATTAAGGGAAATTTCTGCCTTTTTGCCCTGAAATATATGAAATTTCTGCAATTTTAGCCCAAAATAAAGTGAATTTCTGCATTTTTGACCCAAAATAATGGGAATTTCTGCCTCTTTGCCCCAAAATAAGAAAAATTTTTGCTTTTTTTCTCTGAAATAAATAAAATTTCTGCAATTTTGCCCTAAAATAAAAGAAATTTTTGCAATTCTTTCCCATAATAAAGTAAATTTCTGGAATTTTGCCCCAAAATAAGGGGAATTTCTGTTTTTTTGCCCCCAAATAATGGAAATTTCTGCAAATTTGCCCTAAAATAAGGGGAGTTTCTGATTTTTTGCCTCTAAATAAGTGTAATTTCTGTTTTTATCCCCCAAAACAAAGGGAATTTCTGTCATTTTTCCCCAAAATAAGGAAAATTTCTGACTTATTACCCGAAATAAGTGAAATTTCTGCAATTTTGCCCCAATATAAGGGAAATTTCTGCCTTTTTGCCCCAAATAAGGGGAATTTCAGACTTTTTACCTAAAAATGAGGGGAATTTCTGAATTTTGGCACAAAATATTAGGAATTTCTTTCTTTTTGCCCCAAAATAAGGAATATTTCTGCCTTTGTTTCCTGAAATAAGTGAAATTTCTGCAATTTTGCCCCAAAATAAGTAAAATTTCTGTAATTTTGCCCCAAAATAAGGGAAATTTCTGGAATTTTGCCCCAAAATAAGTGGAATTTCTGAGTTTTGCCCCAAAATAAGGAGAATTTCTGCCTTATTGCCTTTCAATTAGTGAAATTTCTGAATTTTGTCCTAAAATAATGGAAATTTCTGCAATTTTTCCCCATAATAAGAGAAATATCTGCAAATTTTAGCCCAAATAAGGTGAATTTCTGCCTTTTTGCCCCAAAATAATGGGAATTTCTGCATTTTTGCCCCAAAAGAAGAAAAATTTTTGCCGCTTTTCTCTGAAATAAGTGAAATTTCTGCAATTTTGCCCTAAAATAAAGGAAATTTCTGCAATTTTTACCCATAATAAGGGAAATTTCTGGAATTTTTCCCCAAAATAAGGGGAATTTCTCTTATTTGCCACCAAATAAGGGAAATTTCTGGAATTTTGCCCTAAAATAAGGGGAATTTCAGATATTTTGCCTCTAAATAAGTGGAATTTCTGTCTTTTTACCGAAAACAAAGGTAATTTCTGTCATTTTTGCCGCAAAATAAGAAAAATTTCTGACTTATTACGCTGAAATAAGTGAAATTTCTGAAATTTTGCCCCATTATAAGGGAAAATTCTGCCTTTTGCCCCCAAATAAGGGGAATTTCAGCCTTTTTACCTCAAAATAAGGGGAATTTCTAAATTTTGGCACAAAATATTAGGAATTTGTGCCTTTTTGCCCCAAAATAAGGATAATTTCTGCCTTTTTTCCCTGAAATAAGTGAAATTTCTGAAATTTTGCCCTAAAATAATTAAAATTTCTGCAATTTTTCCCCAAAATAAAGGAAATTTCTGGAATTTTGCCCCAAAATAAGTGGAATTTCTGAGTTTTGCCCCAAAATAAGGAGAATTTCTGCCTTATTGCCCCACAATTAGGGAAATTTCTGCAATTTTGCTCCAAAATACAGGGAATTTCTGCCTTTTTGCCCGAAAATAATAGGAATGCATACTTTTTTGCCATAAAAAAGGGAAATTTCTTCATTTTTGCCCCAAGTTAAGGGAAATTTCTGCCTTTTTGCCCTGAAATATGTGAAATTTCTGCAATTTTAGCCCAAAATAAGGTGAATTTCTGCCTTTTTGCCCCAAAATAATGGGAATTTCTGCCTTTTTACCCAAAAATGAGAAAAATTTTTGCTTTTTTTCTGTGAAATAAGTGAAATTTCTGCAATTTTGCCCTAAAATAAAGGAAATTTCTGCAATTTTTCCCCATAACAAAGGAAATTTCTGGAATTTTGCCCCAAAAGAGGGGGAATTTCTGTTTTTTGCCCCCAAATAAAAGAAATTTCTGCAATTTTGCCCTAAAATAAGGGGAATTTCTGCTTTTTTGCCTCTAAATAAGTGGAATTTCTGTCTTTTTCCCTCAAAACAAAGGGAATTTCTGTCATTTTTCCCCAAAATAAAGAAAATTTCTGACTTATTACCCTAAAATAAGTGAAATTTCTGCAAAATTGCCCCAAAATAAGGGAAATTTCTGCTTTTTTGCCCCCAAATAAGGGGAATTTCAGCCTTTTTACCTCAAAATAATGAAAATTTCTGCATTTTTGCAACAAAATATTAGGAATTTCTGCATTATTGCCACAAAATATTAGGAATTTCTGCCTTTTTGCCCCCAAATAAGGAAAATTTCTGCATTTTTTTCCCTGAAATAAGTGAAATCTTTGCAATTTTGCCCCAAAATAAGTTAAATTTCTGCAATTTTTCCCCAAAATAAGGAAAATTTCGGGTATTTTGCCCCAAAATAGGTGGAATTTCTGAGTTTTGCCCCAAAATAAAGAGAATTTCTGCCTTTTTGCCCCACAATTAGGGGAATTTCTGCAATTTTGCTCCAAAATACGGGGAATTTCTGCCTTTTTGCCCGAAAATAAGGGGAATGCATAACTTTTTGCCATAAAACAGGGAAATTTCTTCATTTTTGCCCCAAATTAAGGGAAATTTCTGCCTTTTTGCCCTGAAATATATGAAATTTCTGAAATTTTAGCCCAAATAAGGTGAATTTCTGCCTTTTTGCCCCAAAATAATGGGAATTTCTGCCTTTTTGCCCCAAAAGAAGAAAAATTTCTGCCTTTTTTCTCTGAAATAAGTGAAATTTCTGCAATTTTGCCTTAAAATAAAGGAAATTTCTGCAATTTTTCCCCATAATAAAGGAAATTTCTGGAATTTTGCCCCAAAATAAGGGGAATTTCTGTTTTTTTGCCCCCAATAATGGAAATTTCTGGAATTTTGCCCTAAAATAAGGGGAATTTCAGCTTTTTTGCCTTTAAATAAGTGGAATTTCTGTCTTTTCCCTGAAAACAAAGGGAATTTCTGTCATTTTTGCCCCAAAATAAGAAAAATTTCTGACTTATTACCCTGAAATAAGTGAAATTTCTGCAATTTTGCCCCATTATAAGGGAAAATTCTGCCTTTTCCCCCAAATAAGGGGAATTTCAGCCTTTTTACCTCAAAATAAGGGGAATTTCTGAATTTTGGCACAAAATATTAGGAATTTGTGCCTTTTTGCCCCAAAATAAGGAAAATTTCTGCCTTTCTGCCCTGAAATAAGTGAAATTTCTGAAATTTTCCCAAAATAAGTAAAATTTCTGCAATTTTCCCCCAAAATAAAGGAAATTTCTGGAATTTTGCCCTAAAATAAGTGAAATTTCTGAGTTTTGCACCAAAATACGGAGAATTTCTGCCTTTTTGCCCGAAAATAAGGGGAATGAATAACTTTTTGCCATAAAAAAGGGAAATTTCTTCATTTTTGCCCCAAATTAAGGGAAATTTCTGCCTTTTTGCCCTGAAATATGTGAAATTTCTGCAATTTTAACACAAAATAAGGTGAATTTCTGCCTTTTTGCCCCAAAATAATGGATATTTCTGCTTTTTGCCCCAAAAGAAAAAAAATTTTTGCCTTTTTTCTCTGAAATAAGTGAAATTTCTGCAATTTTGCCCTAAAATAAAGGAAATTTCTGCAATTTTTACCCATAATAAGGGAAATTTCTGGAATTTTGCCCAAAAATAAGGGGAATTTCTCTTTTTTGCCACCAAATAAGGGAAATTTCTGAAATTTTGCCCTAAAATAAGGGGAATTTCTGCTTTTTTGCCTCTAAATTAGTGGAATTTCTGTATTTTTCCCCCAATACAAAAAGAATTTCTGTCATTTTTGCCCCAAAATAAGGAAAATTTCTGACTTATTACCCTGAAATAAGTGAAATTTGTGCAAATTTGCCCCAAAAATAGGGAAAGTTCTGCCTTTTGCTCCAAAATAAGGGGAATTTCAGCCTTTTTACCTCAAAATAAGGGACATTTCTGATTTTTGCACCAAAATATGGAAAATTTTGTCTTTTTGCCCCAAAATAAGGAAAATTTCTGCCTTTTTTCCCTGAAATAAGTGAAATGTCTGCAATTTTGCCCCAAAATAAGGAAAATTTCTGCAATTTTGCCCCAATATAAGGGAACTTTCTGGAATTTTGCCCCAAAATAAGTGGAATTTCTGAGTTTTGCCCCAAAATAAAAAGAATTTCTGCCTTTTTGCGCCACAATTAGTGAAATTTCTGCAATTTTGCTGTAAAATAAAGGAAATTTCTGGCTTTTGCCCCAAAATATGGGAAATTTCTGAATTTTGTCAGAAAATAAAAAGAATGCATAACTTTATGCCATAAAAAAGTTAAATTTCTTCATTTTTGCTCCAAAATAAGCGGAACTTTTACTTTTTTCCTTTGAATAAGTGGAATTTCTGTATTTTTCCCCCAAAACAAAAAGAATTTCTTTCTTTTTTGCCCCAAAATATGGAAAATTTCTGACTTATTACCCTGAAATAAGTGAAATTTTTGCAAATTTGCCCCAAAATAAAGGAAATTTCTGCCTTTTTGCCCCCAAATAAGGGGAATTTCAGCCTTTTTACCTCAAAATAAGGGAAATTTCTGCATTTTTGCAACAAAATATTAGGAATTTCTGCATTTTTGCCACAAAATATTAGGAATTTCTGCCTTTTTGCCCCAAAATAAGGAAAATTTCTACCTTTTTTTCCCTGAAATAAGTGAAATTTCTGCAATTTTGCCACAAATTAAGTGTAATTTCTGCAATTTTGCCCCAAAATAAGGGACATTTCTGGAATTTTGCCACAAAATAAGTGGAATTTCTGAGTTTTGCCCCAAAATAAGGAGAATTTCTGCCTTTTTGCCCCACAATTAGGGGAATGTCTGCAATTTTGCTCCAAAATACAGGGAATTTCTGCCTTTTTGCCCGAAAATAAGGGGAATGCATGCCTTTTTGCCATAAAAAAGGGAAATTTCTTCATTTTTGCCCCAAATTAATGGAAATTTCTGCCTTTTTGTCCTGAAATATGTAAAATCTCTGCAATTTTAGCCCAAAATAAGGTGAATTTCTGCCTTTTTGCCCCAAAATAATGGTAATTTCTGCCTTTTTGCCCCAAAATAAGAAAAAATTTTCCTTTTTTTCTCTGAAATAAGTGAAATTTCTGCAATTTTGCCCTAAAATAAGGGAAATTTCTGCAATTTTTCCCCATAATAAGGGAAATTTCTGGAATTTTGCCCTAAAATAAGGGGAATTTCTGTTTTTTTGCCCCCAAATAAGGGAAATTTCTGGAATTTTGCCCTAAAATGAGGGGAATTTCAACTTTTTTGCCTCTAAATAAGTGGAATTTCTGTCTTTTCCCCGAAAACAAAGGGAATTTCTGTCATTTTTGCCCCAAAATAAGAAAAATTTGTGACTTATTACCCTGAAATAAGTGAAATTTCTGCAATTTTGCCCCATTATAAGGGAAAATTCTGCCTTTTGCCCCCAAATAAGGGGAATTTCAGCCTTTTTACCTCAAAATAAGGGGAATTTCTGAATTTTGGCACAAAATATTAGGAATTTCTGCCTTTTTGCCCCAAAATAAGGAAAATTTCTGCCTTTTTGCCCCACAATTAGTGAAATTTCTGCAATTTTGCCCTACATTAAGGGAAATTTCTGCAATTTTTCCCCATAATAAGGGAAATTTCTGTAATTTTGCACCAAAATACGGAGACTTTTTGCCTTTTTGCCCCAAAATAAAGAAAATTTCTGGCTTTTTTCCCTGAAATAAGTGAAATTTCTGCAATTTTGTTTCAAAATAAGGGGAATTTCTGTTTTTTGCCCCACAATTAGGAAAATTTCTGCAATTTTGCCCCAAAATAAGGGGGATTTCTGCCTTTTTGTCCAAAATAAAAAGAATGCATACCTTTATGCCATAAAAAGGGGAAATTTCTTCATTTTTGCTCCAAAATAAGGGGAACTTTTGCCTTTTTGCCACTAAATAAGTGGAATTTCTGTATTTTTCCAACAAAACTAAAAGAATTTCTGTCTTTTTTGCCCCAAAATAAGAAAAATTTCTGACTTATGACCCTGAAATAAGAGAAATTTCTGCAAATTTGCCCCCAAAATAGAGAAATTTCTGTTTGTTGCCCCAAAATAAGGAAAATTTCTGCCTTTTTTTATGTGAAATAAGTGAAATTTCTGCAATTTTGCCCAAAAAAGTAAAATTTCTGCAATTTTGCCCCAAAATAAGGGAAATTTCTAAAAGTTTGCCCCAAAATAATTGGAATTTCTGAGTTTTGCCCCAAAATAAGGGTAATTTCTGCCTTTGCCCCAAAATATGGGGAATTTCTGCCTTTTTGTCCGAAAATAAGAAGAATGCATACCTTTTTGCTATAAAAAAGGGAAATTTTTTCATTTTTGCTCCAAAATAAGGGGAACTTTTGCCTTTTTGCCTCTAAATAAGTGGAATTTCTGTCTTTTTTCCCCAAAACAAAGGGAATTTTTGTCTCTTTTGCCCCAAAATAAGGAAAATTTCTCACGTATTACCCTGAAATAAGTGAAATTTCTGCAATTTTGCCCCAAAATAAGGGAAATTTTTGCTTTTTTGCCCCCCAAAAAGGGGAATTTCAGCCTTTTTACCTCAAAATAAGGGAAATTTCTGCATTTTTGCAACAAAATATTAGGAATTTCTGCATTATTGCCACAAAATATTAGGAATTTCTGCCTTTTTGCCCAAAATAAGGAAAATTTCTGCCTTTTTTCCCTGAAATAAGTGAAATTTCTGCAATTTGCCCCAAAATAAGTTAAATTTCAGCAATTTTGCCCCAATTAAGGGAAATTTCGGGTATTTTGCCCCAAAATAGGTGGAATTTCTGAGTTTTGCCCCAAAATAAGGAGAATTTCTGCCTTTTTGCCCCACAATTAGGGGAATTTCTGCAATTTTGTTCAAAAATACGGGGAATTTCTGCCTTTTTGCCCGAAAATAAGGGGAATGAATAACTTTTTGCCATAAAAAAAGGAAATTTCTTCATTTTTGCCCCAAATTAAGGGAAATTTCTGCATTTTTGCCCTGAAATATGTTAAATTTCTGCAATTTTAGCCCAAAATAAGGTGAATTTCTTTCTTTTTGCCCCAAAATAATGGGAATTTCTGCTTTTTTGCCCCAAGATAAGAAAAATTTTTGCCTTTTTTTCTCTGAAATAAGTGAAATTTCTGCAATTTTGCACTAAAATAAAAAAAATTTCTGCAATTTTTCATTATAATAAGGGAAATTTCGGGAATTTTGCGCCAAATAAGGGGAATTTCTGTTTTTTTTGCCCCAAATAAGGGAAATTTCTGCAATTTTGCCCTAAAATAAGGGGAATTTCTGCGTTTTTTGCCTCTAAATAAGTGGAATTTCTGTCTTTTTCCCCAAAAACAAAGGAAATTTCTGTCATTATTGCCCCAAAATAAGGAAAATTTCTGACTTATTACCCTGAAATAAATGAAATTTCTGCAATTTTGCCCCAATATAAGTAAAATTTCTGTAATTTTGCCCCAAAATAAGGAAAATTTCTGGAATTTTGCCCCAAAATAGGTGGATTTTCTGAGTTATGCCCCAAAATAAGGAGAATTTCTGCCTTTTTGCCCCACAATTAGTGAAATTTCTGCAATTTTCCCTAAAATAAAGGAAATTTCTGCAATTTTTTCCCATAATAAGGGAAATTTCTGCAATTTTGCTTCAAAATAAGGGGAATTTCTTTTTTTTGTCCCACAATTAGGGAAATTTCTGCAATTTTGCCCCAAAATAAGGGGAATTTCTGCCTTTTGCCCCAAAATATGGGGAATTTCTGCCTTTTTGTCCGAAATAAGAAGAATGCATACATTTTTGCCATAAAAAAGGGAAATTTCTTCATTTTTGCTCCAAAATAAGGGGAACTTTTGCCTTTTTGCCTCTAAATAAGTGGAATTTCTGTATTTTTCCCCCATAACAAAAAAAATTTCTGTCTTTTTTGCCCCAAAATAAAGAAAATTTCTGACTTATTACCCTGAAATAAGTGAAATTTCTGCAAATTTGCCCCAAAAATAGGGAAATTTCTGTTTTTTGACCCAAAATAAGGGGAATTTCAGCATTTTACCACAAAATAAGGGAAATTTCTGATTTTTGCACCAAAATATGGAGAATTTCTGCCTTTGTGCCCCAAAATAAGGAAAATTTCTGCCTTTTTTCTCTGAAATAAGTGAAATTTCTGCAATTTTGCCCCAAAAGAAGTAAAATTTCTGCAATTTTGCCTCAAAATAAGGGAAATTTTTGGAATTTTGCCCCAAAATAAGTGGAATTTCTGAGTTTTGCCCCAAAATAGGAGAATTTCTGCCTTTTTGCGCCACAATTAGTGAAATTTCTGCAATTTTGCTGTAAAATAAGGGAAATTTCTGCCTTTTGCCCCAAAATATGGGAAATTTCTGCCTTTTTGTCTGAAAATAAGAAGAATGCATAACTTTTTGCCATAAAAAAGGGAAATTTCTTCATTTTTGCTCCAAAATTAGGGGAACTTTTGTTTTTTCCTTTGAATAAGTGGAATTTCTGTTTTTTCCCCCAAAACAAAAAGAATTTCTGTCTTTTTTGCCCCAATATATGGAAAATTTCTGACTTATTACCCTGAAATAAGTGAAATTTTTGCAAATTTGCCCCAAAATAAGGGAAATTTCTGCCTTTTTGCCCCCAAATACAGAGAATTTCAGCCTTTTAACCTCAAAATAAGGGAAATTTCTGCATTTTTGCAACAAAATATTAAGAATTTCTGCATTATTGCCACAAAATATTAGGAATTTCTGCCTTTTTGCCCCAAAATAAGGAAAATTTCTACCTTTTTTCCCTGAAATAAGTGAAATTTCTGCGATTTTGCCCCAAAATAAGTTAAATTTCTGCATTTTTGCCCCAAATTTAGGGAAATTTCGGGTATTATGCCCCAAAATAGGTGGAATTTCTGAGTTTTGCCCCAAAATAAAGAGAATTTCTGCCTTTTTGCCCCACAATTAGGGGAATGTCTGCAATTTTGCTCCAAAATACGGGGAATTTCTGCCTTTTTGCCCGAAAATAAGGGGAATGCATACCTTTTTGCCATAAAAAAGGGAAATTTCTTCATTTTTGCCCCAAATTAAGGGAAATATCTTCCTTTTTGCCCTGAAATATGTGATATCTCTGCAATTTTAGCCCAAAATAAGGTGAATTTCTGCATTTTTGCCCCAAAATAAGAAAAATTTTTGCCTTTTTTCTCTGAAATAAGTGAAATTTCTGCAATTTTGCCCTAAAATAAGGGAAATTTCTGCAATTTTTACCCAAAATAAGGGAAATTTCTGGAATTTTGCCCTAAAATAAGAGGAATTTCTGTTTTTTTGCCCCCAAATAAGGGAAATTTCTGGAATTTTGCCGTAAAATAAGCAGAATTTCAGCTTTTTTCCTCTAAATAAGTGGAATTTCTGTCTTTTCCCCCAAAACAAAGGGAATTTCTGTCATTTTTGCCCCAAAATAAGAAAAATTTTTGACTTATTACCCTGAAATAAGTGAAATTTCTGCAATTTTGCCCCATTATAAGAGAAAATTCTGCCTTTTGCCCCCAAATAAGGGGAATTTCAGCCTTTTTACCTCAAAATAAGGGGAATTTCTGAATTTTGGCACAAAATATTAGGAATTTCTGCCTTTTTGCCCCAAAATAAGGAAAATTTCTGCCTTTTTGCCCTGAAATAAGTGAAATTTCTTCAATTTTGCTCCAAAATAAGTAAAAGTTCTGCAATTTTCCCCTAAAATAAGGGAAATTTCTAGAATTTTGCCATAAAATAAGTGGAATTTCTGAGTTTTGCCCCAAAATAAGGAGAATTTATGCCTTTTTGCCCCACAATTAGTGAAATTTCTGCAATTTTGCCCTAAAATAAGGGAAATTTCTGCAATTTTTCCCCATAATAAGGGAAATTTCTGTAATTTTGCACCAAAATACGGAGAATTTCTGCCTTTTTTCCCCAAAATAAGGAAAATTTCTGCCTTTTTTTTCTGAAATAAGTGAAATTTCTGCAATTTTGTTTCAAAATAAGGGGAATTTCTGTTTTTTTGCCCCACAATTAGAGAAATTTCTGCAATTTTGCCCCAAAATAAAGTGAATTTCTGCATTTTGCCCCAAAATATGGGGAATTTCTGCATTTTTGTCCGAAAATAAGAAGAATGCATACCTTTTTGCCATAAAAAAGGGAAATTTCTTCATTTTTGCTCCAAAATAAGGGAAACTTTTGCCTTTTTGCCTCTAAATAAGTGTAATTTCTGTATTTTTCCCCCAAAACAAAAAAAATTTGTGTCTTTTTTGCCCCAAAATAAGGAAAATTTCTGACTTATTACCCTGAAATAAGTGAAATTTATGCAAATTTGCCCCAAAAATAGGAAAATTTCTGTTTTTTCCCCAAAATAAGGGGAATTTCAGCATTTTACCTCAAAATAAGGGAAATTTCTGATTTTTGCACCAAGATATGAAGAATTTCTGCCTTTTTGCCCAAAAATAAGGAAAATTTCTGCCTTTTTTCTATGAAATAAGTGAAATTTCTGCAATTTTGCACCAAAATAAGTAAAATTTCTGGAATTTTGACCCAAAATAAGGGAAATTTCTGGAATTTTGCCCCAAAATAAGTGGAATTTCTGAGTTTTGCCCCAAAATAGGAGAATTTCTGCCTTTTTGCGCCACAATTATAGAAATTTCTGCAATTTTGCCCCAAAATAAAGGTTAATTCTGCCTTTGCCCCAAAAATGTGAATTTCTGCCTTTTTGTTCGAAAATAAGAAGAATGCATACCTTTTTGCTATAAAAAAGAAAATTTTTTTTCATTTTTGCTCCAAAATAAGGGGAACTTTTGCCTTTTTGCCTCTAAATAAGTGGAATTTCTGTCTTTTTCCCCCAAAACAAAGGGAATTTCTGTCTTTTTTGCGCCAAAATAAGGAAAATTTCTGACTTATTACCCTGAAATAAGTGAAATTTCTGCAAATTTGCCCCAAAATAAAGGAAATTTCTGCTTTTTTGCCCCCAAATAAGGGGAATTTCAGCCTTTTTATCTCAAAATAAGGGAAATTTCTGCATTTTTGCAACAAAATATTAGGAATTTCTGCATTATTGCCACAAAATATTAGGAATTTCTGCCTTATTGCCCCTAAATAAGGAAAATTTCTGCCTTTTTTCCCTGAAATAAGTAAAATTTCTGCAATTTTGCCCCAAAATAATTTAAATGTCTGAAATTTTGCCCCAAATTAAGGGATATTTCGGATATTTTGCCCCAAAATAAGTGGAATTTTTGAGTTTTGCCCCAAAATAAGGAGAATTTCTGCCTTTTTGCCCCACAATTAGGGGAATATCTGCAATTTTGCTCCAAAATACGGGGAATTTCTGCCTTTTTGCCCGAAAATAAGGGGAATGCATACCTTTTTGCCATAAAAAAGGGAAATTTCTTCATTTTTGCCCCAAATTAAGGGAAATTTCTGCATTTGTGCCCTGAAATATGTGAAATTTCTACAATTTTAGCTTAAAATAAGGTGAATTTCTGCCTTTTTGCCCCAAAATAATGGGAATTTCTGCATTTTTGCCCCAAGATAAGAAAAATTTTTGCCTTTTTTCTCGGAAATAAGTGAAATTTTTGCAATTTTGCACTAAAATAATGGAAATTTCTGCTATTTTCCCCTATAATAAGGGAAATTTCGGGAATTTTGCGCCAAAATAAGGGGAATTTCTGTTTTTTTGCCCCCAAATAAGGGAAATTTCTGCAGTTTTGCCCTAAAATAAGGGGAATTTCTGCGTTTTTTGCCTCTAAATAAGTGGAATTTCTGTCTTTTTCCCCCAAAACAAAGGGAATTTCTGTCATTTTTGAAACAAAATAAGGAAAATTTCTGACTTATTACCCTGAAATAAGTGAAATTTCTGCAGATTTTGCCCCAATATAAGGGAAATTTCTGCCTTTTTGCCCCCAAATAAGGGGAATTTCAGCCTTTTTACCTCAAAATAAAGGGAATTTCTGAATTTTGGCACAAAATATTACGAATTTCTGCCGTTTTGCCCCAAAATAAGCAAAATTTCTGCTTTTTACCTAGAAATAAGTGAAATTTCTGCAATTTTGCACTAAAATAATGGAAATTTCTGCTATTTTCCCCTATAATAAGGGAAATTTCGGGAATTTTGCGCCAAAATAAGGGGAATTTCTGTTTTTTTGCCCCCAAATAAGGGAAATTTCTGCAGTTTTGCCCTAAAATAAGGGGAATTTCTGCGTTTTTTGCCTCTAAATAAGTGGAATTTCTGTCTTTTTCCCCCAAAACAAAGGGAATTTCTGTCATTTTTGAAACAAAATAAGGAAAATTTCTGACTTATTACCCTGAAATAAGTGAAATTTCTGCAATTTTGCCCCAATATAAGGGAAATTTCTGCCTTTTTGACCCCAAATAAGGGGAATTTCAGCCTTTTTACCTCAAAATAAAGGGAATTTCTGAATTTTGGCACAAAATATTACGAATTTCTGCCTTTTTGCCCCAAAATAAGCAAAATTTCTGCTTTTTACCTAGAAATAAGTGAAATTTCTGCAATTTTGCCGCAAAATAGGTAAAATTTCTGCAATTTTGCCCCAAAATAAGGGAAATTTCTGGAATTTTGCCCCAAAAAAAGTGGAATATCTGAGTTTTGCCCCAAAATAGGAGAATTTCTGCCTTTTTGCCACATAATTAGTGAAATTTCTGAAATTAAGCCCTAAAATAAGAGAAATTTCTGCAAGTTTTCCCCATAATATGGAAAATTTATGCAATTTTGCTTCAAAATAAGGGAATTTCTGTTTTTTGCCCCACAATTAGGGAAATTTCTGCAATTTTGCCTTAAAATAAGGGGAATTTAGCCTTTTGCCCCAAAATATGGGGAATTTCTGCCTTTTTGTCCAAAAATAAGAAGAATGCATATCTTTTTGCCATAATAAAGGGAAATTTCTTCATTTTTGCTCCAAAATAAGTGGAAATTTTGCCTTTTTGCCTCTAAATAAGTGGAATTTCTGTCTTTATTTCCCAAAACAAAGGAAATTTCTGTCTTTTTCCCCCAAAATAAGGAAAATTTCTGACTTATTATGCTGAAATAAGTGAAATTTTTGCAAATTTGCCCCAAAATAAGGGAAATTTCTGCTTTTTGCCCACAAATAAGGGGAATTTCAGCTTTTTTACCTCAAAATAAGGGAAATTTCTGCATTTTTGCAACAAAATATTAGGAATTTCTTCATTTTTGCCACAAAATATTAGGAATTTTTGCCTTTTTGCCCCAAAATAAGGAAAATTTCTGCCTTTTTTTCCCTGAAATAAGTGAAATTTCTGCAATTTTGCCCCAAAATAAGTGAAATTTCTGCAATTTTGCCCCAAAATAAGGGAAATTTCTGGAATTTTGCCACAAAATTAGTGGAATTTCTGAGTTTTACCCCAAAATAAGGAAAATTTCTGCCTTTTTTCCCAACAATTAGTGGAATTTCTGCAATTTTGCTCCAAAATACAGGGAATTTCTGCTGTTTTGCACAAAAATAAGGGGAATGCATAACTTTTTGCCATAAAAAAGGGAAATTTCTTCATTTTTGCCCTAAATTAAGGGAAATTTCTGCCTTTTGGTTCTGAAATATGTGAAATTTCTGCAATTTTAGCCCAAAATAAGGTGAATTTGTGCCTTTTTGCCCCAAAATAATTGGAGTTTCTGCCTTTTTGCCCCAAAATAAGAAAAATTTTTGCCTTTTTTCTCTGAAATAAGTCAAATTTGTGCAATTTTGCCCTAAAATAAAGGAAATTTCTGCAATTTTTTCCCATAATAAGGGAAATTTCTGGAATTTTGCCTCAAAATAAGGGGAATTTCTGTTCTTTGCCCCAAAATAAAAGAAATTTCTGCAATTTTGCCCTAAAATAAGGAGAATTTCTGCTTTTTTGCCTCTAAATAAGTGAAATGTCTGTCTTTTTCCCTCAAAACAAATAGAATTTCTGTCATTTTTGCCCCAAAATAAGGAAAATTTCTGACTTATTACCCTGAAATAAGTGAAATTTCTGCAAATTTGCCCCAAAATAGGGAAATTTCTTCTTTTTGCCCCAAAATAAGGGAAATTTCAGCCTTTTTACCTCAAAATAAGGGAAATTTCTGATTTTTGCACAAAAATATGGAGAATTTCTGCCTTTTTGCCCCAAAATAAGGAAAATTTCTGCCTTTTTTCCATGAAATAAGTGAAATGTCTGCAATTTTGCCCCAAAATAAGTAAAATTTCTGCAATTTTGCCCCAAAATAAGGGAAATTTCTGGAATTTTGCCCCAAAATAAGTGGAATTTCTAAGTTTTGTCCCAAAATGAGGAGAATTTCTGCCTTTTTGCGCCACAATTAGTGAAATTTCTGCAATTTTGCTCTAAAATAGGAGAAATTTCTGCCTTTTGCCCCAAAATATGGGAAATTTCTGCCTTTTTGTCCGAAAATAAGAAGAATGCATAACTTTTTGCCATAAAAAAGGGAAATTTCTTCATTTTTTCTCCAAAATAAAAGGAACTTTCGCCTTTTTACCTCTGAATAAGTGGAATTTCTGTATTTTTCATTCAAAACAAAAAGAATTTCTGTCTTTTTTGCCCTAAAATAAGGAAAATTTCTGACTTATTACCCTGAAATAAGTGAAATTTTTGCAAATTTGCCCCCAAATAAGGGAAATTTCTGCCTTTTTACCCCCAAATAAAGGAAATTTCAGCCTTTTTACCTCAAAGTAAAGGAAATTTCTGCATTTTTGCAACAAAATATTAGGAATTTCTGCATTTTTGCCACAAAATATTAGGAATTTCTGCCTTTTTGCCCCACAATAAGAAAAATTTCTACCTTTATTTTCCTGAAATAAGTGAAATTTCTGCAATATTGCCACAAAATATGTGTAATTTCTGCAATTTTGCCCCAAAATAAGGGAAATTTCTGGAATTTTGCCACAAAATAAGTGGAATTTCTGAGTTTTGCCCTAAAATCAGGAGAATTTCTGCCTTTTTGCCCCACAATTAGGAGAATTTCTGCAATTTTGCTCCAAAATACGGGGAATTTCTGCCTTTTTGCCCGAAAATAAGGGAAATGCATACCTATTTGCCATAAAAAAGGGAAATTTCTTCATTTTTGCCCCAAATTAAGGGAAATTTCTGCCTTTTTGCCCTGAAATATGTGAAATCTCTGCAATTTTAGCCCAAAATAAGGTGAATTTCTGCCTTTTTGCCCCAAAATAATGGTAATTTCTGCTTTTTTGCCCCAAGATGAGAAAGATTTTTGCCTTTTTTTTCTGAAATGAGTGAAATTTCTGCAATTTTGCCCTAAAATAATGGAAATTTCTGCAATTTTTCCCTATAATAAGGGAAATTTCAGGAATTTTGCGCCAAAATAAGGGGAATTTCTGTTTTTTTGCCCCAAATAAGGGAAATTTCTGCAATTTTACGCTAAAATAAGGGGAATTTCTGCGTTTTATGCCTCTAAATAAGTGGAATTTCTGTCTTTTTCCCCAAAAACAAAGGGAATTTCTGTCATTTTAACCCCAAAATAAAGAAAATTTCTGACTTATTACCCTGAAATAAGTGAAATTTCTGCAATTTTGCCCCAATATAAGAGAAATTTCTGCCTTTTTGCCCCCAAATAAGGGGAATTTCAGCCTTTTTACCTCAAAATAAGGGGAATTTCTGAATTTTGGCACAAAATATTAGGAATTTCTGCATTTTTTCCTTAAAATAAGGAAAATTTCTGACTTTTTTCCCTGAAATAAGTGAAATTTCTGCAATTTTTCTCCAAAATAAGTAAAATTTCTAAAATTTTGCCCCAAAATAAGGGAAATTTCTGGAATTTTGCCCCAAAATAAGTAGAATTTCTGAGCTTTGCCTCAAAATAAGGAGAATTTCTGCCTTTTTGCCCCACATTTAGTGAAATTTCTGCAATTTTGCCCTAAAATAAGGGAAATTTCTGCAATTTTTCCCCATAATAAGAGAAATTTGTGCAATTTTGCTTCAAAATAAGGGAATTTCTGTTTTCTGCCCCACAATTAGGGAAATTTCTGCAATTTTGCCCCAAAATAAAAGGAATTTCTGCCTTTTGCCCCAAAATATGGGGAATTTCTTTCTTTTTGTCCAAAAATAAGAAGAATGCATACCTTTTTGCCATAAAAAAGGGAATTTCTTCAATTTTGTTCCAAAATAAGGGGAACTTTTGCCTTTTTGCCTCTAAATAAGTGCAATTTCTGTCTTTCTCCCCAAAAACAAAGGGAATTTCTGTCTTTTTTGCCCCAAAAAAAGGAAAATTTCTGACTTATTACCCTGAAATAAGTGAAATTTATGCAAATTTGCCCCAAAAATAGGGAAATTTCTGCCTTTTGCCCCAAAATAATGGGAATTTCAGCATTTTACCTCAAAATAAAGAAAATTTCTGATTTTTGCACCAAAATATGGAGAATTTCTGCATTTTTGCCCCAAAATAAGGAAAATTTCTGCCTTTTTTTCTAGAAATAAGTGAAATTTCTGCAATTTTGCCCTAAAATAAGTGAAATTTCTGGAATTTTGCTCCAAAATAAGGAAAATTTCTGCCTTTTTCCCCTGAAATAAGTGAAATTTCTGCAATTTTGCCCCAAAATAAGGGAAATTTCTGGAATTTTGCCCCAAAATAAGTGGAATTTCTGAGTTTTGCCCCAAAATAAGAAAAATTTCTGCCTTTTTGCCCCACAATTAGGGGAATTTCTGCAATTTTGCTACAAAATACGGGGAATTTCTGCCTTTTTGCCGAAAATAAAGGGAATGCATACCTTTTTGCCATAAAAAAGGGAATTTTCTTCATTTTTGCCCCAAATTAAAGGAAATTTCTTCATTTTTGCCCCAAATTAAGGGAAATTTCTGCGTTTTTGCCCTGAAATATGTGAAATTTCTGCAATTTTACCCCAAAATAAGGTGAATTTCTGCCTTTTTGCCATCAAAGTAATGGGAATTTCTGCCTTTTTGCTCCAAAATAAGAAAAATTTTTGCCTTTTTTTTCTGAAATAAGTGAAATTTCTGCAATTTTGCCCTAAAATAAAGGAAATTTCTGCAATTTTCCCCCATAAAAAGGGAAATTTCTGGAATTTTGCCCCAAAATAGGGGAATTTCTGTTTTTTTGATCCAAATAAGGGAAATTTCTGCAATTTTGCCCTAAAATAAGGGGAATTTCTGCTTTTTTGCCTCTAAATAAGTGGAATTTCTGTCTTTTTCCCCCAAAACAAAGGGAAATTCTGTCATTTTTGCCCCCAAATAAGGAAAATTTCTGACTTATTACCCTGAAATAAGTGAAATTTCTGCAATTTTACCCCAATATAAGGGAAATTTCTGCCTTTTTGCCCCAAAATAAGGGGAATTTCAGCCTTTTTATCTCAAAATAAGGGGAATTTCTGAATTTTGGCACAAAATATTAGGAAATTCTGCCTTTTTGCCCCAAAATAAGGAAAATTTCTGCTTTTTTCCTTGAAATAAGTGAAATTTCTGCAATTTTGCCCCAAAATAAGTAAAATTTCTGAAATTTTGCCCCAAAATAAGGGAAATTTCTGGAATTTTGCCACAAAATAAGTGGAATTTCTGAGTTTTGCCCCAAAATAAGAAGAATTTATGCCTTTTGCCCCACAATTAGTGAAACTTCTGCAATTTTGCCCTAAAATAAGGGAAATTTCTGCAATTTTTCTTCATAATAAGGGAAATTTCTTCATTTTTGCTCCAAAATAAGGGGAACTTTTGCATTTTTGCCTCTAAATAAGTGGAATTTCTGTCTTTTTCCCCCAAAACAAAAGGAATTTCTGTATTTTTTGCCCCAAAACAAGGAAAATTTCTGACTTATAACCCTGAAATAAGTGAAATTTCTGCAAATTTGCCCCAAAATAAGAAAAATTTCTGCCTTTTTTCCACTAATAAGGGGAATTTCAGCCTTTTTACCTAAAAATAAGGGAAATTTCTGCAATTTTGCCCCAAAATAAGGAAAATTTCTGGAATTTGGCCCCACAATTAAGGGAATTTCTGCAATTTTGCTCCAAAATACCGGGAATTTCTGCCTTTTTGCCCGAAAATAAAAGGAATGCATACCTTTTTGCCATAAAAAAAAAGAAATTTCTTCATTTTTGCCCCAAATTAAGGGAAATTTCTGCCTTCTTGCCCTGAAATATGTGAAATTTCTGCAATTTTAGCCCAAAATAAGGTGAATTTCTGCCTTTTTGCCCCAAAATAATGGGAATTTCTGCCATTTTGCCCCAAAATAAGAAAAATTTTTGCGTTTTTTCTCTGAAATAAGTGAAATTTCTGCAATTTTGCCCTAAAATAAGGGAAATTTCTGCAATTTTTCCCTATAATAAGTGAAATTCCTGGAATTTTGCCACAAAATAAGGGGAATTTCTGGTTTTTTTGCCCCCAAATAAGGGAAATTTCTGCAATTTTGCCCTAAAATAAGGGGAATTTCCGCTTTTTTGCCTATAAATAAGTGTAATTTCTGTCTTTTTCCCCCAAAACAAAGGGAATTTCTGTCATTTTTGCCTCAAAATAAGGAAAATTTCTGACTTATTACCCTGAAATAAGTGAAATTTCTGCAATTTTTTCCCAATTAATGGAAATTTCTGCGTTTTTGCCCCCAAATAAAGGGAATATCAGCCTTTTTACCTCAAAATAATGGGAATTTCTGAATTTCGGTACAAAATATTAGGAATTTATGCCTTTTTGCCCCAAAATAAAAAAAAATTCTGCCTTTTTTCTTTGAAATAAGTGAAATTTCAGCAATTTTGCCCCAAAATAATAAAATTTCTGCAATTTTCCCCCTAAAATAAGGGAAATTTCTGTGATTCTTGCCCCAAAATAAGTGGAATTTCAGAGTTTTGCCCCAAAATAAGGAGAATTTCTGCCTTTTTGCCCCACAATTAGTAAAATTTCTGCAATTTTGCCCTAAAATAAGGGAAATTTCTGCAATTTTTGCCCATAATAAGGGAAATTTCTGCAATTTTGCTTCAAAATAAGGGGAATTTCTGTTTTTTGCCCCACAATTAGGAAAATTTCTGCAATTTTGCCCCAAAATAAGGGGAATTTCTGCCTTTTGCCCCAAAATATGGGGAATTTCTGCTTTTTTCCGAAAATAAGAAGAATGCATACCTTTTTGCCATAAAAAAGGGAAATTTCTTCATTTTTGCTCTAAAATAAGGGGAACTTTTGCCTTTTTGCCTCTAAATAAGTGGAATTTTTGTTTTTTTCTCCCAAAACAAAGAAAATTTCTGTGTTTTTTGCCCCAAAATAAGGAAAATTTCTGACTTATTACCCTGAAATAAGTGAAATTTCTGCAAATTTGCCCCAAAAATAGGGAAATTTCTGCCTTTTGCCCCAAAATAAGGGGAATTTCAGCATTTTACCTCAAAATAAGGGAAATATCTGATTTTTCCACCAAAATACAGAGAATTTCTGCCTTTTTGCCCCAAAATAAGGAGAATTTCTGCCTTTTTTTCCCTTAAATAAGTGAAATTTCTGCAATTTTGCCTCAAAATAAGGGAAATTTCTGCCTTTTTGCACCCATATAAGGGAAATTTCAGCCTTTTTACCTCAAAATAAGGGAAATTTCTGCATTTTTGAAACAAAATATTAGGAATTTATGCATTTTTGCCACAAAATATTAGGAATTTCTGCATTTTTGCCCAAAAATAAGGAAAATTTCTGCTTTTTTTCCCTGAAATAAGTGAAATTTCTGCAATTTTGCCCCAAAATACGGGAAATTTCTGCCTTTTTGCCTCACACTTAGGGGAATTTCTGCAATTTTGCTTCAAAATATGGGGAATTTCTGCCTTTTTGCCTGAAAATAAGGGGAATGCATACATTTTTGCCATAAAAAAGGGAAATTTCTTCACTTTTGCCCCAAATTAAGGGAAATTTCTGCCTTTTTGCCCTGAAATATTTGAAATTTCTGCAATTTTAGCCCAAAATAAGGTGAATTTCTGCCTTTTTGCCCCAAAATAATGAAAATTTCTGCCTTTTTGGCCCAAAATAAGAAAAATTTTTGCTTTTTTTCTCTGAAATAATTGAAATTTCTGCAATTTTGCCCTAAAATAAAAGAAATTTCTGCAATTTTTCCCCATAATAAAGATAATTTCTGGAATTTTGCCCCAAAATAAGAGGAATTTCTGTTTTTTGCCCCCAAATAAGGGAAATTTCTGCAATTTTGTCCTAAAATAAGGGGAATTTCTGCTTTTTTGCATCTAAATAAGTGGAATTTCTGTCTTTTTCCCCCAAAACAAAGGGAATTTCTGTCATTTTTGCCCCAAAATAAGAAAACTTTCTGACTTATTACCCTGAAATAAGTGAAATTTCTGCAATTTTGCTTCAATATAAGGGAAATTTCTGCCTTTATGCCCCCAAATAAAAGGAATTTCAGCCTTTTTTCCTCAAAATAAGGGGAATTTCTGAATTTTGGCACAAAATATTAGGAATTTCTGCCTTTTTGCCCCAAAATAAGAAAAATTTCTGCCTTTTTTCCCTGAAATAAGTGAAATTTCTGCAATTTTGCCCCAAAATAAGTAAAATTTCTGCAATTTTGCCCCAAAATAAGGGAAATTTCTGGAATTTGGCCCCAAAATAAGTGGAATTTCTGAGTTTTGCCCCAAAATAAGGAGAATTTCTGCCTTTTGCCCCACAGTTAGTGAAATTTCTGCAATTTTGCCCTAAAATAAGAGAAATTTCTGCAATTTTTCCCCATAATAAAGGAAATTTCTGCAATTTTGCTTCAAAATAAGGGGAATTATTGTTTTTGCCCCACAATTAGGGAAATTTCTGCAATTTTGCTCCAAAATAAAAGGAATTTCTGCCTTTTGTTCTAAAATATGGGGAATTTCTGCCTTTTTGTCCAAAAATAAGAAGAATGCATACCTTTTTGCCATAAAAAAGGGAAATTTCTTCATTTTTGCTCCAAAATAAGGGGAACTTTTGCCTTTTTGCCTCTAAATAAGTGGAATTTCTGTCTTTTTCCCCCAAAACAAAGGGAATTTCTGTCTTTTTTGCACCAAAATAAGAAAAATTTCTGACTTATTACCCTGAAATAAGTGAAATTTCTGCAAATTTGCCCCAAAATAAGGGAAATTTCTGCCTTTTTGCCCTTAAATATGGGGAATTTCAGCATTTTTACCTCAAAATAAGGGAAATTTCTGCATTTTTGCAACAAAATATTAGGAATTTCTGCATTTTTGCCACAAAATATTAGGAATTTCTGCTTTTTTGCCCCAAAATAAGGAAAATTTCTGCTTTTTTTTTCCTGAAATAAGTGAAATTTCTGCAATTTTGCCCCAAAATAAGTGAAATTTCTGCAATTTTGCCCCAAAATAAGGGAAATTTCTGAAATTTGGCCCCAAAATAAGTGGAATTTCTGAGTTTTGCCCCAAAATAAGGAGAATTTCTGCCTTTTTGCCCCACAATTAGGGGCATTTCTGCAATTTTTCTTCAAAATACGGAAAATTTCTGCCTTTTTGCCTGAAAATAAGGGGAATGCATACCTTTTTGCCATAAAAAAGGGAAATTTCTTCATTTTTGCCCCAAATTAAGGGAAATTTCTGCCTTTTTGCCCTGAAATATGTGAAATTTCTGCAATTTTAGCCCCAAAAAAGGGAATTTCTGCCTTTTTGCCCCAAAATAATGGGAATTTCTGGTTTTTTGCCCCAAACTAAGAAAAATTTTTGCTTTTTTTCTCTGAAATATGTGATATTTCTGCAATTTTGCCCTAAAATAAAAGAAATTTCTGCAATTTTTCCCCATAATATAGGAAATTTCTGGAATTTTGCCCCAAAATAAAGGGAATTTCTGTTTTTTGCCCCCAAATAAAGGAAATTTCTGCAATTTTGCCCTAAAATAAGAGGAATTTCTGCTTTTTTTCCTCTAAATAAGTGGAATTTCTGTCTTTTTCCCCCAAAACAAAGGGAATTTCTGTCATTTTTGCCCCAAAATAAGGAAAATTTCTTACTTATTACCATGAAATAAGTGAAATTTCTTCAATTTTGCTCCAATATAAGGGAAATTTCTGCCTTTTTGCCCCCAAATAAAGGGAATTTCAGCCTTTTTACCTCAAAATAAGGGGAATTTCTGAATTTTGGCACAAAATATTAGGAATTTCTGCCTTCTTGCCCCAAAATAAGGAAAATTTCTGCCTTTTTTCCTGAAATAAGTGAAATTTCTGCAATTTTGCCCCAAAATAAGTAAAATCTCTGCAATTTTGCCACAAAATAAGGGAAATTTCTGGAATTTTGCCCCAAAATATGTGGAATTTCTGAGTTTTGCCCCAAAATAAGGAGAATTTCTGCCTTTTTGCCCCACAATTAGTGAAATTTCTGCAATTTTGCCCTAAAATAAGAGAAATTTCTGCAATTTTTCCCCATAATAAAGGAAATTTCTGCAATTTTGCTTCAAATTAAGGGGAATTTCTGTTTTTTGCTGGAAATTAGGGAAATTTCTGTAATTTTGCCCCAAAATATAGGGAATTTCTGCCTTTTTGTCCGAAAATAAGAAGAATGCATACCTTTTTGCCATAAAAAAAGAAATTTCTTTATTTTTGCTCCAAAATAAGGGGAACTTTTGCCTTTTTGCCTCTAAATAAGTGGAATTTCTGTCTTTTTCTCCCAAAACAAAGGGAATTTCTGTTTTTTTGCCTCTAAATGAGTGGAATTTCTGTTTTTTTCCCCAAAACAAAGGGAATTTCTGTACTTTTTGCCCCAAAATAAGGAAAATTTCTGACTTATTACCCTGAAATAAGTGAAATATCTGCAATTTTGCCCTAATATAAAGGAAATTTCTGCCTTTTAGCCATCAAATAAGGTGAATTTCAGCGTTTTTACCTCAAAATAAGGGGAATTTTTGAATTTTGGCACAAATATTAGGAATTTCTGCGTTTTTGCCCCAAAATAAGGAAAATTTCTGCCTTTTTTCCCTGAAATAAGTGCAATTTCTGCAATTTTTTTCTAAAAAATAAGTAAAATTTCTGAAATTTTGCCCCAAAATAAGGGATATTTCTGCAATTTTGCCCCAAAATAAGTGGAATTTCTGAGTTTTGCCCCAAAATAAGGAGAATTTCTGCCTTTTTGCACAACAATTAGTGAAATTTCTGCAATTTTGCCCTAAAATGAGGGAAATTTCTGCAATTTTGCCTTAAATAAGCGTAATTTCAGCAATTTTTCTCCATAATAAGGGAAATTTCTGCAATTTTGCCCCAAAATAAGGGGAATTTCTGTTTTTTGCCCCACAATTAGGGAAATTTCTGCAATTTTGCCCCAAAATAAGGAGAATTTCTGCCTTTTGCCCCAAAATATGGGGAATTTCTGCGTTTTTGTCTGAAAATAAGAAGAATGCATACCTTTTTGTCATAAAAAAGGGAAATTTCCTCATTTTTGCTCCAAAATAAGGGGAACTTTTGCCTTTTTGCCTCTAAATAAGTGGAATTTCTGTCTTTTTCCCCCAAAACAAAGGCAATTTCTATATTTTTTTGCCCCAAAATAAGAAAAATTTCTGACTTATTACCCTGAAATAAGTGAAATTTTTGCAAATTTGCCCCAAAATAAGAAAAATTTCTGCATTTTTGCCCCCAAATAAGGGGAATTTCAGCCTTTTTACCTCAAAATAAGGGAAATTTCTGCATTTTTGCAACAAATTATTAAAAATTTCTGCATTTTTGCCACAAAATATTAGGAATTTCTGCCCTTTTGCCAAAAAATAAGGAAAATTTCTGCCTTTTTTTCCCTGAAATACGTGAAATTTCTGCAAATTTGCCCCCAAAAAAGGGAAATTTCTGCCTTTTGCTTCAAAATATGGGGAATTTCAGCATTTTACCTCAAAATAAAAGAAATTTCTGATTTTTGCACCAAAATATGGAGAATTTCTGCCTTTTTGCTCCAAAATAAGGAAAATTTCTGCCTTTTTTCCCTGAAATAAGTGAAATTTCTGCAATTTTGCCCTAAAATAAGTGAAATTTTTGCAATTTTGCCCCAAAATAAGGGAAATTTCTGGAATTTTGCCCCAAAATAAGTGGAATTTCTGAGTTTTGCCCAAAAATAAGGAGAATTTCTGCATTTCTGCCCCACAATTAGGGAAATTTCTGCAATTTTGCTCCAAAATACGGGGAATTTCTGCTTTTTTACCTGAAAATAAGGGGAATGCATACCTTTTTGCCATAAAAAGGGAAATTTCTTCATTTTGCCCCAAATTAAGGGAAATTTCTGCTTTTTTTGCCCTGAAATATGTGAAATTTCAGCAATTTTAGCCCAAAATATGGTGAATTTCTGCCTTTTTGCCCCAAAATAATGGGAATTTCTGATTTTTGCCCCAAAATAAGAAAAATTTTTTCCTTTATTCTCTGAAATAAGTGAAATTTCTGCAATTTTGCCCTAAAATAAGGGAAATTTTTGCAATTTTTCCCCATAATTAGGGAAATTTCAGGAATTTTGCCCCAAAATAAAAAGAATTTCTGTTTTTTTGCCCCCAAATAAGAAAAATTTCTGCAATTTTACCCTAAAATAAGGAGAATTTCTGCATTTCTGCCTTTAAATAAGTGGAATTTCTGTCTTTTTCCGCCAAAACAAAGGGAATTTCTGTCATTTTTGCCCCAAAATAAGGAAAATTTCTGACTTATTACCCTGAAATAGTGAAATTTCTGCAATTTTGCCCCAATATAAAAGAAATTTCTGCCTTTTTGCCCCCAAATAAAGGGAATTTCATCCTTTTTACCTCAAAATAAAAGGAATTTCTGAATTTTGGCACAAAATATTAGGAATTTCTGCGTTTTTGCCCCAAAATAAAAAAAAATTTCTGCATTTTTTCCCTGAAATAAGTGAAATTTCTGCAATTTTGCCCCAAAATAAGTAAAATTTTGCAATTTTGCCCCCAAATAAGGGAAATTTCGGGAATTTTGCCCGAAAATAAGTGGAATTTCTGAGTTTTGCCCAAAATAAGGAGAATTTCTGCTTTTTTGCCCCACAATTAATGAAATTTCTGCAATTTTGCCCTAAAATAAGGGAAATTTCTGCAATTTTTCCCCATAATAAGGGAAATTTCTGCAATTTTGCCCCAAAATAAGGGGAATTTCTGTTTATTGCCCCACAATTAGGGAAATTTCTGCAATTTTACCCCAAAATAAGGGGAATTTCTGCCTTTTGCCCCAAAATATGGGGAATTTCTGCGTTTTTGTCTGAAAATAAGAAGTATGCATACCTTTTTGTCATAAAAAAGGGAAATTTCCTCATTTTTGCTCCAAAATAAGGGGAACTTTTGCCCTTTTGCCTCTAAATAAGTGGAATTTCTGTCTTTTTCCCCCAAAACAAAGGCAATTTCTATATTTTTTGCCCCAAAATAAGAAAAATTTCTGACTTATTACCCTGAAATAAGTGAAATTTCTGCAAATTTGCCCCAAAATAAGGGAAATTTCTTCCTTTTTGCCTTTAAATATGGGGAATTTCAGCCTTTTTACCTCAAAATAAGGGAAATTTTTGCATTTTTGCAACAAAATATTAGGAATTTCTGCATTTTTGCCACAAAATATTAGGAATTTCTGCTTTTTTGCCCCAAAATAAGGAAAATTTCTGCTTTTTTTTCCTGAAATAAGTGAAATTTCTGCAATTTTGCCCCAAAATAAGTGAAATTTCTGCAATTTTGCCCCAAAATAAGGGAAATTTCTGGAATTTGGCCCCAAAATAAGTGGAATTTCTGAGTTTTGCCGCAAAATAAAGAGAATTTCTGCCTTTTTGACCCACAATTAGGGGCATTTATGTAATTTTGCTTCAAAATACGGGAAATTTCTGCCTTTTGCCTGAAAATAAGGGGAATGCATACCTTTTTGCCATAAAAAAGGGAAATTTCTTCATTTTTGCCCCAAATTAAGGGAAATTTCTGCCTTTTTGCCCTGAAATATGTGAAATTTCTGCAATTTTAGCCCAAAGAAAGGGAATTTCTGCCTTTTTGCCCCAAAATAATGGGAATTTCTGCTTTTTTGCCCCAAACTAAGAAAAATTTTTGCTTTTTTTCTCTGAAATATGTGATATTTCTGCAATTTTGCCCTAAAATAAAAGAAATTTCTGCAATTTTTCCCCATAATATAGGAAATTTCTGGAATTTTGCCCCAAAATAAAGGGAATTTCTGTTTTTTGCCCCCAAATAAAGGAAATTTCTGCAATTTTGCCCTAAAATAAGAGGAATTTCTGCTTTTTTTCCTCTAAATAAGTGGAATTTCTGTCTTTTTCCCCCAAAACAAAGGGAATTTCTGTCATTTTTGCCCCAAAATAAGGAAAATTTCTTACTTATTACCCTGAAATAAGTGAAATTTCTTCAATTTTGCTCCAATATAAGGGAAATTTCTGCCTTTTTGCCCCCAAATAAGGGGAATTTCAGCCTTTTTACCTCAAAATAAGGGGAATTTCTGAATTTTGGCACAAAATATTAGGAATTTCTGCCTTCTTGCCCCAAAATAAGGAAAATTTCTGCCTTTTTCCCTGAAATAAGTGAAATTTCTGCAATTTTGCCCCAAAATAAGTAAAATTTCTGCAATTTTGCCACAAAATAAGGGAAATTTCTGGAATTTTGCCCCAAAATAAGTGGAATTTCTGAGTTTTGCCCCAAAATAAGGAGAATTTCTGCATTTTTGCCCCACAATTAGTGAAATTTCTGCAATTTTGCCCTAAAATAAGAGAAATTTCTGCAATTTTTCCCCATAATAAAGGAAATTTCTGCAATTTTGCTTCAAAATAAGGGGAATTTCTGTTTTTGCCCCACAATTAGGGAAATTTCTGCAATTTTGCTCCAAAATAAAAGGAATTTCTGCCTTTTGTTCTAAAATATGGGGAATTTCTGCCTTTTTGTCCAAAAATAAGAAGAATGCATACCTTTTGGCCATAAAAAAGGGAAATTTCTTCATTTTTGCTCCAAAATAAGGGGAACTTTTGCCTTTTTGCCTCTAAATAAGTGGAATTTCTGTCTTTTTCCCCCAAAACAAAGGGAATTTCTGTCTTTTTTGCACCAAAATAAGAAAAATTTCTGACTTATTACCCTGAAATAAGTGAAATTTTTGCAAATTTGCCCCAAAATAAGGGAAATTTCTGCCTTTTTGCCCTTAAATATGGGGAATTTCAGCCTTTTTACCTCAAAATAAGGGAAATTTCTGCATTTTTGCAACAAAATATTAGGAATTTCTGCATTTTTGCCACAAAATATTAGGAATTTCTGCTTTTTTGCCCCAAAATAAGGAAAATTTCTGCTTTTTTTTTCCTGAAATAAGTGAAATTTCTGCAATTTTGCCCCAAAATAAGTGAAATTTCTGCAATTTTGCCCCAAAATAAGGGAAATTTCTGGAATTTGGCCCCAAAATAAGTGGAATTTCTGAGTTTTGCCCCAAAATAAGGAGAATTTCTGCCTTTTTGCCCCACAATTAGGGGCATTTCTGCAATTTTGCTTCAAAATACGGGAAATTTCTGCCTTTTTGCCTAAAAATAAGGGGAATGCATACCTTTTTGCCATAAAAAAGGGAAATTTCTTCATTTTTGCCCCAAATTAAGGGAAATTTCTGCCTTTTTGCCCTGAAATATGTGAAATTTCTGCAATTTTAGCCCAAAAAAAGGGAATTTCTGCCTTTTTGCCCCAAAAGAATGGGAATTTCTGCTTTTTGCCCCAAACTAAGAAAAATTTTTGCTTTTTTTCTCTGAAATATGTGATATTTCTGCAATTTTGCCCTAAAATAAAAGAAATTTCTGCAATTTTTCCCCATAATATAGGAAATTTCTGGAATTTTGCCCCAAAATAAAGGGAATTTCTGTTTTTTGCCCCCAAATAAAGGAAATTTCTGCAATTTTGCCCTAAAATAAGAGGAATTTCTGCTTTTTTCCCTCTAAATAAGTGGAATTTCTGTCTTTTTCCCTCAAAACAAAGAGAATTTCTGTCATTTTTGCCCCAAAATAAGGAAAATTTCTTACTTATTACCCTGAAATAAGTGAAATTTCTTCAATTTTGCTCCAATATAAGGGAAATTTCTGCATTTTGCCCCCAAATAAAGGGAATTTCAGCCTTTTTACCTCAAAATAAGGGGAATTTCTGAATTTTGGCACAAAATATTAGGAATTTCTGCCTTTTTGCCCCAAAATAAGGAAAATTTCTGCCTTTTTCCCTGTAATAAGTGAAATTTCTGCAATTTTACCCCAAAATAAGTAAAATCTCTGCAATTTTGCCACAAAATAAGGGAAATTTCTGGAATTTTGCCCCAAAATAAGTGGAATTTCTGAGTTTTGCCCCAAAATAAGGAGAATTTCTGCCTTTTTGCCCCACAATTAGTGAAATTTCTGCAATTTTGCCCTAAAATAAGAGAAATTTCTGCAATTTTTCCCCATAATAAAGGAAATTTCTGCAATTTTGCTTCAAAATAAGGGGAATTTCTGTTTTTGCCCCACAATTAGGGAAATTTCTGCAATTTTGCTCCAAAATAAAAGGAATTTCTGCCTTTTGTTCTAAAATATGGGGAATTTCTGCCTTTTTGTCCAAAAATAAGAAGAATGCATACCTTTTGGCCATAAAAAAGGGAAATTTCTTCATTTTTGCTCCAAAATAAGGGGAACTTTTGCCTTTTTGCCTCTAAATAAGTGGAATTTCTGTCTTTTTCCCCCAAAACAAAGGGAATTTCTGTCTTTTTTGCACCAAAATAAGAAAAATTTCTGACTTATTACCCTGAAATAAGTGAAATTTTTGCAAATTTGCCCCAAAATAAGGGAAATTTCTGCCTTTTTGCCCTTAAATATGGGGAATTTCAGCCTTTTTACCTCAAAATAAGGGAAATTTCTGCATTTTTGCAACAAAATATTAGGAATTTCTGCATTTTTGCCACAAAATATTAGGAATTTCTGCTTTTTTGCCCCAAAATAAGGAAAATTTCTGCTTTTTTTTTCCTGAAATAAGTGAAATTTCTGCAATTTTGCCCCAAAATAAGTGAAATTTCTGCAATTTTGCCCCAAAATAAGGGAAATTTCTGGAATTTGGCCCCAAAATAAGTGGAATTTCTGAGTTTTGCCCCAAAATAAGGAGAATTTCTGCCTTTTTGCCCCACAATTAGGGGCATTTCTGCAATTTTGCTTCAAAATACGGGAAATTTCTGCCTTTTTGCCTGAAAATAAGGGGAATGCATACCTTTTTGCCATAAAAAAGGGAAATTTCTTCATTTTTGCCCCAAATTAAGGGAAATTTCTGCCTTTTTGCCCTGAAATATGTGAAATTTCTGCAATTTTAGCCCAAAAAAAGGGAATTTCTGCCTTTTTGCCCCAAAAGAATGGGAATTTCTGCTTTTTGCCCCAAACTAAGAAAAATTTTTGCTTTTTTTCTCTGAAATATGTGATATTTCTGCAATTTTGCCCTAAAATAAAAGAAATTTCTGCAATTTTTCCCCATAATATAGGAAATTTCTGGAATTTTGCCCCAAAATAAAGGGAATTTCTGTTTTTTGCCCCCAAATAAAGGAAATTTCTGCAATTTTGCCCTAAAATAAGAGGAATTTCTGCTTTTTTTCCTCTAAATAAGTGGAATTTCTGTCTTTTTCCCTCAAAACAAAGAGAATTTCTGTCATTTTTGCCCCAAAATAAGGAAAATTTCTTACTTATTACCCTGAAATAAGTGAAATTTCTTCAATTTTGCTCCAATATAAGGGAAATTTCTGCATTTTGCCCCCAAATAAAGGGAATTTCAGCCTTTTTACCTCAAAATAAGGGGAATTTCTGAATTTTGGCACAAAATATTAGGAATTTCTGCCTTTTTGCCCCAAAATAAGGAAAATTTCTGCCTTTTTCCCTGTAATAAGTGAAATTTCTGCAATTTTGCCCCAAAATAAGTAAAATCTCTGCAATTTTGCCACAAAATAAGGGAAATTTCTGGAATTTTGCCCCAAAATAAGTGGAATTTCTGAGTTTTGCCCCAAAATAAGGAGAATTTCTGCCTTTTTGCCCCACAATTAGTGAAATTTCTGCAATTTTGCCCTAAAATAAGAGAAATTTCTGCAATTTTTCCCCATAATAAAGGAAATTTCTGCAATTTTGCTTCAAAATAATGGGAATTTCTGTTTTTGCCCCACAATTAGGGAAATTTCTGCAATTTTGCTCCAAAATAAAAGGAATTTCTGCCTTTTGTTCTAAAATATGGGGAATTTCTGCCTTTTTGTCCAAAAATAAGAAGAATGCATACCTTTTGGCCATAAAAAAGGGAAATTTCTTCATTTTTGCTCCAAAATAAGGGGAACTTTTGCCTTTTTGCCTCTAAATAAGTGGAATTTCTGTCTTTTTCCCCCAAAACAAAGGGAATTTCTGTCTTTTTTGCACCAAAATAAGAAAAATTTCTGACTTATTACCCTGAAATAAGTGAAATTTCTGCAAATTTGCCCCAAAATAAGGGAAATTTCTGCCTTTTTGCCCTTAAATATGGGGAATTTCAGCCTTTTTACCTCAAAATAAGGGAAATTTCTGCATTTTTGCAACAAAATATTAGGAATTTCTGCATTTTTGCCACAAAATATTAGGAATTTCTGCTTTTTTGCCCCAAAATAAGGAAAATTTCTGCTTTTTTTTTCCTGAAATAAGTGAAATTTCTGCAATTTTGCCCCAAAATAAGTGAAATTTCTGCAATTTTGCCCCAAAATAAGGGAAATTTCTGGAATTTGGCCCCAAAATAAGTGGAATTTCTGAGTTTTGCCCCAAAATAAGGAGAATTTCTGCCTTTTTGCCCCACAATTAGGGGCATTTCTGCAATTTTGCTTCAAAATACGGGAAATTTCTGCCTTTTTGCCTGAAAATAAGGGGAATGCATCCCTTTTTGCCATAAAAAAGGGAAATTTCTTCATTTTTGCCCCAAATTAAGGGAAATTTCTGCCTTTTTGCCCTGAAATATGTGAAATTTCTGCAATTTTAGCCCAAAAAAAGGGAATTTCTGCCTTTTTGCCCCAAAATAATGGGAATTTCTGCTTTTTGCCCCAAACTAAGAAAAATTTTTGCTTTTTTTCTCTGAAATATGTGATATTTCTGCAATTTTGCCCTAAAATAAAAGAAATTTCTGCAATTTTTCCCCATAATATAGGAAATTTCTGGAATTTTGCCCCAAAATAAAGGGAATTTCTGTTTTTGCCCCCAAATAAAGGAAATTTCTGCAATTTTGCCCTAAAATAAGAGGAATTTCTGCTTTTTTTCCTCTAAATAAGTGGAATTTCTGTCTTTTTCCCCCAAAACAAAGGGAATTTCTGTCATTTTTGCCCCAAAATAAGGAAAATTTCTTACTTATTACCCTGAAATAAGTGAAATTTCTTCAATTTTGCTCCAATATAAGGGAAATTTCTGCCTTTTTGCCCCCAAATAAAGGGAATTTCAGCCTTTTTACCTCAAAATAAGGGGAATTTCTGAATTTTGGCACAAAATATTAGGAATTTCTGCCTTCTTGCCCCAAAATAAGGAAAATTTCTGCCTTTTTTCCTGAAATAAGTGAAATTTCTGCAATTTTGCCCCAAAATAAGTAAAATCTCTGCAATTTTGCCACAAAATAAGGGAAATTTCTGGAATTTTGCCCCAAAATATGTGGAATTTCTGAGTTTTGCCCCAAAATAAGGAGAATTTCTGCCTTTTTGCCCCACAATTAGTGAAATTTCTGCAATTTTGCCCTAAAATAAGAGAAATTTCTGCAATTTTTCCCCATAATAAAGGAAATTTCTGCAATTTTGCTTCAAATTAAGGGGAATTTCTGTTTTTTGCTGGAAATTAGGGAAATTTCTGTAATTTTGCCCCAAAATATAGGGAATTTCTGCCTTTTTGTCCGAAAATAAGAAGAATGCATACCTTTTTGCCATAAAAAAAGAAATTTCTTTATTTTTGCTCCAAAATAAGGGGAACTTTTGCCTTTTTGCCTCTAAATAAGTGGAATTTCTGTCTTTTTCTCCCAAAACAAAGGGAATTTCTGTTTTTTTGCCTCTAAATGAGTGGAATTTCTGTTTTTTTCCCCAAAACAAAGGGAATTTCTGTACTTTTTGCCCCAAAATAAGGAAAATTTCTGACTTATTACCCTGAAATAAGTGAAATATCTGCAATTTTGCCCTAATATAAAGGAAATTTCTGCCTTTTAGCCATCAAATAAGGTGAATTTCAGCGTTTTTACCTCAAAATAAGGGGAATTTTTGAATTTTGGCACAAATATTAGGAATTTCTGCGTTTTTGCCCCAAAATAAGGAAAATTTCTGCCTTTTTTCCCTGAAATAAGTGCAATTTCTGCAATTTTTTCTAAAAAATAAGTAAAATTTCTGCAATTTTGCCCCAAAATAAGGGATATTTCTGCAATTTTGCCCCAAAATAAGTGGAATTTCTGAGTTTTGCCCCAAAATAAGGAGAATTTCTGCCTTTTTGCACAACAATTAGTGAAATTTCTGCAATTTTGCCCTAAAATGAGGGAAATTTCTGCAATTTTGCCTTAAATAAGCGAAATTTCAGCAATTTTTCTCCATAATAAGGGAAATTTCTGCAATTTTGCCCCAAAATAAGGGGAATTTCTGTTTTTTGCCCCACAATTAGGGAAATTTCTGCAATTTTGCCCCAAAATAAGGAGAATTTCTGCCTTTTGCCCCAAAATATGGGGAATTTCTGCGTTTTTGTCTGAAAATAAGAAGAATGCATACCTTTTTGTCATAAAAAAGGGAAATTTCCTCATTTTTGCTCCAAAATAAGGGGAACTTTTGCCTTTTTGCCTCTAAATAAGTGGAATTTCTGTCTTTTTCCCCCAAAACAAAGGCAATTTCTATATTTTTTGCCCCAAAATAAGAAAAATTTCTGACTTATTATACTGAAATAAGTGAAATTTCTGCAAATTTGCCCCAAAATAAGAAAAATTTCTGCCTTTTTGCCCCCAAATAAGGGGAATTTCAGCCTTTTTACCTCAAAATAAGGGAAATTTCTGCATTTTTGCAACAAATTATTAAAAATTTCTGCATTTTTGCCACAAAATATTAGGAATTTCTGCACTTTTGCCAAAAAATAAGGAAAATTTCTGCCTTTTTTTCCCTGAAATACGTGAAATTTCTGCAAATTTGCCCCCAAAAAAGGGAAATTTCTGCCTTTTGCTTCAAAATATGGGGAATTTCAGCATTTTACCTCAAAATAAAAGAAATTTCTGATTTTTGCACCAAAATATGGAGAATTTCTGCCTTTTTGCTCCAAAATAAGGAAAATTTCTGCCTTTTTTCCCTGAAATAAGTGAAATTTCTGCAATTTTGCCCTAAAATAAGTGAAATTTTTGCAATTTTGCCCCAAAATAAGGGAAATTTCTGGAATTTTGCCCCAAAATAAGTGGAATTTCTGAGTTTTGCCCAAAAATAAGGAGAATTTCTGCATTTCTGCCCCACAATTAGGGAAATTTCTGCAATTTTGCTCCAAAATACGGGGAATTTCTGCTTTTTTACCCGAAAATAAGGGGAATGCATACCTTTTTGCCATAAAAAGGGAAATTTCTTCATTTTGCCCCAAATTAAGGGAAATTTCTGCTTTTTTTGCCCTGAAATATGTGAAATTTCAGCAATTTTAGCCCAAAATATGGTGAATTTCTGCCTTTTTGCCCCAAAATAATGGGAATTTCTGATTTTTGCCCCAAAATAAGAAAAATTTTTTCCTTTATTCTCTGAAATAAGTGAAATTTCTGCAATATTGCCCTAAAATAAGGGAAATTTTTGCAATTTTTCCCCATAATTAGGGAAATTTCAGGAATTTTGCCCCAAAATAAAAAGAATTTCTGTTTTTTTGCCCCCAAATAAGAAAAATTTCTGCAATTTTACCCTAAAATAAGGAGAATTTCTGCATTTCTGCCTTTAAATAAGTGGAATTTCTGTCTTTTTCCGCCAAAACAAAGGGAATTTCTGTCATTTTTGCCCCAAAATAAGGAAAATTTCTGACTTATTACCCTGAAATAGTGAAATTTCTGCAATTTTGCCCCAATATAAAAGAAATTTCTGCCTTTTTGCCCCCAAATAAAGGGAATTTCATCCTTTTTACCTCAAAATAAAAGGAATTTCTGAATTTTGGCACAAAATATTAGGAATTTCTGCGTTTTTGCCCCAAAATAAAAAAAAATTTCTGCATTTTTTCCCTGAAATAAGTGAAATTTCTGCAATTTTGCCCCAAAATAAGTAAAATTTTGCAATTTTGCCCCCAAATAAGGGAAATTTCGGGAATTTTGCCCGAAAATAAGTGGAATTTCTGAGTTTTGCCCAAAATAAGGAGAATTTCTGCTTTTTTGCCCCACAATTAATGAAATTTCTGCAATTTTGCCCTAAAATAAGGGAAATTTCTGCAATTTTTCCCCATAATAAGGGAAATTTCTGCAATTTTGCCCCAAAATAAGGGGAATTTCTGTTTATTGCCCCACAATTAGGGAAATTTCTGCAATTTTACCCCAAAATAAGGGGAATTTCTGCCTTTTGCCCCAAAATATGGGGAATTTCTGCGTTTTTGTCTGAAAATAAGAAGTATGCATACCTTTTTGTCATAAAAAAGGGAAATTTCCTCATTTTTGCTCCAAAATAAGGGGAACTTTTGCCCTTTTGCCTCTAAATAAGTGGAATTTCTGTCTTTTTCCCCCAAAACAAAGGCAATTTCTATATTTTTTGCCCCAAAATAAGAAAAATTTCTGACTTATTACCCTGAAATAAGTGAAATTTCTGCAAATTTGCCCCAAAATAAGGGAAATTTCTTCCTTTTTGCCTTTAAATATGGGGAATTTCAGCCTTTTTACCTCAAAATAAGGGAAATTTTTGCATTTTTGCAACAAAATATTAGGAATTTCTGCATTTTTGCCACAAAATATTAGGAATTTCTGCTTTTTTGCCCCAAAATAAGGAAAATTTCTGCTATTTTTTCCTGAAATAAGTGAAATTTCTGCAATTTTGCCCCAAAATAAGTGAAATTTCTGCAATTTTGCCCCAAAATAAGGGAAATTTCTGGAATTTGGCCCCAAAATAAGTGGAATTTCTGAGTTTTGCCGCAAAATAAAGAGAATTTCTGCCTTTTTGACCCACAATTAGGGGCATTTATGTAATTTTGCTTCAAAATACGGGAAATTTCTGCCTTTTGCCTGAAAATAAGGGGAATGCATACCTTTTTGCCATAAAAAAGGGAAATTTCTTCATTTTTGCCCCAAATTAAGGGAAATTTCTGCCTTTTTGCCCTGAAATATGTGAAATTTCTGCAATTTTAGCCCAAAGAAAGGGAATTTCTGCCTTTTTGCCCCAAAATAATGGGAATTTCTGCTTTTTTGCCCCAAACTAAGAAAAATTTTTGCTTTTTTTCTCTGAAATATGTGATATTTCTGCAATTTTGCCCTAAAATAAAAGAAATTTCTGCAATTTTTCCCCATAATATAGGAAATTTCTGGAATTTTGCCCCAAAATAAAGGGAATTTCTGTTTTTTGCCCCCAAATAAAGGAAATTTCTGCAATTTTGCCCTAAAATAAGAGGAATTTCTGCTTTTTTTCCTCTAAATAAGTGGAATTTCTGTCTTTTTCCCCCAAAACAAAGGGAATTTCTGTCATTTTTGCCCCAAAATAAGGAAAATTTCTTACTTATTACCCTGAAATAAGTGAAATTTCTTCAATTTTGCTCCAATATAAGGGAAATTTCTGCCTTTTTGCCCCCAAATAAGGGGAATTTCAGCCTTTTTACCTCAAAATAAGGGGAATTTCTGAATTTTGGCACAAAATATTAGGAATTTCTGCCTTCTTGCCCCAAAATAAGGAAAATTTCTGCCTTTTTCCCTGAAATAAGTGAAATTTCTGCAATTTTGCCCCAAAATAAGTAAAATTTCTGCAATTTTGCCACAAAATAAGGGAAATTTCTGGAATTTTGCCCCAAAATAAGTGGAATTTCTGAGTTTTGCCCCAAAATAAGGAGAATTTCTGCCTTTTTGCCCCACAATTAGTGAAATTTCTGCAATTTTGCCCTAAAATAAGAGAAATTTCTGCAATTTTTCCCCATAATAAAGGAAATTTCTGCAATTTTGCTTCAAAATAAGGGGAATTTCTGTTTTTGCCCCACAATTAGGGAAATTTCTGCAATTTTGCTCCAAAATAAAAGGAATTTCTGCCTTTTGTTCTAAAATATGGGGAATTTCTGCCTTTTTGTCCAAAAATAAGAAGAATGCATACCTTTTGGCCATAAAAAAGGGAAATTTCTTCATTTTTGCTCCAAAATAAGGGGAACTTTTGCCTTTTTGCCTCTAAATAAGTGGAATTTCTGTCTTTTTCCCCCAAAACAAAGGGAATTTCTGTCTTTTTTGCACCAAAATAAGAAAAATTTCTGACTTATTACCCTGAAATAAGTGAAATTTTTGCAAATTTGCCCCAAAATAAGGGAAATTTCTGCCTTTTTGCCCTTAAATATGGGGAATTTCAGCCTTTTTACCTCAAAATAAGGGAAATTTCTGCATTTTTGCAACAAAATATTAGGAATTTCTGCATTTTTGCCACAAAATATTAGGAATTTCTGCTTTTTTGCCCCAAAATAAGGAAAATTTCTGCTTTTTTTTTCCTGAAATAAGTGAAATTTCTGCAATTTTGCCCCAAAATAAGTGAAATTTCTGCAATTTTGCCCCAAAATAAGGGAAATTTCTGGAATTTGGCCCCAAAATAAGTGGAATTTCTGAGTTTTGCCCCAAAATAAGGAGAATTTCTGCCTTTTTGCCCCACAATTAGGGGCATTTCTGCAATTTTGCTTCAAAATACGGGAAATTTCTGCCTTTTTGCCTGAAAATAAGGGGAATGCATACCTTTTTGCCATAAAAAAGGGAAATTTCTTCATTTTTGCCCCAAATTAAGGGAAATTTCTGCCTTTTTGCCCTGAAATATGTGAAATTTCTGCAATTTTAGCCCAAAAAAAGGGAATTTCTGCCTTTTTGCCCCAAAAGAATGGGAATTTCTGCTTTTTGCCCCAAACTAAGAAAAATTTTTGCTTTTTTTCTCTGAAATATGTGATATTTCTGCAATTTTGCCCTAAAATAAAAGAAATTTCTGCAATTTTTCCCCATAATATAGGAAATTTCTGGAATTTTGCCCCAAAATAAAGGGAATTTCTGTTTTTTGCCCCCAAATAAAGGAAATTTCTGCAATTTTGCCCTAAAATAAGAGGAATTTCTGCTTTTTTTCCTCTAAATAAGTGGAATTTCTGTCTTTTTCCCTCAAAACAAAGAGAATTTCTGTCATTTTTGCCCCAAAATAAGGAAAATTTCTTACTTATTACCCTGAAATAAGTGAAATTTCTTCAATTTTGCTCCAATATAAGGGAAATTTCTGCATTTTGCCCCCAAATAAAGGGAATTTCAGCCTTTTTACCTCAAAATAAGGGGAATTTCTGAATTTTGGCACAAAATATTAGGAATTTCTGCCTTTTTGCCCCAAAATAAGGAAAATTTCTGCCTTTTTCCCTGTAATAAGTGAAATTTCTGCAATTTTGCCCCAAAATAAGTAAAATCTCTGCAATTTTGCCACAAAATAAGGGAAATTTCTGGAATTTTGCCCCAAAATAAGTGGAATTTCTGAGTTTTGCCCCAAAATAAGGAGAATTTCTGCCTTTTTGCCCCACAATTAGTGAAATTTCTGCAATTTTGCCCTAAAATAAGAGAAATTTCTGCAATTTTTCCCCATAATAAAGGAAATTTCTGCAATTTTGCTTCAAAATAAGGGGAATTTCTGTTTTTGCCCCACAATTAGGGAAATTTCTGCAATTTTGCTCCAAAATAAAAGGAATTTCTGCCTTTTGTTCTAAAATATGGGGAATTTCTGCCTTTTTGTCCAAAAATAAGAAGAATGCATACCTTTTGGCCATAAAAAAGGGAAATTTCTTCATTTTTGCTCCAAAATAAGGGGAACTTTTGCCTTTTTGCCTCTAAATAAGTGGAATTTCTGTCTTTTTCCCCCAAAACAAAGGGAATTTCTGTCTTTTTTGCACCAAAATAAGAAAAATTTCTGACTTATTACCCTGAAATATGTGAAATTTTTGCAAATTTGCCCCAAAATAAGGGAAATTTCTGCCTTTTTGCCCTTAAATATGGGGAATTTCAGCCTTTTTACCTCAAAATAAGGGAAATTTCTGCATTTTTGCAACAAAATATTAGGAATTTCTGCATTTTTGCCACAAAATATTAGGAATTTCTGCTTTTTTGCCCCAAAATAAGGAAAATTTCTGCTTTTTTTTTCCTGAAATAAGTGAAATTTCTGCAATTTTGCCCCAAAATAAGTGAAATTTCTGCAATTTTGCCCCAAAATAAGGGAAATTTCTGGAATTTGGCCCCAAAATAAGTGGAATTTCTGAGTTTTGCCCCAAAATAAGGAGAATTTCTGCCTTTTTGCCCCACAATTAGGGGCATTTCTGCAATTTTGCTTCAAAATACGGGAAATTTCTGCCTTTTTGCCTGAAAATAAGGGGAATGCATACCTTTTTGCCATAAAAAAGGGAAATTTCTTCATTTTTGCCCCAAATTAAGGGAAATTTCTGCCTTTTTGCCCTGAAATATGTGAAATTTCTGCAATTTTAGCCCAAAAAAAGGGAATTTCTGCCTTTTTGCCCCAAAAGAATGGGAATTTCTGCTTTTTGCCCCAAACTAAGAAAAATTTTTGCTTTTTTTCTCTGAAATATGTGATATTTCTGCAATTTTGCCCTAAAATAAAAGAAATTTCTGCAATTTTTCCCCATAATATAGGAAATTTCTGGAATTTTGCCCCAAAATAAAGGGAATTTCTGTTTTTTGCCCCCAAATAAAGGAAATTTCTGCAATTTTGCCCTAAAATAAGAGGAATTTCTGCTTTTTTTCCTCTAAATAAGTGGAATTTCTGTCTTTTTCCCTCAAAACAAAGAGAATTTCTGTCATTTTTGCCCCAAAATAAGGAAAATTTCTTACTTATTACCCTGAAATAAGTGAAATTTCTTCAATTTTGCTCCAATATAAGGGAAATTTCTGCATTTTGCCCCCAAATAAAGGGAATTTCAGCCTTTTTACCTCAAAATAAGGGGAATTTCTGAATTTTGGCACAAAATATTAGGAATTTCTGCCTTTTTGCCCCAAAATAAGGAAAATTTCTGCCTTTTTCCCTGTAATAAGTGAAATTTCTGCAATTTTGCCCCAAAATAAGTAAAATCTCTGCAATTTTGCCACAAAATAAGGGAAATTTCTGGAATTTTGCCCCAAAATAAGTGGAATTTCTGAGTTTTGCCCCAAAATAAGGAGAATTTCTGCCTTTTTGCCCCACAATTAGTGAAATTTCTGCAATTTTGCCCTAAAATAAGAGAAATTTCTGCAATTTTTCCCCATAATAAAGGAAATTTCTGCAATTTTGCTTCAAAATAATGGGAATTTCTGTTTTTGCCCCACAATTAGGGAAATTTCTGCAATTTTGCTCCAAAATAAAAGGAATTTCTGCCTTTTGTTCTAAAATATGGGGAATTTCTGCCTTTTTGTCCAAAAATAAGAAGAATGCATACCTTTTGGCCATAAAAAAGGGAAATTTCTTCATTTTTGCTCCAAAATAAGGGGAACTTTTGCCTTTTTGCCTCTAAATAAGTGGAATTTCTGTCTTTTTCCCCCAAAACAAAGGGAATTTCTGTCTTTTTTGCACCAAAATAAGAAAAATTTCTGACTTATTACCCTGAAATAAGTGAAATTTCTGCAAATTTGCCCCAAAATAAGGGAAATTTCTGCCTTTTTGCCCTTAAATATGGGGAATTTCAGCCTTTTTACCTCAAAATAAGGGAAATTTCTGCATTTTTGCAACAAAATATTAGGAATTTCTGCATTTTTGCCACAAAATATTAGGAATTTCTGCTTTTTTGCCCCAAAATAAGGAAAATTTCTGCTTTTTTTTTCCTGAAATAAGTGAAATTTCTGCAATTTTGCCCCAAAATAAGTGAAATTTCTGCAATTTTGCCCCAAAATAAGGGAAATTTCTGGAATTTGGCCCCAAAATAAGTGGAATTTCTGAGTTTTGCCCCAAAATAAGGAGAATTTCTGCCTTTTTGCCCCACAATTAGGGGCATTTCTGCAATTTTGCTTCAAAATACGGGAAATTTCTGCCTTTTTGCCTGAAAATAAGGGGAATGCATCCCTTTTTGCCATAAAAAAGGGAAATTTCTTCATTTTTGCCCCAAATTAAGGGAAATTTCTGCCTTTTTGCCCTGAAATATGTGAAATTTCTGCAATTTTAGCCCAAAAAAAGGGAATTTCTGCCTTTTTGCCCCAAAATAATGGGAATTTCTTCTTTTTGCCCCAAACTAAGAAAAATTTTTGCTTTTTTTCTCTGAAATATGTGATATTTCTGCAATTTTGCCCTAAAATAAAAGAAATTTCTGCAATTTTTCCCCATAATATAGGAAATTTCTGGAATTTTGCCCCAAAATAAAGGGAATTTCTGTTTTTGCCCCCAAATAAAGGAAATTTCTGCAATTTTGCCCTAAAATAAGAGGAATTTCTGCTTTTTTTCCTCTAAATAAGTGGAATTTCTGTCTTTTTCCCCCAAAACAAAGGGAATTTCTGTCATTTTTGCCCCAAAATAAGGAAAATTTCTTACTTATTACCCTGAAATAAGTGAAATTTCTTCAATTTTGCTCCAATATAAGGGAAATTTCTGCCTTTTTGCCCCCAAATAAAGGGAATTTCAGCCTTTTTACCTCAAAATAAGGGGAATTTCTGAATTTTGGCACAAAATATTAGGAATTTCTGCCTTCTTGCCCCAAAATAAGGAAAATTTCTGCCTTTTTTCCTGAAATAAGTGAAATTTCTGCAATTTTGCCCCAAAATAAGTAAAATCTCTGCAATTTTGCCACAAAATAAGGGAAATTTCTGGAATTTTGCCCCAAAATATGTGGAATTTCTGAGTTTTGCCCCAAAATAAGGAGAATTTCTGCCTTTTTGCCCCACAATTAGTGAAATTTCTGCAATTTTGCCCTAAAATAAGAGAAATTTCTGCAATTTTTCCCCATAATAAAGGAAATTTCTGCAATTTTGCTTCAAATTAAGGGGAATTTCTGTTTTTTGCTGGAAATTAGGGAAATTTCTGTAATTTTGCCCCAAAATATAGGGAATTTCTGCCTTTTTGTCCGAAAATAAGAAGAATGCATACCTTTTTGCCATAAAAAAAGAAATTTCTTTATTTTTGCTCCAAAATAAGGGGAACTTTTGCCTTTTTGCCTCTAAATAAGTGGAATTTCTGTCTTTTTCTCCCAAAACAAAGGGAATTTCTGTTTTTTTGCCTCTAAATGAGTGGAATTTCTGTTTTTTTCCCCAAAACAAAGGGAATTTCTGTACTTTTTGCCCCAAAATAAGGAAAATTTCTGACTTATTACCCTGAAATAAGTGAAATATCTGCAATTTTGCCCTAATATAAAGGAAATTTCTGCCTTTTAGCCATCAAATAAGGTGAATTTCAGCGTTTTTACCTCAAAATAAGGGGAATTTTTGAATTTTGGCACAAATATTAGGAATTTCTGCGTTTTTGCCCCAAAATAAGGAAAATTTCTGCCTTTTTTCCCTGAAATAAGTGCAATTTCTGCAATTTTTTCTAAAAAATAAGTAAAATTTCTGCAATTTTGCCCCAAAATAAGGGATATTTCTGCAATTTTGCCCCAAAATAAGTGGAATTTCTGAGTTTTGCCCCAAAATAAGGAGAATTTCTGCCTTTTTGCACAACAATTAGTGAAATTTCTGCAATTTTGCCCTAAAATGAGGGAAATTTCTGCAATTTTGCCTTAAATAAGCGAAATTTCAGCAATTTTTCTCCATAATAAGGGAAATTTCTGCAATTTTGCCCCAAAATAAGGGGAATTTCTGTTTTTTGCCCCACAATTAGGGAAATTTCTGCAATTTTGCCCCAAAATAAGGAGAATTTCTGCCTTTTGCCCCAAAATATGGGGAATTTCTGCGTTTTTGTCTGAAAATAAGAAGAATGCATACCTTTTTGTCATAAAAAAGGGAAATTTCCTCATTTTTGCTCCAAAATAAGGGGAACTTTTGCCTTTTTGCCTCTAAATAAGTGGAATTTCTGTCTTTTTCCCCCAAAACAAAGGCAATTTCTATATTTTTTGCCCCAAAATAAGAAAAATTTCTGACTTATTACCCTGAAATAAGTGAAATTTCTGCAAATTTGCCCCAAAATAAGAAAAATTTCTGCCTTTTTGCCCCCAAATAAGGGGAATTTCAGCCTTTTTACCTCAAAATAAGGGAAATTTCTGCATTTTTGCAACAAATTATTAAAAATTTCTGCATTTTTGCCACAAAATATTAGGAATTTCTGCACTTTTGCCAAAAAATAAGGAAAATTTCTGCCTTTTTTTCCCTGAAATACGTGAAATTTCTGCAAATTTGCCCCCAAAAAAGGGAAATTTCTGCCTTTTGCTTCAAAATATGGGGAATTTCAGCATTTTACCTCAAAATAAAAGAAATTTCTGATTTTTGCACCAAAATATGGAGAATTTCTGCCTTTTTGCTCCAAAATAAGGAAAATTTCTGCCTTTTTTCCCTGAAATAAGTGAAATTTCTGCAATTTTGCCCTAAAATAAGTGAAATTTTTGCAATTTTGCCCCAAAATAAGGGAAATTTCTGGAATTTTGCCCCAAAATAAGTGGAATTTCTGAGTTTTGCCCAAAAATAAGGAGAATTTCTGCATTTCTGCCCCACAATTAGGGAAATTTCTGCAATTTTGCTCCAAAATACGGGGAATTTCTGCTTTTTTACCCGAAAATAAGGGGAATGCATACCTTTTTGCCATAAAAAGGGAAATTTCTTCATTTTGCCCCAAATTAAGGGAAATTTCTGCTTTTTTTGCCCTGAAATATGTGAAATTTCAGCAATTTTAGCCCAAAATATGGTGAATTTCTGCCTTTTTGCCCCAAAATAATGGGAATTTCTGATTTTTGCCCCAAAATAAGAAAAATTTTTTCCTTTATTCTCTGAAATAAGTGAAATTTCTGCAATATTGCCCTAAAATAAGGGAAATTTTTGCAATTTTTCCCCATAATTAGGGAAATTTCAGGAATTTTGCCCCAAAATAAAAAGAATTTCTGTTTTTTTGCCCCCAAATAAGAAAAATTTCTGCAATTTTACCCTAAAATAAGGAGAATTTCTGCATTTCTGCCTTTAAATAAGTGGAATTTCTGTCTTTTTCCGCCAAAACAAAGGGAATTTCTGTCATTTTTGCCCCAAAATAAGGAAAATTTCTGACTTATTACCCTGAAATAGTGAAATTTCTGCAATTTTGCCCCAATATAAAAGAAATTTCTGCCTTTTTGCCCCCAAATAAAGGGAATTTCATCCTTTTTACCTCAAAATAAAAGGAATTTCTGAATTTTGGCACAAAATATTAGGAATTTCTGCGTTTTTGCCCCAAAATAAAAAAAAATTTCTGCATTTTTTCCCTGAAATAAGTGAAATTTCTGCAATTTTGCCCCAAAATAAGTAAAATTTTGCAATTTTGCCCCCAAATAAGGGAAATTTCGGGAATTTTGCCCGAAAATAAGTGGAATTTCTGAGTTTTGCCCAAAATAAGGAGAATTTCTGCTTTTTTGCCCCACAATTAATGAAATTTCTGCAATTTTGCCCTAAAATAAGGGAAATTTCTGCAATTTTTCCCCATAATAAGGGAAATTTCTGCAATTTTGCCCCAAAATAAGGGGAATTTCTGTTTATTGCCCCACAATTAGGGAAATTTCTGCAATTTTACCCCAAAATAAGGGGAATTTCTGCCTTTTGCCCCAAAATATGGGGAATTTCTGCGTTTTTGTCTGAAAATAAGAAGTATGCATACCTTTTTGTCATAAAAAAGGGAAATTTCCTCATTTTTGCTCCAAAATAAGGGGAACTTTTGCCCTTTTGCCTCTAAATAAGTGGAATTTCTGTCTTTTTCCCCCAAAACAAAGGCAATTTCTATATTTTTTGCCCCAAAATAAGAAAAATTTCTGACTTATTACCCTGAAATAAGTGAAATTTCTGCAAATTTGCCCCAAAATAAGGGAAATTTCTTCCTTTTTGCCTTTAAATATGGGGAATTTCAGCCTTTTTACCTCAAAATAAGGGAAATTTTTGCATTTTTGCAACAAAATATTAGGAATTTCTGCATTTTTGCCACAAAATATTAGGAATTTCTGCTTTTTTGCCCCAAAATAAGGAAAATTTCTGCTTTTTTTTCCTGAAATAAGTGAAATTTCTGCAATTTTGCCCCAAAATAAGTGAAATTTCTGCAATTTTGCCCCAAAATAAGGGAAATTTCTGGAATTTGGCCCCAAAATAAGTGGAATTTCTGAGTTTTGCCGCAAAATAAAGAGAATTTCTGCCTTTTTGACCCACAATTAGGGGCATTTATGTAATTTTGCTTCAAAATACGGGAAATTTCTGCCTTTTGCCTGAAAATAAGGGGAATGCATACCTTTTTGCCATAAAAAAGGGAAATTTCTTCATTTTTGCCCCAAATTAAGGGAAATTTCTGCCTTTTTGCCCTGAAATATGTGAAATTTCTGCAATTTTAGCCCAAAGAAAGGGAATTTCTGCCTTTTTGCCCCAAAATAATGGGAATTTCTGCTTTTTTGCCCCAAACTAAGAAAAATTTTTGCTTTTTTTCTCTGAAATATGTGATATTTCTGCAATTTTGCCCTAAAATAAAAGAAATTTCTGCAATTTTTCCCCATAATATAGGAAATTTCTGGAATTTTGCCCCAAAATAAAGGGAATTTCTGTTTTTTGCCCCCAAATAAAGGAAATTTCTGCAATTTTGCCCTAAAATAAGAGGAATTTCTGCTTTTTTTCCTCTAAATAAGTGGAATTTCTGTCTTTTTCCCCCAAAACAAAGGGAATTTCTGTCATTTTTGCCCCAAAATAAGGAAAATTTCTTACTTATTACCCTGAAATAAGTGAAATTTCTTCAATTTTGCTCCAATATAAGGGAAATTTCTGCCTTTTTGCCCCCAAATAAGGGGAATTTCAGCCTTTTTACCTCAAAATAAGGGGAATTTCTGAATTTTGGCACAAAATATTAGGAATTTCTGCCTTCTTGCCCCAAAATAAGGAAAATTTCTGCCTTTTTCCCTGAAATAAGTGAAATTTCTGCAATTTTGCCCCAAAATAAGTAAAATTTCTGCAATTTTGCCACAAAATAAGGGAAATTTCTGGAATTTTGCCCCAAAATAAGTGGAATTTCTGAGTTTTGCCCCAAAATAAGGAGAATTTCTGCATTTTTGCCCCACAATTAGTGAAATTTCTGCAATTTTGCCCTAAAATAAGAGAAATTTCTGCAATTTTTCCCCATAATAAAGGAAATTTCTGCAATTTTGCTTCAAAATAAGGGGAATTTCTGTTTTTGCCCCACAATTAGGGAAATTTCTGCAATTTTGCTCCAAAATAAAAGGAATTTCTGCCTTTTGTTCTAAAATATGGGGAATTTCTGCCTTTTTGTCCAAAAATAAGAAGAATGCATACCTTTTGGCCATAAAAAAGGGAAATTCCTTCATTTTTGCTCCAAAATAAGGGGAACTTTTGCCTTTTTGCCTCTAAATAAGTGGAATTTCTGTCTTTTTCCCCCAAAACAAAGGGAATTTCTGTCTTTTTTGCACCAAAATAAGAAAAATTTCTGACTTATTACCCTGAAATAAGTGAAATTTTTGCAAATTTGCCCCAAAATAAGGGAAATTTCTGCCTTTTTGCCCTTAAATATGGGGAATTTCAGCCTTTTTACCTCAAAATAAGGGAAATTTCTGCATTTTTGCAACAAAATATTAGGAATTTCTGCATTTTTGCCACAAAATATTAGGAATTTCTGCTTTTTTGCCCCAAAATAAGGAAAATTTCTGCTTTTTTTTTCCTGAAATAAGTGAAATTTCTGCAATTTTGCCCCAAAATAAGTGAAATTTCTGCAATTTTGCCCCAAAATAAGGGAAATTTCTGGAATTTGGCCCCAAAATAAGTGGAATTTCTGAGTTTTGCCCCAAAATAAGGAGAATTTCTGCCTTTTTGCCCCACAATTAGGGGCATTTCTGCAATTTTGCTTCAAAATACGGGAAATTTCTGCCTTTTTGCCTGAAAATAAGGGGAATGCATACCTTTTTGCCATAAAAAAGGGAAATTTCTTCATTTTTGCCCCAAATTAAGGGAAATTTCTGCCTTTTTGCCCTGAAATATGTGAAATTTCTGCAATTTTAGCCCAAAAAAAGGGAATTTCTGCCTTTTTGCCCCAAAATAATGGGAATTTCTGCTTTTTGCCCCAAACTAAGAAAAATTTTTGCTTTTTTTCTCTGAAATATGTGATATTTCTGCAATTTTGCCCTAAAATAAAAGAAATTTCTGCAATTTTTCCCCATAATATAGGAAATTTCTGGAATTTTGCCCCAAAATAAAGGGAATTTCTGTTTTTTGCCCCCAAATAAAGGAAATTTCTGCAATTTTGCCCTAAAATAAGAGGAATTTCTGCTTTTTTTCCTCTAAATAAGTGGAATTTCTGTCTTTTTCCCTCAAAACAAAGGGAATTTCTGTCATTTTTGCCCCAAAATAAGGAAAATTTCTTACTTATTACCCTGAAATAAGTGAAATTTCTTCAATTTTGCTCCAATATAAGGGAAATTTCTGCATTTTGCCCCCAAATAAAGGGAATTTCAGCCTTTTTACCTCAAAATAAGGGGAATTTCTGAATTTTGGCACAAAATATTAGGAATTTCTGCCTTTTTGCCCCAAAATAAGGAAAATTTCTGCCTTTTTCCCTGTAATAAGTGAAATTTCTGCAATTTTGCCCCAAAATAAGTAAAATCTCTGCAATTTTGCCACAAAATAAGGGAAATTTCTGGAATTTTGCCCCAAAATAAGTGGAATTTCTGAGTTTTGCCCCAAAATAAGGAGAATTTCTGCCTTTTTGCCCCACAATTAGTGAAATTTCTGCAATTTTGCCCTAAAATAAGAGAAATTTCTGCAATTTTTCCCCATAATAAAGGAAATTTCTGCAATTTTGCTTCAAAATAAGGGGAATTTCTGTTTTTGCCCCACAATTAGGGAAATTTCTGCAATTTTGCTCCAAAGTAAAAGGAATTTCTGCCTTTTGTTCTAAAATATGGGGAATTTCTGCCTTTTTGTCCAAAAATAAGAAGAATGCATACCTTTTTGCCATACAAAAGGGAAATTACTTCATTTTTGCTCCAAAATAAGGGGAACTTTTGCCTTTTTGCCTCTAAATAAGTGGAATTTCTGTCTTTTTCCCCCAAAACAAAGGGAATTTCTGTCTTTTTTGCACCAAAATAAGAAAAATTTCTGACTTATTACCCTGAAATAAGTGAAATTTCTGCAAATTTGCCCCAAAATAAGGGAAATTTCTGCCTTTTTGCCCTTAAATATGGGGAATTTCAGCCTTTTTACCTCAAAATAAGGGAAATTTCTGCATTTTTGCAACAAAATATTAGGAATTTCTGCATTTTTGCCACAAAATATTAGGAATTTCTGCTTTTTTGCCCCAAAATAAGGAAAATTTCTGCTTTTTTTTTCCTGAAATAAGTGAAATTTCTGCAATTTTGCCCCAAAATAAGTGAAATTTCTGCAATTTTGCCCCAAAATAAGGGAAATTTCTGGAATTTGGCCCCAAAATAAGTGGAATTTCTGAGTTTTGCCCCAAAATAAGGAGAATTTCTGCCTTTTTGCCCCACAATTAGGGGCATTTCTGCAATTTTGCTTCAAAATACGGGAAATTTCTGCCTTTTTGCCTGAAAATAAGGGGAATGCATACCTTTTTGCCATAAAAAAGGGAAATTTCTTCATTTTTGCCCCAAATTAAGGGAAATTTCTGCCTTTTTGCCCTGAAATATGTGAAATTTCTGCAATTTTAGCCCAAAAAAAGGGAATTTCTGCCTTTTTGCCCCAAAATAATGGGAATTTCTGCTTTTTGCCCCAAACTAAGAAAAATTTTTGCTTTTTTTCTCTGAAATATGTGATATTTCTGCAATTTTGCCCTAAAATAAAAGAAATTTCTGCAATTTTTCCCCATAATATAGGAAATTTCTGGAATTTTGCCCCAAAATAAAGGGAATTTCTGTTTTTGCCCCCAAATAAAGGAAATTTCTGCAATTTTGCCCTAAAATAAGAGGAATTTCTGCTTTTTTTCCTCTAAATAAGTGGAATTTCTGTCTTTTTCCCCCAAAACAAAGGGAATTTCTGTCATTTTTGCCCCAAAATAAGGAAAATTTCTTACTTATTACCCTGAAATAAGTGAAATTTCTTCAATTTTGCTCCAATATAATGGAAATTTCTGCCTTTTTGCCCCCAAATAAAAGGAATTTCAGCCTTTTTACCTCAAAATAAGGGGAATTTCTGAATTTTGGCACAAAATATTAGGAATTTCTGCCTTCTTGCCCCAAAATAAGGAAAATTTCTGCCTTTTTCCCTGAAATAAGTGAAATTTCTGCAATTTTGCCCCAAAATAAGTAAAATCTCTGCAATTTTGCCACAAAATAAGGGAAATTTCTGGAATTTTGCCCCAAAATAAGTGGAATTTCTGAGTTTTGCCCCAAAATAAGGAGAATTTCTTCCTTTTTGCCCAACAATTAGTGAAATTTCTGCAATTTTGCCCTAAAATAAGAGAAATTTCTGCAATTTTTCCCCATAATAAAGGAAATTTCTGCAATTTTGCTTCAAATTAAGGGGAATTTCTGTTTTTTGCTGGAAATTAGGGAAATTTCTGTAATTTTGCCCCAAAATATAGGTAATTTCTGCCTTTTTGTCCGAAAATAAGAAGAATGCATACCTTTTTGCCATAAAAAAAGAAATTTCTTTATTTTTGATTCCAAAATAAGGGGAACTTTTGGCTTTTTGCCTCTAAATAAGTGGAATTTCTGTCTTTTTCCCCCAAAACAAAGGGAATTTCTGTTTTTTTGCCTCTAAATGAGTGGAATTTCTGTTTTTTTCCCCAAAACAAAGGGAATTTCTGTACTTTTTGCCCCAAAATAAGGAAAATTTCTGACTTATTACCCTGAAATAAGTGAAATATCTGCAATTTTGCCCTAATATAAAGGAAATTTCTGCCTTTTAGCCATCAAATAAGGGGAATTTCAGCGTTTTTACCTCAAAATAAGGGGAATTTTTGAATTTTGGCACAAATATTAGGAATTTCTGCGTTTTTGCCCCAAAATAAGGAAAATTTCTGCCTTTTTTCCCTGAAATAAGTGCAATTTCTGCAATTTTTTCTAAAAAATAAGTAAAATTTCTGCAATTTTGCCCCAAAATAAGGGATATTTCTGCAATTTTGCCCCAAAATAAGTGGAATTTCTGAGTTTTGCCCCAAAATAAGGAGAATTTCTGCCTTTTTGCACAACAATTAGTGAAATTTCTGCAATTTTGCCCTAAAATGAGGGAAATTTCTGCAATTTTGCCTTAAATAAGCGAAATTTCAGCAATTTTTCCCCATAATAAGGGAAATTTCTGCAATTTTGCCCCAAAATAAGGGGAATTTCTGTTTTTTGCCCCACAATTAGGGAAATTTCTGCAATTTTGCCCCAAAATAAGGAGAATTTCTGCCTTTTGCCCCAAAATATGGGGAATTTCTGCCTTTTTGTCTGAAAATAAGAAGAATGCATACATTTTTGTCATAAATAAGGGAAATTTCCTCATTTTTGCTCCAAAATAAGGGGAACTTTTGCCTTTTTGCCTCTAAATAAGTGGAATTTCTGTCTTTTTCCCCCAAAACAAAGGCAATTTCTATATTTTTTGCCACAAAATAAGAAAAATTTCTGACTTATTATACTGAAATAAGTGAAATTTCTGCAAATTTGCCCCAAAATAAGAAAAATTTCTGCCTTTTTGCCCCCAAATAAGGGGAATTTCAGCCTTTTTACCTCAAAATAAGGGAAATTTCTGCATTTTTGCAACAAATTATTAAAAATTTCTGCATTTTTGCCACAAAATATTAGGAATTTCTGCCCTTTTGCCAAAAAATAAGGAAAATTTCTGCCTTTTTTTCCCTGAAATAAGTGAAATTTCTGCAAATTTGCCCCCAAAAAAGGGAAATTTCTGCCTTTTGCTTCAAAATATGGGGAATTTCAGCATTTTACCTCAAAATAAAAGAAATTTCTGATTTTTGCACCAAAATATGGAGAATTTCTGCCTTTTTGCTCCAAAATAAGGAAAATTTCTGCCTTTTTTCCCTGAAATAAGTGAAATTTCTGCAATTTTGCCCTAAAATAAGTGAAATTTTTGCAATTTTGCCCCAAAATAAGGGAAATTTCTGGAATTTTGCCCCAAAATAAGTGGAATTTCTGAGTTTTGCCCAAAAATAAGGAGAATTTCTGCATTTCTGCCCCACAATTAGGGAAATTTCTGCAATTTTGCTCCAAAATACGGGGAATTTCTGCTTTTTTACCCGAAAATAAGGGGAATGCATACCTTTTTGCCATAAAAAGGGAAATTTCTTCATTTTGCCCCAAATTAAGGAAAAATTTCTGCTTTTTTTGCCCTGAAATATGTGAAATTTCAGCAATTTTAGCCCAAAATATGGTGAATTTCTGCCTTTTTGCCCCAAAATAATGGGAATTTCTGATTTTTGCCCCAAAATAAGAAAAATTTTTTCCTTTATTCTCTGAAATAAGTGAAATTTCTGCAATTTTGCCCTAAAATAAGGGAAATTTTTGCAATTTTTCCCCATAATTAGGGAAATTTCAGGAATTTTGCCCCAAAATAAAAAGAATTTCTGTTTTTTTGCCCCCAAATAAGAAAAATTTCTGCAATTTTACCCTAAAATAAGGAGAATTTCTGCATTTCTGCCTTTAAATAAGTGGAATTTCTGTCTTTTTCCGCCAAAACAAAGGGAATTTCTGTCATTTTTGCCCCAAAATAAGGAAAATTTCTGACTTATTACCCTGAAATAGTGAAATTTCTGCAATTTTGCCCCAATATAAAAGAAATTTCTGCCTTTTTGCCCCCAAATAAAGGGAATTTCATCCTTTTTACCTCAAAATAAAAGGAATTTCTGAATTTTGGCACAAAATATTAGGAATTTCTGCGTTTTTGCCCCAAAATAAAAAAAAATTTCTGCATTTTTTCCCTGAAATAAGTGAAATTTCTGCAATTTTGCCCCAAAATAAGTAAAATTTTGCAATTTTGCCCCCAAATAAGGGAAATTTCGGGAATTTTGCCCGAAAATAAGTGGAATTTCTGAGTTTTGCCCAAAATAAGGAGAATTTCTGCTTTTTTGCCCCACAATTAATGAAATTTCTGCAATTTTGCCCTAAAATAAGGGAAATTTCTGCAATTTTTCCCCATAATAAGGGAAATTTCTGCAATTTTGCCCCAAAATAAGGGGAATTTCTGTTTATTGCCCCACAATTAGGGAAATTTCTGCAATTTTACCCCAAAATAAGGGGAATTTCTGCCTTTTGCCCCAAAATATGGGGAATTTCTGCGCTTTTGTCTGAAAATAAGAAGAATGCATACCTTTTTGTCATAAAAAAGGGAAATTTCCTCATTTTTGCTCCAAAATAAGGGGAACTTTTGCCTTTTTGCCTCTAAATAAGTGGAATTTCTGTCTTTTTCCCCCAAAACAAAGGCAATTTCTATATTTTTTGCCCCAAAATAAGAAAAATTTCTGACTTATTACCCTGAAATAAGTGAAATTTCTTCAATTTTGCTCCAATATAAGGGAAATTTCTTCCTTTTTGCCCCCAAATAAGGGGAATTTCAGCCTTTTTACCTCAAAATAAGGGGAATTTCTGAATTTTGGCACAAAATATTAGGAATTTCTGCCTTCTTGCCCCAAAATAAGGAAAATTTCTGCCTTTTTCCCTGAAATAAGTGAAATTTCTGCAATTTTGCCCCAAAATAAGTAAAATTTCTGCAATTTTGCCCCAAAATAAGGGGAATTTCTGTTTATTGCCCCACAATTAGGGAAATTTCTGCAATTTTACCCCAAAATAAGGGGAATTTCTGCCTTTTGCCCCAAAATATGGGGAATTTCTGCGCTTTTGTCTGAAAATAAGAAGAATGCATACCTTTTTGTCATAAAAAAGGGAAATTTCCTCATTTTTGCTCCAAAATAAGGGGAACTTTTGCCTTTTTGCCTCTAAATAAGTGGAATTTCTGTCTTTTTCCCCCAAAACAAAGGCAATTTCTATATTTTTTGCCCCAAAATAAGAAAAATTTCTGACTTATTACCCTGAAATAAGTGAAATTTCTTCAATTTTGCTCCAATATAAGGGAAATTTCTTCCTTTTTGCCCCCAAATAAGGGGAATTTCAGCCTTTTTACCTCAAAATAAGGGGAATTTCTGAATTTTGGCACAAAATATTAGGAATTTCTGCCTTCTTGCCCCAAAATAAGGAAAATTTCTGCCTTTTTCCCTGAAATAAGTGAAATTTCTGCAATTTTGCCCCAAAATAAGTAAAATTTCTGCAATTTTGCCACAAAATAAGGGAAATTTCTGGAATTTTGCCCCAAAATAAGTGGAATTTCTGAGTTTTGCCCCAAAATAATGAGAATTTCTGCCTTTTTGCCCCACAATTAGTGAAATTTCTGCAATTTTGCCCTAAAATAAGAGAAATTTCTGCAATTTTTCCCCATAATAAAGGAAATTTCTGCAATTTTGCTTCAAATTAAGGGGAATTTCTGTTTTTTGCTGGAAATTAGGGAAATTTCTGTAATTTTGCCCCAAAATATAGGGAATTTCTGCCTTTTTGTCCGAAAATAAGAACAATGCATACCTTTTTGCCATAAAAAAAATTTCTTTCTTTTTGCTCCAAAATAAGGGGAACTTTTGCCTTTTTGCCTCTAAATAAGTGGAATTTCTGTCTTTTTCCCCCAAAACAAAGGGAATTTCTGTTTTTTTGCCCCATAATAAAGAAAATTTCTGACTTATTACCCTGAAATAAGTGAAATTTCTGCAAATTTGCCCCAAAAAAGGGAAATTTCTGCCTTTTGCCCCAAAATAAGGGGAATTTCAGCATTTTACCTCAAAATAAGGGAAATTTCTGATTTTTGCACCAAAATATGAAGAATTTCTGCCTTTTTGCCCCAAAATAAAGAAATTTTCTGCCTCTTTTCCCTGAAATAAGTGAAATTTCTGCAATTTTGCCAGAAAATAATTGAAATTTCTTCAATTTTGCCCCAAAATAAGGGAAATTTCTGGAATTTTGTCCCAAAATAAGTGGAATTTCTGAGTTTTGCCCCAAAATAAAAAGAATTTCTTCCTTCTTGCCCCACAATTAGGGGAATTTCTGCAATTGTGCTTTAAAATACGGGGAATTTCTGCTTTTTGCCCGAAAATAAGTGGAATGCATAACTTTTTGCCATAAAAAAGGGAAATTTCTTCATTTTTGCCCCAAATTAAGAAAAATTTCTGCCTTTTTGCCCTGAAATATGAAAAATTTCTGCAATTTTAGCCCAAAATAAGGTGAATTTCTGACTTTTTGCCCCAAAATAATGGGAATTTTTGTTTTTTGCCCCAAAATAAGGAAAATTTCTGCCTTTTTTTCCCTGAAATAAGTGAAATTTCTGCAATTTTGCCCCAAAATAAGTGAAATTTCTGCAATTTTGCCCCAAAATAAGGGAAATTTCTGGAATTTGGCCCCAAAATAAGTGGAATTTCTGAGTTTTGCCCCAAAATAAGGAGAATTTCTGTCTTTTTGCCCCACAATTAGGGGAATTTCTGCAATTTTGCTTCAAAATACGGGGAATTTCTGCCTTTTTGCCTGAAAATAAGGGGAATGCATACCTTTTTGCCATTAAAAAAGGGAAATTTCTTCACTTTTGCCCCAAAAAAGGGAAATTTCTGCCTTTTTGCCCTGAAATATTTGAAATTTCTGCAATTTTAGCCCAAAATAAGGTGAATTTCTGCCTTTTTGCCCCAAAATAATGAAAATTTCTGCCTTTTTGCCCCAAAATAAGAAAAATTTTTGCTTTTTTTCTCTGAAATAAATAAAATTTCTGCAATTTTACCCTAAAATAAAAGAAATTTCTGCAATTTTTCCCCATAATAAAGATAATTTCTGGAATTTTGCCCCAAAATAAGAGGAATTTCTGTTTTTTTGCCCCCAAATAAGGGAAATTTCTGCAATTTTGCCCTAAAATAAGGGGAATTTCTGCTTTTTTTGCCTCTAAATAAGTGGAATTTCTGTCTTTTTCTCCCAAAACAAAGGGAATTTCTGTCATTTTTGCCCCAAAATAAGAAAAATTTCTGACTTATTACCCTGAAATAAGTGAAATTTCTGCAATTTTGCTCCAATATAAGGGAAATTTCTGCCTTTTTGCCCCCAAATAAGGAGAATTTCAGTCTTTTTACCTCAAATTAAGGGGAATTTCTGAACTTTGGCACAAAATATTAGGAATTTCTGCCTTTTTGCCCCAAAATAAGGAAAATTTCTGCCTTTTTTCCCTGAAATAAGTGAAATTTCTGCAATTTTGCCCCAAAATAAGTAAAATTTCTGCAATTTTGCCACAAAATAAGGGAAATTTCTGGAATTTTGCCCCAAAATAAGTGGAATTTCTGAGTTTTGCCCCAAAATAAGGAGAATTTCTGCCTTTTTGCCCCACAATTAGTGAAATTTCTGCAATTTTCCCCTAAAATAAGAGAAATTTCTGCAATTTTTCCCCATAATAAAGGAAATTTCTGCAATTTTGCTTCAAAATAAGGGGAATTTCTGTTTTTTGCCCCACAATTAGGGAAATTTCTGCAATTTTGCTCCAAAATAAAAGGAATTTCTGCCTTTTGTTCTAAAATATGGGGAATTTCTGCCTTTTTGTCCAAAAATAAGAAGAATGCATACCTTTTTGCCATAAAAAAGGGAAATTTCTTCATTTTTGCTCCAAAATAAGGGGAACTTTTGCCTTTTTGCCTCTAAATAAGTGGAATTTCTGTCTTTTCCCCCCAAAACAAAGGGAATTTCTGTTTTTTTGCACCAAAATAAGAAAAATTTCTGACTTATTACCCTGAAATAAGTGAAATTTCTGCAAATTTGCCCCAAAATAAGGGAAATTTCTGCCTTTTTGCCTTTAAATATGGGGAATTTCAGCCTTTTTACCTCAAAATAAGGGAAATTTCTGCATTTTTGCAACAAAATATTAGGAATTTCTGCATTTTTTCCACAAAATATTAGGAATTTCTGCTTTTTTGCCCCAAAATAAGGAAAATTTCTGCTTTTTTTTTCCTGAAATAAGTGAAATTTCTGCAATTTTGCCCCAAAATAAGTGAAATTTCTGCAATTTTGCCCCAAAATAAGGGAAATTTCTGGAATTTGGCCCCAAAATAAGTGGAATTTCTGAGTTTTGCCCCAAAATAAGGAGAATTTCTGCCTTTTTGACCCACAATTAGGGGCATTTATGTAATTTTGCTTCAAAATACGGGAAATTTCTGCCTTTTGCCTGAAAATAAGGGGAATGCATACCTTTTTGCCATAAAAAAGGGAAATTTCTTCATTTTTGCCCCAAATTAAGGGAAATTTCTGCCTTTTTGCCATGAAATATGTGAAATTTCTGCAATTTTAGCCCAAAAAAAGGGAATTTCTGCCTTTTTGCCCCAAAATAATGGGAATTTCTGCTTTTTTGCCCCAAACTAAGAAAAATTTTTGCTTTTTTTCTCTGAAATATGTGATATTTCTGCAATTTTGCCCTAAAATAAAAGAAATTTCTGCAATTTTTCCCCATAATATAGGAAATTTCTGGAATTTTGCCCCAAAATAAAGGGAATTTCTGTTTTTTGCCCCCAAATAAAGGAAATTTCTGCAATTTTGCCCTAAAATAAGAGGAATTTCTGCTTTTTTTCCTCTAAATAAGTGGAATTTCTGTCTTTTTCCCCCAAAACAAAGGGAATTTCTGTCATTATTGCCCCAAATAAGGAAAATTTCTTACTTATTACCCTGAAATAAGTGAAATTTCTTCAATTTTGCTCCAATATAAGGGAAATTTCTACCTTTTTGCCCTCAAATAAAGGGAATTTCAGCCTTTTTACCTCAAAATAAGGGGAATTTCTGAATTTTGGCACAAAATATTAGGAATTTCTGCCTTCTTGCCCCAAAATAAGGAAAATTTCTGCCTTTTTCCCTGAAATAAGTGAAATTTCTGCAATTTTGCCCCAAAATAAGTAAAATCTCTGCAATTTTGCCACAAAATAAGGGAAATTTCTGGAATTTTGCCCCAAAATAAGTGGAATTTCTGAGTTTTGCCCCAAAATAAGGAGAATTTCTGCCTTTTTGCCCCACAATTAGTGAAATTTCTGCAATTTTGCCCTAAAATAAGAGAAATTTCTGCAATTTTTCCCCATAATAAAGAAAATTTCTGCAATTTTGCTTCAAATTAAGGGGAATTTCTGTTTTTATCTGGAAATTAGGGAAATTTCTGTAATTTTGCCCCAAAATATAGGGAATTTCTGCCTTTTTGTCCGAAAATAAGAAGAATGCATACCTTTTTGCCATAAAAAAAGAAATTTCTTTATTTTTGCTCCAAAATAAGGGGAACTTTTGCCTTTTTGCCTCTAAATAAGTGGAATTTCTGTCTTTTTCCCCCAAAACAAAGGGAATTTGTTTTTTTGCCCCATAATAAAGAAAATTTCTGACTTATTACCCTGAAATAAGTGAAATTTCTGCAAATTTGCCCCAAAAAAGGGAAATTTCTGCCTTTTGCCCCAAAATAAGGGGAATCTCAGCATTTTACCTCAAAATAAGGGAAATTTCTGATTTTTGCACCAAAATATGAAGAATTTCTGCCTTTTTGCCCCAAAATAAGGAAATTTTCTGCCTTTTTTCCCTGAAATAAGTGAAATTTCTGCAATTTTGCCAGAAAATAAGTGAAATTTCTTCAATTTTGCCCCAAAATAAGGGAAATTTCTGGAATTTTGCCCCAAAATAAGTGGAATTTCTGAGTTTTGCCCCAAAATAAAAAGAATTTCTGCCTTCTTGCCCCACAATTAGGGGAATTTCTGCAATTTTGCTTCAAAATACGGGGAATTTCTGCCTTTTTGACTGAAAATAAGGGGAATGCATAACTTTTTGCCATAAAAAAGGGAAATTTCTTCACTTTTGCCCCAAATTAAGGGAAATTTCTGCCTTTTTGCCCTGAAATATTTGAAATATCTGAAATTTTAGCCCAAAATAAGGTGAATTTCTGCCTTTTTGCCCCAAAATAATGAAAATTTCTGCCTTTTTGCCCCAAAATAAGAAAAATTTTTGCTTTTTTTCTCTGAAATAAATGAAATTTCTGCAATTTTGCCCTAAAATAAAAGAAATTTCTGCAATTTTTCCCCATAATAAAGATAATTTCTGGAATTTTGCCCCAAAATAAGAGGAATTTCTGTTTTTTTGCCCCCAAATAACGGAAATTTCTGCAATTTTGCCCTAAAATAAGGGGAATTTCTGCTTTTTTTGCCTCTAAATAAGTGGAATTTCTGTCTTTTTCCCCCAAAACAAAGGGTATTTCTGTCATTTTTGCCCCAAAATTAGAAAAATTTCTGACTTATTACCCTGAAATAAGTGAAATTTCTGCAATTTTGCTCCAATATAAGGGAAATTTCTGCCTTTTTGTCCCCAAATAAGGAGAATTTCAGCCTTTTTACCTCAAAATAAGGGGAATTTCTGAATTTTGGCACAAAATATTAGGAATTTCTGCCTTTTTGCCCCCAAATAAGGAAAATTTCTTACTTATTACCCTGAAATAAGTGAAATTTCTTCAATTTTTCTCCAATATAAGGGAAATTTCTGCCTTTTTGCCCCCATATAAGGGGAATTTCAGCCTTTTTACCTCAAAATAAGGGGAATTTCTAAATTTTGGCACAAAATATTAGGAATTTCTGCCTTCTTGCCCCAAAATAAAAAAAATTTCTGCCTTTTTCCCTGAAATAAGTGAAATTTCTGCAATTTTGCCCCAAAATAAGTAAAATCTCTGCAATTTTGCCACAAAATAAGGGAAATTTCTGGAATTTTGCCCCAAAATAAGTGGAATTTCTGAGTTTTGCCCCAAAATAAGGAGAATTTCTGCCTTTTTGCCCCACAATTAGTGAAATTTCTGCAATTTTGCCCTAAAATAAGAGAAATTTCTGCAATTTTTCCCCATAATAAAGGAAATTTCTGCAATTTTGCTTCAAAATAAGGGGAAATTCTGTTTTTGCCCCACAATTAGGGAAATTTCTGCAATTTTGCTGCAAAATAAAAGGAATTTCTGCCTTTTGTTCTAAAATATGGGGAATTTCTGCCTTTTTGTCCAAAAATAAGAAGAATGCATACCTTTTTGCCATAAAAAAGGGAAATTTCTTCATTTTTGCTCCAAAATAAGGGGAACTTTTTCCTTTTTGCCTCTAAATAAGTGGAATTTCTGTCTTTTTCCCCCAAAACAAAGGGAATTTCTGTCTTTTTTGCACCAAAATAAGAAAAATTTCTGACTTATTACCCTGAAATAAGTGAAATATCTGCAAATTTGCCCCAAAATAAGGGAAATTTCTGCCTTTTTGCCCTTAAATATGGGGAATTTCAGCCTTTTTACCTCAAAATAAGGGAAATTTCTGCATTTTTGCAACAAAATATTAGGAATTTCTGCATTTTTGCCACAAAATATTAGGAATTTCTGCTTTTTTGCCCCAAAATAAGGAAAATTTCTGCTTTTTTTTCCTGAAATAAGTAAAATTTCTGCAATTTTGCCCCAAAATAAGTGAAATTTCTGCAATTTTGCCCCAAAATAAGGGAAATTTCTGGAATTTGGCCCCAAAATAAGTGGAATTTCTGAGTTTTGCCCCAAAATAAGGAGAATTTCTGCCTTTTTGCCCCACAATTAGGGGCATTTCTGCAATTTTGCTTCAAAATACGGGAAATTTCTGCCTTTTTGCCTGAAAATAAGGGGAATGCCTACCTTTTTGCCATAAAAAAGGGAAATTTCTTCATTTTTGCCCCAAATTAAGGGAAATTTCTGCCTTTTTCCCATGAAATATGTGAAATTTCTGCAATTTTAGCCCAAAAAAAGGGAATTTCTGCCTTTTTGCCCCAAAATAATGGGAATTTCTGCTTTTTTGCCCCAAACTAAGAAAAATTTTTGTTTTTTTTCTCTGAAATATGTGATATTTCTGCAATTTTGCCCTAAAATAAAAGAAATTTCTGCAATTTTTCCCCATAATATAGGAAATTTCTGGAATTTTGCCCCAAAATAAAGGGAATTTCTGTTTTTTGCCCCCAAATAAAGGAAATTTCTGCAATTTTGCCCTAAAATAAGAGGAATTTCTGCTTTTTTTCCTCTAAATAAGTGGAATTTCTGTCTTTTTCCCCCAAAACAAAGGGAATTTCTGTCATTTTTGCCCCAAAATAAGGAAAATTTCTTACTTATTACCCTGAAATAAGTGAAATTTCTTCAATTTTGCTCTAATATAAGGGAAATTTCTGCCTTTTTGCCCCCAAATAAAGGGAATTTCAGCCTTTTTACCTCAAAATAAGGGGAATTTCTGAATTTTGGCACAAAATATTAGGAATTTCTGCCTTCTTGCCCCAAAATAAGGAAAATTTCTGCCTTTTTCCCTGAAATAAGTGAAATTTCTGCAATTTTGCCCCAAAATAAGTAAAATTTTTGCAATTTTGCCACAAAATAAGGGAAATTTCTGGAATTTTGCCCCAAAATAAGTGGAATTTCTGAGTTTTGCCCCAAAATAAGGAGAATTTCTGCCTTTTTGCCCCACAATTAGTGAAATTTCTGCAATTTTGCCCTAAAATAAGAGAAATTTCTGCAATTTTTCCCCATAATAAAGGAAATTTCTGCAATTTTGCTTCAAAATAAAGGGAATTTCTGTTTTTGCCCCACAATTAGGGAAATTTCTGCAATTTTGCTCCAAAATAAAAGGAATTTCTGCCTTTTGTTCTAAAATATGGGGAATTTCTGCCTTTTTGTCCAAAAGTAAGAAGAATGCATACCTTTTTGCCATAAAAAAGGGAAATTTCTTCATTTTTGCTCCAAAATAAGGGGAACTTTTGCCTTTTTGCCTCTAAATAAGTGGAATTTCTGTCTTTTTCCCCCAAAACAAAGGGAATTTCTGTTTTTTTTGCACCAAAATAAGAAAAATTTCTGACTTATTACCCTGAAATAAGTGAAATTTCTGCAAATTTGCCACAAAATAAGGGAAATTTCTGCCTTTTTGCCCTTAAATATGGGGAATTTCAGCCTTTTTACCTCAAAATAAGGGAAATTTCTGCATTTTAGCAACAAAATATTAGGAATTTCTGCATTTTTGCCACAAAATATTAGGAATTTCTGCTTTTTTGCCCCAAAATAAGGAAAATTTCTGCTTTTTTTTTCCTGAAATAAGTGAAATTTCTGCAATTTTGCCCCAAAATAAGGGAAATTTCTGGAATTTGGCCCCAAAATAAGTGGAATTTCTGAGTTTTGCCCCAAAATAAGGAGAATTTCTGATTTTTTGCCCCACAATTAGGGGCATTTCTGCAATTTTGCTTCAAAATACGGGAAATTTCTGCCTTTTTGCCTGAAAATAAGGGGAATGCATACCTTTTTGCCATAAAAAAGGGAAATTTCTTCATTTTTGCCCCAAATTAAGGGAAATTTCTGCCTTTTTGCCCTGAAATATGTGAAATTTCTGCAATTTTAGCCCAAAAAAAGGGAATTTCTGCCTTTTTGCCCCAAAATAATGGGAATTTCTGCTTTTTTGCCCCAAAATAAGAAAAATTTTTGCTTTTTTTCTCTGAAATATGTGATATTTCTGCAATTTTGCCCTAAAATAAAAGAAATTTCTGCAATTTTTCCCCATAATATAGGAAATTTCTGGAATTTTGCCCCAAAATAAAGGGAATTTCTCTTTTTTGCCCCCAAATAAAGGAAATTTCTGCAATTTTGCCCTAAAATAAGAGGAATTTCTGCTTTTTTTCCTCTAAATAAGTGGAATTTCTGTCTTTTTCCCCCAAAACAAAGGGAATTTCTGTCATTTTTGCCCCAAAATAAGGAAAATTTCTGACTTATTACCCTGAAATAAGTGAAATTTCTTCAATTTTGCTCTAATATAAGGGAAATTTCTGCCTTTTTGCCCCCAAATAAAGGGAATTTCAGCCTTTTTACCTCAAAATAAGGGGAATTTCTGAATTTTGGCACAAAATATTAGGAATTTCTGCCTTCTTGCCCCAAAATAAGGAAAATTTCTGCCTTTTTCCCTGAAATAAGTGAAATTTCTGCAATTTTGCCCCAAAATAAGTAAAATCTCTGCAATTTTGCCACAAAATAAGGGAAATTTCTGGAATTTTGCCCCAAAATAAGTGGAATTTCTGAGTTTTGCCCCAAAATAAGGAGAATTTCTGCCTTTTTGCCCCACAATTAGTGAAATTTCTGCAATTTTGCCCTAAAATAAGAGAAATTTCTGCAATTTTTCCCCATAATAAAGGAAATTTCTGCAATTTTGCTTCAAAATAAGGGGAATTTCTGTTTTTCCCCCACAATTAGGGAAATTTCTGCAATTTTGCTCCAAAGTAAAAGGAATTTCTGCCTTTTGTTCTAAAATATGGGGAATTTCTGCCTTTTTGTCCAAAAATAAGAAGAATGCATACCTTTTTGCCATAAAAAAGGGAAATTTCTTCATTTTTGCTCCAAAATAAGGGGAACTTTTGCCTTTTTGCCTCTAAATAAGTGGAATTTCTGTCTTTTTCCCCCAAAACAAAGGGAATTTCTGTCTTTTTTGCACCAAAATAAGAAAAATTTCTGACTTATTACCCTGAAATAAGTGAAATTTCTGCAAATTTGCCCCAAAATAAGGGAAATTTCTGCCTTTTTGCCCTTAAATATGGGGAATTTCAGCCTTTTTACCTCAAAATAAGGGAAATTTCTGCATTTTAGCAACAAAATATTAGGAATTTCTGCATTTTTGCCACAAAATATTAGGAATTTCTGCTTTTTTGCCCCAAAATAAGGAAAATTTCTGCTTTTTTTTTCCTGAAATAAGTGAAATTTCTGCAATTTTGCCCCAAAATAAGGGAAATTTCTGGAATTTGGCCCCAAAATAAGTGGAATTTCTGAGTTTTGCCCCAAAATAAGGAGAATTTCTGATTTTTTGCCCCACAATTAGGGGCATTTCTGCAATTTTGCTTCAAAATACGGGAAATTTCTGCCTTTTTGCCTGAAAATAAGGAGAATGCATACCTTTTTGCCATAAAAAAGGGAAATTTCTTCATTTTTGCCCCAAATTAAGGGAAATTTCTGCCTTTTTGCCCTGAAATATGTGAAATTTCTGCAATTTTAGCCCAAAAAAAGGGAATTTCTGCCTTTTTGCCCCAAAATAATGGGAATTTCTGCTTTTTTGCCCCAAAATAAGAAAAATTTTTGCTTTTTTTCTCTGAAATATGTGATATTTCTGCAATTTTGCCCTAAAATAAAAGAAATTTCTGCAATTTTTCCCCATAATATAGGAAATTTCTGGAATTTTGCCCCAAAATAAAGGGAATTTCTCTTTTTTGCCCCCAAATAAAGGAAATTTCTGCAATTTTGCCCTAAAATAAGAGGAATTTCTGCTTTTTTTCCTCTAAATAAGTGGAATTTCTGTCTTTTTCCCCCAAAACAAAGGGAATTTCTGTCATTTTTGCCCCAAAATAAGGAAAATTTCTGACTTATTACCCTGAAATAAGTGAAATTTCTTCAATTTTGCTCTAATATAAGGGAAATTTCTGCCTTTTTGCCCCCAAATAAAGGGAATTTCAGCCTTTTTACCTCAAAATAAGGGGAATTTCTGAATTTTGGCACAAAATATTAGGAATTTCTGCTTTCTTGCCCCAAAATAAGGAAAATTTCTGTCTTTTTCCCTGAAATAAGTGAAATTTCTGCAATTTTGCCCCAAAATAAGTAAAATCTCTGCAATTTTGCCACAAAATAAGGGAAATTTCTGGAATTTTGCCCCAAAATAAGTGGAATTTCTGAGTTTTGCCCCAAAATAAGGAGAATTTCTGCCTTTTTGCCCCACAATTAGTGAAATTTCTGCAATTTTGCCTTAAATAAGGGAAATTTCTGCAATTTTTCCCCATAATAAAGGAAATTTCTGCAATTTTGCTTCAAAATAAGGGGAATTTCTGTTTTTGCCCCACAATTAGGGAAATTTCTGCAATTTTGCTCCAAAATAAAAGGAATTTCTGCCTTTTGTTCTAAAATATGGGGAATTTCTGCCTTTTTGTCCAAAAATAAGAGGAATGCATACCTTTTTGCCATAAAAAAGGGAAATTTCTTCATTTTTGCTCCAAAATAAGGGGAACTTTTGCCTTTTTGCCTCTAAATAAGTGGAATTTCTGTCTTTTTCCCCCAAAACAAAGGGAATTTCTGTCTTTTTTGCACCAAAATAAGAAAAATTTCTGACTTATTACCCTGAAATAAGTGAAATTTCTGCAAATTTGCCCCAAAATAAGGGAAATTTCTGCCTTTTTGCCCTTAAATATGGGGAATTTCAGCCTTTTTACCTCAAAATAAGGGAAATTTCTGCATTTTAGCAACAAAATATTAGGAATTTCTGCATTTTTGCCACAAAATATTAGGAATTTCTGCTTTTTTGCCCCAAAATAAGGAAAATTTCTGCTTTTTTTTTCCTGAAATAAGTGAAATTTCTGCAATTTTGCCCCAAAATAAGGGAAATTTCTGGAATTTGGCCCCAAAATAAGTGGAATTTCTGAGTTTTGCCCCAAAATAAGGAGAATTTCTGATTTTTTGCCCCACAATTAGGGGCATTTCTGCAATTTTGCTTCAAAATACGGGAAATTTCTGCCTTTTTGCCTGAAAATAAGGGGAATGCATACCTTTTTGCCATAAAAAAGGGAAATTTCTTCATTTTTGCCCCAAATTAAGGGAAATTTCTGCCTTTTTGCCCTGAAATATGTGAAATTTCTGCAATTTTAGCCCAAAAAAAGGGAATTTCTGCCTTTTTGCCCCAAAATAATGGGAATTTCTGCTTTTTTGCCCCAAAATAAGAAAAATTTTTGCTTTTTTTCTCTGAAATATGTGATATTTCTGCAATTTTGCCCTAAAATAAAAGAAATTTCTGCAATTTTTCCCCATAATATAGGAAATTTCTGGAATTTTGCCCCAAAATAAAGGGAATTTCTCTTTTTTGCCCCCAAATAAAAAAAATTTCTGCAATTTTGCCCTAAAATAAGAGGAATTTCTGCTTTTTTTCCTCTAAATAAGTGGAATTTCTGTCTTTTTCCCCCAAAACAAAGGGAATTTCTGTCATTTTTGCCCCAAAATAAGGAAAATTTCTTACTTATTACCCTGAAATAAGTGAAATTTCTTCAATTTTGCTCCAATATAAGGGAAATTTCTGCCTTTTTGCCCCCAAATAAGGGGAATTTCAGCCTTTTTACCTCAAAATAAGGGGAATTTCTGAATTTTGGCACAAAATATTAGGAATTTCTGCCTTCTTGCCCCAAAATAAGGAAAATTTCTGCCTTTTTCCCTGAAATAAGTGAAATTTCTGCAATTTTGCCCCAAAATAAGTAAAATCTCTGCAATTTTGCCACAAAAAAAGGGAAATTTCTGGAATTTTGCCCCAAAATAAGTGGAATTTCTGAGTTTTGCCCCAAAATAAGGAGAATTTCTGCCTTATTGCCCCAAAATTAGTGAAATTTCTGCAATTTTGCCCTAAAATAAGAGAAATTTCTGCAATTTTTCCCCATAATAAAGGAAATTTCTGCAATTTTGCTTCAAATTAAGGGGAATTTCTGTTTTTTGCTGGAAATTAGGGAAATTTCTGTAATTTTGCCCCAAAATATAGGGAATTTCTGCCTTTTTGTCCGAAAATAAGAAGAATGCATACCTTTTTGCCATAAAAAAAGAAATTTCTTTATTTTTGCTCCAAAATAAGGGGAACTTTTGCCTTTTTGCCTCTAAATAAGTGGAATTTCTGTCTTTTTCCCCCAAAACAAAGGGAATTTCTGTTTTTTTGCCCCATAATAAAGAAAATTTCTGACTTATTACCCTGAAATAAGTGAAATTTCTGCAAATTTGCCCCAAAAAAGGGAAATTTCTTCCTTTTGCCCCAAAATAAGGGGAATCTCAGCATTTTACCTCAAAATAAGGGAAATTTCTGATTTTTGCACCAAAATATGAAGAATTTCTGCCTTTTTGCCCCAAAATAAGGAAATTTTCTGCCTTTTTTCCCTGAAATAAGTGAAATTTCTGCAATTTTGCCAGAAAATAAGTGAAATTTCTTCAATTTTGACCCAAAATAAGGGAAATTTCTGGAATTTTGCCCCAAATTAAGTGGAATTTCTGAGTTTTCCCCAAAATAAAAAGAATTTCTGCCTTCTTGCCCCACAATTAGGGGAATTTCTGCAATTGTGCGTTAAAATACGGGGAATTTCTGCTTTTTGCCCGAAAATAAGTGGAATGCATACCTTTTTGCCATAAAAAAGGGAAATTTCTTCATTTTTGCCCCAAATTAAGAAAAATTTCTGCCTTTTTGCCCTGAAATATGAAAAATTTCTGCAATTTTAGCCCAAAATAAGGTGAATTTCTGCCTTTTTGCCCCAAAATAATGGGAATTTCTGTTTTTTGCCCCAAAATAAGAAAAATTTTTGCTTTTTTCTCTGAAATAAGTGAAATTTCTGCAATTTTGCCCTAACATAAAAGAAATTTCTGCAATTTTCCCCATAATAAAAGAAATTTCTGAAATTTTGCCCCAAAATAAGGGGAATTTCTGTTTTTTTGCCCCCAAAGAAGAGAAATTTCTGCAATTTTGCCCTAAAATAAGAGGAATTTCTGCTTTTATGCCTCTTAATGAGTGGAATTTCTGTTTTTTTCCCCAAAACAAAGGGAATTTCTGTAGTTTTTGCCCCAAAATAAGGAAAATTTCTGACTTATTACCCTGAAATAAGTGAAATATCAGCAATTTTGCCCTAATATAAAGGAAATTTCTGCCTTTTAGCCATCAAATAAGGGGAATTTCAGCGTTTTTACCTCAAAATAAGGGGAATTTTTGAATTTTGGCACAAATATTAGGAATTTCTGCGTTTTTGCCCCAAAATAAAGAAAATTTCTGCCTTTTTTCCCTGAAATAAGTGCAATTTCTGCAATTTTTTCTAAAAAATAAGTAAAATTTCTGCAATTTTGCCCCAAAATAAGGGATATTTCTGGAATTTTGCCCCAAAATAAGTGGAATTTCTGAGTTTTGCCCCAAAATAAGGAGAATTTCTGCCTTTTTGCACAACAATTAGTGAAATTTCTGCAATTTTTCCCCATAATAAGGGAAATTTCTGCAATTTTGCCCCAAAATAAGGGGAATTTCTGTTTTTTGCCCCACAATTAGGGAAATTTCTGCAATTTTGCCCCAAAATAAGGAGAATTTCTGCCTTTTGCCCCAAAATATGGGGAATTTCTGCGTTTTTGTCTGAAAATAAGAAGAATGCATACCTTTTTGTCATAAAAAAGGGAAATTTCCTCATTTTTGCTCCAAAATAAGGGGAACTTTTGCCTTTTTGCCTCTAAATAAGTGGAATCTGTCTTTTTCCCCCAAAACAAAGGCAATTTCTATATTTTTTGCCCCAAAATAAGAAAAATTTCTGACTTATTACCCTGAAATAAGTGAAATTTCTGCAAATTTGCCCAAAAATAAGAAAAATTTCTGCCTTTTTGCCCCCAAATAAGGGGAATTTCAGACTTTTTACCTCAAAATAAGGGAAATTTCTGCATTTTTGCAACAAAATATTAAAAATTTCTGCATTTTTGCCACAAAATATTAGGAATTTCTGCCCTTTTGCCAAAAAATAAGGAAAATTTCTGCCTTTTTTTCCCTGAAATAAGTGAAATTTCTGCAAATTTGCCCCCAAAAAAGGGAAATTTCTGCCTTTTGCCCCAAAATAAGGAGAATTTCAGCATTTTACCTCAAAATAAAAGAAATTTCTGATTTTTGCACCAAAATATGGAGAATTTCTGCCTTTTTGCTCCAAAATAAGGAAAATTTCTGCCTTTTTTCCCTGAAATAAGTGAAATTTCTGGAATTTTGCCCCAAAATAAGTGGAATTTCTGAGTTTTGCCCAAAAATAAGGAGAATTTCTGCATTTCTGCCCCACAATTAGGGAAATTTCTGCAATTTTGCTCCAAAATACGGGGAATTTCTGCTTTTTACCCGAAAATAAGGGGAATGCATACCTTTTTGCCATAAAAAGGGAAATTTCTTCATTTTGCCCCAAATTAATAGAAATTTCCGGTTTTTTTTGCCCTGAAATATGTGAAATTTCAGCAATTTTAGCCCAAAATAAGGTGAATTTCTGCCTTTTTGCCCCAAAATAATGGGAATTTCTGATTTTTGCCCCAAAATAAGAAAAATTTTTTCCTTTATTCTCTGAAATAAGTGAAATTTCTGCAATTTTGCCCTAAAATAAGGGAAATTTTTGCAATTTTTCCCTATAATTAGGGAAATTTCAGGAATTTTGCCCCAAAATAAAAAGAATTTCTGTTTTTTTGCCCCCAAATAAGAAAAATTTCTGCAATTTTACCCTAAAATAAGGGGAATTTCTGCATTTTTGCCTTTAAATAAGTGGAATTTCTGTCTTTTTCCGCCAAAACAAAGGGAATTTCTGTCATTTTTGCCCCAAAATAAAAAAAATTTCTGACTTATTACCCTGAAATAGTGAAATTTCTGCAATTTTGCCCCAATATAAAAGAAATTTCTGCCTTTTTGCCCCCAAATAAAGGGAAATTCAGCCTTTTTACCTCAAAATAAAAGGAATTTCTGAATTTTGGCACAAAATATTAGGAATTTCTGCGTTTTTGCCCCAAAATAAAGAAAATTTCTGCATTTTTTCCCTGCAATAAGTGAAATTTCTGCAATTTTGCCCCAAAATAAGTAAAATTTTGCAATTTTGCCCCCAAATAAGGGAAATTTTGGGAATTTTGCCCGAAAATAAGTGGAATTTCTTAGTTTTGCCCAAAATAAGGAGAATTTCTGCTTTTTTGCCCCACAATTAATGAAATTTCTGCAATTTTGCCCTAAAATAAGGGAAATTTCTGCAATTTTTCCCCATAATAAGGGAAATTTCTGCAATTTTGCCCCAAAATAAGGGGAATTTCTGTTTTTTGCCCCACAATTAGGGAAATTTCTGCAATTTTACCCCAAAATATGGGGAATTTCTGCCTTTTGCCCCAAAATATGGGGAATTTCTGCGTTTTTGTCTGAAAATAAGAAGAATGCATACCTTTTTGTCATAAAAAAGGGAAATTTCCTCATTTTTGCTCCAAAATAAGAGGAACTTTTGCCTTTTTGCCTCTAAATAAGTGGAATTTCTGTCTTTGTCCCCCAAAACAAAGGCAATTTCTATATTTTTTGCCCAAAAAAAAGAAAAATTTCTGACTTATTACCCTGAAATAAGTGAAATTTCTGCAAATTTGCCCCAAAATAAAGGAAATTTCTGCCTTTTTCCCCCAAATAAAGGGAATTTCAGCCTTTTTACCTCAAATTAAGGAAAAGTTCTGCATTTTTGCAACAAAATATTAGGAATTTCTGCATTTGCAACAAAATATTAGGAATTTCTGCATTTTTACCCCAAAATAAGGAAAATTTCTGCCTTTTTTCCCTATAATAATTGAAATTTCTGCAATTTTGCCCCATAATATGTGAAATTTCTGCAATTTTGCCCCAAAATATGGGAAATTTCTGGAATTTTGCCCCAAAATAAGTGGAATTTCTGAGTGTTGCCCCAAAATAGGTAGAATTTCTGCTTTTCTGCCCCACAATTAGGGGAATTTCTGCAATTTTGCTCCAAAATACGGGAAATTTCTGTCTTTTTGCCCGAAAATAAAGGGAATGCATACCTTTTTTCAACAAAAAGGGAAATTTCTTCATTTTTGCCCCAAATTAAGGGAAATTTTTGCCTTTTTGCCCTGAAATATGTGAAATTTCTGCAATTTTAGCCCAAAATAAAGTAAATTTCTGCCTTTTTGCCCCAAAATAATGGGAATTTCTGCCTTTTTGCCCCAAAATAAGAAAAATTTTTGCTTTTTTTCTGAAATAAGTGAAATATCTACAATTTTGCCCTAAAATAAGGGAAATTTCTACAATTTTTCCCTATAATAAGAGAAATTTCTTGAATTTTGCCCTAAAATAAGGGGAATTTCTGTTTTTTTGCCCCAAAATAAAAGAAATTTCTGCAATTTTGCCCTAAAATAAAGGGAATTTCTTTCTTTTTGCCCCAAAATAAAGAGAATTTCTGCCTTTTTGCCCCAAAATAAAGAAAATTACTGTATTTTTTACCCCAAAATTAGGTGAATTTCTGCAATTTTGCCCCAATATAAGGGAAATTTCTGCCTTTTTGCCCCAAAATAAGGAAAATTTCTGCCTTTTTTCCCTGAAATAATTGAAATTTCTGCAATTTTGCCCCAAAATATGTGAAATTTCTGCAATTTTGCCCCAAAATTAGGGAAATTTCTGGAATTTTGCCCCAAAATAAGTGGAATTTCTGAGTGTTGCCCCAAAATAAGGAGAATTTCTGCTTTTCTGCCCCACAATTAGGGGAATTTCTGCAATTTTGCTCCAAAATACGGGAAATTTCTGCCTTTTTGCTTGAAAATAAAGGGAATGCATACCTTTTTGCCATAAAAAGGGAAATTTCTTCATTTTTGCCCCAAATTAAGGGAAATTTCTGCCTTTTTGCCCTGAAATATGTGAAATTTCTGCAATTTTAGCATAAAATAAGGTGAATTTCTGCCTTTTTGCCCCAAAATAATGGGAATTTCTGCCTTTTTGCCCCAAAATAAGAAAAATTTTTGCTTTTTTTCTGAAATGAGTGAAATATCTGCAATTTTGCCCTAAAATAAGAGAAATTTCTACAATTTTTACCCATAAAAAGAAAAATTTCTTGAATTTTGCCCCAAAATAAGGGGAATTTCTGTTTTTTGCCTCCAAATAAGAGAAATTTCTGCAATTTTGCCCTAAAATAAAGGGAATTTCCTTCTTTTTGCCCCAAAATAAAGAGAATTTCTGCCTTTTTGCCCCAAAATAAAGAAAATTACTGTATTTTTACCCCCAAATTAGGTGAATTTCTGCAATTTTGCTCCAAAATATGGGGAATTTCTGCCTTTTTGCTCAAATAAGAAAAATTTCTGCCTTTTTTTCCTGAAATAAGTGAAATATCTGCAATTTTGCCCCAAAATAAGTAAAACTTTTGCAATTTTGCCCCAAAATAAAGATAATTTCTGGAATTTTGCCCCAAAATAAGTGGAATTTCTGAGTTTTGCCCTAAAATAAGGAGAATTTCTGCCTTTTTGCGCCACAATTAGTGAAATTTCTGCAATTTTGCCTTAAATAAGGGAAAGTTCTGCAATTTTTCACCATACTAAGGGAAATTTCTGCAATTTTGCCCCCAAATAAGGGGAATTTCTGTTTTTTGCCCCAAAATTAGGGAAATTTCTGCAATTTTGCCCCAAAATAAGGGGAATTTCTGCCTTTTGCCCCAAAATATGGGGAATTTCTGCCTTTTTGTCTGAAAATAAGAAGAATGCATACATTTTTGCTATAAAAAAGGAAAATTTCTTCATTTTTGCTCTAAAATAAGGGGAACTTTTGCCTTTTTGCCTCTAAATAAGTGGAATTTCTGTCTTTTTCCCCCAAAACAAAGGGAATTTTTGTCTTTTTTGCCCCAAAATAAGGAAAATTTCTGACTTATTACCCTGAAATAAGTGAAATTTCTGCAAATTTGCCCCAAAATAAGGGAAATTTCTGCCTTTTTGCCCTTAAATATGGGGAATTTCAGCCTTTTTACCTCAAAATAAGGGAAATTTCTGCATTTTTGCAACAAAATATTAGGAATTTCTGCATTTTTGCCACAAAATATTAGGAATTTCTGCTTTTTTGCCCCAAAATAAGGAAAATTTCTGCTTTTTTTTTCCTGAAATAAGTGAAATTTCTGCAATTTTTCCCCAAAATAAGTGAAATTTCTGCAATTTTGCCCCAAAATAAGGGAAATTTCTGGAATTTGGCCCAAAAATAAGTGGAATTTCTGAGTTTTGCCCCAAAATAAGGAGAATTTCTGCCTTTTTGCCCCACAATTAGGGGCATTTCTGCAATTTTGCTTCAAAATACGGGAAATTTCTGCCTTTTTGCCTGAAAATAAGGGGAATGCATACCTTTTTGCCATAAAAAAGGGAAATTTCTTCATTTTTGCCCCAAATTAAGGGAAATTTCTGCCTTTTTGCCCTGAAATATGTGAAATTTCTGCAATTTTAGCCCAAAAAAAGGGAATTTCTGCCTTTTTGCCCCAAAATAATGGGAATTTCTGCTTTTTTGCCCCAAAATAAGAAAAATTTTTGCTTTTTTTCTCTGAAATATGTGATATTTCTGCAATTTTGCCCTAAAATAAAAGAAATTTCTGCAATTTTTCCCCATAATATAGGAAATTTCTGGAATTTTGCCTCAAAATAAAGGGAATTTCTGTTTTCTGCCCCCAAATAAAGGAAATTTCTGCAATTTTGCCCTAAAATAAGAGGAATTTCTGCTTTTTTTCCTCTAAATAAGTGGAATTTCTGTCTTTTTCCCCCAAAACAAAGGGAATTTCTGTCATTTTTGCCCCAAAATAAGGAAAATTTCTTACTTATTACCCTGAAATAAGTGAAATTTCTTCAATTTTGCTCCAATATAAAGGAAATTTCTTCCTTTTTGCCCCCAAATAAGGGGAATTTCAGCCTTTTTACCTCAAAATAAGGGGAATTTCTGAATTTTGGCACAAAATATTAGGAATTTCTGCCTTCTTGCCCCAAAATAAGGAAAATTTCTGCCTTTTTCCCTGAAATAAGTGAAATTTCTGCAATTTTGCCCCAAAATAAGTAAAATCTCTGCAATTTTGCCACAAAATAAGGGAAATTTCTGTAATTTTGCCCCAAAATAAGTGGAATTTCTGAGTTTTGCCCCAAAATAAGGAGAATTTCTGCCTTTTTGCCCAACAATTAGTGAAATTTCTGCAATTTTGCCCTAAAATAAGAGAAATTTCTGCAATTTTTCCCCATAATAAAGGAAATTTCTGCAATTTTGCTTCAAATTAAGGGGAATTTCTGTTTTTTGCTGGAAATTAGGGAAATTTCTGTAATTTTGCCCAAAATATAGGGAATTTCTGCCTTTTTGTCCGAAAATAAGAAGAATGCATACCTTTTTGCCATAAAAAAATAAATTTCTTTATTTTTGCTCCAAAATAAGGGGAACTTTTGCCTTTTTGCCTCTAAATAAGTGGAATTTCTGTCTTTTTCCCCCAAAACAAAGGGAATTTCTGTTTTTTTGCCCCATAATAAAGAAAATTTCTGACTTATTACCCTGAAATAAGTGAAATTTCTGCAAATTTGCCCCAAAAAAGGGAAATTTCTGCCTTTTGCCCTAAAATAAAAGGAATCTCAGCATTTTACCTCAAAATAAGGGAAATTTCTGATTTTTGCGCCAAAATATGAAGAATTTCTGCCTTTTTGCCCCAAAATAAGGAAATTTTCTGCCTTTTTTCCCTGAAATAAGTGAAATTTCTGCAATTTTGCCAGAAAATAAGTGAAATTTCTTCAATTTTGACCCAAAATAAGGGAAATTTCTGGAATTTTGCCCCAAAATAAGTGGAATTTCTGAGTTTTGCCCCAAAATAAAAAGAATTTCTGCCTTCTTGCCCCACAATTAGGGGAATTTCTGCAATTGTGCTTTAAAATACGGGGAATTTCTGCTTTTTGCCCGAAAATAAGTGGAATGCATACCTTTTTGCCATAAAAAATGGAAATTTCTTCATTTTTGCCCCAAATTAAGAAAAATTTCTGCCTTTTTGCCCTGAAATATGAAAAATTTCTGCAATTTTAGCCCAAAATATGGTGAATTTCTGCCTTTTTGCCCCAAAATAATGGGAATTTCTGTTTTTTGCCCCAAAATAAGAAAAATTTTTGCTTTTTTCTCTGAAATAAGTGAAATTTCTGCAATTTTGCCCTAAAATAAAAGAAATTTCTGCAATTTTCCCCATAATAAAGGAAATTTCTGAAATTTTGCCCCAAAATAAGGGGAATTTCTGTTTTTTTGCCCCCAAATAAGAGAAATTTCTGCAATTTTGCCCTAAAATAAGAGGAATTTCTGCTTTTATGCCTCTTAATGAGTGGAATTTCTGTTTTTTTCCCCAAAACAAAGAGAATTTCTGTACTTTTTGCCCCAAAATAAGGAAAATTTCTGACTTATTACCCTGAAATAAGTGAAATATCTGCAATTTTGCCCTAATATAAAGGAAATTTCTGCCTTTTAGCCATCAAATAAGGGGAAATTCAGCGTTTTTACCTCAAAATAAGGGGAATTTTTGAATTTTGGCACAAATATTAGGAATTTCTGCGTTTTTGCCCCAAAATAAGGAAAATTTCTGCCTTTTTCCCTGAAATAAGTGAAATTTCTGCAATTTTTTCTAAAAAATAAGTAAAATTTCTGCAATTTTGCCCCAAAATAAGGGATATTTCTGGAATTTTGCCCCAAAATAAGTGGAATTTCTGAGTTTTGCCCCAAAATAAGGAGAATTTCTGCCTTTTTGCACAACAATTAGTGAAATTTCTGCAATTTTGCCCTAAAATGAGGGAAATTTCTGCAATTTTGCCTTAAATAAGGGAAATTTCTGCAATTTTTCCCCATAATAAGGGAAATTTCTGCAATTTTGCCCCAAAATAAGGGGAATTTCTGTTTTTTGCCCCACAATTAGGGAAATTTCTGCAATTTTGCCCCAAAATAAGGAGAATTTCTGCCTTTTGCCCCAAAATATGGGGAATTTCTGCATTTTTGTCTGAAAATAAGAAGAATGCATACATTTTTATCATAAAAAAGGGAAATTTCCTCATTTTTGATCCAAAATAAGGGGAACTTTTGCCTTTTTGCCTCTAAATAAGTGGAATTTCTGTCTTTTTCCCCCAAAACAAAGGCAATTTCTATATTTTTTGCCCCAAAATAAGAAAAATTTCTGACTTATTACCCTGAAATAAGTGAAATTTCTGCAAATTTGACCCAAAATAAGAAAAATTTCTGCCTTTTTGCCCCCAAATAAGGGGAATTTCAGACTTTTTACCTCAAAATAAGGGAAATTTCTGCATTTTTGCAACAAAATATTAAAAATTTCTGCATTTTTGCCACAAAATATTAGGAATTTCTGCCCTTTTGCCAAAAAATAAGGAAAATTTCTGCATTTTTTTCCCTGAAATAAGTGAAATTTCTGCAAATTTGCCCCCAAAAAAGGGAAATTTCTGCCTTTTGCCCCAAAATATGGGGAATTTCAGCATTTTACCTCAAAATAAAAGAAATTTCTGATTTTTGCACCAAAATATGGAGAATTTCTGCCTTTTTGCTCCAAAATAAGGAAAATTTCTGCCTTTTTTCCATGAAATAAGTGAAATTTCTGCAATTTTGCCCCAAAATAAGTGAAATTTCTGCAATTTTGCCCCAAAATAAGGGAAATTTCTGGAATTTTGCCCCAAAATAAGTGGAATTTCTGAGTTTTGCCCAAAAATAAGGAGAATTTCTACATTTCTGCCCCACAATTAGGGAAATTTTTGCAATTTTGCTCCAAAATACGGGGAATTTCTGCTTTTTTATCCGAAAATAAGGGGAATGCATACCTTTTTGCCATAAAAAGGGAAATTTTTTCATTTTGCCCCAAATTAAGGGAAATTTCTGCTTATTTGCCCTGAAATATGTGAAATTTCAGCAATTTTAGCCCAAAATACGGTGAATTTCTGCCTTTTTGCCCCAAAATAATGGGAATTTCTGATTTTTGCCCCAAAATAAGAAAAATTTTTTCCTTTATTCTCTGAAATAAGTGAAATTTCTGCAATTTTGCCCTAAAATAAGGGAAATTTTTGCAATTTTTCCCCATAATTAGGGACATTTCAGGAATTTTGCCCCAAAATAAAAAGAATTTCTGTTTTTTTGCCCCAAATAAGAAAAATTTCTGCAATTTTACCCTAAAATAAGGGGAATTTCTGCATTTTTGCCTTTAAATAAGTGGAATTTCTGTCTTTTTCCGCCAAAACAAAGGGAATTTCTGTCATTTTTGCCCCAAAATAAGGAAAATTTCTGACTTATTACCCTGAAATAGTGAAATTTTTGCAATTTTGCCCCAATATAAAAGAAATTTCTGCCTTTTTGCCCCCAAATTAAGGGAATTTCAGCCTTTTTACCTCAAAATAAAAGGAATTTCTGAATTTTGGCACAAAATATTAGGAATTTCTGAGTTTTTGCCCCAAAATAAAGAAAATTTCTGCATTTTTTCCCTGAAATAAGTGAAATTTCTGCAATTTTGCCCCAAAATAAGTAAAATTTTGCAATTTTGCCCCCAAATAAGGGAAATTTCGGGAATTTTGCCCGAAAATAAGTGGAATTTCTGAGGTTTGCCCAAAATAAGGAGAATTTCTGCTTTTTTGCCCCACAATTAATGAAATTTCTGCAATTTTGCCGTAAAATAAGGGAAATTTCTGCAATTTTTCCCCATAATAAGGGAAATTTCTGCAATTTTGCCCCAAAATAAGGGGAATTTCTGTTTTTAGCCCCACAATTAGGGAAATTTCTGCAATTTTACCCCAAAATAAGGGGAATTTCTGCCTTTTGCCCCAAAATATGGGGAATTTCTGCGTTTTTGTCTGAAAATAAGAAGAATGCATACCTTTTTGTCATAAAAAAGGGAAATTTCCTCATTTTTGCTCCAAAATAAGGGGAACTTTTGCTTTTGCCTCTAAATAAGTGGAATTTCTGTCTTTTTCCCCCAAAACAAAGGCAATTTCTATATTTTTTGCCCCAAAATAAGAAAAATTTCTGACTTATTACCCTGAAATAATTGAAATTTCTGCAATTTTGCCCCAAAATATGTGAAATTTCTGCAATTTTGCCCCAAAATATGGGAAATTTCTGGAATTTTGCCCCAAAATAAGTGGAATTTCTGAGTGTTGCCCCAAAATAAGTAGAATTTCTGCTTTTCTGCCCCACAATTAGGGGAATTTCTGCAATTTTGCTCCAAAATACGGGAAATTTCTGTCTTTTTGCCCGAAAATAAAGGGAATGCATACCTTTTTGCCATAAAAAGGGAAATTTCTTCATTTTTGCCCCAAATTAAGGGAAATTTCTGCCTTTTTGCCCTGAAATATGTGAAATTTCTGCAATTTTAGCCCAAAATAAGGTGAATTTCTGCCTTTTTGCCCCAAAATAATGGGAATTTCTGCTTTTTGCCCCAAAATAAGAAAAATTTTTGCTTTTTTTTCTGAAATAAGTGAAATATCTGCAATTTTGCCCTAAAATAAGGGAAATTTCTACAATTTTTCCCTATAATAAGAGAAATTTCTTGAATTTTGCCCTAAAATAAGGGGAATTTCTGTTTTTTTGCCCCCAAATAAAAGAAATTTCTGCAATTTTGCCCTAAAATAAAGGGAATTTCTTTCTTTTTGCCCCAAAATAAAGAGAATTTCTGCCTTTTTGCCCCAAAATAAAGAAAATTACTGTATTTTTTACCCCAAAATTAGGTGAATTTCTGCAATTTTGCTCCAAAATATGGGGAATTTCTGCCTTTTTGCTCAAATAAGGAAAATTTCTGCCTTTTTTTCTGAAATAAGTGAAATTTCTGCAATTTTGCCCCAAAATAAGTAAAATTTTTGCAATTTTGCCCCAAAATAAGGGAAATTTCTGGAATTTTGCCCCAAAATTAGTGGAATTTCTGAGTTTTGCCCTAAAATAAGGAGAATTTCTGCCTTTTTGCGCCACAATTAGTGAAATTTCTGCAATTTTGCCTTAATTAAGAGAAATTTCTGCAATTTTTCCCCATAATAAGGGCAATTTCTTGAATTTTGCCCCAAAATAAGGGGAATTTCTGTTTTTTTGCCCTCAAATAAGAAAAATTTCTGCAATTTTGCCCTAAAATGAAGGGAATTTCTTTGTTTTTGCCCCAAAATAAAGAGAATTTCTGCCTTTTTGCACCAAAATAAAGAAAATTACTGTATTTTTTACCCCAAAATTAGGTGAATTTCTGAAATTTTGCTCCAAAATATGGGGAATTTCTGCCTTTTTGCTCAAATAAGAAAAAATTCTGCCTTTTTTCCCTGAAATAAGTGAAATTACTGCAATTTTGCCCCAAAATAAGTAAAATTTTTGCAATTTTGCCCCAAAATAAGGGAAATTTCTGGAATTTTGCCCCAAAATAAGAGGAATTTCTGAGTTTTACCCTAAAATGAGGAAAATTTCTGCCTTTTTGCGCCACAATTAGTGAAATTTCTGCAATTTTTTTCCATAATAAGGGAAATTTCTGCAATTTTTCCCCATAATAAGGGAAATTTCTGCAATTTTGCCCCAAAATAAAGGGAATTTGTGTTTTTTGCCCCACAATTAGGGAAATTTCTGCAATTTTGCCCCAAAATAAGTGAAATTTCTGCCTTTTGCCCCAAAATATGGGGAATTTCTGCCTTTTTGTCTGAAAATAAGAAGAATGCATACATTTTTGCCATAAAAAATGGAAATTTCTTCATTTTTGCTACAAAATAAGGGGAACTTTTGCCGTTTTGCCTCTAAATAAGTGGAATTTCTGTCTTTTTCCCCCAAAACAAAGGGAATTTTTGTCTTTTTTGCCCCAAAATAAGGAAAATTTCTGACTTATAACCCTGAAATAAGTGAAATTTCTGCAAATATGCCCCAAAATAAGAAAAATTTCTGCCTTTTTTTTGTCCCCAAATAAGGGGAATTTCAGCCTTTTTACCTCAAAATAAGGGAAATTTCTGCATTTTTGCAACAAAATATTAGGAATTTCTGCATTTTTGCCACAAAATATTAGGAATTTCTTCCCTTTTGCCAAAAAATAAGGAAAATTTCTGCCTTTTTTTCCCTGAAATAAGTGAAATTTCTGCAAATTTGCCCCAAAAAAAGGGAAATTTCGGCCTTTTGCCCCAAAATAAGGGGAATTTCAGGATTTTACCTCAAAATAAGAGAAATTTCTGATTTTTGCACCAAAATATGGAGAATTTCTGCCTTTTTGCCCCAAAATAAAGAAAATTACTGCCTTTTTTCCTTGAAATAAGTGAAATTTCTGAAATTTTGACCCAAAATAAGTGAAATTTCTGCAATTTTTCCCCAAAATAAGAAAATTTTCAGGAATTTTGCCCCAAAATAAGGGGAATTTCTGTTTTTTTGCCCCCAAATAATGGAAATTTCTGCAATTTTGTCCTAAAATAAGGGGAATTTCTGCATTTTTGCCTCTAAATAAGTGGAATTTCTGTCTTTTTCCCCTAAAACAAAGAGAATTTCTGTAATTTTTGCCCCAAAATACGGAAAATTTCTGAATTATTACCATGAAATTAGTGAAATTTCTGCAATTTTGCCCCAATATAAGGGAAATTTCTGCCTTTTTGCCCCAAAATAAGGAAAATTTCTGCCTTTTTTCCCTGAAATAATTGAAATTTCTGCAATTTTGCCCCAAAATATGTGAAATTTCTGCAATTTTGCCCCAAAATTAGGGAAATTTCTGGAATTTTGCCCCAAAATAAGTGGAATTTCTGAGTGTTGCCCCAAAATAAGGAGAATTTCTGCTTTTCTGCCCCACAATTAGGGGAATTTCTGCAATTTTGCTCCAAAATACGGGAAATTTCTGCCTTTTTGCTTGAAAATAAAGGGAATGCATACCTTTTTGCCATAAAAAGGGAAATTTCTTCATTTTTGCCCCAAATTAAGGGAAATTTCTGCCTTTTTGCCCTGAAATATGTGAAATTTCTGCAATTTTAGCATAAAATAAGGTGAATTTCTGCCTTTTTGCCCCAAAATAATGGGAATTTCTGCCTTTTTGCCCCAAAATAAGAAAAATTTTTGCTTTTTTTCTGAAATAAGTGAAATATCTGCAATTTTGCCCTAAAATAAGGGAAATTTCTACAATTTTTACCCATAAAAAGAAAAATTTCTTGAATTTTGCCCCAAAATAAGGGGAATTTCTGTTTTTTGCCCCCAAATAAGAGAAATTTCTGCAATTTTGCCCTAAAATAAAGGGAATTTCCTTTTTTTTGCCCCAAAATAAAGAGAATTTTTGCCTTTTTGCCCCAAAATAAAGAAAATTACTGTATTTTTTACCCCCAAATTAGGTGAATTTCTGCAATTTTGCTCCAAAATATGGGGAATTTCTGCCTTTTTGCTCAAATAAGAAAAATTTCTGCCTTTTTTTCCTGAAATAAGTGAAATATCTGCAATTTTGCCCCAAAATAAGTAAAACTTTTGCAATTTTGCCCCAAAATAAAGATAATTTCTGGAATTTTGCCCCAAAATAAGTGGAATTTCTGAGTTTTGCCCTAAAATAAGGAGAATTTCTGCCTTTTTGCGCCACAATTAGTGAAATTTCTGCAATTTTGCCTTAAATAAGGGAAAGTTCTGCAATTTTTCACCATACTAAGGGAAATTTCTGCAATTTTGCCCCCAAATAAGGGGAATTTCTGTTTTTTGCCCCAAAATTAGGGAAATTTCTGCAATTTTGCCCCAAAATAAGGGGAATTTCTGCCTTTTGCCCCAAAATATGGGGAATTTCTGCCTTTTTGTCTGAAAATAAGAAGAATGCATACATTTTTGCTATAAAAAAGGAAAATTTCTTCATTTTTGCTCTAAAATAAGGGGAACTTTTGCCTTTTTGCCTCTAAATAAGTGGAATTTCTGTCTTTTTCCCCCAAAACAAAGGGAATTTCTGTCTTTTTTTCCCCAAAATAAGGAAAATTTCTGACTTATAACCCTGAAATAAGTGAAATTTCTGCAAATTTGCCCCAAAATAAGAAAAATTTCTGCATTTTTGCCCCCAAATAAGGGGAATTTCAGCCTTTTAACCTCAAAATAAGGGAAATTTCTGCATTTTTGCAACAAAATATTAGGAATTTCTGCATTTTTGCCACAAAATATTAGGAATTTCTGCCCTTTTGCCAAAAAATAAGGAAAATTTCTGCCTTTTATTCCCTGAAATAAGTGAAATTTCGGCAAATTTGCCCCAAAAAAAGGGAAATTTTGGCCTTTTACCCCAAAATAAGGGGAATTTCAGCATTTTACCTCAAAATAAAGGAAATTTCTGATTTTTGCACCAAAATATGGAGAATTTCTGCCTTTTTGCCCCAAAATAAAGAAAATTACTGCCTTTTTTACCTGAAATAAGTGAAATTTCTGCAATTTTGCCCCAAAATAAGTGAAATTTCTGCAATTTTTCCCCAAAATAAGAAAATTTTCAGGAATTTTGCCCCAAAATAAGGGGAATTTCTGTTTTTTTGCCCCCAAATAAGGGAAATTTCTTCAATTTTGTCCTAAAATAAGGGGAATTTCTGCATTTTTGCCTCTAAATAAGTGGAATTTCTGTCTTTTTCCCCCAAAACAAAGAGAATTTCTGTCATTTTTGCCCCAAAATAAGGAAAATTTCTGACTTATTACCCTGAAATTAGTGAAATTTCTGCAATTTTGCCTCAATATAAGGGAAATTTCTGCCTTTTTGCCCCCAAATAAAGGGAATTTCATCCTTTTTACCTCAAAATAAAAAGACTTTCTGAATTTTGGCAAAACATATTAGGAATTTCTGCATTTTTGCCCCAAAATAAGGAAAATTTCTGCCTTTTTTCTCTGAAATAAGTGAAATTTCTGCAATTTTGCCCCAAAATAAGTAAAATTTCTGCAATTTTGCCCCTAAATAAGGGAAATTTCTGGAATTTTGCCCCAAAATAAGTGGAATTTCTGAGTTTTGCTTCAAAATTAGGAGAATTTCTGCCTCTTTGCCCAATGATTAGTGAAATTTCTGCAATTTTGCCCTAAAATAAGGGAAATTTCTGCAATTTTGCCACATAATAAAGAAAATTTCTGCAATTTTGCCCCAAAATATGGGGAATTTCTGCCTTTTTGTCTGAAAATAAGAAGAATGCATAACTTTTTGCCATAAAAAAGGGAAATTTCCTCATTTTTGCTCCAAAATAAGGGGAACTTTTGCCTTTTTGCCTCTAAATAAGTGAAATTTCTGTCTTTTTCCCCCAAAACAAAGGAAATTTCTGTCTTTTTTGCCCCAAAATAAAAAAAATTTCTGACTTATTACCCTGAAATAAGTGAAGTTTCTGCAAATTTGCCCCAAAATATAGGAAATTTCTGCCTTTTTGCCCCCAAATAAGGGGAATTTCAGCCTTTTTACCTCAAATTAAGGAAAAGTTCTGCATTTTTGCAACAAAATATTAGGAATTTCTGCATTTTTGCAACAAAATATTAGGAATTTCTGCCTTTTTGCCCCAAAATAAGGAAAATTTCTGCCTTTTTCCCTGAAATAATTGAAATTTCTGCAATTTTGCCCCAAAATATGTGAAATTTCTGCAATTTTGCCCCAAAATAAGTGGAATTTCTGAATGTTGCCCCAAAATAATGAGAATTTCTGCTTTTCTGCCCCACAATTAGGGGAATTTCTGCAATTTTGCTACAAAATACGGGAAATTTCTGCCTTTTTGCCCGAAAATAAAGGGAATGCATAACTTTTTGCCATAAAAAGGGAAATTTCTTCATTGTTGCCCCAAATTAAGGGAAATTTCTGCCTTTTTGCCCTGAAATATGTGAAATTTCTGCAATTTTAGCCCAAAATAAGGTGAATTTCTGCCTTTTTGCCCCAAAATAATGGGAATTTCTGCCTTTTTGCCCCCAATTAAGAAAAATTTTTGCTTTTTTTTCTGAAATAAGTGAAATATCTGCAATTTTGCCCTAAAATAAGGGAAATTTCTACGATTTTCCCCCATAATAAGGGAAATTACTTGAATTTTGCCCCAAAATAAGGGGAATTTCTGTTTTTTTGCCCCCAAATAAAAGAAATTTCTGCAATTTTGCCCTAAAATAAAGGGAATTTCTTTCTTTTTGCCCCAAAATAAAGAGAATTTCTGCATTTTTGCCCCAAAATATAGAAAATTACTGTATTTTTTTGCCCCAAAATTAGGTGAATTTCTGCAATTTTGCTCCAAAATATGGGGAATTTCTGCCTTTTTGCTCAAATAAGGAAAATTTCTGCCTTTTTTCCATGAAATAAGTAAAATTTTTGCAATTTTGCCCCAAAATAAGTTAAATTTTTGCAATTTTGCCCCAAAATAAGGGAAATTTCTGGAATTTTGCCCCAAAATAAGTGGAATTTCTGAGTTTTGCCCTAAAATAAGGAGAATTTCTGCCTTTTTGCGCCACAATTAGTGAAATTTCTGCAATTTTGCCATAAATAAGGGAAATTTCGGCAATTTTTCCCCATAATAAGGGAAATTTCTGCAATTTTGCCCCAAAATAAGGGGAATTTCTGGTTTTTGCCACACAATTAGAAAAATTTCTGCAATTTTGCCCCAAAATAAGGGGAATTTCTGCTTTTTGCCCCAAAATATAGGGAATTTCTGTCTTTTTGTCTGAAAATAAGAAGAATGCATACATTTTTGCCATAAAAAGGGAAATTTTTTCATTTTTGCTCCAAAATAAGGCTAACTTTTGCCTTTTTGCCTCTAAATAAGTGGAATTTCTGTCTTTTTCCCCCAAAACAAAGGGAATTTCTGTCTTTTTTGCCCCAAAATAAGGAAAATTTCTGACTTATAACCCTGAAATAAGTGAAATTTCTGCAAATTTGCCCCAAAATAAGAAAAATTTCTGCCTTTTTGCCCCCAAATAAGGGGAATTTCAGCCTTTTAACCTCAAAATAAGGGAAATTTCTGCATTTTTGCAACAAAATATTAGGAATTTCTGCATTTTTGCCACAAAATATTAGAAATTTCTGCCCTTTTGCCAAAAAATAAGAAAAATTTCTGCCTTTTTTTCCCTGAAATAAGTGAAATTTCTGCAAATTTGCCCCAAAAAAAGGGAAATTACGGCCTTTTGCCCAAAAATAAGGGGAAATTCAGCATTTTACCTCAAAATAAGGGAAATTTCTGATTTTTGCACCAAAATATGGAGAATTTCTGCTTTTTGCCCCAAAATAAAGAAAATTACTGTCTTTTTTCCCTGAAATAAGTGAAATTTCTGCAATTTTGCCCCAAAATAAGTGAAATTTCTGCAATTTTTCCCCAAAATAAGAAAATTTTCAGGAATTTTGCCCCAAAATAAAGGGAATTTCTGTTTTTTTGCCCCCAAATAAGGGAAATTTCTGCAATTTTGTCCTAAAATAAGGGGAATTTCTGCATTTTTGCCTCTAAATAAGTGGAATTTCTGTCTTTTTCCCCCAAAACAAAGGGAATTTTTGTCTTTTTTGCCCCAAAATAAGGAAAATTTCTGACTTATAACCCTGAAATAAGTGAAATTTCTGCAAATATGCCCCAAAATAAGAAAAATTTCTGCCTTTTTTGTCCCCAAATAAGGGGAATTTCAGCCTTTTTACCTCAAAATAAGGGAAATTTCTGCATTTTTGCAACAAAATATTAGGAATTTCTGCATTTTTGCCACAAAATATTAGGAATTTCTTCCCTTTTGCCAAAAAATAAGGAAAATTTCTGCCTTTTTTTCCCTGAAATAAGTGAAATTTCTGCAAATTTGCCCCAAAAAAAGGGAAATTTCGGCCTTTTGCCCCAAAATAAGGGGAATTTCAGGATTTTACCTCAAAATAAGAGAAATTTCTGATTTTTGCACCAAAATATGGAGAATTTCTGCCTTTTTGCCCCAAAATAAAGAAAATTACTGCCTTTTTTCCTTGAAATAAGTGAAATTTCTGAAATTTTGCCCCAAAATAAGTGAAATTTCTGCAATTTTTCCCCAAAATAAGAAAATTTTCAGGAATTTTGCCCCAAAATAAGGGGAATTTCTGTTTTTTTGCCCCCAAATAATGGAAATTTCTGCAATTTTGTCCTAAAATAAGGGGAATTTCTGCATTTTTGCCTCTAAATAAGTGGAATTTCTGTCTTTTTCCCCCAAAACAAAGAGAATTTCTGTAATTTTTGCCCCAAAATACGGAAAATTTCTGAATTATTACCCTGAAATTAGTGAAATTTCTGCAATTTTGCCCCAATATAAGGGAAATTTCTGCCTTTTTGCCCCAAAATAAGGAAAATTTCTGCCTTTTTTCTCTGAAATAATTGAAATTTCTGCAATTTTGCCCCAAAATATGTGAAATTTCTGCAATTTTGCCCCAAAATTAGGGAAATTTCTGGAATTTTGCCCCAAAATAAGTGGAATTTCTGAGTGTTGCCCCAAAATAAGGAGAATTTCTGCTTTTCTGCCCCACAATTAGGGGAATTTCTGCAATTTTGCTCCAAAATACGGGAAATTTCTGCCTTTTTGCTTGAAAATAAAGGGAATGCATACCTTTTTGCCATAAAAAGGGAAATTTCTTCATTTTTGCCCCAAATTAAGGGAAATTTCTGCCTTTTTGCCCTGAAATATGTGAAATTTCTGCAATTTTAGCATAAAATAAGGTGAATTTCTGCCTTTTTGCCCCAAAATAATGGGAATTTCTGCCTTTTTGCCCCAAAATAAGAAAAATTTTTGCTTTTTTTCTGAAATAAGTGAAATATCTGCAATTTTGCCCTAAAATAAGGGAAATTTCTACAATTTTTACCCATAAAAAGAAAAATTTCTTGAATTTTGCCCCAAAATAAGGGGAATTTCTGTTTTTTGCCCCCAAATAAGAGAAATTTCTGCAATTTTGCCCTAAAATAAAGGGAATTTCCTTCTTTTTGCCCCAAAATAAAGAGAATTTCTGCCTTTTTGCCCCAAAATAAAGAAAATTACTGTATTTTTTACCCCCAAATTAGGTGAATTTCTGCAATTTTGCTCCAAAATATGGGGAATTTCTGCCTTTTTGCTCAAATAAGAAAAATTTCTGCCTTTTTTTCCTGAAATAAGTGAAATATCTGCAATTTTGCCCCAAAATAAGTAAAACTTTTGCAATTTTGCCCCAAAATAAAGATAATTTCTGGAATTTTGCCCCAAAATAAGTGGAATTTCTGAGTTTTGCCCTAAAATAAGGAGAATTTCTGCCTTTTTGCGCCACAATTAGTGAAATTTCTGCAATTTTGCCTTAAATAAGGGAAAGTTCTGCAATTTTTCACCATACTAAGGGAAATTTCTGCAATTTTGCCCCCAAATAAGGGGAATTTCTGTTTTTTGCCCCAAAATTAGGGAAATTTCTGCAATTTTGCCCCAAAATAAGGGGAATTTCTGCCTTTTGCCCCAAAATATGGGGAATTTCTGCCTTTTTGTCTGAAAATAAGAAGAATGCATACATTTTTGCTATAAAAAAGGAAAATTTCTTCATTTTTGCTCTAAAATAAGGGGAACTTTTGCCTTTTTGCCTCTAAATAAGTGGAATTTCTGTCTTTTTCCCCCAAAACAAAGGGAATTTCTGTCTTTTTTTCCCCAAAATAAGGAAAATTTCTGACTTATAACCCTGAAATAAGTGAAATTTCTGCAAATTTGCCCCAAAATAAGAAAAATTTCTGCATTTTTGCCCCCAAATAAGGGGAATTTCAGCCTTTTAACCTCAAAATAAGGGAAATTTCTGCATTTTTGCAACAAAATATTAGGAATTTCTGCATTTTTGCCACAAAATATTAGGAATTTCTGCCCTTTTGCCAAAAAATAAGGAAAATTTCTGCCTTTTATTCCCTGAAATAAGTGAAATTTCGGCAAATTTGCCCCAAAAAAAAGGGAAATTTTGGCCTTTTACCCCAAAATAAGGGGAATTTCAGCATTTTACCTCAAAATAAAGGAAATTTCTGATTTTTGCACCAAAATATGGAGAATTTCTGCCTTTTTGCCCCAAAATAAAGAAAATTACTGCCTTTTTTACCTGAAATAAGTGAAATTTCTGCAATTTTGCCCCAAAATAAGTGAAATTTCTGCAATTTTTCCCCAAAATAAGAAAATTTTCAGGAATTTTGCCCCAAAATAAGGGGAATTTCTGTTTTTTTGCCCCCAAATAAGGGAAATTTCTTCAATTTTGTCCTAAAATAAGGGGAATTTCTGCATTTTTGCCTCTAAATAAGTGGAATTTCTGTCTTTTTCCCCCAAAACAAAGAGAATTTCTGTCATTTTTGCCCCAAAATAAGGAAAATTTCTGACTTATTACCCTGAAATTAGTGAAATTTCTGCAATTTTGCCTCAATATAAGGGAAATTTCTGCCTTTTTGCCCCCAAATAAAGGGAATTTCATCCTTTTTACCTCAAAATAAAAAGACTTTCTGAATTTTGGCAAAACATATTAGGAATTTCTGCATTTTTGCCCCAAAATAAGGAAAATTTCTGCCTTTTTTCTCTGAAATAAGTGAAATTTCTGCAATTTTGCCCCAAAATAAGTAAAATTTCTGCAATTTTGCCCCTAAATAAGGGAAATTTCTGGAATTTTGCCCCAAAATAAGTGGAATTTCTGAGTTTTGCTTCAAAATTAGGAGAATTTCTGCCTCTTTGCCCAACGATTAGTGAAATTTCTGCAATTTTGCCCTAAAATAAGGGAAATTTCTGCAATTTTGCCACATAATAAAGAAAATTTCTGCAATTTTGCCCCAAAATATGGGGAATTTCTGCCTTTTTGTCTGAAAATAAGAAGAATGCATAACTTTTTGCCATAAAAAAGGGAAATTTCCTCATTTTTGCTCCAAAATAAGGGGAACTTTTGCCTTTTTGCCTCTAAATAAGTGAAATTTCTGTCTTTTTCCCCCAAAACAAAGGAAATTTCTGTCTTTTTTGCCCCAAAATAAAAAAAATTTCTGACTTATTACCCTGAAATAAGTGAAGTTTCTGCAAATTTGCCCCAAAATATAGGAAATTTCTGCCTTTTTGCCCCCAAATAAGGGGAATTTCAGCCTTTTTACCTCAAATTAAGGAAAAGTTCTGCATTTTTGCAACAAAATATTAGGAATTTCTGCATTTTTGCAACAAAATATTAGGAATTTCTGCCTTTTTGCCCCAAAATAAGGAAAATTTCTGCCTTTTTTCCCTGAAATAATTGAAATTTCTGCAATTTTGCCCCAAAATATGTGAAATTTCTGCAATTTTGCCCCAAAATAAGTGGAATTTCTGAATGTTGCCCCAAAATAATGAGAATTTCTGCTTTTCTGCCCCACAATTAGGGGAATTTCTGCAATTTTGCTACAAAATACGGGAAATTTCTGCCTTTTTGCCCGAAAATAAAGGGAATGCATAACTTTTTGCCATAAAAAGGGAAATTTCTTCATTGTTGCCCCAAATTAAGGGAAATTTCTGCCTTTTTGCCCTGAAATATGTGAAATTTCTGCAATTTTAGCCCAAAATAAGGTGAATTTCTGCCTTTTTGCCCCAAAATAATGGGAATTTCTGCCTTTTTGCCCCCAATTAAGAAAAATTTTTGCTTTTTTTTCTGAAATAAGTGAAATATCTGCAATTTTGCCCTAAAATAAGGGAAATTTCTACGATTTTCCCCCATAATAAGGGAAATTTCTTGAATTTTGCCCCAAAATAAGGGGAATTTCTGTTTTTTTGCCCCCAAATAAAAGAAATTTCTGCAATTTTGCCCTAAAATAAAGGGAATTTCTTTCTTTTTGCCCCAAAATAAAGAGAATTTCTGCATTTTTGCCCCAAAATATAGAAAATTACTGTATTTTTTTGCCCCAAAATTAGGTGAATTTCTGCAATTTTGCTCCAAAATATGGGGAATTTCTGCCTTTTTGCTCAAATAAGGAAAATTTCTGCCTTTTTTCCATGAAATAAGTAAAATTTTTGCAATTTTGCCCCAAAATAAGTTAAATTTTTGCAATTTTGCCCCAAAATAAGGGAAATTTCTGGAATTTTGCCCCAAAATAAGTGGAATTTCTGAGTTTTGCCCTAAAATAAGGAGAATTTCTGCCTTTTTGCGCCACAATTAGTGAAATTTCTGCAATTTTGCCATAAATAAGGGAAATTTCGGCAATTTTTCCCCATAATAAGGGAAATTTCTGCAATTTTGCCCCAAAATAAGGGGAATTTCTGGTTTTTGCCACACAATTAGAAAAATTTCTGCAATTTTGCCCCAAAATAAGGGGAATTTCTGCTTTTTGCCCCAAAATATAGGGAATTTCTGTCTTTTTGTCTGAAAATAAGAAGAATGCATACATTTTTGCCATAAAAAGGGAAATTTTTTCATTTTTGCTCCAAAATAAGGCTAACTTTTGCCTTTTTGCCTCTAAATAAGTGGAATTTCTGTCTTTTTCCCCCAAAACAAAGGGAATTTCTGTCTTTTTTGCCCCAAAATAAGGAAAATTTCTGACTTATAACCCTGAAATAAGTGAAATTTCTGCAAATTTGCCCCAAAATAAGAAAAATTTCTGCCTTTTTGCCCCCAAATAAGGGGAATTTCAGCCTTTTAACCTCAAAATAAGGGAAATTTCTGCATTTTTGCAACAAAATATTAGGAATTTCTGCATTTTTGCCACAAAATATTAGAAATTTCTGCCCTTTTGCCAAAAAATAAGAAAAATTTCTGCCTTTTTTTCCCTGAAATAAGTGAAATTTCTGCAAATTTGCCCCAAAAAAAGGGAAATTACGGCCTTTTGCCCAAAAATAAGGGGAAATTCAGCATTTTACCTCAAAATAAGGGAAATTTCTGATTTTTGCACCAAAATATGGAGAATTTCTGCTTTTTGCCCCAAAATAAAGAAAATTACTGTCTTTTTTCCCTGAAATAAGTGAAATTTCTGCAATTTTGCCCCAAAATAAGTGAAATTTCTGCAATTTTTCCCCAAAATAAGAAAATTTTCAGGAATTTTGCCCCAAAATAAAGGGAATTTCTGTTTTTTTGCCCCCAAATAAGGGAAATTTCTGCAATTTTGTCCTAAATTAAGGGGAATTTCTGCATTTTTGCCCCAAAATAAGTGGAATTTCTGAGTTTTGCCCAAAAACAAGGAGAATTTCTGCATTTCTGCCACACAATTAGGGGAATTTTTGCAATTTTGCTCCAAAATACGGGGAATTTCTGCCTTTTTCCCCGAGAATAAGGGGAATGCATACTTTTTGCCATAAAAAAGGGAAATTTCTTCATTTCTGCCTCAAATTAAGGGAAATTTCTGCCTTTTTGCCCTGAAATATGTGAAATTTCTGCAATTTTAGCCCAAATTAAGGTGAATTTCTGCCTTTTTGCACCAAAATAATGGGAATTTCTGCTTTTTGCCCCAAAATAAGAAAAATTTTTGTTTTTTTTTTCTGAAATAAGTGAAATATCTGCAATTGTGCCCTAAAATAAGGGAAATTTCTACAATTTTTCCCCATAATAAGGGAAATTTCTGTTTTTTGCCCCCAAATAAGAGAAATTTCTGCAATTTTGCCCTAAAATAAGGGGAAGTTCTGCCTTTTGCCCCAAAAGAAAGAGAATATCTGCCTTTTTGCCCCAAAATAAAGAAAATTACTGTATTTTTTACCCCCAAATTAGGTGAATTTCTGCAATTATGCTCCAAAATATGGGGAATTTCTGCCTTTTTGCTCAAATAAGGAAAATTTCTGCCTTTTTTCCCTGAAATAAGTGAAATTTCTGCAATTTTGCCCCAAAATAAGTAAAATTTTTGCAATTTTGCCCCAAAATAAGAAAAATTTCTGGAATTTTGCCCCAAAATATGTGGAATTTCTGAGTTTTGCCCCAAAATAAGGAGAATTTCTGCTTTTTTGTCTGAAAATAAGAATGCATACATTTTTGCCATAAAAAAAGGGAACTTTCTCCATTTTTACTCCAAAATAAGGGGAACTTTTGCCTTTTTCCCTCTAAATAAGTGGAATTTCTGTCTTTTTTTCCCAAGACAAAAGGAATTTCTGTCTTTTTTGCCCCAAAATAAGAAAAATTCCTGACTTATAACCCTGAAATAGGTAAAATTTCTGCAAATTTTCCCCAAAATAAGAAAAATTTCTGCCTTTTTGCCCCAAAATAAGGGGAATTTCAGCCTTTTTACCTCAAAATAAGGGAAAATTCTGCATTTTTGCAACAAAATATTAGGAATTTCTGCATTTTTGCCACAAAATATTAGAAATTTCTGCTCAATTGCCAAAAAATAAGGAAAATTTCTGCCTTTTTTTCCCTGAAATAAGTGAAATTTCTGCAAATTTGCCCCCAAAAAAAGGGAAATTTCTGCCTTTTGCCCCAAAATAAAGGGAATTTCAGCATTTTACCTCAAAATAAGGGAAATTTCTGATTTTTGCACCAAAATATGGAGAATTTCTGCATTTTTGCCCCAAAATAAGGAAAATTTCTGCTTTTTTTCCCCTGAAATAAGTGAAATTTCTGCAATTTTGCCCCAAAATAAGTGAAATTTCTGCAATTTTGCCCCAAAATAAGGGAAATTTCTGGAATTTTGCCCCAAAATAAGTGGAATTTCTGAGTTTTGCCCCAAAATAAGAAGAATTTCTGCCTTTTTGCCCCACAATTAGGGTAATTTCTGCAATTTTGCTCCAAAATACGGGGAATTTCTGCCTTTTTGCCCGAAAATAAGGGGAATGCATAACTTTTTGCCACAAAAAAGGAAAATTTCTTCATTTTTGCCCCAAATTAAGGGAAATTTCTGCCTTTTTGCCCTGAAATATGTGAAATTTCTGCAATTTTAGCCCAAAATAAGGTGAATTTCTGCCTTTTTGCCCGAAAATAATGGGAATTTCTGCCTTTTTGCCCCAAAATAAGAAAAATTTTTGCCTTTTTTCTCTGAAATAAGTGAAATTTCTGCAGTTTTGCCCTAAAATAAGAAAAATTTCTGCAATTTTTCCCCATAATTAGGGAAATTTCAGGAATTTTGCCCCAAAATAAAAGGAATTTCTGTTTATTTGCCCCCAAATAAGGAAAATTTTTGCAATTTTGCCCTAAAATAAGGGGAATTTCTGCATTTTTGCCTTTAAATAAGTGGAATTTCTGTCTTTTTCCCCAAAACAATGGGAATTTCTGTCATATTTGCCCCAAAATAATGAAAATTTCTGACTTATTACCCTGAAATTAGTGAAATTTCTGCAATTTAGCCCCAATATAAGGGAAATTTCTGCTTTTTTGCCCCCAAATAAGGGGAATTTCAGCATTTTTACCTCAAAAAAAAAGAATTTCTGAATTTTGGCACAAAATATTAGGAATTTCTGCATTTTTGCCCCAAAATAAGGAAAATTTCTGCCCTTTTTCTCTGAAATAAGTGAAATTTCTGCAATTTTGCCCCAAAATAAGTAAAATTTCTGCAATTTTGCCCCAAAATAAAGGAAATTTCTGGAATTTTGCCGCAAAATAAGTGGAATTTCTGAGTTTTGCCCCAAAAAAGGAGAATTTCTGCCTCTGTGCCCCACGATTAGTGAAATTTCTGCAATTTTGCCCTAAAATAAGGGAAATTTCTGCAATTTTTTCTCATAATAAGGGAAATTTCTGCAATTTTGCCCCAAAATAAGGGGAATTTCTGTTTATTGCCCCAAAATTAGAGAAATTTCTGCAATTTGCCCCAAAATAAGGGGAATTTCTGCCTTTTGCCCCAAAATATGGTGAATTTTTGCCTTTTTGTCTGAAAATAAGAAAAATGCATATCTTTTTGCCATAAAAAAGGGAAATTTCCTCATTTTTGCTCCAAAATAAGGGGAACTTTTGCCTTTTTGCCTCTAAATAAGTGGAATTTCTGTCTTTTTCTCCCAAAACAAAGGGAATTTCTGTCTTTTTTGCCCCAAAATAAGAAAAATTTCTGACTTATTACCCTGAAATAAGTGAAATTCCTGCAAATTTGCCCAAAAATAAAGGAAATTTCTGCCTTTTTGCCGCCAAATAAGGGGATTTTTAGCCTTTTTACCTCAAAATAAGGGAAATTTCTGCATTTCTGCAACAAAATATTAAGAATTTCTGCATTTTTGCAACAAAATATTAGGAATTTCTGCCTTTTTGCCCCAAAATAAGGAAAATTTCTGCCTTTTTTTCCCTGAAATAAGTGAAATTTCTGCAATTTTGCCCAAAAATAAGTGAAATTTCTGCAATTTTGCCCCAAAATAAAGAAAATTTCTGGAATTTTGCCCCAAAATAAGTGGAATTTCTGAGTTTTGCCCCAAAATAAAAAGAATTTCTGCCTTTCTGCCCCAAAATTAGAAGAATTTCTGCAATTTTGCACCAAAATACGGGAAATTTCTCCCTTTTTGCCCGAAAAAAGGGGAATGCATACCTCTTTGCCATAAAAAAGGGAAATTTCTTAATTTTTGCCCCAAATTAAGGGAAATTTCTGCCTTTTGCCCTGAAATATGTGAAATTTCTGCAATTTTAGCCTAAAATAAGGTGAATTTCTGCCTTTTTGCCCCAAAATAATGGGATTTTGCCTTTTTGCCCCAAAATAAGAAAAATTATTGCTTTTTTTTGAAATAAATGAAATATCTGCAATTTTGCACTAAAATAAGGGAAATTTCTACAATTTTTCCCCATAATAAGGGAAATTTCTGGAATTTTGCCCCAAAATAAAAGGAATTTGTGTTTTTTTGCCCCCAAATAAGAGAAATTTCTGCAATTTTGCCCTAAAATAAGAGGAATTTCTGCCTTATGCCCCAAAATAAAGAGAATTTCTGTCTTTTTGTCCCAAAATAAAGAAAATTACTGTATTTTTTACCCCAAAATTAGTTGAATTTCGGCAATTTTGCTCCAAAATATGGGGAATTTCTGCCTTTTTGCCCAAATAAGGAAAATTTCTGCCTTTTTTTCCTGTAATAAGTGAAATTTTTGCAATTTTGCCTCAAAATAAGTAAAATTTTTGCAATTTTGCCCGAAAATAAGGGAAATTTCTGGAATTTTGCCCCAAAATCTGTGGAATTTCTGAGTTTTGCCCTAAAATAAGGAGAATTTCTGCCTTTTTGCGCCACAATTAGTGAAATTTCTGCAATTTTGCCTTAAATAAGGGAAATTTCTGCAATTTTTCCTCATAACAAGGAAAATTTCTGCAATTTTGCCCCAAAATAAGGGGAATTTCTGTTTTTTACCCCACAATTAGGGAAATTTCTGTAATTTTGCCCCAAAATAAGGGGAATTTCTGCCTTTTGCCCCAAAATATGAAGAATTTCTCCCTTTTTGTTTGAAAATAAGAAGAATGCATACATTTTTGCCATAAAAAAGGGAAATTTCTTTATTTTTGCTCCAAAATAAGGAGAACTTTTGCCTTTTTGCCTCTAAATAAGTGGAATTTCTGTCTTTTTCCCCCAAAACATAGGGAATTTCTCTCTTTTTTGCCCCAAAATAAGGAAAATTTCTGACTTATAACCCTGAAATAAGTGAAATTTCTGCAAATTTGCCCCAAAATTAGAAAAAATTCTGCCTTTTTGACCCCAAGTAAAGGGAATTTCAGCATTTTTACCTCAAAATAAGGGAAATTTCTGCATTTTTGCAACAAAATATTAGGAATTTCTGCATTTTTGCCACAAAATATAAGGAATTTCTGCCCTTTTGTCAAAAAGTAAGGAAAATTTCTGCCTTTTTTTCTCTGAAATAAGTGAAATTTCTGCAAATTTGCCCCAAAAAAAGGGAAATTTCTGCCTTTTTCCCCAAAATAGGGAATTTCAGCATTTTACCTCAAATAAGAGAAATTTCTGATTTTTGCACCAAAATATGGTGAATTTCTGCCTTTTTGCCCCAAAATAAGGAAAATTTCTGCCTTTTTTCCCTGAAATAAGTGAAATTTCTGCAATTTTGCCCCAAAATATGTGAAATTTCTACAATTTTGCCCCAAATAAGGGAAATTTCTGGAATTTTGCCCTAAAATAAGTGGAATTTCTGAGTTTTGCCCAAAAATAAAGAGAATTTCTGCATTTCTGCCTCACAATTAGGGGAATTTCTGCAATTTTGCTCCAAAATACGTGGAATTTCTTCCTTTTTGCGCGAAAATATGGGGAATGCATTCTTTTTTGCCATAAAAAAAGGAAATTTCTTCATTTTTGCCCCAAATTAAGGGAAATTTCTGCCTTTTTGCCCTGAAATATGTGAAATTTCTGCAATTTTAGCCCAAAATAAGGTGATTTTCTGTGTTTTTGCACCAAAATAATGGGAATTTCTGCCTTTTTGCCCCAAAATAAGAAAAATTTTTGCATTTTTTTTGAAATAAGTGAAATATCTGTAATTGTGCCCTAAAATAAGGGAAATTTCTACAATTTTTCCCCATAATAAGGGAAATTTCTAGAATTTTGTCCCAAAATAAAGGGAATTTCTTTTTTTTTTGCCCCCAAATAAGGGAAATTTCTGCAATTTTGCCCTAAAATAATGGAAATTTCTGCCTTTTGCCCCAAAATAATGAGAATTTCTGCCTTTTTCCCCAAAATAAAGAAAATTACTGTATTTTTTACCCCAAAATTAGGTGAATTTCTGCAATTTTGCTCCAAAATATGGTGATTTTCTTCCTTTTTCGCCGAAAATAAAGGGAATTTCTTCCATTTTGCTGCGAAATAAGTGAAATTTATGCAGTTTTACCCCAAAATAAAGGGAATTTCTGCCTTTTGCCCCAAAATTAGGGGAATTTTTGCAATTTTGCTCCAAAATATGGGGAATTTCTGCCTTTTTACCAGAAAATAAAGGGAATGTTTACCTTTTTGCCATAAAAAAGGGAAATTTTTTCATTTTTGCCTCAAAATAATGAGATTTTCCACGTTTTGACTCAAAATAAGTGCAATTTCTGCCTTTTCTACAAAAATAAACGAAATTTCTGCCTTTTTGCACCAAACTAAGGGGAATTTCTGACTTTTTGCCCGAAAATAAGGGGTATTCCGCCTTTTTACCTCAAAATATAGGGAATTTCTGCCTTTTTGCCTCAAAATATGGGGATTTTCTGCCTTTTTGACCCAAAATAAGAAAAATTTCTGTAATTTTGTACCAAAAAAAAAAAAATTCTGCCTTTTTGCCCCAAAATAAAAAAAATTCTGCCTTATTTCTGAAATAAGTGAAATTTCTGCAATTTTGCCCCAAAGAAGGGAAATTTCTGCAATTTTGCCCCAATGTAAAGGAAATTTATGCAATTTTGCCACAAAATAAAGGGAATTTCTGACTTTATGCTCCCAAAAAAAAAGATTTTTTGTATTTTTGCCCAAACATAAGGAGAATTTCTGCCTTTTTGCCCAAAAATTATGAGAATTTCTGCAATTTTGCTTCATAATACTGTTAATTTCTGCCTTTAACCCCAAAATAAAAGGAATTTCTGCATTTTCCCCCAATATTTGGGGAATTTCTGCATTTTACCTCTAATTAAAAGGAATTTCTGCATTTTACATAAAAATAAGAAGAATTTCTGCCTTTTGCCCCAAAATATGGGGAATTTCTGCCTTTTTGCCCGAAAATAAGAAGAATGCATACCTTTTTGCCATAAAAAAAGGAAATTACTTCATTTTTGCTCCAAAATACATTGAATTTCTGCTTTTTTGCCTACAAATAAGTGGAATTTCTGTCTTTTTCCCCCAAAACAAAGGGAATTTCTGTCTTTTTTGCCCCAAAATAAAAAAAAAAATTCTGACTTGTTACCCTGAAATAAGTGAAATTTCTGCAATTTTGCCCCAAAATAAGGGAAATTTCTGCCTTTTTGCCCCCAAATAAGGGGAATTTCAGGATTTTACCTCAAAATAAAAGAAAGTTCTGATTTTTGCACCAAAATATGGAGAATTTCTGCTTTTTGCCACCAAATAAGGAAAATTTTTCCATTTTTTTTCTGAAATAATTGAAATTTCTGCAATTTTGCTCCAAAATAAGTGAAATTTCTGCAATTTTGCCCCAAAATAATGGAAATTTCTGGAATTTTGCCCCAAAATAAGTGACATTTCTGAGTTTTGCCCCAAAATAAAAAGAATTTCTGCTTTTTTGCCCCACAATTAGGGGAATTTCTGCAATTTTGCTCCAAAATACGGTGAATTTCTGCCTTTTTGAATGAAAATAAGGGGAATTCATATTTTTTTGCCATAAAAAAGGGAAATTTCTGCCTTTTTGCCCTGAAATAAGTGAAATTTCTGAAATTTTGCCCCAAAATAAGTGAAATTTCTGCAATTTTGCCCCAAAATAAGGGGAATTTATGACTTTTTGCTCCCGAAAAAAGGAGATTTTTCTGTCTTTTTGCCCCAAAATAAAAAGAATTTCTGCCTTTTTGCCCGAAAATTATGAGAATTTCTGCAATTTTGCTTCAAAATACGAGGAATTTCTGCCTTTTAGCCCCAAAATAAAGGGAATTTCTGCATTTTACCTCTAAATAAGAAGAATTTCTGCATTTTACCTCAAAATAAGAAGAATTTCTGCCTTTTGCCCCAAAATATGGGGAATTTCTGCCTTTTTGTTCCAAAATAAAGAAAATTTCTTCAATTTTGTACTATAATAAAAGAAATTTCTTCTTTTTGCCCCAAAATAAGGGAAATTTTCTGAATTTTTGCCCTGAAATAAATGAAATTTCTGCAATTTTGCTTCAAAATAAGGGAAATTTCTGCCTTTTTGCCATGAAATATGTGAAATTTCTTCAATTTTACTCCAAAATAAGGTGAATTTCTGCATTTTTGCCCCAAAATAAAGGGAGTTTCTGCCTTTTTGCTTCAAAATAAGAAAAATTTTTGCCTTTTTTCTCTGAAGTAAGTGAAATTTCTACAATTTTGCCCTAAAATAAGGGAAATTTCTGCAATTTTTCCCCATAATAAAAGAAATTTCTGCAATTTTGCCCCAAAATAAGGGGAATTTCTCCGTTTTGCCCCAAAATAAAGGAAATTTCAGCCTTTTTACCTGAAAATAGGTGAAATTTCTGCAATTTTGCCCCAAATAAGGGAAATTTCTGCAATTTTGCCCCAAAATAAAGTAAATTCCTGCAATTTTGCCCCAAAATAAAGGAAATTTCTTGAATTTTGCCTCAAAATAAGGGGAATTTCTGATTTTTGCCCCAAAATAAAGGGAATTTCTGCGTTTTGCCCCCAAATTAGGGAAATTTCTGCAATTTTGCTCCAAAATACGGGGAATTTCTGCCAATTTGCCCGAAAATAATGGGAATGCATACCTTTTTGCCATAAAAAGGGAAATTTCTTCATTTTTGCTCCAAAATTAGGGGAATTTCTGCATTTTTGCCTTTAAATAAGTGGAATTTCTGTCTTTTCCCCCCAAAACAAATAGAATTTCTGTCTTTTTTGCCCCAAAATAAGGGGAATTTTTGACTTATTGCCCTGAAATAATTGAAATTTCTGGAATTTTGCCCCAAAATAAGGGAAATTTCTGCAATTTTGCCTCAATGTAAAGGAAATTTCTGCAACTTTGCCCAAAATAAGGGGAATTTCTGACTGTTTGCTCCTTAAAAAAGGAAATTTTCTGTATTTTTGCCCCAAAATAAGGAGAATTTCAGCCTTTTTGACCGAAAATTATGAGAATTTCTGCAATTTTGCTTCAAAATACGGGGAATTTCTGCTTTTAATCCCGAAAGTAAGGGGAATGTATACCTTTTGCCACAAAAAAAGTAAATTTTTTCATTTTTGCCCCAAAATAAGAGGAATTTCTGCCTTTCTACCTCAAAATAAGTGAAATTTCTGCCTTTTTACCCAAAAATAAATGGAATTTCTGTATTTTTGCCCCAAAATAAAAGGAATTTTTGAATTATGCTCTGAAATATGTGAAATTTCTGCAATTTTGCCCCAAAATAAAAGAAATTTCTGCCTTTTGCCACAAAATTAGGGGAATTTCTGCCTTCTTGCCCCAAAATAAGGGATTTTTCTGCCTTTTTGTGCCAAATAGGGGAATTTCAGCCTTTTTACTTCAAAATAAGGGGAATTTCTGCATTTTTGCCACAAAATATCAAGAATTTCTGTATTTTTGCTTCAAAATAAAGAAAATTTTTGCCTTTTTTTCCCTGAAATAACTAAAATTTCTGCAATTTTGCCACAAAATAAGTGAAATATCTGCAATTTTGCCCCCAAAAAAGAGAAATTAATGGAATTTTGCCCCAAAATAAGTGGAATTTCTGAGTTTTGCCCCAAAATAAGGGGAATTTCTGTTTTTTGCCCCAACATATAGGGAATTTCTGCATTTTTGCCCCACAATTAGGATAATTTCTGCAATTTTTCTCGAAAATATGGGGAATTTCGGCCTTTTTGAATGAAAATAAGAGGAATGGATAACATTTTGCCATAAAAGAGGGAAATTTCCTCATTTTTGCTCCAAAATAAGGGGAATTTCTGCTTTTTTGCCTCTTAATAAGTGGAATTTCTGTCTTTTTCCCCAAAAAAAGGGATTTTCTGGTTTTTTTTGCACCAAAATAAGGAAAATTTCTGACTTATTACCCTGAAATAAGTGAAATTTCTGAAATTTTGCCCCAAAATAAGGGAAATTTTTGCGTTTTTGCCCCCAAATAAGAAGAATTTCAGCCTTTTTATCTCAAAATAAGGGGAATTTCTGCATTTTTGCCACAAAATATTAGGAATTTCTGCCTTTTTCTCCCAAAATAAGGAAAATTTCTGACTTTTTCCCTGAAATAAGTGAAATTTCTGCAACTTTGCTTCAAAATAAGTGAAATTTCTGAAATTTGGCCCCAAAATAAGGGAAATTTCTGCCTTTTTGCCCTGAAATATGTAAAATTTCTGCAATTTTACCCCACAATAAGGTGAATTTCTGCCTTTTGCCCCAAAATAATGGAAATTTCTGCCTTTTTGCCCCAAAATAAGAAAAATTTTTCCTTTTTTTCTCTGAAATAAGTGAAATTTCTGCAATTTTGCCCTAAATTAAGGGAAATTTCTGCAATTTTTCCCCATAATAGGGGAAATTTCTAAAATTTTGCCCCAAAATAAAAGGAATTTCTCCTTTTTTGCCCCAAAATAAAGAAATTTCAGCCCTTTTACCTAAAAATAAGTGAAATTTCTGCAATTTTGCCCCAAATAAGGGAAATTTCTGGAATTTTGCCCCAAAATAAGGTAAATTCCTGCAATTTTGCCCCAAAATAAAGGAAATTTCTTGAATTTTGCCTCAAAAGAAGGGGAATTTCTGATTTTTGCCCAAAAATAAAGGGAATTTCTGTGTTTTGCCCCCAAATTAGGGGAATTTCTGCAATTTTGCTCCAAAATATGGGGAATTTCTGCCTTTTTGCCCGAAAATAATTGGAATGCATACCTTCTTGCCATAAAAAGGGAAATTTCTTCATTTTTGCTCCAATATAAGGGGAATTTTTGCTTTTTTGCTTCTAAATAAGTGGAATTTCTGTATTTTTCTCCTAAAACAAAAGAATTTTCTGTCTTTTTTGCCCCAAAATAAGAAAAATTTCTGACTTATTACCCTGAAATAAGTGAAATTTCTGCAATTTTGCCCCAAAATAATAGAAATTTCTGCCTTTTTGCCCCCAAATAAGGGGAATTTCAGCCTTTTTACCTCAAAATAAGGGGAATTTCTGCATTTTGCCACAAAATATTAGGAATTTCTGCCTTTTTGCCCCAAAGTAAGAAAAATTTCTCCCTTTTTTCCCTGAAAAAAGTGAAATTTCTGCAATTTCGCCCCAAAATAAATGAAATTTCTGCAATTTTGCCCCAAAATAAGGGAAATTTCTGGAATTTTGCCCCAAAATAAGTGGAATTTCTGAGTTTTGCCTTAAAATAAGGAGAATTTCTGTCTTTTTGCCCCAACATATAGTGAATTTCTGCCTTTTTGCCCCACAATTAGGGGAATTTCTGCAATTTTGCTCCAAAATACGGGGAATTTCTGCCATTTTTCCCAAAAATACGGGATATACATAACTTTTTGCCATAAAAAAGGAAAATTTCTTCATCTTTGCTCCAAAATAAGGGGAATTTCTGCCTTTTTGCCTCTAAATAAGTGGAATTTCTGTCTTTTTTCCCCAAAAACAAAGGGAATTTCTGTCTTTTTTGCCCCAAAATAAGGGGAATTTCTGACTTATTACCCTAAAATAAGTGAATTTTCTGTAATTTTGCCCCAATATAGGGGAAATTTCTGCCTTTTTGTTCTGAAATATGTGAAATTTCTGCAATTTTACCCCAAAATAAGGTGAATTTCTGCCATTTTTGCCCCAAAATAATGGGAATTTCTGCCGTTTTGCCCCAAAATACGAAAAATTTTTGCTTTTTTTCTCTGAAATAAGTGAAATTTCTGCAATTTTGCCCCAATGTAAAGGAAATTTCTGCAATTTTGCCCCAATGTAAAGGAAATTTCAGCAATTTTGCCCCAAAATAAGGGGAAATTCTGACCTTTTGCTCCCGAAAAAAGGAGATTTTCTGCCTTTTTGACCCAAAATAAGTAGAATTTCTGCTTTTTGCCCGAAAATTATGAGAATTTCTGCAATTTTGCTTCAAAATACGGGGAATTTCTGCTTTTTATTCTGAAAGTAAGGGGAATGTATACCTTTTGCCACAAAAAAAGGGAAATTTCTTCATTTTTGCCCCAAAATAAGAGGAATTTCTGCCTTTTTACCTCAATATAAGTGAAATTTCTGCCTTTTTATCCAAAAATAAACAAAATTTCTGTCCTTTTGCCCCAAAATAAAAGGAATTTTTGAATTATGCCCTGAAATAAGTGAAATTTCTGCAATTTTGCCTCAAAATAAAAGAAATTTCTGCCTTTTTGCCACAAAATAAGAGGAATTTCTTACTGTTTGCTCCCGAGAAAAGGAGATTTTCTGTCTTTTTACCCCAAAATAAAGAGAATTTCTGCCTTTTTGCCCGAAAATTATGAGAATTACTGCAATTTTGCTTCAAAATACAGGGAATTTCTGCTTATTATCCAGAAAGTAAGGGGAATGTATATCTTTTGCCACAAAAAAGGGAAATTTCTTCATTTTTGCCCCAAAATAAAAGGAATTTCTGCCTTTTTACCTCAAAATAAGTGAAATTTCTGCCTTTTTACCCAAAAATAAACAAAATTTCTGTATTTTGCCCCAAAATAAAAGGAATTTTTGAATTATGCCCTGAAATAAGTGAAATTTCTGCAATTTTGCCCCAAAATAAAAGAAATTTCTGCCTTTTTGCCACAAAATAAAGGGAATTTATGTCTTTTTGCCCCAAAATAGGGGAAATTTCTGTTTTTTTGCCCCCATATAAGGGGAATTTCAGCCTTTTTACCTCAAAAGAAGGAGAATTTCTGCATTTTTGCCACCAAATATTAAGAATTTCTGCATTTTTGCCCCAAAATACAAGAAATTTCTGCCTTTTTCCCTGAAATAAGTGGAATTTCTGCAATTTTGCCCCAAAATAAGTGAAATTTCTGCAATTTTGCCCCAAAATAAGTGAAATTTCTGGAATTTTGCCCCAAAATAAGAGAAAATTTTGAGTTTTGCACCAAAATAAGGAGAATTTCTGTCTTTTTGCCCCAACATATAGGGAATTTCTGCCTTTTTGCTTCACAATTAGGGGAATTTCTGCAATTTTGCTACAAAATACGGGGAATTTCTGCCTTTTTGCCCGAAAATAAGAGGAATGCATAACTTTTTGCCATAAAAGAGGAAAATTTCTTCATTTTTGCTCCAAAATAAGAAGAATTTCTGCTATTTTGCCTCTAAATAAGGGGAATTTCTGTCTTTTTCCCCCAAAACAAAGGGAATTTCTGTCTTTTTTGCCCCAAAATAAGAAGAATTTCTGACTTATTACCCTGAAATAAGTGAAATTCTGCAATTTTGCCCCAAAATAAAGGAAATTTCTGCCTTTTTGCCCTGAAATATGTGAAATTTCTGCAATTTTACCCCAAAATAAGGTAAATTATGCCTTTTTGCCCCAAAATAATGGGAATTTCTTCCTTTTGGCCCCAAAATAAGAAAAACGTTTGCTTTTTTTCTCTGAAATAAGTTAAATTTCTGCAATTTTGCCCTAAAATAAGGACAATTTCTGCAATTTTTCCCCAAAATAAGAGAAATTTTTGCAATTTTACCCCAAAATAAGGGGAATTTCTCCATTTTTGCCCCAAAATAAAGGAAATTTCAGCCTTTTTACCTAAAAATAAGTGAAATTTCTGCAATTTTGCACCAAATAAGGGAAATTTCTGAAATTTTGCCCCAAAATAAGGTAAATTCATGCAATTTTGCCCCAAAATAAAGGAAATTTCTTGAATTTTGCCGCAAAATAAGGGGAATTTTTGATTTTTGCCCCAAAATAAAGGGAATTTCTGACTTTTGCCCCAAAATTAGGGAAATATCTGCAATTTTGCTCCAAAATACGGGGAATTTCTGCCTTTTTGCCCGAAAATAATGGGAATGCATACCTTTTTGCCATAAAAAGGGAAATTTCTTCATTTTTGATCCAAAATAAGGGGAATTTCTGCCTTTTTGCTTCTAAATAAGTGGAATTTCTGTTTTATTCCCCCAAAACAAATGGAATTTCTGTATTTTTTGCTCCAAAATAAGGGGAATTTCTGACTCATTACCCTGAAATAAGTGAAATTTCTGCAATTTTGCCCCCAAATAAAAGAATTTTCTGAATTTTGGCCCCCAAATAAGGATAATTTCAGCCTTTTTACCTCAAAATAAGGGGAATTTCTGCATTTTTGCCACAAAATATTAGAAATTTCTGCCTTTTTGCCCCAGAATAAGGAAAAATTTCTGCCTTTTTTCCCTGAAATGAGTGAAATTTCTGCAATTTCGCCCCAAAATAAGTGAAATTTCTGCAATTTTGCCCCAAAATAAGTAAAATTTCTGGAATTTTGCCCCCAAATACCTGGAATTTCTGAGTTTTTCCCCAAAATAAGGAGAATTTCCATCTTTTTGCCCCAACATATGGGAATTTCTGCATTTTTGCCCCACAATTAGAGGAATTTCTGCAATTTTGCTCCAAAATACGGGGAATTTCTGCTTTTGCCCGAAAATAAGAAGAATGCATAACTTTTTGCTTTAAAAAAAAGAAATTTCTTTATTTTTGCTCCAAAATAAGAGGAATTTCTGCTTTTTTGCCTCTAAATAATTGGAATGTCTGTCTTTTTCCCCCAAAACAAAGGGATTTGCTGTCTTTTTTCCTCCAAAATAAGGAAAATTTCTGACTTATTACCCTGAAATAAGTGAAATTTCTGCAATTTTGCCCCAAAATAAGGGAAATTTCTCCCTTTTTGCCCTGAAATATGAGAAAATTCTGCCATTTTACCCCACAATAAGGTGAATTTCTGCATTTTTGCCCAAAAATAATGGGAATTTCTGCCTTTTCTCCCCAAAATAAGAAAAATTTTTGCTTTTTTTCTCTGAAATAAGTGAAATTTCTGCAATTTTGCCCCAAATTAAGGGAAATTTCGGCCTTTTTGCCCCCATATAAGGGGAACTTCAGCCTTTTAACCTCAAAATAAGGGGAATTTCTGCATTTTTGCCACAAAATATTAGAAATTTCTACCTTTTTGTCACAAAATAAGGAAAATTTTTGGCTTTTTTCACTGAAATAAATGAAATTTCTGCAATTTTGCCCCAAAATAAGGGAAATTTTTGCAATTTTGCCCTAAAATAAGTGGAATTTCTGAGTTTTGCCCCAAAATAAGGAGAATTTCTGTCTTTTTGCCCCAACATATATTAAATTTCTGCCTTTTTGCCCCACAATTAGGGGAATTTCTGCAATTTTGCTCCAAAATACGGGGAATTTCTGCCTCTTTGCCCGAAATTAAGGGGAATGCATAATTTTTGCCATAAAAAAAGGGAAATTTCTTTATTTTTGCTCCAAAATAAGGGGAATTTCTGCCTTTTTGCCTCTAAATCAGTGGAATTTCTGTCTTTTTTCCCCAAAACAAAGAAAATTTCTGTTTTTTTTGCCCCAAAATAAGGGGAATTTCTGACTTATTACCCTATAATAAGTGAAATTTATGCAATTTTGCCCAAGGATAAAAAAAATTTCTGCCTTTTTGCCCTGAAATATGTGAAATTTCTGCAATTTTACCCCAAAATAAGGTGAATTTCTGCCTTTTTTGCCCCAAAATAATGGGAATTTCTGCCGTTTTGCCCCAAAATATGAGAAATTTTTGCTTTTTTTCTCTGAAATAAGTGAAATTTCTGCAATTTTGCCCCAATGTAAAGGAAATTTCTGCAATTTTGCCCCAATGTAAAGGAAATTTCTGCAATTTTGACCCAAAATATGGGGAATTTCTGACCTTTTGCTCCCAAAAAAAGGAGATTTTCTGCCTTTTTGCCTTAAATTAAGGAGAATTTCTGCATTTTTGCCCGAATATTATGAGAATTTCTGCAATTTTGCTTCAAAATACGGGGAATTTCTGCTTTTTATTTTGAAAGTAAGGGGAATGTATACCTTTTGCCACAAAAAAGGGAAATTTCTTCATTTTTGCCCCAAAATAAGAGGAATTTCTGCCTTTTTACCTCAATATAAGTGAAATTTCTGCCTTTTTACCCAAAAATAAACAAAATTTCTGTCCTTTTGCCCCAAAATAAAAGGAATTTTTGAATTATGCCCTGAAATAAGTGAAATTTCTGCAATTTTGCCTCAAAATAAAAGAAATTTCTGCCTTTTTGCTACAAAATAAGAGGAATTTCTTACTGTTTGCTCCCGAGAAAAGGAGATTTTCTGTCTTTTTACCCCAAAATAAGGAGAATTTCTGCCTTTTTGCCCGAAAATTATAAGAATTACTGCAATTTTGCTTCAAAATACAGGGAATTTCTGCTTATTATCCAGAAAGTAAGGGGAATGTATATCTTTTGCCACAAAAAAGGGAAATTTCTTCATTTTTGCCCCAAAATAAAAGGAATTTCTGCCTTTTTACCTCAAAATAAGTGATATTTCTGCCTTTTTACACAAAAATAAACGGAATTTCTGTATTTTGCCCCAAAATAAAAGGAATTTTTGAATTATGCCCTGAAATAAGTGAAATTTCTGCAATTTTGCCCCAAAATAAAAGAAATTTCTGCCTTTTTGCCACAAAATAAGGGGAATTTCTGTCTTTTTGCCCCAAAATAGGGGAAATTTCTGGTTTTTTGCCCCCATATAAGGGGAATTTCAGCCTTTTTACCTCAAAAGAAGGAGAATTTCTGCATTTTTGCCACCAAATATTAAGAAATTCTGCATTTTTGCCCCAAAATAAGGGAAATTTCTGCCTTTTTTCCCTGAAATAAGTGAAATTTATGCAATTTTGCTCCAAAATAAGGGAAATTTCTGCAATTTTGCCCCAAAATAAGTGAAATTTCTGGAATTTTGCCCAAAAATAAGAGAAAATTCTGAGTTTTGCACCAAAATAAGGAGAATTTCTGTCTTTTTGCCCCAACATATAGGGAATTTCTGCCTTTTTGCTTCACAATTAGGGGAATTTCTGCAATTTTGCTTCAAAATACGGGGAATTTCTGCATTTTTGCCCGAAAATAAGAGGAATGCATAACTTTTTGCCATTAAAGAGGAAAATTTCTTCATTTTTGCTCCAAAATAAGAAGAATTTCTGCTTTTTTGCCTCTAAATAAGTGGAATTTCTGTCTTTTTCCCCCAAAACAAAGGGAATTTCTGTCTTTTTTGCCCCAAAATAAGAAGAATTTCTGACTTATTACCCTGAAATAAGTGAAATTCTGCAATTTTGCCCCAAAATAAGGGAAATTTCTGCCCTTTTGCCCTGAAATATGTGAAATTTCTGCAATTTTACCCCAAAATAAGGTGAATTTCTGCCTTTTTGCCCCAAAATAATGGGAATTTCTGCCTTTTTGCCCAAAAATAAGAAAAACTTTTGCTTTTTTTCTCTGAAATAAGTGAAATTTCTGCAATTTTGCCCAAAAATAAGGACAATTTCTGCAATTTTTTCCCAAAATAAGAGAAATTTCTGCAATTTTACCCCAAAATAAGGGGAATTTCTCCATTTTTGCCCCAAAATAAAGGAAATTTCAGCCTTTTTACCTAAAAATAAGTGAAATTTCTGCAATTTTGCACCAAATAAGGGAAATTTCTGAAATTTTGCCCCAAAATAAGGTAAATTCCTGCAATTTTGCCCCAAAATAAAGGAAATTTCTGGAATTTTGCCGCAAAATAAGGGGAATTTTTGATTTTTGCCCCAAAATAATGGGAATTTCTGACTTTTGCCCCAAAATTAGGGAAATATCTGCAATTTTGCTCCAAAATACGGGGAATTTCTGCCTTTTTGCCCGAAAATAATGGGAATGCATACCTTTTTGCCATAAAAAGGGAAATTTCTTCATTTTTGCTCCAAAATAAGGGGAATTTCTGCCTTTTTGCCTCTAAATAAGTGGAATTTCTGTCTTATTCACCCAAAACAAATGGAATTTCTGTATTTTTTGCTCCAAAATAAGGGGAATTTCTGACTCATTACCCTGAAATAAGTGAAATTTCTGCTATTTTGCCCCCAAATAAAAGAATTTTCTGCATTTTTGCCCTCAAATAAGGAGAATTTCAGCCTTTTTACCTCAAAATAAGGGGAATTTCTGCATTTTTGCCACAAAATATTAGAAATTTCTGAATTTTTTGCACCAAAAGAAGGAAAAATTTCTGCTTTTTTTCCCTGAAATAAGTGAAATTTCTGCAATTTCGCCCCAAAATAAGTGAAATTTCTGCAATTTTGTCCCAAAATAAGGGAAATTTCTGGAATTTTGCCCCAAAATACCTGGAATTTCTGAGTTTTGCCCCAAAATAAGGAGAATTTCTGTTTTTTTGCCACAACATATAGGGAATTTCTGCATTTTAGCCCCACAATTAGGGGAATTTCTGCAATTTTGCTCCAAAATACGGGGAATTTTTCTTTTCCCGAAAATAAGAAGAATGCATACTTTTTTGCCTTAAAAAAAAGAAATTTCTTCATTTTTGCTCCAAAATAAGGGGAATTTCTGCATTTTTGCCTCTAAATAATTGGAATGTCTGTCTTTTCCCCCAAAACAAAAGGATTTTCTGTCTTTTTTGCTCCAAAATAAAGAAAATTTCTGATTTATTACCCTGAAATAAGTGAAATTTCTGCAATTTTGCCCCAAAATAAGGGAAATTTCTCCCTTTTTGCCCTGAAATATGTGAAATTTCTGCAATCTTACCCCAAAATAAGGTGAATTTCTGCATTTTTGCCCCAAAATAATGGGAATTTCTGCCTTTTTCCCCCAAAATAAGAAAAATTTTTGCTTTTTTTCTCTGAAATAAGTGAAATTTCTGCAATTTTGCCCCAAATTAAGGAAATTTTCGGCCTTTTTGCCCCCATATAAGGGGAACTTCAGCCTTTTTACCTCAAAATAAGGGGAATTTCTGCTTTTTTGCCACAAAATATTAGAAATTTCTACCTTTTTGTCACAAAATAAGGAAAATTTTTGGCTTTTTTCACTGAAATAAATGAAATTTCTGCAATTTTGCCCCAAAATAAGTGAAATTTCAGCAATTTTGCCCCAAAATAAGGGAATTTTTTGCAATTTTGCCCCAAAATAAGTGGAATTTCTGAGTTTTGCCCCAAAATAAGGAGAAATTCTGTCTTTTTGCCCCAACATATAGGGAATTTCTGCATTTTTTCCCCACAATTAGGGGAATTTCTGCAATTTTGCTCCAAAATACGGGGAATTTCTGCCGTTTTGCCCGAAATTAAGGGGAATGCATAATTTTTGCCATAAAAAAAGGGAAATTTCTTTATTTTTGCTCCAAAATAAGGGGAATTTCTGCTTTTGCCTCTAAATAAGTGGAATTTCTGTCTTTTTCCCCCAAAACAAAGGGAATTTCTGTTTTTTTCCCCCAAAATAAGGGGAATTTCTGACTTATTACCCTAAAATAAGTGAATTTTCTGTAATTTTGCCCCAAAATAAGGGAAATTTCTGCCTTTTTGCCCTGAAATATGTGAAATTTCTGCAATTTTACCCCAAAATAACGTGAATTTCTGCCTTTTTTGCCCCAAAATAATGGGAATTTCTGCCGTTTTGCCCCAAAATATGAAAAATTTTTGCTTTTTTTCTCTGAAATAAGTGAAATTTCTGCAATTTTGCCCCAATGTAAAGGAAATTTCTGCAATTTTGCCCCAATGTAAAGGAAATTTCTGCAATTTTGCCCCAAAATATGGGGAATTTCTGACCTTTTGCTCCCGAAAAAAGGAGATTTTCTGCCTTTTTGACCCAAAATAAGTAGAATTTCTGCTTTTTGCCCGAAAATTATGAGAATTTCTGCAATTTTGCTTCAAAATACGGGGAATTTCTGCTTTTTATCCTGAAAGTAAGGGGAATGTATACCTTTTGCCACAAAAAAAGGGAAATTTCTTCATTTTTGTCCCAAAATAAGAGAAATTTCTGCCTTTTTACCTCAATATAAGTGAAATTTCTTCCTTTTTACCCAAAAATAAACAAAATTTCTGTCCTTTTGCCCCAAAATAAAAGGAATTTTTGAATTATGCCCTGAAATAAGTGAAATTTCTGCAATTTTGCCTCAAAATAAAAGAAATTTCTGCCTTTTTGCCACAAAATAAGAGGAATTTCTTACCGTTTGCTCCCGAGAAAAGGAGATTTTCTGTCTTTTTACCCCAAAATAAGGAGAATTTCTGCCTTTTTTCCTGAAAATTATGAGAATTACTGCAATTTTGCTTCAAAATACAGGGAATTTCTGCTTATTATCCAGAAAGTAAGAAGAATGTATATCTTTTGCCACAAAAAAGGGAAATTTCTTCATTTTTGCCCCAAAGAAAAAGGAATTTCTGCCTTTTTACCTCAAAATAAGTGAAATTTCTGCCTTTTTATCCAAAAATAAACTGAATTTCTGTATTTTGCCCCAAAATAAAAGAAATTTTTGAATTATGTTCTGAAATAAGTGAAATTTCTGCAATTTTGCCCCAAAATAAAAGAAATTTCTGCCTTTTTGCCAAAAAATCAGGGGAATTTCTGTCTTTTTGCCCCAAAATAAAGGAAATTTCTGTTTTTTGGCCCCCATATAAAGGGAATTTCAGCCTTTTTACCTCAAAAGAAGGAGAATTTTTGCATTTTTGCCACCAAATATTAAGAAATTCTGCATTTTTGCCCCAAAATAAGGGAAATTTCTGCCTTTTTTCCCTGAAATAAGTGAAATTTCTGCAATTTTGCCCCAAAATATGGGAAATTTCTGCAATTTGGCCCCCAAATAAGGGAAATTTCTGGAATTTTGCCCCAAAATAAGAGAAAATTCTGAGTTTTGCACCAAAATAAGGAGAATTTCTTTCTTTTTGCCCCAACATTTAGGGAATTTCTGCCTTTTTGCTTCACAATTAGGGGTATTTCTGCAATTTTGCTACAAAATACGGGGAACTTCTGCCTTTTTGCCCGAAAATAAGAGGAATGCATAACTTTTTGCTATAAAAGAGGAAAATTTCTTCATTTTTGCTCCAAAATAAGAAGAATTTCTGCTTTTTTGCCTCTAAATAAGTGGAATTTCTGTCTTTTTCCCCCAAAACAAAGGGAATTTCTGTCTTTTTTGCCCCAAAATAAGAAGAATTTCTGACTTATTACCCTGAAGTACGTGAAATTCTGCAATTTTGGCCCAAAATAAAAGAAATTTCTGCCTTTTTGTTCTGAAATATGTGAAATTTCTGCAATTTTACCCCAAAATAAGGTGAATTTCTGCCTTTTTGCCCCAAAATAATGGGAATTTCTGCCTTTTTGCCCAAAAATAAGAAAAATTTTTGTTTTTTTTCTCTGAAATAAGTGAAATTTTTGCAATTTTGCCCTAAAATAATGAAAATTTCTGCAATTTTTCCTGATAATAAGGGAAATTTCTGCAATTTTGCCCCAAAATAAAGAGAATTTCTCCTTTTTTCCCTAAAATAAAGGAAATTTCAGCCTTTTTACCTGAAAATAAGTGAAATTTCTGCAATTTTGCCTCAAATAAGTGAAATTTCTGCAATTTTGCCCCAAAATAAGGTAAATTCCTGCAATTTTGCCCCAAAATAAAGGAAATTTCTGGAATTTTGACTTAAAATAAGGCGAATTTCTGATTTTTGCCCCAAAATAAAGAGAATTTCTGCCTTTCGCTCCAAAATTAGGGGAATTTCTGCAATTTTGCTCCAAAATACGGAGAATTTCTGCCTTTTTGCCCGAAAATAAAGGGAATGCATACCTTTTTGCCATAAAAAAGGAAATTTCTTCATTTTTGCTTCAAAATAAGGGGAATTTCTGACTTTTTGCCTCTAAATAAGTGGAATTTCTGTCTTATTCCCCCAAAACAAATGGAATTTCTGTATTTTTTGCTCCAAAATAAGGGGAATTTATGACTCATTACCCTAAAATAAGTGAAATTTCTGCAATTTTGCCCCCAAATAAAAGAATTTTCTGCATTTTTGCCCCCAAATAAGGAGAATTTCAGCCTTTTTACCTCAAAATAAGGGGAATTTCTGCATTTTTGCCACAAAATATTAGAAATTTCTGCCTTTTTGCCCCAAAATAAAGAAATATTTCTGCCTTTTTTTCCTGAAATAAGTGAAATTTCTGCAATTTCGCCTCAAAATAAGTGAAATTTCTGCAATTTTGCCCCAAAATAAGGGAAATTGCTGGAATTTTGCCCCAAAATAAGTGGAATTTCTGAGTTTTGCCCCAAAATAAAGAGAATTTCTGTCTTTTTGCCCCAACATATAGGGAATTTCTGCATTTTTGCCTCACAATTAGGGGAATTTCTGCAATTTTGCCCCAAAATACGGGGAATTTCTGCCTTTTTGCCCGAAAATAAGAAGAATGCATACATTTTTGCCTTAAAAAAAAGAAATTTCTTCATTTTTGCTCCAAAATAAGGGGAATTTCTGCTTTTTTGCCTCTAAATTAGTGGAATGTCTGTCTTTTTCCCCCAAAAGAAAGGGATTTTCTCTCTTTTTTGCTCCAAAATAAGGAAAACTTCTGACTTATTACCCTGCAATAAGTGAAATTTCTGCAATTTTGCCCCAAAATAAGGGAAATTTCTCCATTTTTGCCCTGAAATATGTGAAATTTCTGGAATTTTACTCCAAAATAAAGTGAATTTCTGCATTTTTGCCAGAAAATAATGGGAATTTCTGCCTATTTGCCCCAAAATAAGAAAAATTTTTGCTTTTTTTCTCTGAAATAAGTGAAATTTCTGCAATTTTGCCCCAAATTAAGGGAAATTTCGGCCTTTTTGCCCCCATATAAGGGGAACTTCAGCCTTTATACCTCAAAATAAGGGGAATTTGTGCATTTTTGCCACAAAATATTAGAAATTTCTACCTTTTTGTCACAAAATAAGGAAAATTTCTGCCTTTTTTCCCTGAAATAAATGAAATTTCTGAAATTTTGCCCCAAAATAAGTGAAATTTCTGCAATTTTGCCCGAAAATAAGGGAAATTTTTGCAATTTTGCCCCAAAATAAGTGGAATTTCTGAGTTTTGCCCAAAAATAAAGAGAATTTCTGTCTTTTTGCCCCAACATATAGGGAATTTCTGCCTTATTGCCCTACAATTAGGGGAATTTCTGCAATTTTGCTCCAAAATACGGGGAATTTCTGCTTTTTGCCCGAAATTAAGGGGAATGCATAATTTTTGCCATAAAAAAAGGGAAATTTCTTTATTTTTGCTCCAAAATAAGGGGAATTTCTGCCTTTTTGCCTCTAAATAAGTGGAATTTCTGTCTTTTTCCCGCAAAACAAAGAAAATTTCTGTTTTTTTTTCCCCAAAATAAGGGGAATTTCTGACTCATTACCCTAAAATAAGTGAATTTTCTGTAATTTTGCCCCAAAATATGGGAAATTTCTGCCTTTTGCCCTGAAATATGTGAAATTTCGGCAATTTTACCCCAAAATAAGGTGAATTTCTACCTTTTTTGCCCCAAAATAATGAGAATTTCTGCCGTTTTGCCCCAAAATACGAAAAATTTTTGCTTTTTTTCTCTGAAATAAGTGAAATTTCTGCAATTTTGCCCCAATGTAAAGGAAATTTCTGCAATTTTGCCCCAATGTAAAGAAAATTTCTGCAATTTTGCCCCAAAGTATGGGGAATTTCTGACCCTTTGCTCCCGAAAAAAGGAGATTTTCTGCCTTTTTGCCTTAAAATAAGGAGAATTTCTGCCTTTTTGCCCGAAAATTATGAGAATTTCTGCAATTTTGCTTCAAAATACGGGGAATTTCTGCTTTTTATCCTGAAAGTAAGGGGAATGTATACCCTTTGCCACAAAAAAAGGGAAATTTCTTCATTTTTGCCCCAAAATAAGAAGAATTTCTGCCTTTTTACCTCAATATAGGTGAAATTTCTGCCTTTTTACCCAAAAATAAACAAAATTTCTGTCTTTTTGCCCCAAAATAAAAGGAATTTTTGAATTATGCCCTGAAATAAGTGAAATTTCTGCAATTTTGCCTCAAAATAAAAGAAATTTCTGCCTTTTTGCCACAAAATAAAAGGAATTTCTGACTGTTTGCTCCCAAAAAAAGGAGATTTTCTGTCTTTTTACCCCAAAATAAGGAGAATTTCTGCATTTTTGCCCAAAAATTATGAGAATTACTGAAATTTTGCTTCAAAATACGGGGAATTTTTGCTTATTATCCAGAAAGTAAGGGGAATGTATATCTTTTGCCACAAAAAAGGGAAATTTCTTCATTTTTGCCGCAAAATAAAAGGAATTTCTGCCTTTTTACCTGAAAATAAGTGAAATTTCTGCCTTTTTACCCAAAAATAAATAGAATTTCTGTATTTTGCCCCAAAATAAAAGGAATTTTTGAATTATGCCCTGAAATAAGTGAAATTTCTGCAATTTTGCCCCAAAATAAAAGAAATTTCTGCCTTTTTGCCACAAAATAAGGGGAATTTCTGTCTTTTTGCCCCAAAATAAGGGAAATTTCTGGTTTTTTGCCCCCATATAAGGGGAATTTTAGCCTTTTTACCACAAAAGAAAGAGAATTTTTGCATTTTTGCCACCAAATATTAAGAAATTCTGCATGTTTGCCCCAAAATAAGAAAAATTTCTGCCTTTTTTCCCTGAAATAAGTGAAATTTCTGCAATTTTGCCCCAAAATATGGGAAATTTCTGCAATTTTGCCCCAATATAAGTGAAATTTCTGGAATTTTGCCCCAAAATAAGAGAAAATTCTGAGTTTTGCACCAAAATAAGGAGAATTTCTGTCTTTTTGCCCCAACATATAGGGAATTTCTGCCTTTTTGCTTCACAATTAGGGGAATTTCTGCAATTTTGCTACAAAATACGGGGAACTTCTGCCTTTTTGCCCGAAAATAAGAGGAATGCATAACTTTTTGCCATAAAAGAGGAAAATTTCTTCATTTTTGCTCCAAATGAAGAAGAATTTCTGCTTTTTTGCCTCTAAATAAGTTGAATTTCTGTATTTTTCCCCCAAAACAAAGGGAATTTCTGTCTTTTTTGCCCCAAAATAAGAAGAATTTCTGACTTATTACACTGAAATAAGTGAAATTCTGCAATTTTGTCCCAAAATAAGGGAAATTTCTCCTTTTTTGCCCTGAAATATGTGAAATTTCTGCAATTTTACCCCTAAATAAGGGAAATTTCTGCCTTTTTGCCCTGAAATATGTGAAATTTCTGCAATTTTACCCCTAAATAAGGGAAATTTCTGCCTTTTTGCCCTGAAATATGTGAAATTTCTGCAATTTTACCCCAAAATAATGTCAATATCTGCCTTTTTGCCCCAAAATAATGGGAATTTCTGCCTTTTTGCCCCAAAATAAGAAATATTTTTGCTTTTTTTTTTCTGAAATAAGTGAAAGTTTGGCAATTTTGCCCCAAAATTAGCAAAATTTCTGCCTTTTGTCTCTGAAATAAGTGAAATTTCTGCAATTTTGCCCCAAAATAAGTGAAATTTCTGCAATTTCGCCCCAAAATAAGTGAAATTTCTGCAATTTTGCCCCAAAATAAAGGAAATTTCTGGAATTTTTCCCCAAAATAAGTGGAATTTCTGAGTTTTGCCTCAAAATAAGGAGAATTTCTGTCTTTTTGCCCCAACATATAGGGAATTTCTGCATTTTTGCCCCACAATTAGGGGAATTTCTGCAATTTTGCTCCAAAATACGGGGAATTTCTGCTTTTGCCCGAAAATAAGAAGAATGCATACCTTTTTGCCTTAAAAAAAAATTTCTTTATTTTTGCTCCAAAATAAGGGGAATTTCTGCTTTTTTGCCTCTAAATAAGTAGAATGTCTGTCTTTTTCCCCCAAAACAAAGGGATTTTCTGTCTTTTTTGCTCCAAAATAATGAAAATTTCTGACTTATTACCCTGAAATAAGTGAAATTTCTGCAATTTTGCCCCAAAATAAGGGAAATTTCTCTTTTTTTGCCCTGAAATATGAGAAAATTCTGCAATTTTACCCCAAAATAAGGCGAATTTCTGCATTTTTGCCCCAAAATAATGGGAATTTCTGCCTTTTTTCCCCAAAATAAGAAAAATTTTTGCTTTTTTTCTCTGAAATAAGTAAAATTTCTGCAATTTTGCCCCAAATTAAGGGAAATTTCGGCCTTTTTCCCACCATATAAGGGGAACTTCAGCCTTTTTACCTCAAAATAAGGGGAATTTCTGCATTTTTGCCACAAAATATTAGAAATTTCTACCTTTTTGTCACAAAATAAGGAAAATTTCTGCTTTTTTCCCTGAAATAAATGAAATTTCTGCAATTTTGCCCCAAAATAAGGGAAATTTTTGCAATTTCGCCCCAACATAAGTAGAATTTCTGTGTCTTGCCCCAAAATAAGGAGAATTTCTGTCTGTTTGCCCCAACATATAGGGAATTTCTGCCTTTTTGCCCCACAATTAGGGGAATTTCTGCAATTTTGCTCCAAAATACGGGGAATTTCTGCCTTTTTGCCCCAACATATAGGGAATGAATGCTTTTTGCCCCACAATTAAGGGAATTTCTGCAATTTTGCTCCAAAATACGGGAAATTTCTGCATTTTTGCCCGAAAATAAGAAGAATGCATACCTTTTTGCCTTAAAAAAATTTCTTCATTTTTGCTCCAAAATAAGGAGAATTTCTGCTTTTTTGCCTCTAAATAAGTGTTATGTCTGTCTTTTTCTCCCAAAACAAAGAGATTTTCTGTCTTTTTTGCTCCAAAATAAGAAAAATTTCTGACTTATTACCCTGAAATAACTGAAATATCTGCAATTTTGCCCCAAAATAAGGGAAATTTCTCCCTTTTTGCCATGAAATATGTGAAATTTCTGTAATTTTACCCCAAAATAAGGTGAATTTCTGCATTTTTGCCCCAAAATAATAGGAATTTCTGCCTTTTGCCCCAATATAAGAAAAATTTTTGCTTTTTTTCTGTGAAATAAGTGAAATTTCTGCAATTTTGCCCTAAAATAAGAAAAATTTCTGCGATTTTTCCCCATAATAAGGGAAATTTCTGCAATTTTGCCCCAAAATAAGTGAAATTTCTGCAATTTGCCCCAAAATAAGGGAAATTTCTGCAATTTTGCCCCAAAATAAGGGAAATTTCTGCCTTTTTGCCGTGAAATATGTGACATTTCTGTAATTTTACCCCAAAATAAGGTGAATTTCTGCTTTTTTTGCCTCAAAATAATGGGAA